>NC_083099.1:5322239-6522239 GCF_949774975.1 Lagenorhynchus albirostris | reverse complement strand
GGCATTTTTTCCAAATAAGACATACAGATGATCAACAGGCACTTGAAAAGATGCTCAACATTGCTAATCATCAGGGAAATGCAAATCAACTCCACAATGAAACATCACCTAACACCTCTCAGAAGGTCTACTGTCAAAAAGACAAGAAATAACAAGTGTTGGTGAGGATGTGGAGAAAAGGGAACCTTAGTACACTTGGTGGCAATGTAAATTGGTATGCCACTGTGGTAATTCCTCAAAAAATTAAAAATAGTACTATCATATGATCCAGCAACTCCACTTCTGGTTAGTTATCCAAAGAAAAAGGAAATACTCATTCAAAAAGATATGTGCACCCCAACGTTCATAGTAGCATTATTTACAACAGCCCAGATATAGGAACTACCTAAGTATTCATCATTGGATGATGAATAAACAATTATGTCACACATACACACACAATGGAATATTATTCAGCCATAAGAAAGAAACGAATGAATAAAGAAGATGTGGGATACACACACACACATACACACACACGCACATGTACACACAATGGAATATTACTTAGCCATAAAAAAGAATAAAATTTTGCCATTTCCAGCAATAGGGATAGATCTAGAGGACATTATGCTAAGTGAGATAAGTCATACAGAGAAAGACAAATACTAATGACTTCACTTATATGTGGAATCTAAAAAGCAAAACAAATGAAAAAACATAACAAAAGAGAAAGAGAGTCATAGATACAAAGAACAAACTAGTGGTCACCAGAAGGGAGAGGGGTTAGGGGAGGTATAAAATAGGTGATAAGGATTAAGAGCCATAAACTACAGTGTAAAAAATAAGTTACAAGGATGTAATGCACAGCATAGGGAATATAGTCAACATTTTATAATAACTTTGTATGGAGTATAATCTATGCAAAATATCAAATTACTGTGTTGTACACTTAAAACATAATATTGTAAATCACTACAATGAATCAAAAATACACAGATACACCTCAGTTACCCTACTCTCCATGCAATGCTGACTTATAATTCTATTTGTTCTTTTAATACTTTAAATATATTTATTTTCATTACAGTGCAGTTTTTTTCACATGTTCTGAGTACTATAATTTTTTTCCTCATTCAATCAAAGAACATTCTACTATTTGGTCAAGAATCAAGTCTTTTCTGCAACATGTCACTTAACTGCACTGCAACCCCTCTTTGTTTTGTGTTCTCTTATACTGTTTTGAACCTACAATGGCTGACCAAAGCTGTGTAAGTGATATTGGTATACCTGACCCAAATCAATAAGGGGACCATATAATGCTGGATATTAAAATGCTGATTTTATGGTACATGGAACAGCCTATAAGGCAGTTGTCATGGAAACAGATGGTAAAGATCAGCCAGCGCATAGAGATAGGTGGATATTGTCTGACATCATGAAGACATCATAAGCTTTGCTACCCGCTGGGAAGCTGATCGGCAATTGTATGAATGGAGGTGGAAGAAACCAGTGATGGAGGCAGGGCATGACATTACAGAGTCTTAAGGAGAATGAAAGATAACTTGAAAAAATGGTTCTGAGAACGCAGCTCCACTCCGACTGGGCTATAATAATATTACACAGCACTAATTCAGGTGGTGTTCCCATTTTCAGAAATGCATCTTCCAAACTAGAGAGTCAGATGTGGATTCCCTTTCCTTTAGTCAACTTGCTACTGCAAAGAAGTCATAAGTGGAAAAGGTAAATAGTAACAAAACTGTATTCCTATTCTTAGGATCTGAATGGCAATAAGAATTTGAATCTGAGTCATACATTCAGAGCCATGTAAAATAGCTAAAGTATTTCCTAGTATGGCTATGAAATTTATATGACTACGTGCCCTCAGCCTAGCAGGAAACCAAGAAATCTTTCTTGTAATCTCAAGCTTTGTTCATACATATTTTGTTGAAATTATTTGTTTCAATTAACACAGAGATTGTAACTTATTTATATGTTTTTCTGCAGCAAGTAGCACCCTTCCTGGCACAAAAAATGTCCTCAAGAAGTGTTTGTTAAAACAAACTAAATGCAGGAAGACAGGCTATAGGAATTGAGATTTTCTGACCCAAAGAATGCAATATCAAAATATATTTTTCCATTCTATCACGGCTTTATATCATATAGAAATATGTTCACTATTCCTATTGAGGGATTATTCTCCAATTCTAGTAGATAAGGATAAAATTGTTTACCATTATACCAAGAAGGATTTTCATAAGTTACATAAGCACTTCCTGACCAAAACATGTGAAATAATAAAACACATCCACAAAAGAGATTGAAGAAACTTTTTAGAGTTAAAAAATAATACATACATATATATATACATATGCATATATACATACATACATATAAATACATGCATATATACATATATCAGTATATATACATATACCTATATGTAAATATATATACACATATGAAGGTGGCACAGTGTACTGTTTTCTGGAGAAAAATAAAATGACCAAGTGATTTCATTTTAAATAGCACTAACATACATACTTAAATGATTTGACAGATGAAATATGAAATAAAATTATATGTATCCTCCATAATCACACCACCATAGACAACCAGTGGGCCAAGTTCTATCTTCATTATGTTCTATTGTAAACTGTGAAATTCCAAATTCTATTCATGACCCAATTCCTTCTTTTCTTTATTACTATCTTGTCTTACTCATGATAGGATCTCTGTCACTGTATGCGATAAATGGTATCGTTTTATCTTAACTTTGAAAATTAGTGATCCTTGGGCCATGCTCAAACTACATATGTATTCTGTTGGAATGTAAAATATTTTAAAAATCAATCATATTTTTAAAGTATCTCAATATGCTTTTGTAAATTTTACCTAAAAATATTGTGTATCTTTGATCTTATTTTCAGTGATGAGCAATATTTGACCACATATTAAGGTGCACAGAAGATCTTCAGTGATGAAATTGTTTTAACTTTTAACTCAGCATTTCCCATACAATAATTTAATTCATTCATCCATCTAAAAACATTTATTCACTGCCTACTATCTGAAAAATATAGTGTGAGGTGATAGAAATATGGCCCCAAAAAGCGAACAAAGACTCTATCCTTCAGGAGCTTATATCCTAAAAAGGTACACAGTCATTAATTATTTAAATACTCAGTTCCTTATTATATTTTTAATAACTGCTTTGAGGAAGATGCTCTGTGGGGTGGGGTGGTGGTTCATGTCTAGTTATCCATATAAAGTCCCTCCGGGTCCAGGGAAACAAATGGCTTGATAACTTACTTAAAATTTTAAAGCATTCTGAACTTAAGAGAAAGAGACTTTCTCCAATGCTGGAAACAATATTTACAAATCCATAAGAGAAAATGTAACCAAGAACCCCATTTGGCCTTAAAGACATAGGCCAATCCCTAGGGGTCCTGAAGTTGAGTTTCTAGGTCCATGCACAAGTCAACTTACCCAATCATGTTAGGGAATCATTTGAACCCCCTTCATAAAGCAAGGACCCTTGAGGGGTGAACTAGAAAAAAATTGTTACCCAGGGGTACATCTGAGGTCTACTCACCTCTCTTGACTTTGGATCTGTACAGAAAGAAAATAAAAT
The DNA here is from genome assembly GCF_949774975.1 of Lagenorhynchus albirostris. NCBI lineage: Eukaryota > Metazoa > Chordata > Mammalia > Artiodactyla > Delphinidae > Lagenorhynchus > Lagenorhynchus albirostris. The sequence continues at coordinate 6,518,626 of NC_083099.1, read as the reverse complement.
TCTCCCCAAGAATCCCTAAGATGACAAAGTATGTGACTAAAATCCATAGTACCTAAAATTCAAGTTGAAGTTTGGGTTGTAATTCTCCCACTGCCTACCAGAAGCCTTCACACCTCCTTTATGGAAAATCATACTTAAAACTCAGGCTGAAAGATGTTACTGCAGGCAGTGTTCCATGGAACCTGAATTCATAATAAGAAAGAAAAATCACTAAACATGGGGAAATAACACCTGAGGTAGTCAGCAAAAATCATAAATTGAAGAATCAGAAAAATAATTACTGCAAATATTGGAATTATCAGATGCAGAATATAAAATATTTATGTTTCATATGTTAAAAAAGTTAAAACACAGAACCAAAAATAATGAAGAAACAAGGGCTGTTATTTCAGAAAATAAATTGAAGGAAACTTGCTTAATCTGCTAAAAAAGTATCTACAAAAGGATTAGTAAAATTCATGTACAAAATGTTGAAAACTTAAAATCCTTCCCTTAAAAAAAAAAACAAAGATGTCCATGTCCAATATAAATATTTACATTCACCATTTTACTGGAGGTATTAGCCTGTACAATAAGAAAAGAAGAAGAAACACTAAACTGTAATGTTTCAAAAGGTAGAAGCAAAACTGTCATTATTTACAAATAACATGCTTGTCAATACAGAAAGCCCAAATGTATCTACCACTAAAATATTTGAATGAATTTAAGAGTTTATCAAGTTTAATAAATACAAATCAATATAAAAATTAATTACATATCTATGTATTACCAAAGACCAGGAAATGAAACTCAAAAATGCCATTTACAATAGAATTTTAAAAAATCAAAGATTGTAGAAATGAACACAACAAAAGATATGCAAAACTTTTAGGTACAATTTACATAACTTTACTGAGACATTTAAAAAATTCCGGACTCTGCTCTATTTCTTTGGTCTAAATGTCTGTCTTTACATCAGTGCCACACTGTTTTGATTATTGTAGCTTTGTAGTATGTGTTGAAATCAGGATGTGTGAGACCTCCTCCAACTTTGTTATACCTTTTCAAGATTGTTTTGGCTTTTCTGCATGCCCTAAAATTCTACATGAATATAGGATGAAGTTTTCTATTTCTGCAAAAACACTGCTGGGATTTTTAATAGATTGCCCAGAATTTGTAGATGGCTCTGAGTAGTATTGACATCTTACCAATATTAAGTGTTCTAATCCATGAACAGATATGTCTTTCCATTTTTGTGTTTTCTTTACTTTCTTTTAGCAACATTTTGTAGCTTTTAGTGTACAAGTCTTTTGCCTCCGTGGTTAAGTTTATTCTTGAGTATTTCATTCTTTTTAATGTTACTGTAAATGAAATATTTTTAAATTTCTTTTTTAGACTGTTCATTGTTAATGTATGGTAATGCAACTGATTTTTGTGTTTCCTTCACAACCTTTAAAACATTGATCCACCATCATTTGACATCTAGGATTTCTTTTGAGAAGTTGGACCCATTCTCATTCCCATTTCTTTATAGGCACCTGCTCCCTCCATCCCTACCTTGATCCATGGACTGTTTATGGATTATCTCTTTATCTTTAATGTTTGAAATTTCACAGTGATATTCCTAGATGTGGATTTTTTTTCTTTCTCTATGCTAGTCACTTGGAGACTCATGTCCTTTAGTTCTATGAAACTTTATTTAATTTTTCCATCATTAATTTCCTTTCCATAAAATTTTCTCTTCTATTTTTATGAAATTCTTATTATTTGGGTTCTTATTCTTTGGGTTTGTAACAAATCTTCATACATTTTCTACTTCTATTTTCAACTTTATTGTCATTTAATTATAACCCTAGCATGTGGGCAAATGACTTTCAATGAAGATGCCAAGACCATTCAACAGTCTTCCATAAATGTTGCTGGGAAAATAGTCACATGCAAAAGAATGAAGTTGGACCCTTACCTTACACCATATACCAAAATTAACTCAAATAGATGAAAGAACTAAATGAAAGAACTAAAACTATAAAATTCTTAGAAGAAAACATAGGGGGAATATTCATGGCATTGGATTTGGTAATGATTTCTTGGCTATAACATCAAAAACACAGGCAGCAAAAGAAAAAATAGATAAGTTGGACTTCACCAAAAATTTAACTTTTTGTCCATCAAAGGACACTATCAACAGAGTGAAAAGAAAACCTATGGAATAGGAGAAAATATTTGCAAATCATATATCTGATAAAGGATTGTTATTCATAATATACAAAGAACTCCTACAACTCAACAACAAAAAAACACCCCAATTAAAAAATTGGCAAAGGACTTGAAGAGACATTTCTCCAAAGAAAATATACAAATGGCCAATAAGCATTTGAAAATACGCTCAGTATCACTAATCATTAGAGAATGCAAATCAAAACCACAATGAGATACCACTTCACACCCATTAGGATAGTTAGTATAAAATAAATTTTAAAAAAGCAGAAAATACAAAAGTGTTGGCAAGGCCATAGAGAAATTGGAACCTCTGTGCATTGCTGATGGGAATGTATGGCATTCCATACATCCAAAAACCGGTATGGCAATTCCTCAAAAAATTAAATAGGGTTACCATGCAATCTAGTAGTTCCACTTCTAGATATATACTCAAAATAAGTGAAAGCAAGGACCTAAAGAGATATTTGTACACTCATGTTCACAGCAGCATTATTCACTATAGCTAAAAGGTAGAAATGACCCAAGAGTCCATCAGCAGATGAACGGATAAACAAAATGTGGTATAGCCATATAGTAAAATCCTATTCAACAATAAAAAGGAACAAACTACTGTTACCTGAAACAATATGGATGAATCTCAAAAAAAAATGTTAAATTAAGGAAGCCAACATAAAAGAGTGAATATTGTATGATCCCATTTGTATGATATTTCTAAAGAGGGAAAATCTCCAGAAACAGAAAGTAGATCAGTGGTTGCCTATGACTACGGCTGAGAGTGGAAATTGGCTTTGAATGGGCACCACAAGACTTTGGGGTGATGGAAATATTCTAAAACTGGATGGTAGTGATGGTTGCACAATAAATTTACTAAACTCATAAAACTGTACACTTAAAATTGGTGAATTTTGTGGTAGCCAAATTATACCTCAATAAATCTGTTTTATAAATTAATTAATCAATCAATTAACTAATTCTGATTTGGGGTTGTCAAACCCAATATAGTAAAATTATTAACTTTTCCTCAAATCTATAGATTTGATGATATTGCAAGGCAAACTCTCACTAGCATGTTTCAAAGAACTTGACAAGCTGACGGTGGAAGACTTATGGAAGAGCAAAGAGCTCAGAGAAGCTAAGACACTGCTGAAGAAGGAGAACCAGTTAAATTTTAATACAAATTACAATAGTGTGGTATTGGCACAGAATAGATCGAAGGGGCAGAGAGAACCCAGAAAGAGATCTAAGCATGGAAACCCATTTTATAATGTGGCTGGTAATGCACATCAGTAGGAAAACAGTAAAATATTCAAAAAATAGTACTGGAACAATTTGTTATTTCTATGGTATAAAAAATTAAAATATATTCCTAATATTATATGCAGAAAATTAATTTCAAGTCAATTGGCTTAATCAAAGACACTTTTAAAAAGGTTAATTTTATAAACTTTTAGAAGAAAATATAAAGTAATTTCTGTTCAAGTTTGAATATTGTAAGATTTCCTAAACACACAAAAAGGAAAAAAGAACACAGAGGGAGAGGCTTCCCTCGTGGCACAGTGGTTAAGAATCCACCTGCCAATGCAGGGGACACAGGTTCAAGCCCTAGGTCAGGGAAGATCCCACATGCCACGGAGCAACTAAGTCCATGTGCCACAACTGCTGAGCCTGCGAGCCACAACTATTGAAGCCCGTGCACCTTAGAGCCCATGCTCTGCAACAAGAGAAGCCACCACAACGAAGAGTAACCCCCACTCACCACCACGCAGCAACGAAGACCCAACGCAGACAAAATAAATAAATTAAAACTTAAGATTAAAAAAAAAAAGAACACAGAGGGAAAATTTGAGAAAACTGACTACAATAAAATTATTAATGCTCATATAGTGCAGTATTTAAAGGATATTTTTTAAATCCATGTAAAGGGAGAAAACATTTGCAACACATTTAAGTGACAATAGATTTGTTTCCAGAAGTTGAAAGTGACTACAAATGAGTAAGAAGATGTAGTAATTCAATTTTTTAAATGGGCATAATACTTGAACAAGTTCTTCACAGAAAAAGAAATATAAGGAAAGTTGTTTAGGGAGAAAAATTAAAGTGGGGGGGCTTTTAGGTGTCCCTAAAAGCAGCTTTTCGGTGGCTCTTGCCAGCGCCCTACCTGGCAGTTTCCTGCCTTTCAGCCTCATCCTGCAGCACCTCAGCAAATTTCTCTGCCATTTAGTGCACAAAAGCCACCTTTTTCCAACAAAGTCTGAGTCTCCACTTTGCTTGGGGGTGGGGAGCATCTTCCAAAATGTTCGTTCTTTAAGTACTCTATTTTATCCCTGGAGGTAGTGGATGCTTCCTAAATCCCCTATTCTATTCCTATTGAATTCTTCAGAGTGCTCTTTATTCCTTAGTAGTTAATCTCCTATTGTTATTTAATCATTCTTTGCATTTAAACGTTCCCTATTTGTTTTACTGTGTGATTTCCGTCTCCTGACACAAAGATCAAATCCCTTTTTGTAATGAGTGCCCTATAATTTTTCAAGAGCTACCTGACCTATCTCCACTTCGGTATTCATCTTTACTGAAATCCCCTCCAGTCAAAGCCTAGCCTAGAACTTTGAATCGTATTTGTTTTCCTTTACCTTTGAGTGACCAGGTTTTGTACCTTTCATGCAATGACTCTGATGGTTTTCTCTGACCTTTTGTGGCAAGCAAATTACCTCTGCAGGGTCCTTCCAGAGGCAGAATATCCACAGTTTCCACTGAATATGCTTGTAGGTCAGCTTCATGTTCATAAATAGTAAAAGATAATTTTTTTCAAGCCAATATATTTCGACAAATGATATATTTATGTGCCACAGAGAATAAATGACTTCAATAATCATAAATGAATGCTGCTGGAATCACGGTATTTTTTTCCAAATCAGACTTTATTCTAGGAGATAAGTAAACTACTAGTCATCCACGGATTTTGCCTTCCTTTGCCACTGTGTTTCTGCTTACTGAAAATTAAAGGCCCCCTTTCGTTTTACCTAAATGATTAATGGCACATGCTAAGCAAATCTCTCTTTCTGCAGTTTATTGCAAATGTGAGAAATATTGTCAGAAACAAAATGAACCTTTTGGAATTGACTGATTTCTCCCATTTAAAAAAATTTTATCTTGCAACTAAATGACAATATTTTTTAAAAAAATAAAGTGAAAGAAGAAAACCTGCTCCAAGGTTTTGACTTCTGATCCGCATTCCTAAGGCAGAAAAAGCATAATCTAAATAAGATGTTTCCAGAATTTACCTTATAAAGGTCTCTTCCCTTTTCAAGGCCTTATCAAAATGAATTAAAAAAGCAAATTTACATTTTTCTTTTATTATTATTGCTCCACTTTCTGATTGGACCAAACATAAATAAGCTATATTTTATCCAACCTACTTCACTTTTAAACTTGTACCATTCAAGCAACAGAAGACATTTGCTGAGATGTGTAAAATTTTAAACGTAATGCATGCTATCTGCAAACAGAGAGAGAATGAGATTGTTACGTGGTTGGCATGGGTTGCGTCACAATAGCTTCAGCCAAGAAGGTCAAGCGAAGACCCGGACCTGCAATCTCAGTCCTCGCGATAGCAAGCAAAGAATTGCAGACTACCACTTCCGGCGGAAGATCGAAACAAAGTCTATTTAAGCATAGGTACACGCTCAGAGAGAGGTAGCGTCTGTTTCTGCGAACTGGAATCACCCTTCCTGTACAGGCTTAAGGGCGTTTTCGAGAATTTTTCGGGCAGCCAGGGTGAGTGACAGGGGATCATTATTTGATTGACAGTCCCGAGCTATGTAACAAGTTTACCATTGCGCATGCTCTCACCCTTGATTCGCTAAGAAATGCCCATGGAGGGGGCTGGGGAACAAAACCACATGTAGATTTTATTATAATGATGGTATAATGAGTTTGGGTTTACTGTAGGTTATACGCCTGTCTGGCCTGGGCATGCGCAGCCCGGGGAAGTTCCCTGCTGTTACTGTGTCCCTCTTTCAGGATAAGTTGCCCACCCCACGACCATAATTTCTCCTGTTCTGGGCGGAGTCAGGGGAGGGTCCCCAGATGGTTGGGGTGTAACTCAACTACTCCCCCTTGTCTTTTCGCCACTGTCACTGCCTTGCTGCTAATGTCTAACTACCTAACAAAATAAGGGTGTTATTGAATTTTGTGAATATGTCTAATATAGAAGGTTAAAGACAGTTCTAAAAAATTCACATAACGCTTGTTTATTGATTGATAATTATGAACATTTCATTTGTCTTATACTTACATATATAGTATTTGTGTTTGTATAAAAACGTACAGAAGCACACACAAGGATATGCACATTTTTATTATGGATCATTTAAAATGCAAACATTGGGCTTCCCTGGTGGCGCAGTGGTTGAGAGTCCGCCTGCCGATGCAGGGGACATGGGTTCGTGCCGCGGTCCGGGAGGATCCCACATGCCGCGGAGCGGCCGGAGCCTGTGCTCCGCAGCGGGAGAAGCCACAACAGTGAGAGGCCCGCGTACCGCAAAAAAAAAAAAAAAAAATGCAAACATTAAAAAGTCAAATCCATGGAATTCACATATGTCAAACATTGATATCAAAAGTAAACTGAAATCTTAGGAACATAGTGTTTTTGGAGTCCAATTTGTGATAAATGGCACATTTTTTTCTTTGCTTGTGTATTTATTATTTATTTTTTTATTTTAATCCAAGACAGGGATGCCTCTCACTACAGGGAGAATTGATTCCATGGCAGCACAGTCTTTAGAAAAGCCTGGGTCTTTAAGACTGGAGAGTCCAAGTTGAAATCTCATGCTTGCCCTGCAACTTTGGACCAATAAATTCAGTCTTTTGGGTCTCAGTATTTTCACCTATAAAACAGAGATTAAAAATAATCAACTCAAAACTGTTGAATGGACTAAATGAAATGATGCAAGTAAAACCAAAAATTTGAATCACAATAGAGGAAGCTCCCTCCTCTGCTAAATAACCCAAGCATTTAGGGAACCATAACTTGAAAAACTGTCCAAAACATGATGGAAAGGTTCAGGCCAAGGCAATTATGGTATCTTTGCATTTCAAGTCCATCTAGGGATGGCTTACCAAAATGAGGTTTAACCACACCCTACTCTCCACCAAGAGTTGGTAATGAATTCTTGATCTCCATATATCTACGAGACCTGACATATTCAGAATGGATTAATGAAATGGATGAAACCATAGATCACTTTTGGATTGCCTATATTTCCCTGAACATTATTAAAGTACAATAAACATATGGGAAAATGCACAGGTTGATGAATTTTCACACACTGAGCACACTCATGTAACCAACACAAAGATCAGGGAACAAATATTGTGTGAACCCCAGAAGGCTCCATTTGCTCCCTTCTGGTCACTACCCCTGACTCCCACCCTAAGGACAACCACTATCCTGGATTTTAATGACAGAGATTAATTTTGAGAACGTACTCAGTTTTTAAGCCACTTCTAAGTTGTTACATCATTCAAGGTCTTATTCAACAAGTATTCATTCAGTGGCTCTTAAGGGCCCAGGAATTATACTGGCTATATGGTAGTGAATGAAATAAAACTTAGCCCCTGCCTTCCTGGAGCATATGATCTAGCAAGAGTTAGAAAATGATGAAATTGAAAAATCTAATCCAACATTATGCACTTGGTGAGCCAAAATTCACATTTATTTCCTGGGGAAGCATGCCTGCAACAAGTTCCCTGGACAAGCTGTTGACCAAGTTTCCCACAAAAGACTTTACATTAAGTTATCATCTCTTTAAATCCTATTCAGGATTCCATACTGAACTTAAAAGACTTCATGAACAAACAAGAAATAATTTTAATAAAATCATAAACATATTAAGAGAAGGGAGGGAAATTCAGGACTAGGTCCCTTTACCCTAGCTCACGATATCCAGTTATGTTCTCTAGAGTACTAGCTCCATCAGAAGTTGATAACATTCTTCAATCAATATTTCTAGGTCATAAAATTTTTAAAACTGGTGGTCTGTATAAAAGTGTTTTATTTTTGAGAAATTTTGGCATTTTTCATAGCCTTAATATATTAACGTTATTTCTAATTATTCAAGGGCATGGGGATTATAATATGTATCACTTTTCAAACAAATTAAATCACAGAACAACTTTTCTTCATGAATCTTACTAAACAATCTGCTAGGAGGAAGATAATGTAGCAATGATGGTTAAGACAGTGTTTGGTGTTTGACAATTCTGTATTCGAGTATATCATACAGGGCAAGAAACTCGACATCTCTTTTATTTATTTATTTTTTATCTTTATTGGAGTATAATTGCTTTACAATGGTGTGTTAGTTTCTGCTTTATAACAAGCTGAATCAGCTATACATATACATATATCCCCCTATCCCCTCCCTCTTGCGTCTCCCTCCCACCCTCCCTATCCCACCCCTCTAGGTGGTCACAAAGCACCGAGCTGATCTCCCCATGAGATGTAGCTGCTTCCCACTAGCTATCTATTTGACATTTGGTTGTCACTGAGTTTTGAACCATAATATTTATACCTCATCAGCTTCCAAATGGTTCCATGATCTGTCAGCAGTGAGCAAGGTGGTGCAATGAGACATGCCAGGATATTTCCAAGTCGTTTTTTAGGGAGGCTCCAGAAGGAGAAAGTTGAAGTCTGGGGGCCTTTGAATCACTCTACCTTGAGTCGCGCTTGTGAGGTCTTTAAAGTTCCTGATGTGTGTGTAGTGTGGCAAAAACAAAAAACAAACCAAAAAAAAACTACCACTTTCTAACATCTGGTGGGAGAAGAGGAGTTACACGTAGATGGTTAACACCTTAGGAGGCAGAGGTGAGCTCTAAGCCTCTAAGGTTCTAGGTCAGCCCTCTAAGATGATTGAAAAAGACCTTCTCCTCTAAGCCTCCTGGGTAATTGGAAAAATTACCTGCTATCTCCAGACTTTATTTCACACACCTGTAAAGAGAAGACAGTGATTTCCTACTATAGTGTCATTCTAGTGAAGATTAAGAAGTACTAAACATGATTTTATAAGTACAAAAAATTATGTCAAGCACGCATTTTTTATAAAGCTATGAATAAATATTATTCGTTCTCCCCCACAAAAATAATAATTGTACATCACTGGATGCTATATTCCATGCCATATTTCTATTACCATTTGTGGTGGCCATCAGAATGCACTCTGAAGGCTTTCAACTGCAAGGATGGTAATTAACTAGCAGCTGTGCCTTGGAACCATCACATTTGTGCAGAGGACACATCTCCCAGGATGGCTCCCAGCCAATGGCAGGATGACAGAGATACTAAGGCAGACCCATTCCTGGAAGACTTGGAACTCCTCTGACAGCAGATTTTGGCCCTAGGACTTCCCAATGGCTTTGCTAAACCTTTCTTACATGGCTTGGCAGTCTGCAACACTTGCACCTCACCCTTGTTTCCTCTCTTCTTCATTCAAGGTCAGACCTGCATTGAGGTCTCCTGACTCTCCTTTTTCCCATTTTCTCACTCAGGTATTTCCCCTAACAAAATCTTTGTATGCTTAATCTTATCTTATTGTCTGGTTCTCAAAGGACCTGAACTAACATTCCATTTAAGGACTATCGTTACATAGCAGAAACTGTTGTCAGCTCGTCCACCACTTGGCCCAGTGGAAGGCTATCTGCAGCTGCCATGGAACCTTTTCACAAGCACCTGCAACTTCCTGACCAAGCCTCCACTGCTCTGTGCTCAGGCAGCCTGGAAGAAGGCTGAGCATGGAGGAGAGGGACAGGTTTCCAGGCATGGTTCTCAACCAGTGAGCGAGGAGAAATGGTGGATAAACCTTCTTTTCTTGCTCCTCCGTGAGACCCTAAATCATGTTTTATAAGGTCACATAGAAGATTCCCAATGGCTCCACGCATTAAGTTCTCAATTTATCCACCCTTTTTTGGGAATATTCCCTTCCCTGTCTTCACTCCCATATGATTTCTTCCTGGGATCATCTCCCAAATAAACTCCTTGTACCCAAATCCATGTTTTTGTTCTGCATTTGGGGAAACTCAAAATAAGGCACATCATCAAAATCAAGTGAGTTACATTTTAAATTGTTTTATTTATTGAAAAATTCATGAATTCTAAGTCTATTGAGGCCAAGAAAGTCGAGCAAATGAGTGACTCCAGCCAGGTGGAAGAATACAGAGAGGGATGGAGATGTGATGAACTGCAGAGCACAGGCTTTGTGTAAAGAGGGCTGTAGCTACTTACTCCCAGCCCATTTGCTATGCAGAAATGTGGATCTATTGATAGAAAGCTAGGTGCTCTGATATTTACAGAGAGTCAATGACATCATCTAATATATATGGGTAAAATTTCAAGATTTTTTTTTTTTTTTTTTTTTTTTTGCGGTACGCGGGCCTCTCACCGCTGTGGCCTCTCCCGCTGCGGAGCACAGGCTCCGGACGCACAGGCTCAGCGCCACGGCTCACGGGCCCAGCCACTCCGCGGCATGTGGGATCTTCCCGGACCGGGGCACGAACCCGTGTCCCCTGCATCGGCAGGCGGACTCTCAACCACTGCACCACCAGGGAAGCCCCAAGACTTTTAAAAAGCTTTGTGGACCAAACAAATACATCTATCTCCTGCATACAGAAGTAGACCTGGAGTTTGTGATCAGTGATTAGAGATTCAGGACAAGGATTCTAGTGGGTTTAAAGATGTACAAATGCAAATATATGCCACTCCTTTGATGCCATCCATTTGCAACAATAAACTCTTGATCTCCTCCTGTTCTACCTTTTTTATACGCTTGAGAGAATTCTAGGGCTTGTGGCCCATCAAATCCAATAAGAAATCAGGTGAGTCAGCACCGCATCAAGTGCCTTGTGCAGTCTGTGTACGTGAAGGAATCAAGAGACAAAAAGAGTTTTGTTCTTTTCTCTGAAGCATAAAGCTTCTGATGTTTTAAGAACAGAGGCAAGTTGAGGGAATTTTCATTCTTAAAGAAACTGTTGCTAACTTAAAGAGAAACTCTTGAAGACTAAATATTCTTATGATGACTAGAAATGCATCAAATTTTACCTTGCTTTCAAGTTGTATTTGGTGTGTCTGTTTCATCTCTCTGTAATTTTGTCCAGTGGGTCCTTGCTAGTGGTAAATTATAGCACTTCTATTGTTACTTCAAATCTTTGATGCTACAAACTGTCCTCCACATCTTTCCTGCATCCAGTATTCCCTAGCCCTCTTTTCTTAACTCCTGATCATCCTTCATAAGACTTAGTTTGAATACAACCATCTCAGTGAAATTTTCCTTCCCTGAACAGCTAGGCAGAGTTAAGAGTCCTAGGTGTTCAGAGACACTTCCATAAATCTCTTTGACCATACTCCTATTGTATAATTATTATCTGTTTCATTATCCCTCTACACAAGATCAGGCCACATGTACATTTTTATTCCAATGCCCAGCATAGAGCCTGGCATAAGTAAGTGATTAACACATAGTTCACGAATGGGTGCCAATTCCTGTCTTACCCTCCATTCTTGTTCCCACCTGTATCCTCCCCATTCTCTTCTGCTCTCATGCCAGCAGGGTTTATGATGAAAAACTAAAACTGGCATTCCAAGGTCTATTCCATAATACCCCATGGATCCTGGAATTTCTATCTCTATGTTCTTAATGCCCTGAATGGAAACTTAAGGAGGAAGAAGATGGGAAGGCAAAAAAGCTACAGAGGAGGCATTGACTAAGGCATATTTGACAGTTCTAAGGATTTTACTCACTTATAATTGGAGAAGTGGACAACATATCTCATTTCAGCCTCACAAAAACCCTTAGAGATAAGGAGGATAAACATTATGATCCCAGTTTAGAGAGTGCTAAAGAAAGAGGATGCTGAGGTATGGAGTGCGTGTATGACCTAGTATGAGCTATTCATCCCTTCCCCACTCTTACATATCCCTACTGGCAATTTCTTCTGATTTAAAGACCAGGGGACCATTTTTTCCCTCAAGTCCCCTCTGAATGACAGACTTCATACCTCCTCCTTGTTTCTTTTCCTCCTTGCTGTTGTCTCTGTTAGCCTGCTTCGATAAAAATCAAATCCAGTGACAATTCAGCCAGAGTAAATGAGTAACCTGCTAAGTAATGTTACACAGCTTCTTTTGTAAAGGAATTTGAGACTGGCTTGACATCCATCTATCAAGCCTGGTTAGTGCTAATAAAATCAGGCCTCCCACAGTACAGGTGGATGGGCTGGCTGACCCTGCATCTCAAATGATTCATGGTAATTTGTGGTTCCCTGTGATAATTAGAAGTCCTGTAGGAGGAAAAAGCTAAATAACTCCCTTCAAGTGATGGAGGCTGTCAAAAAAACAGGCCTTATATACCTGTATTTCTTTGTGCTCCTCTAAGAAAGCATCTGGAGCAGCTCATTTTGTAAGATGGTGTATAGTTCCAAAATGGCAAAGTGGGTCAGATAGAGGGAAGCTAGGGAGAAACTAAGAGATACCTTCAATTCCACATCCCCCCTTGACTCTGCAAGTGGAAGCATCTACTTTTCTCCAAAAGCAGAGTTTAGGGCAAGAAATATAACCTTCACGTTGACCCTGCTTGCCTAGCTGGTCTGGGTGGGGAACAGTAAAAAGGTACGTAGGTAAGGATCTCTTTTTCTGAGAAGATGGAATAGACATAATTTTCCCTATTTCCCCCACTAATTACAAGGAAAAATCTTGGGTATTATATATCTGATAAAAGTAGACAACTCCGAAAAATGGAGAGAAGAAGACAGCTTGGCTAGGGACCTTGAGACCCAGAGAATGATACAGTACTGACTTCTCTAGGTTTTCTTTTTGTCTAATATATTCCAGACTTGGAACTAAAAAAGCTGACAATCCAGAAATGCCAGTAGGTAAAAATAATCCCAATAAAAGTCAGCCCTCATTATTTACAGGACCAGAAAAGGGGCAACCTGGGAAGACGGAAAACTTTAGACCATACCTCTCTACTTCAGCCAAACACCACAGAGAACAGTTGTGACCCCCACCCCAACCCAGCCCAGCAAAGATGGATTGGGTAGCCTAGACGTCCTCCTTTGTCAGTATGGGTTCATAGAGGTCAGAGAAGAGAACCAGGAAGTGCATCACCACCAGGCGCTAAGTTCCTCATGAAGAGTCAGTAGAGACCATGAATTTCCACGTACATCTTGCAGCGTTGAAGCACGACACCCCGTCCTGGATCGGGTGGCGTTACAGGAGGTCTAATGCAGAGTCAGGGCATTCACCACCGTCCAGTGATAATTAGATCTGCCTCCCGTGATGCCAGTGGAGGCCTCAGAGGGAAGAGTGACAAGACATTCCTGCCTAATGCTAACGCTGACCCTAAAGGCAACCCTGCCTTTTCCAACCAGAGAGGTATTAGTGGAGGCTTAGTGGGGAAGAAGAGCCCTCACTCAGGAATGAGTAAGCCCTTCACCTACTTTAGTGTCAGTGGGGGCAGAATTGGGCACCTGAACTTCAGCTCCCACTTGGCAGTAAGGGGGTGGCACACCCTCCCAACCCCATCCCACAGAGTGTCAGAGGAACCAGGCTAAAACAGAAGCTTAATATCCAAAGAGGCCAGCTTTTATTAAAGTAAATATCAAGCATGATACCAAGAGCTAGGAAGGTCTCAAACTGATTGAAAAAAAGACAATTAAGAGACACCAACCTCAAGACAATAGATGATGAAAGATACCGAAGGAAATCAGAAATGGAGAGGCATACTGAATTCATGAATTAGAAAATGACAGAGTAGAGATGTGAATTCCTATAAATAGTACAAGTTTACAATAATTCCTATCAAAATCTCAGCAAACATTTTTGTATAGGTAAGCTTACTCCAAAATGTGTATGTAAAGGCAAAGGAACTAGAATAGCTAAAATAATTTTGAAAATAAAGATAAAATGGGAGGAATCTGTTTTCCTGGTTTTACCATTTACTATATACCTATGGGAATTGAGACTGTGGAAGCAAATGGTCACAAAATGAACACCCATAGGCCACAAAAATCAAAAATTAACCTTGATCCAAGTCTCATACCTTATACAAAAACTTAACCAAAATGAATCACGTGCATGGGGGTAAAACAGAAAACTACTTATAGAACAATGGAGGGAAAATAAATATTTTAATTGAATGTTTCGTCTTGCATTATAGGATTCCATACACTTGTCCAAATGTAATAACTGTATGAAGAATAATTCAAGTAACAAATATTATGCAACATAAAAAGAGAATAATTAAGTTGCACAATGTTATAAAGCCTTGAGTAAAGATTTTGTTTAGAATTTAGGAATAAGTGGTTTGGACAATTCAAAATTCTCTTTTGGATTCTCCATAACAATAAATAGTTTAGGGCTTCCCTGGTGGCACAGTGGTTGAGAATCTGCCTGCCAATGCAGGGGACATGGGTTCGAGCCCTGGTCTGGGAAGATCCCACATGCCGCGGAGCAACTAGGCCCGTGAGCCACAACAACTGAGCCTGCGCGTCTGGAACCTGTGCTCCGCAACAAGAGAGGCCGCGATAGTGAGAGGCCCGCGCACCGCGATGAAGAGTGGCCCCCGCTTGCTGCAACTAGAGAAAGCCCTCGCACAGAAGCGAAGACCCAACACAGCCAAAAATAAATAAATTAATTAATTTAAATAAATAAATAGTTTAATCAACAGTGGGGTCTCTGCTCAGGCACAGAAACTGAGAATGACCAGTGTTTTTTATTTTATTTTTTTAAATGTCAGTGGTCAGTAAATTAAAACAGAATGACATTTTTCTAAGTCTGAGGCAGGAGGTTTTAGTTAGACCTTAAGTACTCATATGGATGTTTTATCGCTGATGTGTGGAAATTTGTTTCATTATTTTTAAGGATTATCTGCTTGAAAAAAGAGAGTGAAGGAAATACATCCTTAAAAATACATCATGCATTTCCCCACTGTGTTCTATCCAGTTTTCTCTCCCTTACCAGAAACAGATTCTTTTTCTTCACTTTAAATTCATGCAAACTTTTAAAAAGGAGACATAGGAAAAAAGAGAAAATATTTGGAATTTCATCCTTCTCATTTTATACCTTAGAAAAGAGATATTTAGTAGAAATATAATGCAAGCCACAAATATACACCACATATGTAATTTTAAATTTTCTAGTAGCTATTTTCTTTTTTGTTTTTTTTTTTTTGTTTTTTGCGGTACGTGGGCCTCTCACTGTTGTGGCCTCTTCCGTTGCTGAGCACAGGCTCCGGACGTGCAGGCTCAGCGGCCATGGCTCACGAGCCTAGCCGCTCCGCGACATGTGGGATCTTCCCGGACCGGGGCACGAACCCATGTCCCCTGCATCGGCAGGCTAACTCTCAACCACTGTGCCACCAGGGAAGCCCTCTAGTAGCTATGTTTTTAAAAAAAGGAAATAGATTATATTGATATTAACAGTTTATTGTATTTAATCTAATATATTTAAAGTATTACCATTTCAACAGGTATTCAACATAAACGTGTTAGTGAGATAATTTACATTCTTTTCTTGTACTGTCTTTGAAATCTGGTGTGTATTTTACACTTTCAGTGCATTCAGTTCAGACTAGCCACGTTTCAAGTGCTCAATAGCCACTGCTTAGTGGCTCCCAGGTTGAACGGTGAGGCTCAGAGAATAAGTAAATGTTTTCTTTATTCTAAAAGATTTCATGTATGATTACAGCCACAGTGTTTCCTTGGTGTGCCCAAGGAATAACCATATATTTATGTTGTTCTATTAATCTATAGAGTAGACTTTTTAATAGTCATACACAATTGAATATTTAAGGTTAGCTTATTTCTTCTTCAGGTCCTTATTTCCTTTTGTGAATGAAAAATTGCCTTTAATTGTGTGCAAATTCAAGAACAAACTGCAACATTTGGCAATAGTTCTATAGCAGTAATATAATAGGTCACATTCAACAAGAAGAAAAACTATGCTCTTGAATTTTTTTTTTTCTTTTTAGTTCTCCTGAAAGACATATGAAAGTAGGAGGCAAGGTCTGTAACTAAAATAAGAAGTCTTGAATTACCATTCTATTCTAAAACAGAAATAAACTGTTATAACTATTACTTTTCAGTAGGACTTCCAGGGCAATGGAATCGTGTGTTGGAGGTCCCCAAAGGTCCAGAAAATGTGGTTATTTTGTCTATGCAAATGACAAACAGATCTAATGGCTAGATAGAACACCATATTGAAATTGCTGTTCTTTCTTTGGGCTTTTTTTTTTTTTCTTTGCCTTCATTCTCCTTATTTCTTGATGTACTGCAGTGATAGACACAGAATCCAAGTACTTCCTCCATGGCCACTACCCTCTTCTGTGCCTCCATCATTGCCTGTCTGGATTATTAAAATAGCCCCTGGTACCCTCGCCTCCTTCCACCTGTGCCCCTATACAGTCTATTCCAAACACAGCAACCAGAAGAAATATGCCCAATTGCGTAATTACTCTAAGAAAACTTGGCACTGCTTTCAGTTTCTCTTAAACCCAAGAATGTCCCGCTGAGCCATGCAGACCCTGGCCCCCTTGGTCTCCCAGACTCCAGATCCTATGCTACTCCCCAATGCTAACGGCACACCAGACACTCCGGCCTCACTGATGTTTTTGGAACAAACTGGCAAACTCCATTCATGGGTTCCTTACACTGGTTATTTGCTTTGCCTAGAAGGCTCTTTCCCACATGTCTACATGGTTTCTTTCTCACCTACCTCAACTCTCTGCTCACTTTCACTTTTTCAATGACGTCTACCCTGACCACCACATCTTTTTTTTAAACATCTTTATTGGAGTATAATTGCTTTACAGTGTTGTGTTAGTTGCTGCTGTATAACAAAGTGCATCAGCTATATGTATACATATATCCCCGTATCACCTCCCTCTTGTGTCTCCCTCCCACCCTCCCTATCCCACCCCTCTAGTGACCACCACATTTTAATTTGCAACCCAACTGTATCTCTCCCCTTGGCTTTCCAAATCCCCCTTTCTTCTCCCCTTCTCTCTCAACACTTATCATTTTCTAATACACTACATCATTTATAATTTTCTTATTGATAATGTCAATTTTATTTTCTGCTGTAGAACATTAGAATTGACACTCCACCAGGGTAGAGATCATTGTTTTTTCTTACTATTGCCTCTGAGTTAACAAATGAGTTTTGATATTTATGCTTCTATGTGGTTGAAATATTAAATTTTAGCCTTTATCCTTCACATTTTCTTTTTCTCTACCCTGCTTTATATTTATCCTTTATCATGTATATATCACTTATAACCATCTCTAACAGGCTGTGTATTTTAGTTAGCCATTTTGTTTAATGTCCCTCACTCCTCCTTGAATATGTATTACCTGTAAGCAGCGTATTTGTCTGTTTTGTTCACAGTTGTATCCCCGTACCTAACAGAATGCCTAAGTGTCATGGCAGATAATCAATCTAAACTCATTGAATATATGAATGAATTGGAGGCCAGCAATTTTACACTTGAGTGAGGTATCTAGCGCATTTGGACTGTGGATTAACATCAAGAGAATCTGACTTCTCTGAGAAATCCAGAAGATTTGCGATTCTTCATGGTCTAGTCTATTTCATTCACTATGTTCTTGCACATGAGTAGTATTTGACCTTTCATCATAACTCTGCATACACAAACTTAGCAATGAACAGTAAGAAAAAAGAACCGAATTTGGCATCCTTGATGAACAAACGGAAGATGTTTTCATGCAGGTACACTTCACCAGGCAACATGAAGCCAGAGTCACTTCATTATATTGTTAAGAGAGTCTATAAAATAGAAAACATCAAAATAGGGTAAAGTAAGGATTAGCAAAGGAGAAAGTAGTCACATATATACAGAAGGAATTCTCTTCTTAAAGCATCCTTGGATTTTGGCTTATCAACACTAACTGTATTATCCAGTTAGTTGGGTAACTGACTGGCAGTAGTTCACATGTATTTGAAACCAATGCTTTTCAGCAAGGTGTGAGGTTTCAGCAACACTGGCTAGTGAGGAAAAACAGTCTACTCTGGCATGTACATACTTAGAGGACACTGTTTTAGAGAAATAGCAGATCTGAATAAGGAAACTTAAAACCAGTGTGTGAAGTCTCCTTTGGGACTTCTGCTCCAAGATAGATATTTTGGATTTTCCATTTTTATTTGAAACTGGAAAACTCCTTCCTATACATTACAAATTGGCTGGGAGCGTATGACTACATATGTCTGACTGCCTTATTTTAGATGTCAGCAACCACCTACTGTATGTTGAATAAATAATTAGCCAGAAGAGATTAAGAGGATGAGGGTTTGCTCTAAACCTCAGGATGCTTTCAAAATTAAATATGTATAAAGTTTAATTTGTAACTAAATATGTCACTTTTAAAACACTCTCAAAAATAAATTTCCTTAAATCAACCATAAAACTACCCAAGAAATTTCCATTTTCTCCACGATGAAGTCCTGCATGCCAAAACTGCATTTAGACACAAGTTATAAGGTAAAGCCAATTATCAGATTAACGTAAGTAAACATTTTCAAAATCTTACTTCTAAAATTAAAAAACATGATCAGTGAAAAAATAATAAGTGCTTTGGCTTGAATGTTTAGCTCATTACTTTTTTTCCAGTTCACATTCTGTGTGGACTCAAAGATGAAGTAATAGAGTAATAGATGGGGAATTTGATGTTTTGTGAGTCAAGGAATTCAATAGGGTAAGTCAGGTGGCCAGAGTGCCTTTCTGGAAATGAAGATAAGGTAATGCCAATATAAAGATCGATTTATTTTCTCATCAGATGGTATTATCCATTGTGTGCTTCAAATATATGCATTCCAAATTCGTGTAGTAAGTCTAGGTACAATATAAAGATGAGAGACAATATCAGCAGAGTCTGTGTCTTATCCATGACCTGGCCATGGCCCATGGTTTAGAGACAGTATAGCAATCTTGCAGAAGCAAGCCATGCAAAATAGAGATCTAAAAAGTATAAATTAAACAATAACCCCTCAAAAAATGTAGATACTACAGGTAGGAAAAATGATTACTAGTGTATGAATTAATAGAACAGATGATCAGAACCCACTTTTGTTGTGATATCTCATCATTTGTTTGCTTTTGCCTAAGTTCATCATTAAATCATTAGAGCTTATCACTAAAAGAAAATGTGATCACATGAAAAAAAAAAGTTTAAATTTCACACATCTTGGATTTCATAGCAGAAGCCTACACTCGGGACATAAAAGAGTATATGCTAACTTCCTAACCATTTGTTTAAACTTTTCTGTATATTAAACCTTGTTGTGGTGGTTGGATTTTTGTTTGTTTTGTTTTCATAGAGAATTATACTCAGAAATCTATAAACTAAAGATAATTCCCAAACAGTTTTTTCTTTGTTTATTTAACAGCATCAAGGAAATTAATAAGCACCAGAATCACATATATTTAGCCCTTGTGTATTATTTTTCATTTTTTCTTTTAAAAAAATAGTTGAAAAAGTCAGGTTGTCTATCTAAATTTACCATTGATTTTTTTCTCCTTAGTTTTCTAATAAAAAGCCATTTTATGATAAAAGTGATCATATGATGATGCTCATAATTAGTAGGAGAGCAGAAACTTATATTCTACAAATTGCATAGAAAATATAATGTACCCTGGTGTCTTTCACAAAGACTTCCAAGAAGAACTTGGAGGAAGAGCTTATTGCTTTCAGCTTTAAGTATCCTGGAATATATTACATCTTTATTTTAGGTAAGAAGCTCTAACCACAGTTGGCCTACAATTAAATATTCAGTGGCTGCTCGTCCATCTTATGGATCATTCAAGTTCTTTGCTTCTCTTGTCATTAGTTCAAGGCTTGTTGGTTCTTTCTTGCAAGAGTTGGGGACAGAATGAGGGACCAGAGCTCAGAGTAGCCTTGGATGTATTTTGGTGTAGGAGTTAGTTATACCTGTTAGCCAAGTGGAAGTTTGAAGTGATTTAGAGACAAGGTCAGTCATACACGAAGGTATTTAGGCAGCTCTTTATATAGAGTGAATTAAAAGAAACATGCCCCAGATCATTTCAGTGAGCCAAGGTATTCCTTTTCCATTGCTGCCTTGACAGATCATCATAAACATGGTGACAACACACATTTATTAGAGTTCTGAAAGTCAGAAGTGGCATTGTCTTACTGAGCTAAAATCAAGATGTAAGCAGGTCTGCATTTCTTTCTGGATCTTGTAGGGGTGAGTCCGTTTCCTTGCCTTTTCCAGTTACTAGATACCACCCACATCCCTTAGCTCTTGGCCTCCTTCCTGCATCTTCACACAATGAAGCATCTCTCTGACTGTTCTTCATCTTTATATCTTGTTTTGACCACAACCTGGAGAGGTTATTCATCTTAAAACACTCACATGTTAAAATTGGCCCACTCAAATAATCTAGAATAATCTCTCCATCTCAAGATCTATACCCCAAATTACATTTTTTTTGCCATGTAAAAAAAGCATATTCATAGATTTCAGGTGATTAGGGCACTGATGTCTTTGAAGGGTCTTTATTCTGCCTACCACACTCAGTGAATATCAAACTTTCATATTGCTCCTCTTGTTCTAGGTAAAACAATAATTAATGCTACCAAAATACCTAAGTAACCCATGAGTAATAATGTAATAGGGAAAAATAAACCTGATTCCTTATTGGATATTTCTTTTACTTTAACCTTTGTATTCTATTCCTTTTGCTACAAGTTAATCACTAAAGGGATGTTGCCTATAGCTTAAAGTATGCAAAATGACCCATCTCCCAGAGCTAAAATACCTTTGTTTAGTTCACAGGAAACATCCTAACCAGGCCCACCTGTGAATGACTGCAGGAAAGAAGGACTTATCCCTTGCAGGGTCTGGCTGGAACCAGGAAATATTTGCAACACTTTACCACCTTTTTACTTTCCCTCCTCACCTCCCACTCTTTGTTCTGTAAAAGAAACTAGCACCAAAACCCCAGGCAAGATGGTTCTTTGGGACAGTAGTCCACCATCTTCTCGGTCTGCTGGCTTCCAGAGCAAAGTCACTGTTCCTTGCCCCAACACCTTGTCTCTTGACTTACTGGCCTATCCTTCAACTGCAGTGAGCAGTATGAGCTTGGACTAGGTAACAATAACTCCAGTGTACTGAGTGCTTTTTATTTTTCAGGTACAAATATTATCATGTAATTCTTACAATGGACCCTTGAAGTAGGCATTATTTTTATTACCGTTTTACAGATGAGGAGAGCGAGCATCAAGGCTTGGGTCAAGTCTTACAGCTTTGACCAAGCTCAGTGGCAAAGCCAAGGTCCCATTCCAAGGTCTCCTGGCTCCAGATTCCATACCCCGATTTTCAAAATTTGGTTTACACCGCTTTGCTTTTACAAAAGACCCATCTTCCCTAACCAAAAGAAATCTGAAGAGGATTTTCACTCTTACAGAAAAAGGCAAAAAGCCAAAATAGCATTCAGAGTTTGTTTTGCAGCAGCTGTTAGAGAGGCATTGCCCCCACCCCGCCACCGCAGCAGTGAGAGCCATGCCGCCTCCTGGCTCCTCCCAGGAACTACACTCAACATCTCAGCATGAAGTCACCACAGCTTTGAACTGTATCTGTGAGCATCTGTGCTTTATCTCGATTTATTTTGTGCATTCGTTAGCAAGATGTGTCCTAAGGTAATTGCTTCTTTGCTTTATGCCATTTCAGCTTACGAAAGCCTTCATAGGGATGCTTCTACATTGAGATAGCTGGGAAAACATGTAGTTTATTCTCAGCATTTTATACCTTGACTGAAAGAATTTTACTAAATGAAGACCACGACAGAACGATGTGGCCTAAAGTAGTGGTTCTCAAACTTTAGTGTGTATCCGAACCACCTGGGAGGGCTTGACAGAATGCACTGTTGGGCTCCACCTCAAGAGTTTCTGATTCAGCAGGTGGGGCAGGGCCTAGGAATCTGCATTTCTCCGAGTGCCCAGGTGATGCTGATACTTCTGGACTATACTTTGAGAACAACTGGCCTTGAGAATGGAAAGCCTGAGTCAGCTTGAGAATCTGCTCCAAATGTTTTTGGCAGAAAGTGAACTTGAAGAAAAGAGCTAAAAAAAAAAAAAAAAGTTACTTCGTATTATAGAGGTGTAGAGGGGGTTGGAAAGAGAAACTAATAAGCTAGTCTAACCAGCCTAACCCCTATTAAGTAGAACAACTTGGCCAGGGCCATTTGTTCAGGTAGTGACAGAGCTGGGACTAAAACCCAAGCCTGGATAGGTACAAAAAAAAAAACTGTTGAGAACAAACATCACTTATTTTTAGCCTTTCCTGCATTTGACGGCATAAGTAGATTTAATTACCTACACTGTCTCCATTCTCATGTCAGTAGATAAATGGAAGGCTGACACCCTAGGTCTGTTTGACCAATTGCTTTGAAAAACATTCTGGAACACTTGGAGTATAAATGAAGAGTAAAATCTGGTTTTATTCCCATCATTTTATTAATTTAGGCTGTGCGTAATTTAGGCTGTACGCTATTAGAACATTGAGAGGATTTTGCTAATTTTCTTTTTCCCCCAAAGAACGTCATTTTGGAATAAGGTCTTGATGTGCTGTTTCTCATGTTTCTCTCTAAAGTTCCCTGGCAAGGCCCGTGCTAACAGCCCGGTTCCGCTGAGCATCTGGCTGGCACTAGAACAACCCCGAGAGAGACAGAAGGACCTGCTCTTCATCATCTTTTCAGAAAGAATTTCAACTCTCTGGAGCTTGGCGGGAAGTCACGTCTTTGCTTCATCCTTTTCTAACATTGGCATTCCTTGTGAAAGCCTATTTATTGAGGTTTCTGAAATGCCTTCTCTGACACCAAGTATGGTCATCATCTGACCATACGATAATCAAAAGGACCTGGGAAACATTTGGAGTGAAATGTATGGCATGCCTTAGAATTAAGGCGAAAGGGGACAGTGAGATGAGGCAGATGTAAGAGCTATAGCTTATACACTGCATTTCTCAATGTCAGTGATGTTGAAATACGTAGCTGAAAGCAAATGTAGATCAGCAAAGTCCTGGAATAGAAATCACACTCTATTTCCTGGATGATCCATTTAAAGAGACTATTTATTGCATACTTAGTTTCAAGATCACATGCCCATAATTGTTCTTACATAAATGTATTTTACTGGACCTAAAATTAGCCTGACATCCCCTCCAAAAAGGCAGGGAAGGAGAGTTCATCTCCTGAGTATGCAATGTCAAGTTTCAAACATGCAAGATTATTGGAGTAACAATTGATGTCTCTAACGTGAGGTCACCAAGGATGATATTTGGTCCTCGATGTTTGATCTGAGTCAGAGATTAAGTGGAACACAAATCTCCAGGACAAAGCTTCACTGGAAAGGATAAATGTGTTAGAGATGTCTTTCAACCACATGGAGTTAAGCACAGCATCTTTGGCTCAACCACTGGAAGTCTTCCGTTTTGGTTCTCCGACTGAAATATTCGTAGGAGTTCTCTGGACTCTGTCTGTGGTGGTATGTGTGGGATATACCCAGGGTTCAACATTACTCTGTGGCCTTGAGTAAGAATTTGAGCCAGTTCATAGCTCCTTGATTTGAAGGCAAATCTACTCAGAGAGAGTAGTCAGGAATTACTCCATCAGATGCAGGTGTTCCCTAGACTAGTGTTTGAAAGGTTGCACATTTTCAGCCTGTCTATCAAGCCCTCACTAAGGAATCAGATCACCTCTTCTTGGTTACATTCAAATGTGCTCTTCACTGACTTGACTAGTTCTACCTTTTTTCCTTTGCCAGTCATGTCTCCTTCCATCCGAGAATAGTTCCAGCAATCTACTTAGGTTATTTTTATTGAAAGGCTGTGCAAACGTTGTATCCCATCTTCTGGCCCTCCCCCGCTTTAAGGTAATTTCTCTCCCCCTTCATGTTTCTACAGCTTATCATTGCAAACAGTAGCATATTCAAATGGCCGCTGCTGCTCTTTACTTTCATAAACAAGCAATGGGTATAGCAAACATAGATTTTGCATTCCACCTGCACGCTTCTCTCTGAGGATCTGTAGCACTTTAGTTTTTAAATTGTTTTCAATTACTTTTTTTAAAATTAATTTTTATTAGAGTATAGCTGCTTTACAATGTTGTGTTAGTTTCTACTGTACAGCAAAATTAATCAGCCATACATATACATATGTTCCCTTCCTTTTGGATTTCCTTCCCACTCAGGTCACCATAGTGCATTAAGTTGAGTTCCCTGTGCTATACAGTATATTCTCTTTAGTTATCTATTTTATACATAGTATCAATAGTGTATATGTGTCAATCGAGTCTCCCAATTCCACCCCTCTTCCCCCTTGGTATCCATACATTTGTTCTCTACGTCTGTGTCTCTATTTCTGCCTTGCAAATAGGATCATCTGTACCATTTTTCTAGATTCCACATATATGCGTTAACATATGATATTTGTTTTTCTCTTTCTGACATACTTCACTCTGTATGACAGTCTCTGGGCTCATCCATGTCTCTACAAATGACCCAATTTCATTCCTTTTTATGGCTGAGTGACATTCCATTGTATATATGTGCCACATCTTCTTTATCCATTCCTCTGTTGATGGACATGTAGGTTGCTTCCATGTCCTGGCTATTGTAAATAGTGCTGCTATGAACATTGGGGTGCATGTACCTTTTTGAATTATGGTTTTCTCTGGCACTTTAAAACTCCATTCTGACCTGAGAAAACCCATATTATGGAGAAGACCTAAAAATAAGAATTACCTAGGTAAAAATAAATTTAAAATAAAATTCATTTTTATTAAGTATGGTTTCCAGAGAGAAATTCATAGAGTACTAAAGAAAATAACTCCATCACTGTGGTGCTTCACTGAGGTCACAGAAATCATATTCTCTATAAGTTTTGCTAAGATATCCTGAGGTTGGCAGAGGGATACTATTATTATTATTTTATTGTTTTTTGCATTTTTCTATTTCAAAGCATTTAACAGAATCTGAGTAATCATTTAAGTTTTAGGTGTATAGTTAACATTTGTACAGAACTTTGGAATTTCCAAAGATTTTTTGGGTACACTATCAAATGTATTCTCCAAAATAACACTGTGGCTTGGTATTATTCTTCCCCACTTTTAAAATGAGGAATCTCAACTACAAGGAGTGATGTGGCTTGCTAAGGATCAGACAATTGGTAACAGTGTTGCCCTAAATCCAGTGCCCTTTTCACTACACCATCAGTTCCAAATCCTGCCTCCAGAGTGTCCTGTTACAGGCACATGGGGAATTTTGAAAATAAATATCAATGCCCAGGCCCTAACTCAGAAAAATTAACTCAGAATATCTAAATGTAGGGTCCAGGAATCAGTATTTTTTAGAAATTCCCTGGGAGATTCTGATGTATAGCCAAGGGTGGGATTCACGGCACCAATCTAAAAGGCTGCCTTTATCATAGCTAATATTTGAGCATAGATTATTTAGTTAACTCAACATCTTGTAACATAAGTAGGCAGGCTAAAAGCAAAACAGTTGGCATGGCATTTTTTATCTCCCATTCTCCTTCAGCAGGTTTTTTTAGGGTTTGTCTTTAGCAGTGAAGATATGATGAAAACATGCGCTTAATACTAATAACTAATAGAACGCTTGGAACAGCAGGAACAGCATACAAAGCAAGCAAAGAGGAAGTTCTAACTAGTGGACTCTGTTGAGTGTTCCAGTGTCACTATTCCCATGTGTAGCAACCCCTCTTCTCATGGAATCAATCAATTGCAGTAGCCTTTGGCATGTACTCAAGAAAGAGGTGAAGTGACCAGTGAAAATAATCTAACCAATTACTTTCTTTTCCTAGGTCAGTTGCTACTGAAAATACAGTGACCTGTATTTTATTGTTCTTTCTAAATGAAATGCTCTTAGTGAAGCAGAAAGAACCATTTGCAAATATCAAGTCTATGCATTTACTCTGTTCTCACACCTCTCACCAGAGAAAGAAGACTCAGCCTTTTTCTTTCTCTGAGACTGAGTTTAGCGGCTTACCTCCTAAAATAAAATAGAAGAGGGAATGATCTGACATTGACCTGTTTAGCGTGACACTAGATTAGAATACGAGATGTGGGAAAATAGAGAATTCACTAAACTCCACAATCTCTTCTTTAGCTGATGGAGAGCTATATTTGGTAGGTGGAGTAACAAAAAGTTTTTCATAAAGGTGACTCAGGCGGGAAGAGAAAATCTGAGGAAGACCCCTTCTGGTTGCTGAGAATGGAGAGAGGGCAGACAAAAATGGTAATGGCAGGAAGGCCTCAGATGAAATCAGCTATATATCCCTGCTCCAGGGCTTTGATAGATTTGATAGAGTGAAGAGCACTTCAAGTATTCTTGCCCCCAATGGGGCTTTTGAAGGAGAACACTGTGTATTTATTCGACTACTCATTCAGCAATATTTGTTGAGTGCCTACTCTGTGCTGATGACTGTTCTAAGTGACAGAGATAAAGCAGCAAACAAAACAAACAGGAACATCTTTTCATGTGCTTTTTGGCCATCTGTTTGTCTTCTTTGGAGAAATGTCTATTTTGATCTTCTACCCATTTTTGAATGGATAAAGAAGATGTGGTACTTATGTACAAGGGAATATTACTCAACCATAAGAAAGAATGAGCTAATGCCATTTGCAGGAACATGGATGGACCTAGAGATTATCATACTAAG
Source organism: Lagenorhynchus albirostris (assembly GCF_949774975.1). Taxonomy (NCBI): domain Eukaryota; kingdom Metazoa; phylum Chordata; class Mammalia; order Artiodactyla; family Delphinidae; genus Lagenorhynchus; species Lagenorhynchus albirostris. Next base: position 6,491,670 of record NC_083099.1, on the reverse strand, counting down.
TGAAGTAGGTCAGACAGAGAAAGACAGTTATCATACGGTATCACTCATATATGGAATCTAATTTTTAAAAAGTGACATACATGAACTTATTTACAAAACAGAAACAGACTCAGATTTCAAAAACAGACTGATTATCAAAGGGAAATGTGTCGGGGGAGGGATAAACTGGGAGCTTGGGTTTAGCATACACACATTACTGTGGATAGAGTGGATGATCAACAAGCACCTACTGTATAACACAGGGAATGCTACTCATTATTCTGTAGTAACATAAGTGGGAAAAGAATCTGAAAAAGGATGAATATGTGTATAACTGAATCACTTTGCTGTACCCCTGAAACTAACACACCATTGTAAATCAAATATACTCCAATAAAATTTAAAAAAAATAACGGGGATCCCTGCAACGTGGAGACCCTCAGATTTTGGTGAGGCAGGACTACCTTGCACTCTTAACCCTCATTCAGTCCCCATGCAGCACTGGTGATGGAAGAGAGGAGCTTTTGCTAGAGGGTTGACTTAAATCTGAAAGAAAGATGTATCTGCTGAACCACCCAAACAGAGACTGAGTTATTCAGAGTCTAAACATTAAATTGGTCTGAGATTACTGAACCAAACTGATAGAGAAGTTTTGGTCCTCTTCTCCTAGAGGCAGACAGTGTTCTAGCATATCACATCAATTAGTTCCAAGAAAACAAACAAACAAAGCTATATTTCTTAGCGCATGCATTAGCAATTTTGCAACTGTCCTCTATTAGGGAGCAAGGGGATGTAGTAGGACAACAGGACACCTGGGAATAGGGAATACCTGAGATAGAGTGTTGTCATGGATCATTGTCAACACTGATACACCTTGGAAGCCTCAGAGAGACAGGATCATCAAGAAATAGATGGTTTGAAGAAATAATATACTACTGTTGTTTATTTGTGCTGATAACATTTTCTAAAACCCTTTAAACCAAGAACTGGAACTGTGCCCTAGTTACAAAGATCGACTTCCTAGGAGAAAGAGCAGGATAGATAAGCTGCTTTGGTCCTTGAAATTAGATAATGCCATGCTTGAAGGAATTTGTGTAAATTTATGTGTATTCTAAGTCATTGAAACAGCTGCCATAGATTTCAGAAATACTGTCGTGATTATGTGGAACCCTCTTATGTAATATGGAAACAGAATATTTATGTCCTCTGCCCAAGTATCACCAGGTAACATCTCAGTTTTCACCCTTTGTTAGAACTCCAATCAGTGTTTGACATTGTCTTACTTATTTTTACTGTCACTAGATCACCATCTTATTTGTCTATGGTGTCTCTAAACACACCGTTAACAGTCTATGAGCAAGGGGTTATACAGGGCCTCATCTAAAGATCTAAGAGCTTTGGCCAAACACAGTTTCTTCTAAAAAGCTCCCAGCATGGCAAGAAGACTGTTTTTAGACTTTCCTTTTCTTCATTTAGAATCAGTTACATATCTACAGTGCTTCGTGTGTTTCCTAGGTATAGATGTACGCAATGAGATCCTCAGTGGCATCTAACCATGGCTACTTAATTGTCTACTTATATATTCATGAAAGAGCCTGAAGTGTGAGGCAATGGGTAGAATGAATACAATTCAGTGGTAATGATGATGAAAGTAAGCAATTCTCCTCCAAGGAAAGATCATCTTTCCCTGGTTCATTAATTAGTTGAAGACCTTAGATCAGGATAAAATGCCTTTAGCTGGTAATTAGCATGCAAATAAGCACTGGCCCACAGGCCCAGCATTTAAAAGAAATGAGGCTGGGCTTAAAAGGAATGCTGGAAGCAAGCCTATTTCAATAAAAATCAAAACTAATTCCCAAAGCACTGGTAGAATTTGCTTTATGGTGTTTTTTTAATCCTGTGAACCCCACCTTGAGAGTTGACTCTATTATTAAGATTCACCATTGAGGCCACTGAAATAAATTCTTTAAGAAACAGCTGTTAGAAGAGAACCTCTTGCTTCTGGGGAACACCTGTGGCTTTTCCATTAGGAAGTTTATGAAACATATCTGGTGCACAAGCTAGGGCTTTATACAACAATACATTTTGCAAAGTCTGGAAAGTCACTGAAGGGATTATTAAATTTGGAGCCCCTAAATCAGCTCCCCATCTCAAAACTAACAATCACTTTTGTATTTTTCAGGGTGGGCTAGACTATGAGATGGTAAGAAATTAATCCCAGAATTTCAGTGCCTGAACATAAGCAGAGTCAATTTCTCACTCAGGCTCCATTTCCAATGCAGACAAGCAAGGACCCCTTCTTCTCCTTGTCCCGCAGGGACATGGGCTGTTGGAGGCTCTGACAGTTTATAGCTGCACTGTCTGCAACCCATGCCACTGGCTCTTGAATGCTTTGAGCCCATTGGCCAGCGCGAGCCCTCTGGCCCTATCTAACTGGAAAGGGGCTGAGAAATATGGCAGGGCACACAGTGAACATTACTGTATGATTGTACCAAACCTTCATAACCTGCTCTGTTGCAACAAATTCGGTCAAGCCTAGGGTCACCAAGATGATTTTTCGGGAAGGGAGGTAGTGCACCGACCACTTACTTTCATGTGGTATTTAGGATGGAGTCATCTTTGAACTCTACCAAAGTGCTCCTAGTTTTAAATTTTTTTAGTTGTGTATCTGGACTACTATTTCTCAATATTTTGTTGCATTATCTTTCCCCCCTCCAAGGAGGTTTTTTTAGATATTGGTTTTTCTAAACGGCCCCCTTATGAAATATTAATACTACAGATATACTAGATATGTTTATGTGTCATGTGTATACCTGAGCTTTACACATAAAATGTTAAGGTTTTTTGTCCCCTAAGAGCCAATTTTCACCCCCTTGGAGGTGATATCATACCCCCACCCCTTGAGAATGTATAAGCAGAATAAGGAGGAAATATGACCTGTATTCTAGAATTTATGTAACCGATTTCATGTACTTTGAATAGTTCTGCCATAGCTATAGCTATCTTTTTTTCCCCATGAGCCATAAGGAATCATGGGTCTCCATCCATTTTCCATATTTCTCCATCTATACTATGAAGGCAGCGTAGCTAGTGATTCAGAGCAAAGGCTTTAGAATCAAATAACACACTTTCAAATCCTAGCCCCCTCACTAGGGGAGATCTTTGATCTTACACAAGTTATTTAGACCCTCTAGACCTCAGTGTTGTTTGTTTGTTTGTTTGAATCTATAAATGGACCCTAGCAGAAACCATGTTATAGCATTAGTTGGATGATGGATGTCAGTGTTTTTGCATATTGCCTATGACATAGTTCTTGGTAAATATTTTATCATTGTTTTTGTTGATGCTCTTATACTTATCCAAATCCCAGAATTTCTGGGAAGGCAGAAAGCTGAAGCTAAAATTTCTCTGTCATGGGCTTTCATCTTTTGCCACCATAGGTCTTAATCCTTATTTTCTGGCTGGTATTGCCGCTTTCAGAGCTTCAGACCCAGGGTCACCTAGGGCTGTCAGGATTAGGTTCTGAGCAAGGAACCACAGAAATCCCTTTTTAGTTTGGGAAGAGCCCAAATTTGTGGTCAAATGTTCTTTATATTGTAGGCCCAAATGTTCTCAAGGTATTAAGACTGAAGGTTAGAACACTAACAAAGTTTTTTTTTTTTTTCTTTCGGTACGCGGGCCTCTCACTGTTGTGGCCTCTCCCGTTGCGGAGCACAGGCTCCGGACGCGCAGGCTCAGCGGCCATGGCTCACGGGCCCAGCCGCTCCGCCGCATGTGGGATCTTCCCGGACCGGGGCCCACCCGTGTCCCCTGCATCGGCAGGCGGACTCTCAACCACTGCGCCACCAGGGAAGCCCACTAACACAGATTTTGAAGTAACTGCCTCCCAGAAGTAATAGCTGAGGAAGAAAAGAGTTATGATGTCTGCTTCTGCTGTGTTTCTCTAAATCTGTGTGCAAGACCTATCTGTGAAGCCGAGTAGGGAGAACACTAACCCGGCTTGGAGTTCAAAGCTCTGAGTTCAAATCTTAGAAGCATAGTTACTACAGGGCAACTTGGGCAAATCACTTAATCCCATCAAGCTTTGGTTTCCTCATCTATAAAATGGGACTTACAATGTCTATCTCATTAAAGGATTTTGCTGGGCTCAGATGAGTTAGTATTGATGTTTTGATGAGAAAATAGGAAGAGACTAAGGCTCTGTGTAAATATAAAAATTATTATTATTTCTACCTACTTTCACGCATACTTTGGTCCTCGAATTTTTCTAATTACTCTGGGAAAGGAGGGATGATTTTCCGATTACAAATGTTTCTTCTATCTATCAATCCCATATCATGACCCCATTCAATTAGAAAAAGGTAGTGCAATTGAATTGTAATATGAATACTGTAGCTCAAAGGCATGATGTTAATTTTTAAAATATCTGAGAACCCCCCAAAAGCACTAAATCTGTCATTTTCTCCCTAATGTCTGCCAAATATATTCAAGACTAAACGGCTTTGAATGGCAGACATGCACATCTGCATTCTCTTTTCCTTTCCTTCTTCGTTCATGGAGTGAAAATCTGTTAAAAAGATGCTCTTATAATTACCGAAATATAGTAACCTATCTCTGTACCTTGAACTATTTCTAACTGTCTCGTAAATAAGGTGATATAAAGGAATATAAACTGAGGACTTGTGAAGTTTGGCCTGAATCATTAGCATGGCTGCTTTGAGCAGATGCTAAAGATCATAAAATGCCAGGGGTTCACATGCACAAGCTAGAATCAGAAAGTTCTCAAGATAAAGGGCAAAAGTGGCACGTGCAGATCAATTCACCTGGAAAGTTTCCTTCTGCCTTCCTGCCCTCACTTCCCTTTCCTCAACATGCAAGTGGATGGGAAGAAATTGATCAGAGAGGCTTAATAGTTGTAATTTACGATCCTATGAAAATCGCTCAGAATTGAATATTCAAGGGATATTGGTCAGTTCCATGCTGTGTGATATCCCACAAGGAAAACAACAAGCCCCTGAGCCTGTCGACCAGTTCCCTTAGGATCAGGTGATGAAAGAGTAGAAAGCTGGGATGGGTCTCTGTTTAAGCGACAAGGGTGCGCTAGATTTCCAATTCTCTGTTACATGATATAGTTTTCCCCAAGTTAGCAAGAAAATTTGAGGTGTTTTGCATGAATATTAGAAACAATGAATGCAACTCTGCATATCATTATTTTACAAATAATATACTATTTTATCCATTTTATCCATGACCTGTAAGTTGACCTTGGTCTGGCATCTCTCTCTCTCTTCTGCCGGTCTCCTTCCATCTTTTCCATGTCAGCCTGTTTATCAGGGAAGATGCCTGAGGCATGCGAACTGCAACTCCACATAGTGTTTATTTCACTTAGTAAGAAATCTGTGAAAGAGCCAGAGCAGCACTGGGGCAGAGTGGCAGAAATTGGGGGCATTGGACATGAAGCACAGATACATTTAATAACTTACACAGAATTAATAAGGCACTGGGTTGTTTTCAAGACCTATGATCAAGTGACTAGTACAGATACTATTTACAAAACTGACAGTTTGTTGGGAGACAAACCAAGTTTTGTAATATAATTAAATAGAAATTAAATTGGAGAAAATGCATAATCATATTCTTATTAATATGTTAACTTTGTAAAGATTGAGTATTGTAGGTATGGAGCAAGATAACTAAGGCAAGTTAATTAGATTCCAAGTGAATTGCCACCATGTTAATTCATATTTTATAATAACTAATTAAAATCCAACATGTTAAAGCAGTATTTTATTATAGCCCATACTAACATTTCCTTATAAGTAGTTTTAAAACACCAGCTTAATGGATTAGTAAAAATGCAGTAGTGTAACTGGGCATTTATTGTTAATAGAATCTAGATGATGAAGTGAATTTTTATTGTTTTTAAAGTCATTCACCGCACACTTTTAATGATATAATACTTACATTTGTTGGGGGTTCATTTGTAGCCACTTTGTGCTGCATATGAATTTCTAGATGGATATTGAAATACTGGTTTGACATCCATTTCTCTAATCTTATTTTATTTATTTAAGAAAACATAATTATCATGGTCTTTAGATTTGAATATCAAGCTCAGTGGATAGTGAAACAAGTCACAAGTTTTGTGGACTGGGATTTTACTTGGTCAAGCCACCATACCGGTTTGCCAAACATCTCTCACATTTGAGCAAGGGTATGGGTATAAGGGGTGATTCTGCTTCCTTCATAAAAAAATAATTAGAAGAAGGATGATGAGATAAATAACAAAGCATGTGAAGTCAGGTCAGGTCTTTCCTCTGGCATATAAACTCCCCTCTTGATCATTTGCCATTTAGAGGAGAGAAATTTTATTGCCCTGTTGATTCAGGTTCTCAGCAGGGCCCCGGTTGTTGATGAGACCAGTGTGTACCCACTGAACAATGTTGCATAGAAACTGGAAAGAAATCATGTCAGTGGGTTTTTTAATCAACTCAGCTTGAGATGGTAACTACCCTGCTGAGAGTCCTCTGCAAAGAGTCCCTGTGCTGTTTGTTGGGAGGAGTCCCTCTTCTTTTTCCTCAGTGCTTGAGATCAATGAGGAGATATGTCTCATTTGGCCAAGGGAAGGGTCTCAAGCATGTTTACGATAACACTGTGAGGAATGTATTCATGCATCAACTTTCCAAGTGAGGAAACAGAAGTGCAGCTGTATAACATGCAGTGCATTTCCAAAATTGTCTAGTGAATGGTTGCATTTCCCTGGTGATTGTTTGATGTCCAAATCCTACTTCAGGAATGATTTAATCTTCCAGTTGCTGGAGACCCAGTGTTCCGCACGCTTCAGGTACTGCTTTGGGTGGACATCTGTCTCACTTAGTCACATCTCCTTCCTGGGACATCCTGCAGCCAACAATTAATCAAAGGTCAAAAAGTCCCACCCTCCAACCCCAAAGTTTGAAGGCATATGCCATCCTCACAACTCACTGCCATTGAGACCACATTGTAGTCCCATTTCTCATTTTGTCAAATCCTGCTTTTCCATTTTTCCTTCCATGGGTGAAATCCACAGCAAGCTCCGTGATAAATTTTCCACCTCCGTGATGAATTTTCCACCTCAGGATTTGCTTCCCAGGGAAATCAGTTTGCATACATCCTTTGCTGCTTCAAAATCTTCAATTCAGTATTATTTTGTGAAGCTCGTAGAGGTAATTCTCCATTGATGGTATTTTGTATTTCCATTTAGAATACACACTTCAAGAATGCCTTAAATAGAATTTGCCTGTGAAGCCATCTGATCCAGGGCTTTTGTTGGAAGATTTTTAATCACAGCTTCAATTTCAGTACTCGTGACTGGTCTGTTCATGTTTTCTATTTCTTTCTGGTTCAGTCTCAGAAGGTTGTACATTTCTAAGAATTTGTCCATTTCTTACAGACTGTCCATTTTATTGGCATATAGCTGCTTGTAGTAATCGCTCATGATCCTTTGTATTTCTGCAGTGTCAGTTGTTACTTCTTCATTTTCATTTCTACTTCTATTGATTTGACTTGTCTCCCTTTTTTTCTTGATGAGTCTGGCTAATGGTTAATCAATTTTGTTTATCTTCTGAAAGAAACAGCTTTTAGTTTTATTGATCTTTGCTATCATTTCCTTCATTTCTTTTTCATTGATTTCTGATCTGATCTTTATGATTTCTTTCCTTCTGCTAACTTTGGGGGGTTTTTGTTCTTCTTTCTCTAATTGTTTTAGGTGTAAGGTTAGGTTGTTTATTTGAGATGTTTCTTGTTTCTTAAGGTAGGAGTGTATTGCTATAAACGTCCCTCTTAGAACTGCTTTTGCTTCATCCAATAGGTTTTGGGTGGTCATGTTTTCATTGTCATTTGTTTCTAGGTATTTTTTGATTTCCTCTTTGATTTCTTCAGTGATCTCTTGGTTATTAACTAGTGTATTGTTTAGCCTCCATGTGTTTGTATTTTTTACAGATACTTTTCCTGTAATTAATATTTAGTCTCACAGGATTGTGGTCAGAAAAGATACTTGATACAATTTCAATTTTCTTAAATTTACCAAGGCTTGATTTGTTATGTAAGATATGATCTATCAACAAAAGCCCAGGACCAGATGGCTTCACAGGCAAATTCTACCACACATTTAGAAAAGAGCTAACACCTGTCCTTCTCAAACTCTTCCAAAATATAGCAGAGGGAGGAACACTCTCCAACTCATTCTATGAGGCCACCATTACCCTGACACCAAAACCAGACAAAGATGTCACAAAGAAAGAAAACTCCAGGCCAATATCACTATGAACATAGATGCAAAATTCCTCAACAAAATACTAGTGAACAGAATCCAACAACACATTAAAAGGATCATACACCATGATCAAGAGGGGTTAATCCCAGGAATGCAAGGATTCTTCAATATATGGAAAACAATCAATGTGATACACCATATTAACAAATTGAAGGAGAAAAACCATATGATCATCTCAATAGATGCAGAGAAAGCTTTTAACAAAATTCAACACCCATTTATGATAAAACCCTCTGGAAAGTAGGCATAGAGGGAACTTTCTTCAACATAATAAAGGCCATATATGACAAACCCACAGCCAACATTGTCCTCAATGGTGAAAAACTGAAACCATTTCCACTAAGATCAGGAACAAGACAAGGTTGCCCACCCTCACCACTATTATTCAACATAGTTTTGGAAGTTTTAGCCACAGCAATCAGAGAAGAAAAGGAAATAAAAGGAATCCAAATCGGAAAAGAAGAAGTAAAGCTGTCATTGTTTGCAGATGACATGATACTATACATAGAGAATCCTAAAGATGCTACCAGAAAACTGCTAGAGCTAATCAATGAATTTGGTAAAGCAGCAGGATACAAAATGAATGCATAGAAATCTCTTGCATCTTATACATTAATGATGAAAAATCTGAAATTAAGAAAACACTCCCATTTACCATTGCAACAAAAAGAATAAAATACCTAGGAATAAACCTACCTAAGGAGACAAAAGACCTGTATGCAGAAAAGTATAAGACACTGATGAAAGAAATTAAAGATGATACAACTAGATGGAGAGATATACCATGTTCTTGGATTGGAAGAAACAACATTGTGAAAATGACTATACTACCCAAAGCAATCTACAGATTCAATGAAATCCCTATCAAACTACCACTGGCATTTTTCACAGAACTAGAACAAAAAATTTTGCAATTTGTATGGAAACACAAAAGACCCAGAATATCCAAAGCAATCTTGAGAAAGAAAAACAGAGCTGGAGGAATCAGGCTCCCTGACTTCAGACTATACTACAAAGCTACAGTAATCAAGACAGTATGGTACTGGCACAAAAACAGAAATATAGATCAATGGGACAGGATAGAAAGCCCAGAGATAAACCCACACACATATGGTCACTTTATCTTTGATAAAGGAGGCAAGAATATACAGTGGGGAAAAGACAGCCTCTTCAATAACTGGTGCTGGGAAAACTGGACAGCTACATGTTAAAGTATGATATTAGAACAATCCCTAACACCATACACAAAAATAAACTCAAAATGGATTAAAGACCTAAATGTAAGGCCAGACACTATCAAACTCTTAGAGGAAAACATAGGTAGAACACTCTGTGACATAAATCACAGCAAGATCCTTTTTGACCCAACTCCTAGAGAAATGGAAATGAAAACAAAAAATAAACAAATGGGAACTATGAAACTTCAAAGCTTCTGCACAGCAAAGGAAACCATAAACAAGACCAAAAGACAATCCTCAGAATGGGAGAAAATATTTTCAAATGAAGCAACTGACAAAGGAGTAATCTCCAAGATTTACAAGCAACTCATGCAGCTCAATAACATAAAAACAAACAACCCAATCCCAAAATGGGCAGAAGACCTAAATAGACATTTCTCCAAAGAAGATATACAGACTGCCAACAAACACATGAAAGAATGCTCAACATCACTAATCATTAGAGAAATGCAAATCAAAACTACAATGAGATATCATCTCACACCAGTCAGAATGGCCATCATCAAAAAATCTAGAAACAATAAATGGTGGAGGCGGGGTGGAGAAAAGGGAACCCTCTTGCACTGTTGGTGGGAATGTAAATGGATACAGCCACTATGGAGAACAGTATGGAGGTTCCTTAAAAAACTAAACATATAATTACCATATGACACAACAATCCCACTACTGGGCATATACCCTGAGAAAACCATAATTCAAAAAGAGTCATGTACCAAATATTCATTTCAGCTCTATTTACAATAGCCAGGACATGGAAACAACCTAAGTGTCCATCAACCGATGAATGGATTAAGAAGATGTGGCACATATATACAATGGAATATTACTCAGCCATAAAAAGAAATGAAATTGAGTTATTTGTAGTGAGGTGGATGGACCTAGAGTCTGTCATACAGAGTGAAGTAAGTCAGAAAGAGAAAAACAAATACCATATGCTAACACATATGTATGGAATCTAAAAAAAAATGTTCATGAAGAACCTAGGGGCAAGACAGGAATAAAGACACAGACCTACTAGAGAATGGACTTGAGGATATGGGGAGGGGGAAGGGTAAGCTGGGACAAAGTGAGAGTGTGGCGTGGACATATATACACTACCAAACATAAAATAGATAGCTTGTGGGAAGCAGCCGCATAGCACAGGGAGATCAGCTTGAGCTTGGTGATTTGTGACCACCTAGAGGGGTGGGATAGGGAGGGTAGTAGTGGGGGAGACACAAGAGGGAAGAGATATGGGGACATATGTATATGTATAACTGATTCACTTTGTTAAAAAGCAGAAACTAACACACCACTGTAAAGCAATTATACTCCAATAAAAATATTTAAAAAGAAAAAGAATACCTTAAATAAATGAGAAGTTGAATTTAGATGAAAGGGCTAATGAAAGGGATTGAGTTTACAGGATTCAAAAGGGCCCTAATCTTGGAGGACATTAGATAAAATGAGGAAATCTTACAATGAAAGATCATTAGATTGAGATCTTGAATACATCATTAGAAATCAGAGATATAAATTTAATTGATCATCTCAAAAAAAAAAAGAAGGAACATTTGCCTTTGCAGTCTTCTGTGTTTAAAAATTAGATAAAGGGGGCTTCCCTGGTGGCACCATGGTTGAGAGTCCGCCTGCCAATGCAGGGGACATGGGTTCGTGCCCTGGTTCGGGAAGATCCCACATGCCGCGGAGCAGCTGGGCCCATGCACCATGGCCGCTGAGCCTGCGCGTCTGGAGCCTGTTCTCCGCAACGGGAGAGGCCACAACAGTGAGAGGCCTGTGTACTGCAAAAAAAAAAATTAGATAAAAGTCCCAGAGGAATGTATGTTTTGCTTTTTGCAGCTTCAATCATTGGATGACTATTAGAGAAAAGACACCACGTTTTCTACAGTGAAAGGGGTTTGAGCAAATGAGGGAATTTCTCCTGTAGATGTTACTAGTGTAGAACACTTCAGCCCATTACCCTTTACACATAATGAAGTCACTCACTGGACTTAAGTACCCTTCACTGAACACATCCCAGGACAACCAGCATGGAGCCAAGAAGAAAACAATTTTTTTTCATATTAATAACAATTTTGGAGATAGTTCATGGAACACTTCCAAATATTTGGGGGAAAAAACACCTCTTAATAGATTTTTTATAAGCAGTTTTATTTTAGCATTCAGATGCTTCCTGGAAAATTCTGTAATCACGAGCTCTCTTTGAGCTCTTCGCTCTCCCCAGTGAATTTCCATAGCCTCAGTCAAGATGATACCAACGTTTTTTAAACTTTAGCTATAAAATTTCCTGTTTCCTCTGAGTATTTTTAGTCTGAGATTCAGAACGTTTGTATGTTTCAACTTTTCTTGGTCATCTCTTCCTGGTGCCATTAAATCATAGAATTTCCTGATCCCCCTCTTGCCAGATAGTATTTACTGAGATTTAGAAATTGGAGGTTCACTAGGGTTGTAGGTAAATTAGAAGTCTCTTTAATAACCTGCATTAAAGAAAGTTATTGCCCTCTCTGTTCATGGAGAAGTCTCCCACTAAGATGCAAGCTTATTTGCTTATTCACTTACCTTACTTCAGTGATAGTATTAATTATGACTTCAAACCTAAACTTATTGAAGATGAGCTTTGAAATAAGGGATGCTAGGGTGTAGAATCCAGCAAGTTTCGCTCCCCTCCTTCTTCTCCTTTCTTTCCTACTTTCTACTTTCTTCTTTGCATGTCTTCGTCAACAGATAGATACCCATAATACAAAGGTGTGTGCATTCACTTATTCAACAAATATTTTTGAAAATCTATTATGTGCCTCGATATATGTTAGAAATTTGGGATACATTTTTAGCCAAGCAGGCATTTCCTTTCCCTAAAGGAACCTAAAAGAAAAATCTTCCTTCTACCTTCTTAGGCTCTATGGCTGAGCCTAAGAATTAAACTGACATAAGACATTAACAAAAGAAAAGCACACACATTTTAGTTAATATTTTTTACATTACACAAGAGTCTTCCAAAGGAAAACAAAGACCCCAAGAAGCTGTATGGCTCCAAATCTTATATACTTTTAAAAATAAAGAATGATAAATTGTAGGGCTGTGACAAGATAATTTGGCTTGGGCCAGGGCTAGTGAACTGTGGGAGAGTGACTAGGAAATACATGCAGGGAATTAATGGAAGATTGGGTTATTTTAAGAGGTTGGTTTGTACAGATCTATTTCAGCATTGACTCCCCATCAGGTGGTAAAATGTTTTTCTCAGTACAAGGAGGTCCCTTTTCTCCTGGGAAATTTTATGATCTGCTTTTAGGTAGAAGAGGGAAGCTCAGAGAGACCTTCCCATATCTTCTGTTTCTCAAGAGCCTTCAGCTCAAAATAATCAATACGCCAAAATAGCATATTTGGGGGTGACAAGTTCTGAACCCCTTCAGTAACACTCTGGAGGAGACACGCCTTGAATGTGTTATATGTATTAGTTGCTACACAAAAATGAGTTTGAGAACTTCCCTGTTATACTTTTGGAATTCAGGAAACTATCAACAAGAGAAAGAGAAATGCAGGCAAGGAAACAGCTTGTGCAGAGACCTGGAGGCTTAATGGTGAGATTCTGGAACGGCACGATTAGGAGGCAATGACATGTGTGTCTGCAAAGGGGAAACATGGACAAAGAGGTTGGCACATTAACAAAGGGCTAGATCAGCTCATCACCTTGGCTTTCTTACTCAGAAGGCTGAGATGGTAATTATGTCAGAGAAAGCAAACTGACCACCAAAGATTTGGGAGCCCCTCCTGCAAGGCAGAATTACTGCTAAAAATAATGGCTTCCCAAACAGGAACTACATGTTCCAGTCTCTGGTGAATCTAGATGGTGACTAGTGTACACTCATTGAATGTGTCATTCCCAGGTCGAGGTGATAGAAAATGATTATTAGTCTTCTTCACTGCCTCTCATCTCTTGGTTGAATAATGATATGCAGGGCACCCTCGGAAGCTACATGTAGAAGAAGGTACAGTTGCCAGCAACCTAGGTTCTTGAATGACTGGACGAATCATAGCCCCACCTTCTAATCAAGAACACCAACACTGGACTGATACAGAAGTGAAAAACCAGCTTTTACCCTGATATGCCACCGACATTTTCGATTTTGTCACTGCAGCTAGTTTTACCCTAATTAATGCAAGGGCCATTAGAGGATTTTTTTTTTCACATAGGTGTGACATGATCCGCCGTATATTTTTGAAAAGGAAGATATATTGTGTGGGCAGGAAGGTCATGTACTGGGAAGTTGCAATAGGCTACTGGAAGTTTAGGACCTGTATCAGGACTTTTATAGCAAAAAGAGAGTATAGGTTTGGGCATCATTTGGGTATTCCATCCTACAAGAATTGCTCCTAGCTTTAGTAAGGGACAAGTCTAGATGGCTCCCAGGTTTGAAAACAAGTGTGGAGTTTTAAAAAATGCAAAAATATCCAGTTAGTAATGAAATTTATGGTATAGTAAACATGCATATTAGACTTGAAGCATCAAAAATATGATGGTTAGGAGTGACCGTAAATAATATTTACTACTTCAAATATTAAAGCATTTGAAATAAAGGATTCATTTTTAATGGGAAATCTACATCTCATCAGAAAAAGGAATATCTTTGGTTTAGCTCTTCTTCATCGAAAATGGTTCTTTTTTCACATGGATGCTAGCTACCTCATAAAGGCAAGGCTGCTCTGATATATTTCAGGGAGGAGTGCCCAGAGACTTACAAATGCAAGCAGAGTGGAACTTGAAGAGAGAAATTCCCTCTGTCAGGGTGTAGAATGCCAGATAATGAATCCTTACAGAGGAGACGTTACAAATTGGAGTCTGGAAGGAGAGAAGAAGTCAGGAAATAAGAGCCATTATAGAATGAATGATAGTGGTAATTAAGGTTATGGGTAAAGAAGGGTTTAGTTACTGCAATGCCAATAAATCAGAAACCTGTTTGAAGCAAGGAAACAGTGCGCCTCTTGGAATTTGTCAACTTCTTGCCTTTTTGGTTTCCTTATAACCTAATGTTCTAGTCAGATAGTATCTTTCTCTTGTAAGATACATAGAAAATAAAGGTAATTGCTAAAATATGAAAAGAGGCTTATACCTACACCTAGAGCTGCCTTGAACTGGTTTTGAATTAAAACAACAAAAAAGACATCAGTCATATTTCTCAATCAGTATTTAGCATATCATTACCAACCTTGGCAGGGATAAATGACATATTTTTTGGTGATGCTAACGAACATGACATTTTAAATTCAGATTGACAAAACTGGAAGCTTCTATTTGTAAAATAATCCCCAAATGTGACACTGGATCTCTGAGGGGGATGTTTGAATCACTAAACTAGAATATTGTTTCTTTAAAGGATTCATATATAAATTGATTAATCTATTTTTTCAGACCACACCTTAATATAATAAAGTTTTTTGTTTATTTTTTGATTTCGTGTTGGTTATTAGTTGTTTGTTGTTACCTTTTGCGGGGAGGGTAATTATTGTCTTCTGTTATTCCACTGTTGATGGTGAAGCTGGTAATAAAAAATATAATTTAGCATTCAGAGAATTGTTTCAAAATTTGAGTTTTCAAATTCCTTTATATGACTACAGAAAAATTTACATTTATTCTAAATAATATTAGTGCTTGATTATGAAACTATTATGTGATCTGTCTATACAATTTAAATATTAGGAAATTATAAAAATACTTAAATATTTTAAAATCTAGTTGTCTTTTTTCATCTTTTTTTTCCTTCTATGCAGAGATAGCTTTGTGTGCTTTTTCCTATAATGTTTTATTATATGGTCCTACGTCAAAAACATTCTTTGACGATATGATTTTAATAGCTGCACAGTATTCCATCACATAGATATATCATATATTTTTTTAATAATTCTTTTTTTCTGAACATATAAAATGTTTCCAAAATTTTGCTATTCTAAAACACACACACACACATACACACGATGAAAACCTTCACTCGGATAAGTCTTCTTATAATATATATTTTTTATTTCTAGGAGATATGTGTATATATATGTTATTTTCTTACCAAACATTCCTAGAAATGAAATGTCTACACCAAAGTGCACAAACCTTTTGGAAGGCTCTTGATACATGTACCTAAATTGCCCTCCCGATCACCTGTAGCAATTCATACTCCTCTCGGTGGCCATTGTTATCTTGGCCTGGCCAGCTTTGATTATCGTTACTGTTTCTAAGCTGTGTCAATTTGAGAGGCAAAAAATGGGATCTTATTGTGTGTATCAAGTTATTTTCATTTCTCTATATACAAAGGGGAATGAATTTTTTTCATTTGTGAATTTGCCATGTATATTCTTCCTTTTGGTGACTGACTTTCTAAACCTTTGCATCTCATTTTTAATACACTCATTTATAGTAGTATATTTTTAGAGATAAATATTCCAACATCTTTTCTTGTCAGTCTCCTTTTTTACTTTTGTCTATATATCTTTTCATTATTCTGTAGACAAATACAAATTCTTGAACTTACTACATCCTTAAAAATCTTTACCCATTATGTAATCATTTAAAAGTTTACCTCCATTTTCTTCTAGTTTTTTAAAACTTTTTATAGTTAATTCTGTAATTTCTGAATTTATTTTGATGTATTTTATTTGATCTACGTTCAAGATGTGTGTGTGTGTATGTTGTACTTTCCAAAGTTGTTGGGCACAGAGAGTTTATAAAAGAATTTTTAGTGTGTAAACTGATTATACATGCTTTACTAAATTAAATAATAAATTAACACTTTCTTTTACTGCCTTCTCATTAAGATATTTACAATATCTTATGATTTGGGCCCTGTTTTCTTTATTGAAGTATGGTTGATTTAATATTATATTAGTTTCAGGTATACAACATAGTGATTCAATGTTTTTATAGACTATATTGAATTTAAAGTTATTCCAAAATGTTGGCTCTATTCCCTGTGCTGTCCAATATATCCATGTAGCTTATTTATTTTATACACAGCAGTTTGTACCTCTTACTCCTCCACCCCTATCTTACCCCTCCCCACTTTCTTCTCCCCACTGATAGCCACTAGTTTGTTCTCGGTATCTGTGAGTCTATTTCTGTTTTGTTATATACACTTCTTTGTTTTATTTTTTAGATTCCACATATAAGTGATAACATGGAGTGTTTGTCTCTCTCTGTCTGACTTATTTCACTAAGCATAGTACCACCCTGAATGCACCCAATCTCATCTGATCTGGGAAGCTGAGCAGAGTTAGGCCTGCTTAGTACTTGGATGGGAGGACCCTCTTTTACATGTAGAAGTTAAAACATACATAAGTATGTAAATATAGCTACACAAGTATATAAACATCTATCTGCTGGTCAGAATTTACAGGGAAAGGAAAATTCTAATCTTTATTGGAGTATCTCTATCCCTTCACTGTGTTATGCTGCTGTATCATGTCAAATATCATATATCCTACCATATATTTCAGTCTTACATATTCTTTGGTCTATTTCAGAATTACTTACGTTAGCTCACAGAGCTGTGTATCCCATGTTATACCAATAAATCACTCATTTAATAGTTGGACTTTTATAATAGATATATTTTATGTATATCTGATGATGGAAGTGTCTTATTTCTCTTTTTCAAAATAGCTTTTCCAAATGTTTCCAAATAAAGTTATTTTGTCAAATTCCAAATAATTTTCCATTGAGATTTTTAATGAGATTTCAACCAGTGTAAGAAGTATTTTATTTTATTTTTTTTTTTATTTTTATTTATTTATTTATTTTTTTTTTTTTTTTACATCTTTATTGGGGTATAATTGCTTTACAATGGTGTGTTAGTTTCTGTTTTATAACAAAGTGAATCAGTCATACATAAACATATGTTCCCATATGTCTTCCCTGTTGCGTCTCCCTCCCTCTCACCCTCCCCATCCCACCCCTCCAGGCTGTCACAAAGCACCGAGCCAATATCCCTGTGCCATGCAGCTGCTTCCCACTAGCTATCTACCTTACTGCGTTTGTTAGTGTGTATATGCCCATGACTCTCTCTCGCCCTGTCACAGCTCACCCTTCCCCCTCCCCATAACCTCAAGTCCGTTCTCTAAGAGGTCTGCGTATTTATTCCTGCTTTACCCCTAGGTTTTTCATGACATTTTTTTTCTTATATTCCATATATATGTGTTAGCATACGGTATTTGTCTCTCTCTTTCTGACTTACTTCACTCTGTATGACAGACTCTAGGTCTATCCACCTCATTACAAATAGCTCAATTTCGTTTCTTTTTATGGCTGAGTAATATTCCATTGTATATATGTGCCACATCTTCTTTATCCATTCATCAGATGACGGGCATTTAGGTTGTTTCCATCTCTGGGCTATTGTAAATAGAGCTGCAATGAACATTTTGGTACATGTCTCTTTTTGAATTATGGTTTTCTCAGGGTATATGCCCAGTAGTGGGATTGCTGGGTCATATGGTAGTTCTATTTGTAGCTTTTTAAGGAACCTCCATACTGTTCTCCACAGTGGCTGTATCAATTTACATTCCCACCAACAGTGTAAGAGGGTTCCCTTTTCTCCACACCCTCTCCAGCATTTATTGTTTCTAGATTTTTTGATGATGGCCATTCTGACTGGTGTGAGATGATATCTCATTGTAGTTTTGATTTGCATTTCTCTAATGATTAGTGATGTTGAGCATTCTTTCATGTGTTTGTTGGCAGTCTGTATATCTTCTTTGGAGAAATGTCTATTTAGGTCTTCTGCCCATTTTTGGATTGGGTTGTTTGTTTTCTTGTTATTGAGCTGCATGAGCTGCTTGTAAATTTTGGAGATTAATCCTTTGTCAGTTGCTTCATTTGCAAATATTTTCTCCCATTCTGAGGGTTGTCTTTTGGTCTTTTTTATGGTTTCCTTTGCTGTGCAAAAGCTTTGAAGTTTCATTAGGTCCCATTTGTTTATTTTTGTTTTTATTCCCATTACTCTAGGAGGTGGGTCAGAAAGGATCTTGCTTTGATTTATGTCATAGAGTGTTCTGCCTATGTTTTCGTCTAAGAGTTTGATAGTTTCTGGCCTTACATTTAGGTCTTTAATCCATTTTGAGCTTATTTTTGTGTATGGTGTTAGGGAGTGATCTAATCTCATACTTTTACATGTACCTGTCCAGTTTTCCCAGCACCACTTATTGAAGAGGCTGTCCTTTCTCCATTGTACATTACTGCCACCTTTATCAAAGATAAGGTGTCCATATGTGCATGGGTTTATCTCTGGGCTTTCTATCCTGTTCCATTGATCTATCTTTCTGTTTTTGTGCCAGTACCATACCGTCTTGATGACTGTAGCTTTGTAGTATAGTCTGAAGTCAGGGAGCCTGATTCCTCCAGTTCCTTCTTTCGTTCTCAAAATTGCTTTGGCTATTCAGGGTCTTTTGTGTTTCCATACAAATTGCAAAATTTTTTGTTCTAGTTCTGTGAAAAATGCCAGTGGTAGTTTGATAGGGATTGCATTGAATCTATAGATTGCTTTGGGTAGTAGAGTCATTTTCACAATGTTGATTCTTCCAATCCAAGAACATGGTATATCTCTCCATCTATTTATATCATCTTTAATTTCTTTCATCAGTGTCTTATAATTTTCTGCATACAGGTCTTTTGTCTCCTTAGGTAGGTTTATTCCTAGATATTTTATTCTTTTTGTTGCAATGGTAAATGGGAGTGTTTTCTTGATTTCACTTTCAGATTTTTCATCATTAGTGTATAGGAATGCCAGAGATTTCTGTGCATTAATTTTGTATCCTGCCACTTTACCAAATTCATTGATTAGCTCTAGTAGTTTTCGGATAGCATCTTTAGGGTTCTCTATGTATAGGATCATGTCATCTGCAAACAGTGACAGCTTTACTTCTTCTTTTCCAATTTGGATTCCTTTTATTTCCTTTTCTTCTCTGATTGCTGTGGCTAAAACTTCCAAAACAATGTTGAATAATAGTGGTGAGAGTGGGCAACCTTGTCTTGTTCCTGATCTTAGTGGAAATGCTTTCAGTTTTTCACCATTGAGGATGATGTTTGCTGTGGGCTTGTCATATATGGCCTTTATTATGTTGAGGAAAGTTCCCTCTATGCCTACTTTCTGCAGGGTTTTTATCATAAATGGGTGTTGAATTTTGTCAAAAGCTTTCTCTGCATCTATTGAGATGATCATATGGTTTTTCTCCTTCAATTTGTTAATATGGTTTATCACATTGATAGATTTGCGTATATTGAAGAATCCTTGCATTCCTGGAATAAACCCCACTTGATCATGGTGTATGATCCTTTTAATGTGCTGTTGGATTCTGTTTGCTAGTATTTTGTTGAGGATTTTTGCATCTATGTTCATCAGTGATATTGGCCTATAGTTTTCTTTCTTTGTGACATCCTTGTCTGGTTTTGGTATCAAGGTGATGGTGGCCTCGTAGAAGGAGTTAGGGAGTGGTCCTCCCTCTGCTATATTTTGGAAGAGTTTGAGAAGGATAGGTGTTAGCTCTTCTCTATATGTTTGATAGAATTCGCCTGTGAAGCCATCTGGTCCTGGGCTTTTCTTTGTTGGAAGATTTTTAATCACAGTTTCAATTTCAGTGCTTGTGATTGGTCTGTTCATATTTTCTATTTCTTCCTGATTCAGTCTTGGCAGCTTGTGCATTTCTAAGAATTTGTCCATTTCTTCCAGATTGTCCATTTTATTGGCATAGAGTTGCTTGTAGTAATCTCTCATGATCTCTTTTATCTCTGCAGTGTCAGTTGTTACCTCTCCTTTTTCATTTCTAATTCTATTGATTTGAGTCTTCTCCCTTTTTTTCTTGATGAGTCTGGCTAGTGGTTTATCTATTTTGTTTATCTTCTCAAAGAACCAGCTTTTAGTTTTATTGATCTTTGCTATTGTTTCCTTCATTTCTTTTTCATTTATTTCTGATCTGATTTTTATGATTTCTTTCCTTCTGCTAGCTTTGGGGTTTTTTTTGTTCTTGTAAGAAGTATTTTAAACATAAATAATATCTTTACAATACTAAATCTTTCCATCCAGGGAAATGCTATGTTTCTTTATTTATTTAAAATTTCATAGTTCTTAGAAAGTGTTATACTTTTGCTTATATGAATTTTAGCCATTTCTCATTAGAACTGATTATTTATACATATTTTATCTATTTCCATTGTTTTATTAAAGAAAACTTCAGTACATTATATGTTCTAACTGGCTTTACAAATATATAGGCAGTCTATTGCTTTTTTACTTAGCTGCTTTAGTTATTAAATTATTCCAGTTAATCTATTCCAGTTAATCCTCTAGATACTTTTTAAAAAATGGATATGATGACATCATTGCAATCCTCTTGTTTCGTTCTTTCCAATAGGTTTAATTCCTGTTATTTCTTCTTTTTCTTCTGTCTCGCTTTCTTCTGGCTTTGACCAGAACTGCCAGAAAAGTGTTAAATAGTAATGACACTATTACTATTATTTAAAAACTGGATGGAATTCCACCACAGCTGTGTGTTCCAAAGCATTATCCTTTGACTCAGTCTCTCTAGATGCTCTGGGAGGAAAGAATTCCACATTAAAAAAAAAACCAAAAGTCTGTGAAACCTCTTGTAAAAATGTGTCAAGAAAATAACCCCAAATTGGAGTAGGGAAACCATGAAGTGGGTGGTCTCATGCACACACACATATGCTCAGGGAAGCTTGCTTAGACCAGTAGGAAGAAGGATGATTTCCTCTCTGCCGACAACTAACCACGTCTGCAGCTAATGGAAGCCACCACCACTTCAAACTCTCACTTTCCTCCAATGAACTTTTGTTCAAAACATTTCCTCCCAACTTCCTCCTTTCCTCTGTAAAAGAACGATGTTATCATTTTTTCTCATGATTTGCCTGTGGTTCACCATACTTGCTTGTCCCAAACTGAAATTCCTCTGCTTTTCCCAAACTCATTTCTTTTCTTAAATAAAATTGCTCTTTGCTCTGGTTAAGGTTGACATTATCATTAAAGACATAATGCATTTTTGCATGTTAAAGGTCTGAGAAATCCTGCAGTTAAAAAAAATTTTTTTTTTACTCCATTTTCTCAGAGATCAGAGAATTTTCCATAGCGTTTTAATTAAAAACCATTAGAATTTATGTTTCATTAAACGGAATCAGTCATCGACTCATGCAAAACGCTTGGGTGGAAGAATTGTTCTGCCCTGGGTGCAGGCAATAAGGGAATGCACCGTCTGAAAATAATTTTAAAAGCAATACGAAATTCAACTAAAGATCTGTGTCATTATCTGTCTGCACTTGCAGTTCTCACCCCAAAAACCTTTGGTTAGTCTGAGTTCTAAATTTAGATAATTGTTTCAGTATCTGTTGAGTCTTTGTAGTATATATTTATGCTTCAAATTTACACTTTTTTATTAATTATCTTTTAGTAATTCTGGCCTGATTTCTGGCCTCCAAAACCATGAAAGAATAAATTTCTATTGTTGAAAGCCACCCAATTTGCAGTAACTTGTTACAGCAGCCAGAGAAAACTAATGCAGCACTGCAGTCAGATTTCCAGGGAAACAGCTCTGAATTAGGCTGACTTTTTCATTTAAATAAGTACACCCACATTTGTGCCAGGTCTGTGCAAGGCAACCCTTTTTCTGATGTTCATGGATTTTTTTTCCCCTTAGCAGTTTTCTTGTGTATATTGTTGGTGCCACACAAATGAACCTTGTTGTGTATTACTTTTTCATTGATTGTCTTATGTGTATTTATTCTCCTTTAGTCATTAGCCTACGGGGTCCCTTTGAGCAGAGCCTACTTTGATAAAAGTGGAAAGAAAAGAAGTCTTGAAGTCAGCTAGTCCTGGTTCTGAATTCCAGACCTTAGGCAAGGTACTTCATATACTGAAGCCTCAAGTTCCTTCTCTATAACAGAGAGATGATAAAACCTATGGTGCAAGAGATAATTTCATGGATTAAATGAGATAGCAAATGCAGAGTACCTGGCTCAGAGCAGGAATCAGATAAACTTAAGTTCCCTCTGTCTTTCTTACCCTGAATAACTGATACAGTCTTTGGCATCATAGCAACCACTGAGTAAATAAGTGGACTTGCTTGCTGAATTGGACACACTTATAATTCAAACTGCAAATTGACATTTTTTTAAACAATTGATGTTTACAAAAAAAGTACATACATTATACACATTAGAGTAAATGGTAATCTTGAAGCATGTTTATAACTGTGAGAGCTGAATACTCTTTTTTTCAGCCATATTATAAATCATTTCTGCATGATGTTGTCAAAATCAGCTGCTAATATCATTTTTGAGTCTAGTACTTTCTTTGCAATCTGAACACACACACACACAAAATAGACATCAGTGGTACCTAGATGTGTGACATCTATTTTCGGTGTAGTTCAGATGTTGCCATCTGTTTTCTATATGTTAACTGGCCTAATTGTTTAAGAATTAATAGGCACTAGAAATACAAGTGACATTTCCAGGAAAAGAAGACTCTTTCTGGTACTTAGATTGAGCTACTTTGGTAGGAAAAAGACCAAGAAAAAAAAAAAAAGTTAATCAGCTCAAAAGAAACATGGACTCAAAAATAAATTGACATAATTAGGGGAGATAGAATAATATCTAATAGATATTTTGGTGACCTAATGAATCCATAACATGCCAGATAAGTAGAAGAGCCAAAGGATCTCAAAAGATAGCACTAGTACATTTTTTTTCTCCATATAAGCTTAATAGCAAGTGTCTAAGGGTGTGTCTGAGCTACTAGATCAAACTGACTCTTGGGGTTTATTAATTTAATTTGCTGTTAGACCCACTGTGAGTGTATATTCTAGTCCTAAAACTGAGACTCCTGTGTTGTCTTTGTTTGCCTGTGTGAAATGAAAAAATATTTATCATTTTTCTCACTTTCTTTGTAATATGTGTGTTTGGAATTTCCTAAGTGTTAAAAGCACAGGACTATCTTTTGTTCTAATATTTGTTCTTTGACCTTGATTTCTGACAGAGTTCCTAAATCCCTTGGAATTTCCTGGGTGATAGCAGTGTCTTTTGTTCTAATGAGGTGACTCTTGGTGGGTTCCTGGATGGGATGTGGTCACCAGAAAAACCAAGCCATGATTAGACGCTTTGATTTTCAGCCCCAGGCCCCATTCTCCAGAGAGAGGAAAGGGTCTAGTATTGTCATGAGTCATTAACTGACTTAATGATCAATCATACCTACATATTGAAGCCTCCACAAAAATCCCCAAAGTATAAGATTTCTGGGTTGGTGTAGACATCTACATGCACCAGGATTGTGATGTATCCCACATCCCTGGTACAGAAACTCTTGCACTGGGGACCTTTCTGAACCTCATCCTATATCTGACTATTCATCTGAATCCTTTATTACATCTTTTTATGTAATAAACTGGTAAACGTGTTTTCCTGAGTTCTGTAAGCTATTCTAATAAATGATCAAACCCAAGGAGGAAGTCATGGGAACCCCAATTTAGAGCCAGTCAATCAAAAGTATAAGTAGCAACTGGGACTTGTGATCAGCATCTGAAGTGGTGCAAGGGTGGTCTCGTGGGACTGAGCCCTTAATTTGTGGGGTCTGATGCTGTCTCTGGGTAGATAGTGTCAGAATTGAGTTAAATCGTAGGATACTCAGCTGGTACAGAGAACTGCTTGATGTGTGAGAAACCCACACATCTAGTTTCAGAACTATTGTGAGTGTGTAAGTAGAGATAAAACCCAGGACAAGTGTGCTCTTCCCTACAGCCTGCAAATTCTGACCCACAGCAAACATGTGTCTGTGTATGTATAATAGGGTATATTTATATATGTATGCATTTGCAGCTTCTATAAATAAACACTGACCTATATTAGGAATGTCAAGAATTTATTGAGACATTGGTAAGGGAAAGTGTTAATTTTTTTAAGATTATATATCAGTTAACAGATTAAAACTTCCTATACCTCATCATTGTGTTCTTTCCAACAAACCAGGAAAACAAATTTATTCCTGAATTGTTCCAAATCTCAAATGTGATGACTTCTCCTAATGTCATGAAACTAGTAAAAGCAAGTGTTGTGGTTCAGATCCAGAAAGATCCAGGGCTCTTATTAATCCCTCACACTTTTCTCAGGAAGAAACCCCAGGAACTTAAATGATGGGAAAGGCAGGAAGCCTTCAGGAGCAGCTTTGTAGCACACAGGAGGGTAACAATGATGAGAGCAACGTTGGGGCAAACCTTGCTGGGGTTTCTTACTTTCTTGAAACCCATTTAGTGTTCCCAGCAGGTTCCTAAAAGACCCACAGACACAAAACAGGGGAAATCTATGCAGAGGAGAGCACATTGCTGAAAGGACAGCCAGAAGCCCCAGAAGTTCAAAAGGCCTACCTGAGTCAACACTCTTTCTGTCCTCATCCCAAACCCCATACAACACTCTGAGTCATAAAACCTCTGCTTTTTTATTCATCTTATCATTTCACTGTTCCCCTCATATGCAATTGAAGCCGAATCCGGCCTCTGTACCCTGTCACAGAATTAAATCTCAGAGACAGAGTTTGGGGTGAAGTACAAAAGTAGAGCTTTATTGCTTTGCCAGGCGAAGGGGGACACAATGGGCTAATGTCCTCAAGACTGTATGTCCCGACCTGGAGGAGGTAGTGAGGAGTTTTATAGTAATGGTTCAAAGAGGGGGGTATGGTCAGCTCATGGATATTCTTCTGATTGGTTGGTGGTGAGGTAACTGGGAGTCAGCATCATCAACCTTCTCGTTCTAACAGGTCTGGGGTCTACGTTTTTGTGGGCAGCATACTGTTAACTTCTTCCACCTAGTGGGGGTTTCAGAATCTGAAGATATTGTTACGTGTATCCCTTGAGGGGGAACCAGGACCCTGCCCCAAGGCTGCACTATTGTTTCTTGACTGTTCCTCCCTTGTCTCTGCATCCCCTCCCTTCCCTGATTAGCAACTGTTTGAACTTGCCCGTTGGAACTCAAGGAAGGTCATGGAGGCTGAATGAAGCCTATTTCCTACAATCAAAGAAATGGGAAACACAGAAAGGCTTTTGTGCCCAGGAGACCACAGGGTCCTGCTCAGTACCACAATTACCCTTCAACTCCACTTGGGATTATACAATTTTGAACTAGAAGAAGAGACCATTCTCTCTGAAGATGTATCCTTCTATCTCTATCCAAATGTCCTTTTCTGATTTCTATTGAATTTCACTCCTTTCCCATTGTTTGGCATTTTGGAAAAATTTCATGGTTACACCTTCACTCTTCTCCTTGTGTCTAGGTCCAAGATGGACACTTTGATACATTCTAGAACTTAGTCTTTGAAAAGATGGAGAAGACCAGGAAGAAATATGGAACAAATAGTCCCAATTTTCACAAATTGGCTGAGAGTTAATCTGGCTTGCCAACTTGCCATCTGATTCCTTGTTTGTGATTAAACTGATACTTGTAGTGAAGTTCCAAAAGAGAGGACTGTGTTTGAGATCATGCATAAAAGGACTATGGGACCTTAAAGTAACCAATGGGCAAGTGTGAAACTATACACAGTTGTTTGGTGAATATTATGTCTACTCTGTATCTAGTGAAGCTTCTGCAGATGGACCGTGTCTCAGGTTATCGTATCAGAAATCATCATGATACCACATGCATATTAGCTTAGAGAGAATAATCCCCTTTTCAACAAATTCAGAAGGGAATAGTAATGGCCATTGTTTGCCCTGATCCTAATCATTTATAGAACACTTGTTGTTTACATTACCACATTAAACTCTCTACATAATGCTTTGAATTGGGTATTAATTTTATCTCCATTTTAAATCTTAGGTTAGCAAAAGTAAATTATTCAGAACTCATATTTAGAAAATGGTATGGTGTGCTGAAATATAGGTCTTCCGCCTTTAAATCTTATTCTTTCTCATCTGAGAAAATTCTATACTTAACTTACATACAAACTTTCCTTACTGAATGGAAGAGAAATAGGAGCTAAAAATTATAATGAATAGGGAATGTAGAAGAATATACCTACTGTAGTGAACAAAGTTGTTCAACTCCTGCTTTATTTAGAATCCATTCCCATTTTGCCACAGTGTATATTTACTGAATCAACTCTGAAATACCCAACGTAACTTAAAAAAAAAAAAAAAGTGGTTAACTAGCAATGTATTAGAAAATAAACAGAGTGTAGTTCTACAAATTGAGAGGGAAAGAACCTTTGCCAAAGACCATGAAGCTTAGACCACCCTTATCCACGGTTTCACTTTCCCTTGTTCAGTTAGTCAAGGTCAACCTAGGTCCAGAAATATTAAATGGAAAATTCCAGAAATAAACAATAAGCTTTAAATTGCATGTTGTTCTGAGTAGTGTGATGAAATCTCACGCCATCCTGCTCTGTCCACCTGGGATCCCCAACCATCAACATCATCCACTCCTGACATCCAACCATCGACTTTGTCAGGGCTCGATGATCCAGGATCACCCAAAGCAGATGATCCTCCTTCTGACATATTGTCAGTTGGTCAATAATAGCCTAACAATGTCACAAGACCTGCATCATTCATTTCACTTCATCTCACCAAGTAGGCACATCATCACAAGAAGACAAAGGGCAAATACAATAAAATAGGATATTTTGAGAGGAAAAGAGACCACATTCCCATAACTTTTATTACAGCATATTATTATAATTGTTCCATCTTATTCTTATCTATTGTTAATCTCTGACTGTGCCTATTTTATAAATCAAACTTTGTCATACGTATTTGTAGGATAAAAACAGTAGAGTACCATTTTCTGTATTTTCTTTCATCACTACCTTGCTGAATTATTGATTTGAGTTATTCAGTATCTTAAAACAAAAATATAACTTAAATTTTGAGTACCTAATATCATAAAGGTACAAATTGACTATACATATATTCATTCATTTCCTCAAAAAAGAACAAATGCATTGCTATAATGTGTCAGTCATTAGACTGGTTGTTTAGGAGACTGAGGTAAAAGAAACATAGCACTGTTTGCTTTCAGGGAGCTCACAGACTACAGATGGAGCATGACAAGCATGCATATACTTATAATATAGTGTGGAATTATAATAATTGTGTTGTAGGAAAATTTCTTTGGTAGCACCAAGTTAGAAATAATTATCTCCAACTGTAATTGCTGAAGGAGACTTCACATAACAGATCCAATTTATCTTAAAGTTTAATTTGAAGTTTGTCAGATGAAGAAAAAGGGTGTAGTCTGAATCAGCATGTCTGTTTTGTGGAAAGAAATAGATATGTGGAAAAAACAGGGTGTGACTGAGAATGGGACATTCAGTGAGCTGTGAATTCTCTAATATTGACTGGGTTAAGCCAAAGGCAGAGTCCCCAGAGCAGAAGAAAAACAACAGGCCAATAAGACAAAGTTGAGTTTATTGCTTACCTCAGTAAGAGATCTACTTCCACACTAGTAGTGATGGATGGGGGAAGGGCAAATTTGGAATATTTATTGAGCTTTTAAAATCAAATCTAAGGTCTTTAAATGTGAGAGTTGTAATTACAATATAATTTAGGATTTGTACACAGCAGCAGGGCAAGTATTTTGAAGCAAGAGCTTCAGAGAGTCTTAGAGTACAAACTGTCATTTGACATTTTCAATTGAAGAGTTGATGGATCTTTCAGGAAGTTCCTGGAATGAAAGATAGTTATTTGCAACTTTTAAAGTCATGTTAATATAGACAATAAGCTGTGTGGGTATAGATGGTTCTGATTCTCAGTTGGGATGAAATAGTCAATAAAAGTAAATTTCATCAGATGTTAAAGGGTCTTGTATGTCATTCAGATATCTCATCTGTTCTCTCTTTGTCCTTGTTAAATTAATGATGCTTTGTATTTCTTGCTATTGCTCAGCTACTCAGGATATTAAGATTATTGTTGCTCAAAGTCTTGAATTACTCAACTAGAGGTGTCCCACAATTTATACCACAGATAAAAAATGAACTAAGTATGTCATTATTTCAGGTGTGGATGGTGCCTTAGGTGTACTTCCTGAAAATCTCCTTGTTGCGTGAATGTGACTATCATCTTAAGATCATGACTCTTAGTCCCTTTTCCTCCTCCATGCAGTATGACATACAAGGAATGAACCTTCTTGGTTCCAAGGGACTTTCGTTTAATGATATTAACAAATGATGACTAATACACAAGATGATTTATCATCAATGCTTTCCAAGCAAAGAGTCATCAAAGGGGGGAAATTTGGACCATGAATTTACTACATATGTTCATCCCCAAGTGTAACATAAACTTTTGACCCAGCCATCCGAAAACAACCTGGTACTTGTTTTCTTTACTCCCTAGAGGCCACAGCTAAACAACCAATCTGCTGCTGGCCAGTGACTGAATGCCTGCTGGTACCAATCGTAGTTCTATAGAGATAACCTATATAACTTCTCTGGAATGGCTTTGTCTCTTGCCTTTATGTCCCCCTGCCATTTTCTATTTCTCTTGGAGCATATTTGAGTTGTTACTTGAATCAGTGCCTCCTGAACTGCAATTCTTAAGATCCCAATTAAACTCTTCTTCTTATTTGCAGCTTTCTGCATTTCTTGGTAGACACATCCATCATCCCGCTAGCTTGGATAACAATGTGAACAAGTTGCTGCAATTCCTTGAGTCTCAAGTATTTCTTATGCAAAATGGGCACTGCAATATCAGCCTCACAAAGTTTTGGTGATTAAGTATACAGTATTTTGCATGACAATTTTTTTGGTGAAAATCGATAAATTTTGTATCATCATTACAATGAAATTTTGTATTCTGATTCAATGTTTTAAAGCTCACAAGCTTATCTATGGATTCCATTTTCAGGCAAGTCACATTTTCTTTACCAGTTTTCAATCTGATGCGTCTGCCTTCATAAATCATATATAAAGTTGATAAAAGCAAAGAGCAGAGCCTTAGGAAAATCCAACAGGTCAGCAACTATTTATAATTTGACAATTTATGAGAAAAATGTCTCCAATACATAAATAATTCCCTTGCATTTCATTTGTTTATACACCATTATTTCTACAAGTTTGTCACAAAAAGAATGAAGATTGATTTATCGTCTTAGG
This sequence comes from Lagenorhynchus albirostris, assembly GCF_949774975.1. Taxonomy (NCBI): domain Eukaryota; kingdom Metazoa; phylum Chordata; class Mammalia; order Artiodactyla; family Delphinidae; genus Lagenorhynchus; species Lagenorhynchus albirostris. The sequence continues at coordinate 6,462,016 of NC_083099.1, read as the reverse complement.
TGGCACAATGGGTAAATGTGAGCACAATACATTGCTTCAGTCTTTTTTGCTGGGAAGGTAATACTAATCTATTAGTTTTAAAAGATATACCTGAATTCAGCCAAAGGCTAATAATCCACAGAGACATTGAAAGCCCTAAGAGTAATTTAGCTTTGAGATTTTTCTGTGTATTCCAGTGATCATTTGGCTAGTTCACCGGAGTCACTGTCTTTGAATGGAAATGTGACTGTCCTTAGATGTTATTCAGCCCTTTATCCTCTCTCATCAGCATAAAAGTAAGAGCAGTAGAACTGCTTTGGGGCATGCTTTCCAGTCTGTGTACAGGTAGAAAGAGCCCTCCAGGTACTGAGGATCAGGAAACATGTGTTCTAATCACAACCCCCATTTGACATTCTTGTGCCAATCACTGACAGAGCATTCTAAAAATTATTTACAAAATAAGGAGGATAGATTGGACATGTCTATTTATAAAATCATGTATAAATGATTTTAAAATCATTATCATTTATAAATAATAAAATCAAAATAATTTCTAAAATCAGGTGATGGACCATGTGCTTGAATGTGTTTTATCAAATTGGCTAACACTATAGGAGCTTTTACTGAAAAACAAACAAAAACATGCAGTCAAACACCAAAAGATTATTGCTAATCACAAAAAAACCGACATCTCAAGTTAATGATCTTAATGCTTTTCTATGTATGGGAAGATGCAAGAGTCTAGGCTCAATGAAGTTATCCCTTTGATAAGCATCTTAATTATCTAGGACCAGTATCCTATTTTGCTCCATCCTGAATTCCCCTCAGTTAGGGTGGGGGTAGTGCCTACAGTGGCTGATGTCTTGAAGGCAGGCAACATTCTTTGTTTACTAATGTGGCAGGCAATATTTTTTTGTCCACACCAGAATATGCTTCCCTGTGCGGTTTCAGAATTGAGTTGGCCAAGAAAGAAACTTGTACAAGATTGGATGGTAGAAATGAAGCCAGGGCCATTACTCTTTGAAGGAACTTGGCATTCAGATATTGGGACAGCAAACCAGAAGTGTCCATGAACTCCATTTGTCTTCCTTCTCCTCAAAACCTGAGCGCATCTTGTCTTCCTAATTGCTGGTCCTGTCGACCAAGAGTGACCCCATGCCCACCACCAGGCACAAGCCCAGGGAGACACCAGCTTCCTCAGAAGAGGCAGTTACTACAGGCCTTCAACCAGTTCTCCCTTCATGGCCCAGTTAGATGTCCAGAGGGTCTTTGCTTCTAGAATTTTCCTACAAGCTCTGACTTGCCCATGTGCTCCAGTGTTTCAGACTGAAACTGAGCAGGACCCTGTGGGGCTTCTGGGCCCAGAAGCTTTTCTGTGTCTCCCATTTCTTTTTTGTAGGAAATAGGCTTCAGCCTCCATGACCTTCCCTGTGGTCCAAAGGGCAGGTTCAAACAGTTGCTGATCAGGTAAAGGAGGGGATGCAGAGACAAGGGAAGGGCAGTCAAGAAATAATAGTGCAGCCTTGGGGCAGGGTCCTGGTTCCACCTCAAGTGATACACATCACAATATCTTTGAGCTCCTCTGCAGAACTAAACCCCCAACAAATGGAAGATGTTAACTACTTGATGAAGCATTCTTCATTCCAGAGAGAAGGTCACAGTTTGATAACCTTGAGAATGAGAGAAAGTCATCAGGAGACCACCTGAAGCCAGATTAAAGGAGCACAGGCCCTGCACACACCCTGATCCTTATCACAACTCCACCCTTGAACCATGGCTATAAAACTCCTCACCAAATCCCCCCAGGTGGGGACACACAGTTTTTGAGGCACAAGCCCACTGTGTCTCCATTTGCCTGGCAAAACAATGAAGCTATTCTTCTCTACTTCACCCAAAACTCTGCCTCTGAGGTTCAATTCGGCACCTGTGTGCAGAGGCCGAATTTTTGGCATCAAGAACAAAATGGTTAGTAGCTATTTTTCAGATCTTCCCACTTCCCCCCTTCTAGACCTTCCTTTCTTCATCCCCTCCCACATTTATGTAAGATCTAATTCCTGTCATATGTACCCTGTCACCATAATACTTATAAGTGGCCCCGTTCTTCTAACAGAGTCTGGATGGATACAGACCAAAATTCATAAAGTTCTTTCTAGTTAGGATGTGAAATGGTTCTATAATTTCTTTCACAGACTCAACCGTTAACCTAAGAGTGATGATAAATGTTTTCATTTAATCCTCACAACAAGTCTATGAAGTAGGTTTTATTAATAGGCTCATTTTACAGTTGAAGGAACACCTTCTAAGAATATTATCTAATTTGATTCACACAACTTGTTGTGACCATCATTCAAACCCTCTGTGTCTCACTCCAGAATGTAAGTCCTCAGAGTACGCAGACATCTACAGATCCATGGATATGTCTTAGATGACCTGTGAGCACTTGGAAAGTGTGTTTGTATTAAACATTTTTCTAGGTAGAAGAAGTCTGTAGTTTTCAACACATTTATAAAGAATTCTGTCACCTCAAACATGAAAATTAATGCTTGACACTGTGCTATTCAATATGTTCTCCACTGGCCACATGGAACTACTTAAATTTAAATTAAGTTTAATTTAATTTAAAATTCAGTTTCTTAGTTACACTAATCACATTTCAGGTGTTCAGTAGCCACATGTGGCTACCATATTGGACAATACAGATAAAGCTTCCTGTAATGATGAGAATATTTTCCATCAGACAGTGCTACGTTAGAGGATAGTCAACATTTGAAGGAAATGCAAACGGTGCATTACTCTCTCTACATTAAGGGAGCCAACCCCCTTTTTTTTTTTTTTTTTTTTTACCATTCCCCTACTCTCCTTTACCTCTCCCCAAAACACAAAATTCCCGTTCAAGTAGAACATTAAATTCACCTAACAGTTTAGGGGAAGCTTTATATTTTCCTTTATAAATGTCAGTGCCTTTTGTACAGCATGATTGCATACAGAGTTGAAAAACAGATCCAATTCACCTACAGAGCCACATAAATATTTTAAGACTGTGTTTTATAAACTGTAAACTTTATTATAGGCTTTGGCTCCAGAGCAGGTGAAGTCTGTATATCATCGAGTCCCACTGCTTGTGGCTATTGCTTCAGTAGCCTGCCTCTCCATTTGTGCCATATACTAACCCAGCAGACTGGATTAACAGTTCTCCAGGGCCCCCGGCTACCTTCCAGGAGAAATACTGATTGAACCAGAAGCAAATTCCTCCTTCTTTGACTTATGTGCGTAAGAGAAAAACCTAGGATTTACCAACAGCACAATCGACTACAAACAGAAAACCAATCACCCTGTTCAGGGAAAGCACTAAAGAGTTTATCATCCTTTCAGGCCAGATAGGTTTTGAATGGTGAACATAGACCTATACAGCTGCAGCAGGCTTCTTTGCATTTTAAGGAGAAACATAATAGCATCCCCAATTAGGAACTAATTAGGAAAATAAGTAGCAGTTCTAGAATGTGCCAACTATCCCTCATAATCTGAAAGCAATCAAAACATTTCAGATTCACCTGTGTAAAGAAGACTGGCATGGGCACCAACATCAGTTCTGGCAAAAGGGGAAAGATAGTCAGTTGCCTTAAAGTGCTCTGGTCTTTTTGCTATGTAGCCTTTTTAGGAGTAGAGTCTCTGTTCCTCTATGATAATCCCTGTCATGGACATATATACACTACCAAATGTAAAATAGATAGCTAGTGGGAAGCAGCCACATGGCACAGGGAGATCAGCTCAGTGCTTTGTGACCACCTAGAGGGTTGGGATAGGGAGGGTGGGAGGGAGGGAGATGCAAGAGGGAAGAGATATGGGAACATATGTATATGTATAACTGATTCACTTTGTTATAAAGCAGAAACTAACACACCATTGTAAAGCAATTATACTCCAATAAAGATGTTTAAAAAAACAAACAAACAAACAAAAAACAATGTAGGTGCTATTTGGGAGTCTAACAATGTTTTCTAGTAAACTGTTTTTTAAACTGGGAAGTATGTAGAACCAGGGTCTGGAAAGTACTTGGATGTTTGCGAGATCTATGAGAATCTTTAAATTTTATATTTTAATTTAATTAAAATATAAAATTATTTTAACTTAATAGGAGTATCCTGCTGTTTAGAAACATCTTACCAGTTGTAAAGATACACTTTCTTTGCAGTCATGATTTGCAATTGAAAGATACTTTCATAGAATTAGGTTTTCTCTGTTCAAGTTAAAAGTTTCTCAAGCTGTGGTTGGCAGATCATTTAGGATATAATTTTAAAGATCCTTGAGAACTTCTCTCTTTAAGTTTCCTCTAGTACTTAGATCTGAGGAAAATGTACTTAGCTGGGAATTCATTAAAATGTGTTCTGATCTAAGGTCTCATTTTTAAAAAATTTAATTTAATTTTTATTTTATATTGGAGTATAGTTGCTTTACAATGTTGTGTTCATTTCAGGTGTACAGCAAAGTGATTCAGTTATACATATACATGTACATATTCTTTTTTCAGATTCTTTTCCCATATAGATTATTAGAGAATATTGAGTATAGTTCCATGTGCTATACAGTAGGTCCTTGCTGGTTATCTATTTTATATACAGTGGTGTGTATATGTTAATCCCAAGCTCCTAATTTATCTCTCTCCCCACTTTGTAAAGTCTCATCTGGGATGACATGGAATGTCCTATTTGTTGGCTACTTGCCTCCGTGTCTTTACAATAAAACCTTTGTTACTAATCAGAGAACATACAAAGTCTCCCAGATCTATGAAATAAGGCAAATTAGGACTTAGCTAACCTATAGTGAGGAGAAAATGAGATGCTGCATGGAAGCCACCTAGTGTTGTGCCTGTCACAGCAGACCTTTGGATAAACCATGGCTCTGAGTTCATCCTTTCCCCTTCGGCAGCATATAACTCACCTGGCACATCCCCGGGAGAGGATTCCCTCTCCCCATCTATACAAGTGAGGGCCTTCTGTTAAGCCACTTGCCCTGTGTCTAAGTTCATATGCCAAGGGCTAGACATAATTTAGTCTTGAGATGAGGGTTTGAGATGTCCTTCTTCCCCCATAAATTATTTGGAAATGTACTTTTTTGTTTTTGTTTCTGTTTTAATTTCCATGTGATTACAAATCTTCCTCTAGTTTTTCGCTTACTGATTTCTAGTTTTATTAAACTTATAGTCAGAGAACACACTCTCTATGACTTCAATTAACTTAAATTTAAGGACAACTATATGCCTCAGAATATAGTTCATCTTGTTGAATAGTACATAATCACTAAATATATCTACATCCACATCTATATCTTCTGCTGTTGATGGAGGAATTATTCTATATATGTCAATATCGAGTAGATTCAACTATTTGATTACATTGTTCAGATTATCTATATTTTTGAATATATCACTTTTTATAATTTTCTTATTGATTGCTCTGGGTATTAGGATGTACATATGTAACTTATTATAATAGTCACTTCCAATCCAAGTAAAGTAAAAATATTTTCATTCAAGTCTCTTTATAATTTTGCTTCAACCATCAAACATGATTTAAGAAACTCATGATAAACCAGGTAGTCTATTACTATTACCCCCTATATTTACGCACTCTGATGTTCTTTCTTTCTATAGTCCAAGCCTTCTTCTGTATCATTCTCTTTCTAAGAACTTCCTTCAGCCATTCATTAGGAGTAAGTTTGCTAGCAATACCTCTTTTTACTTTTACTTTATCTGAGGATGCCTTTATTTTCCTTTGTTCCTGAGGTATGTTTTCACCAAACATAGAATCTGCAGTTGACAATTCTTTTCTTTCGGTAGTTTTTTTTGTTTTGTTTTTTGGTTGTTTTTTGCGGTAAGCGGGCCTCTCACTGTTGTGGCCTCTCCCGTTGCGGAGCACAGGCTCCGGACGCACAGGCTTAGCGGCCATGGCTCATAGGCCCAGCCGCTCCACGGCATGTGGGATCCTCCCGGACTGGGGCACGAACCTGTGTCCCCCGCATCGGCAGGCGGACTCTCAACCACTGCGCCACCAGAAAAGCCCCTTTCGGTAGTTTTGAAACGTGTTACGCTACTTCTTTGTGGTCTCCATGGTTTCAGATGAGATTTGGTGTTCCTCTATAAGTAATGTGTTGTTTTCCTCTGGCTGCTTTCAAAATTTTTGTTTGCCATAAATTTTCCTAAAAATTATAATGTATTCTGGCATGGATTTATTTGGATTACCCTGTTTGGGGCTCACTCAGTTTCTTGAACCTGTAGGTTTATGCCTTATGCCAAACTTAGGAGATTTACTGCCATTATTTCTTTGAAAACTTTGTTACATGCTCTCTCTCCTCTCCTTCTGAGACATCCAAAGGTTAAAAAAAAAAAACCAACAAATTAATGCATTTCTTGTTGTCTCAAGATCCTTGAGGTTCTATTCATTTATATATATTTTTAGTCACTCTGTTGTTCAAATTGGGTGAATTCCACGATCCATCCTCAAGTTCACTGATTCTATCCTCTATCATCCTCATCTAATGAGTTTTTATTCTGGTGATTACATGTGTCAGTCCTATCATTTCTATTTTGTTCTTTTTTATAACTTCTTTTTCGAGATTTTTCTATTTTCCATTTGTTTCAAGAGAATCTGCAGTTGAAGCAATGTATGACCTCTTTAAAATCCTTTTCAGATAATTCCAGCACCTGATTCACATTAATGTTAGCATCTACTGATTGCCTTTTCTTGTTCATATAGTGATTTTCCTGGCTCTTGGTATGACAAGTGAGTTTTGAAAGTATCCTGGACAATTTTGGATACTAGAGTATGAGCCTTGGAGCTTACCGAGTCTTCTTTTTTGGTAGGTGGCCACCCTATTGTATGCAGTGCAAGAGCTGAGTGGGTGTGCATAATTGGCTTTCTACTGGGTCCTGCTAATACTACTGCAGCAAAAGTGGAGCCTATACTCTTACTGTCTCATTGAAGAAGGGTGGAGTGCAACTTTACCTCTCTCATTGCCCCCACTGATACCTCCCCAGTGAAAGTGGGCATCTCATATTATCTTGTTCTGCCTCATTGATACTGGAGGGAGCTGTGTCTCAGCTCCCCATCAGGGCCCAGAGACACCACGAGAAGGGAGCAGAAGTGCTGGCTAGCCCTTTTTAATAGTGCTTCCCTAATCTCCATGCTCCTGAGTGAGTGTGGAGACTCAGCAACCCACTGGGTCTTGCTGTTACCAGGGGTAGTGAGAAAGTGGAGTGATTACTAGTCCTGAATTTCATCACCACGTTCAGTCTCGGTGCTAGATGGGAATGAAAGCTCTGCTTGCCACTGGGCCCCACTGATGCTGGGTGCTCAGTGAAACCTCCTGGTGATAAGCCCTGCCTTACCCCACCTTGTTCATTCTGCTGAATCTGGGCAAAGCCTCGGCCAGCTGCTGGACCCCACTGATGCTATTCTGGTGGGGGAATCGGAATACAGCCTGTTTTAGCTAGGCAGGAAATGAAAAATCAGTTCACTGTCGATGGTACCCAGGTGGGGCAACCAGCACCTCCTAGTTCTGTCTGGCAGGGAATGGAAGATCAGCTGCCACATAGGCCTGCTGACACCACCAGGTGGGAGAATCAGAGCATGCCACCTGCTTCCGTGCTATGTAGAGGTAGAGGAGTAAAAGACTCAAATCTCAGCTTGGTCTGCTGAAACTTCAGGGGCCAGGCTAGTGGTGAGTCTTTTCCATCCATGCTCTGGCTGGAGTTGGGCAAGTATTGATAAAAAAGAAGAGGCTTTTTTGGGAGACTTTTGTTTATCTGTGCCGGTTTTGACCTGGAAGCTTCTGCAGAACACTGTTCAAGACATTTGTGAGGGAAGGAAACCTCACACCTCAGTATCATGTTGGTCTTCGAGTCCCACCAACTGTAGCCTGTCTCCCTGTTTCTTTCTAACTTTCAGAGTCTCCTTATGCTTGTTTGTTGTGTTATACCCCATAATTTTAGTTGTAAGAGGGCAGATGGGGGAGGAATGGAGCTACTCCATCTTAGCAGGACTTTATAGCAGGCAATGTTTGTTTGTTATTTTTTTATTATTATTTAATTTTTTTTTTTTTTTGGCCACACCATGCAGCTTGTGAGACCTTAGTTCCCTAACCAGGAATCGAACCCATGCCCATGACAATGAAAGCATGGAGTCTTAACCACTGGACCACCAGGGAATTCTGTTATTTTTAATTATGGTAAAAGACACATAAGATTTACTGTCTTAACTATTTGTTACTGTTCAGTTCATTAGCGTTATCTGTACTCACATGTTGTGCAACAGCTCTCTAGAACTTTTCTTGCGCACCTAAAACTCTACGCCTACTTTAAAAAATCTATTTCACCCTCTCCCTCCCCCTCCCCCAGGCCCTGATCACCCTTCTAAATTTCTATTTCTTGGGGTTTTACTTAGATACCCCATGAAAGTATACACATAGATTGTCTGTCATTTGTTATTTATTGACTTATTTCACTTAGCAGAATGTCATTAAGTTTCACCCATGCTGTAGCATGTGACAGGATTTTATTCTTTTTTGAGGCTCAGTCATACTCCACTGTGTGTATATGCTACATTGTCTTTATCCATTCACCCACAGATGGACATTTATGTTGTTTCCACCTCTTGACTATTGTGAATAACACTGCGATGACCATGAGTGTGTAAATGTCTTTTCAAGATCCTACTTTCAATTATTTTGAACATATATCTAGCAGTAGGATTGCCAGATTTATGGAGTAATAATTTGTTTAATTTTGGGGTGACCTCCATACTGTTTTCCACGGTGGCTGCACCATTTCACATTCTAACCAACAGTGCGCAAGCATTCTCCGGTGCTCTAAGAAGCCACAGTGTCTGCGTTTGTTCTCAGAGGTCTACAACCTGGCACCCAGAGTATGCCATCATTCCCTTCAGTGCTCCAGACTAAGCAAGATAGAAACCAGTCCCTCAGGCAGCTCCTTGAAAAGCCAGAATGTTAGATGCATATTCCATGCTTTTCCTTCCCTTCCAAGAGAGAGGCTGGATGTTAGGAGCTTTATATAATCACACCACGTTGAGCCAGGAAAGGGAAGGGGCTAGGGTGGGAAAATGCAATGAATTTTCCTGCCTGTTTTTATGCCACTCTTCTTGGAACAGGGTCTGTATTTTGTGATTACCTTGATGCTTCTTTGGGGAAATGAGGGTCTATTCTTCCATCTTGCTGATGTCACTCCAAAGCAGGTAATTTTTAAGCTAGAACAGAAATTAAAAACCAAGAAGTGCTGCTGTCTAAGGAGATACATATAGTTGCACAAGGATCTCTTAGTTAAATTCAAAGTGCCCCAAATGGAAAGAGGGCACATGCCTATATTAAAATGTCAGGATGTCTTTTGAATGGCTGTCTGTTCCTCTAGGCTATATGCTCTTTTGGAACAGGCATAGTGCCTTATTCACCTTTGTGGTTTTGGTGGCATTCACCCTTTTATGCTTCTAGTAATAAATACTCTCACTGAATGAATGTTAGCTACTATATTTGTTGCTAGGTATAAATGGTAAGCAAGCAAAAGCCAGTCCCTGTCCTCATGGAGTCTCTAGTCTAGTGAAGGATACAAACATATAAACAGACACCCAAAATCCAGTATGATAAATAACCAAATAGGGTTAATTTCAGAGTACTAGGATAAGACAAGGGACTTGTGTTCCTGTTTTGTGCTGGTCTCAGCTTATTGGTACTGATGCTATTGGCTAGAAATGCCTGAGACCACTCACCTGGGTCTGTGGCTAGCCCACCTCAGACATCTCCCCTTTCAGAACCAGCATCGTGGTCGGACTGGCCTTTGTGGTTCTTATTGTAATCGCAAGACACCCTCAGCAATAACCATTGGGAAACTTAGAAAAAAGATTTATTGCTCACAAGTCCTGGAGGATACACAGTACACCTGGGGCTACACAGCAAGGTTGCAGGTAGACAGAATGCAGGTCTGAGGTTCTGCTTTTATTGGGATCAGCAGTAGGAACCTAGAGTCTCATGGTTTCACTCTTTGTTGGTGAATTTAAAACATAAGAACAGGAATTAAAACATGGGAAGGGAGAAACAAGAAGTCAAATAGTCAGTTATCTAACTCAACAAAGAGACCTCTGAAACAAAGAAAACTTGGCGGTGGGAACATGGCCCGGTTCTTTATCTAGTTCTGTAGCTGGTGATGTATTTATTTGAGATAATCATCCTTGAAGTGCATGCCTTGGCAATCAGAAGCTCAAGTCAGGCACTTGCACTACAATTGAAAAACCCAACTGTCGGGTGCTTACACTCCAATCCCAGATAAGGTGAGCTCACATAACAAACGCTTGAAATCTTTGATGAACAGAATGACAGAGGTACTCATATTAATTTTCCAAAGGTGGTCAGCAGTCATATAAAGTAACCTGGTGTAGCTCGAGTATTCCATGTATGTGCCAAGCCTCAAGAAAAGCAACCAGTAAAAAATTAATACTTCTTCCAATATCCTCATTAGAGCGAGTTCTCTATTTAGCTGCCCAATTCCCCAAATTTTCATCCTTTTTGAGTGGAGCTCTCCATTATCTAGCTAGATGCTTTGACATCAGGGCAGAACTAGGAGAGCTTGATCAATAGTGTGGCAACCTTGGGACATTTACAATGGATGGCTTTAGGGGACAAGAGGGGGCTTGCACTCGATTTGTCATGTACCTCCAGTTTCATATTCAAAAGCTCTCTTGCTTCCATTCTGACATTTCAGATGTAAAGAGCAGAGTCAGCAAGTTCCCTTAGTGAATATCTAAAAAATTATGCCAGCAGAATCGAGGGAGGAGATGTAGAAGAAAAATGCAGGTAGTGACAAGAAAATAGATAAGTCTCAGGCAGGGGAATGGGAAGAGCCCAGCACTCTGATATGGAGATCCACTGTCTGGGGACACTTAGGCTTTTGTCTAGTGCAGGAAGGAATATATTCTTTGTTTCTCAGTCTTTCCCAAATGCTTTAAAAACAAATGAAATGATAGAAATATATTTTTCCTAAAACCTAATGTGGACATTATTTGGATAGTCATACAGTGTTTAAAAAGTGATTTCTTCTCTGATCGTGAGAGAATGTTGTTTCTAAAACTCAAGAAAGAACAAGAGCACAGGGAACTCTATCTACTTAATACACTGTGGTGACCTAAATGGGAAGGAAATCCAAAAAAGAGGGGATATATGTATATGTATATGCTCCACTCCGCAGGAAGTGCGGTTTTGTGGCACTTGGTTCCTCCACTCCGCAGGAAGCCTGCTCCTCCTTTTAGCAAATGACAACACCTTCTGGCTAGCTGCTTAAAAACCTTGGAAGCTACCTTTACGCTCACACTATCAGCTAGTTACCTTGATTTAGATCTGAAAATTATGCCCAAATCTCGCCATCTCTCTTGCCATAGGGGAAGACAGCAAATGTCTCTCTGTAATAACTGTAACAACCTCCTACTTTATTTCCCTGCCTCTACAATCACTTCCTTTCTGTTCGGTTTTGTTCCACACATAGCTTATCTCCAATCTTGGGGGTTCTGGCTTTGCTGTTTCCCTTGCTTGGATTTCTCTTCTCCTTGAATAAGAATTTTGTCTTTTTTACTAGAAATCCCTAACATATAGGAGGTTTCCTGGTGCAGAACAAGAAATCAATATTTATTAAAGGAATGGGCAGACTTTGGTGGTGGTTGTGAATATATATAGACATGAATGGATGACTTGAGCCCCCGCTGTTTGTGTGACTAGAAGCTGACACAGTCTCCAACCTCATGAAGATTATGGCTTAAATGTATGTGATTATATGGGCTATCTGTATAAATAAATGAGTAATCCTCTGCTAAGCATTAGATGGGTGATTGAAATAGTATGTCCTGGGGGAGTTCAGGAAACTGATGGTAGGCAACCACAAGAGTTAAGCAGTGGTTTTCTTCTTCAATGCCTGGTTTTATGTTGCTAGAAGATTACTCTTAGCCAGATGTGATTTCCTTTAGCCCTTTCGGGCCGGAAATGTTCCCAAGTGAGCAACTACCAATTTCATGATTTATCTTTACTGACTAAGTACATCAGTCATTTTCTGGAAACCGTAATATGTGGAAAAGAGCACTGGCTGTGCTCCCCTCTCTTTATATCTCATTCTCTTTTAAGCCTTTTCTGGATCTCAGATTTTTATTTTCATCTGGAAATTGGGGATACAGTAGGAACCACTCAAGGAGTGGTTGTGTGGCTTTAGAGAGGTAATGTACATAAATGAATGAAGGCACGGTCTGGTGCATACTAAGTCCTCGTAAATGATAATATGATGATAATGAGGCATTAAAGCATTTCTTAAGCTGTGGAATTCTTTACAAATATAAAGGAGAAGGAATTAAGTCCTTGAAAATAGAATGTCTTCTTTCTGGCATAGAGTTTAGATGACTGTATTTTACATAACTCTTTACTATTTTAACCGGCATATATAGGGTAGTCAAAACTTTTTGTTAAAAATTATGTCCAGGGTCAGAGAAATTCAGGAAATTTTTCTTGTTTATTGAAAGAATAATCCACATCATACTTAAATTGTCCAGATTGTAACTAACTTTGGGGAGGATATCTGAACATTCCTTAGAGAAATTGAAGTCGTGAGGACTTTTTCTGCAAAAAGACATGATTCAAAGCCTAAAATTTGTTCTAGCCAAGTTTAAAGTTCATTCACAATCCCCTTTAAAGATTAAAGTTAAGGTGTAGCCGGGATTCTCTATCAAACATTAGGAAAAGGGTTTTTGTGTCTGACCTTGACTATGCTGTGTCGTTCATAATTCTCCTTCCTTACTTTAACCAGGCTCACGATAAGTGCCCAATAAAGATATTGTGAATAAGTGTGTTCAGGAATGAGCTATGTAAGCTTCATGTCACCTCAGAGATATGTGTGGACAGTTGCCAAGTCTTTTAGTCCCTCATGACAGAGGCCATCTGTCATGACTGATCAGGTCTGTGGTGTGGCTCTTCACCTTCTTTCTGAAGCCCCTGCTTCCAAAGAATTTACCCATTTCCAGGAGTTGCACCCCATGCTGTTCAGAATGAAGCTGCTGTTTTTAAAGTCCCAACGGCAGGCTTCCCACTGAAGAAAACAACATTCCCTCTGCTCCTTGAGCCTGTGGCGTCTTCCTTCCAGATCTCCCTTATGAAGTGTCTCTGGCACTCTGCTCCACCCACACACACGAGTCACAGGAGGCCTCATCTCCAAGGCTCACCAGCCACAGAAAGAAACCTTAGTCACCTCCGAGGCTGTGAGATTAGCTGGCTGAACGCCCGAGGGCCTCTCCAGTGACTGCCAGGCCCGGTGAGATGTCTAGCTGGCCATGTGATGCTCTCAGGTCCTCTGGCTGAAGCAGACGGCTCTCCTGAAAAGGATGCTCTTTCCATTCAGAGCACCATTCATCAGAAGCATGTTTCCTCCTTCTTTCTCTTAACTTTCTGGAATCCCCTGTGAGGGTCTCCGACGAAGTTGTCAGTTTGTTTTGAGAGTGGGCCTCCTACAAGCAGTTATAAAAATGGACAGTGCTTGACTGACCAAGAAACCTAGGCAGAAGGATTAACACGTTTCTCCTTCGGTTTCTGCTCAACAGAATGTAAAACTGGGATTTGTCAGAAGAGCATATACAGATAGGCTTTTGGCTCTGAAACAGGTCTCGTTCTCCAAAAGTATCTAACGAGGTTAAAACTAGGGATTCATAACAGTCCCTTAATCTAGTACTTTGCCAGAGGTTTCATTATAAAATTGTGGAAAAATGAATCTAGGTGTCTCTGTCTGTCTCTTCTTGCCTGGACTGGCTATTGACATGTTTAGCCACTTTAGGCCCGGGGATAATTCTGGTGGAATTTTCCTACCCTGGACTAGAATTTTGGAAGTCTGTGAGTGTGTTAAGTGTGTGTCAAGTGAGTGAACCTGGCCCTGAGTGTAAGTTAAACACCAGGTGCCCAGCCTCCTTATTTAAGCATCACCTGGTGTGGGTAAGCCAGTTCCTCCTCCGGTTTCCAACGACCTCTCCAACTTCCCATCAGGACCGTATCTGAGCTCAAGCACGGTCATGTGAGATCTCCTCTCCCCTGCCTTTTTTTTTTTCCTCCCTGTTTCTTTTTCCTGCCCTAGACCATGCTTTGGTGTCTCCTGCATCAATACAGAAAATTACCTCTCTCATTAAGCCTTGACACTCAACCTGTGAGAAACACCATAACCAATATATTCAGCATTGCTAAAGCCATGCCCCTGAATTGCACTCAAGTTAGTTACGTCATCTCTTCTGTGGCTCTTTTGGCTCCTGGCCCCTCCATCTGCTCTGCCCCAACCTCTAAGAAACAGATCCCAACATTTTCCATGGCTTGGGACACGGTGTAAGAGAGAGCAGAACTGGGAATTCGATTCTATTGCCAAGAACCCAGTTTCCCGGTTTGAGTGTCCCCAGAAATGATGATAATAATTCTGAGTTATCCTAAAGTAATTCAATTTTCCTGACTTCAGGGAAGGAGGAGGATTTTGTTTCCTTTATTTGGCCTATATGAGTCATTTATCAAAACCAAGCTTTTTAAAGAAAGGGAATGTGGCCAGAAAAAGCCTTTGGTATTTAATCCTGCATCTTGCCCTCAGCTACCTTGCAAGAGGTAGCTGCTGATGATGACAAGGATGCTTTCTCCCCAGGGGCCAGTTGGAACCTAAATATTAGAGCAGAGGAATTCCTCTTCCTCCGTGGCTCTGGCAATAAACTTCCCATCATAAAGAAAGGTGCAATTTTACTTTATAGTTTTTTCGGGGTTCCGGTCACTGAATCCATCTGGTTAGAATAAAACCAAAGGAAAAGGGAAAGAATGAAAAAGGAAGGTTTGTGGGTTTTCTTTGTTTCTTGTTTTTTCCTTTCAGTCGAGGGAAGAATTTTGAGCCAATTTGATTCCCATGGTTTCCAAGCTGTTTTGAATGAAAGCTGACCTTCCAGCTAAGTCTTAAGGGTGCAATATTGATCAAATAAAAGAGCTAGTGAAGCAGTTGGTTGGAGGCCGAGTGAAAGGAAGGCGACGAGTTTCCCACAGATTCCTTCCCCAGTGGATAACAGGCATGAGAGCCTTAAGCAGCAGCAGGGCGGTTAAGGGGACACTCACCGTGCCTGTCCTGCCCCAACTTCACAGCTGCCCCTGTGAGCCTGAAAGGTTTCTGACCATGTCATTTCAATGTGCCCCACAAAACTTGTCTCAAAGAGAGAAAAAGAGAAGTGCTTACTTCACAAAGGTTTGTTGTCAGCTCAGATGTTTCTTTTTTCTTTTAATGTTTTTCTTCCTTTTTTCTCTTTTCTTTCTTTCTTTTTCCTTCTTTCTTTCTTTCCTTCCTTCTTTCCTTCCTTCCTTCCCTCCTACTTTCCTTCTTTCTTTCCTTTTAGTAGAGGTGTCTTCTGAAGCTTTATTCCTTCTCTCACTCAAGTGTCTTCTGCATCATGGCAGGATACAAAATAATAGCTGAAGAAAGAGGGAAATGAAAACTAATAACACATTGCCTTGAAGGAAGTCGCACTCTCAAGTCACCTATCACTTCCATACTCAGGTCTGCAAATTCTGATTCTTTTATTCCAGGCTGTGTCTTCTGGGAGGGGTATGTTAGTTGCCTGACCATTAGAGAGAGTTGAATAGGAGAAACTACTAGGCCAAATCACAGAAGTATTTTTCCGGGTCACTAACAAAGAAAAGGCAAACTCGAGCTCTGATGCTTCCTGCAAAGTTGATCCGTCAGCTATTTTCCATCGGACAAATAATTCTAGTTGGTCTCTCTGTCTGAGCAAATGGTGATTCATGGTTCTGAATAAGTTTAATTTTTAGCAACTTGTGAGACTTATACTCAGAGAAAAATTAAAATAATTTGGTTGAGAGATAATGTTTTAAAAAATAACAATCATCATCACTATAAAGAAATGTTTTGGTTCTCTAAGTAGAAATAGATGGATTCCCTGTTTTGAAAATACAGAGTCTAGAATAGAAAACTGATTCCACTCCTACATTTTTTTGATGTCACTCTCTCTCTGCCAAATGTGGTCCCCATTGCATACGGTTGACCTTGGGACAATTACATGGTTCTCTATGTCTCACTGTCCTCATTTGTCAAAGGGGCTGATAATGTATTTACCTTGCTAGGTTGTTAAAGGAATTAAATAAGCTCGTGTGGCAGGTATGTGGTAAGCTGCCATTACAGAAGCCTGGTGATTTATGAGTTTAAAATAAATCCAGAAAACGTTACCTTTCCATATGCCAGGCATTATTCTACACGCTTCATAGAGATTAACTCATGTAATCATTCTAACAACCCTGTGTATATTAGTCTATTTTTCAAATGAAGAAAAAGAAGCACAGAGAGGCCAAGTAAACTGCACAAGCTCACACAGTTAGTAAATACGTGAGTGCCAGGGTTCAAACCTATGCAAACTGACTTCAAATTCAGTTGAAGACCTTTCGTCTCTTGGTCATGTAGCACTCTGCTAGTTTACTTGCCTCTACTCTTGCCCTCGTTGTTTTTTTTTTTTTAATTCAACCTACTATTGGCCTGAGCTTTCTTGAAAGAAAACATGACCTCATTGGTCATTTGCTTGGAAGTATCCACACACTCTCCATCACTTGAGTATTGCTGACAAGATTCTTCACTATCCCATCCATGTCTAACTATCCACTAGCATTCGCCAAAGCTCTGGCCTTGTGTATTGTAATCCTGTGCAAGCAAATAAATGTCTTTATAATCTCTACAAAACTCAACTTGAAATTTTGCTGCTGAGTATTGTCCTTTATGTATTTGGACAACATCTCTACTCTATCAGGAATATGCTTCACCTAACCTGCTTCTCATCTTTTCTACCTTTAAAACTTTGATTTATTCTTTAAAACTTAGCTTGGTTTTTGCCTTTTTCATGATGCCGTCTCTTCTCAAAACACTAATTATTCCATTCCTTGCACTGCTTGTGGCAGATTGCAAATTCCAAAGGTGACTGCAACAATGTCTACCACCATAGGCAATTTTGTGTTTGGACATTGCCATTGTTACTCCCCCATCAGGAGGTGGGATCCACTTCTCCACTCCCTTGAACCTGGGCTGGCCCTGTGACTTTGACTAATAGTCCACGACAGAAATGATCCACATTTCCTATGGCTACAACCCTAAGGAGGCTAACAGCTCAACTTCCTCCCTCTCACAGCTTTGAACCACCAGGTAAAGTCCAGGCTATGCTGGTAGACAGAGATGTAGCCAAGAAGGGCACTGAGGTGCCAGACATTGAGTGAAAAAGCCAGCTTTGATATCCGGTCTAGTTGAGTCATCAGGTGACCTCAGAGGCACCCATTATATGACTGCAACCAAATTTTAGACTCCAAGCAAGAACTCCCCCACTGAAACTCAAACCACAAAGCTATGAGAGAGACAGTGGTGAATTGTTTAAAGCCACTGAGTTTTGAGGTAGTTTGTTATGTTGCAGTAAATAACTGGAATACTATTTACCTGATTTCAAAGGGTCTTTATTCTTGTATGTGTATACTCCATTTATTGTATTTATTTCTTTGTATGTTTGTCTCCCTTACTACACTATGAACATCTTGACGATTCGGATCATGTTATAGGTGTTTGTAACAACAGCGCTTGAGTTATAGTCCCCCAACAGGTATTTATTGAAGTTAAGTTCATGTACAGGGTGAATTTGTTTGTTTATATTTGTAAAACTAGGTGAGAAGAGAAGGAAAACTTTATTGAAAGATTTAAGCTACTACATAGGCCATCATTTTTTGAGTATCCTGCTCTCTCCCCCAGCTCCCCAACCTATACCAAAGGGAACGAGAAAATGAGAAGACAGGATCTGACTGACCTATCAAGACAAATTCAAAGCAGGGTGAATCCTTAAGGGAGCAAAGATTGCTGTCAGCATTGAAAACAGATATGGAAAGCTACACTTGAGCCTACTATTATCAATTGCCTCTAGGGAGGGGATAGAAATTGTGAGAGGAACACAGCGCTAAATAGAATGCTTGCCTTGTGCTAGGTTTACTTCCTTCGTACTTGATTTTTTTTTTTTAATGAGCATATTTTACTTTAAAATTTACAAAAAGATTTAAAAATAAAGGAACACTGAATATAAAAAGAATCAAAGAGTGAGTGCACACCCCATGTTAACAGAGGGTGTTGCATCTGGTGATGATTTATTAGTTATACATTTGGGCTTTAGTGCCAAGCAGACCTTGGTTGGAATCCTGCCTCCTCCCTGGGGGCTTGGGCCAGGACCTTCTCTCTAAGTTTCATTTTACTCATCTAAACAGCAGGCATAAAAATAACTTCCCAAATTGATATGTAAATCAAGAGGTAATACTTGTAAAGGGTTTAACGCAGTGCCTAGTATATGCTGAGTGCTCAATTATTAGAGTGAAGTAAGAAAAATATCTACTGGGTATAAGCTGAGCAGTAGATGGGGCTATGAATTGGCTTCCCTGTTCTGGCATGGCAGCAGGAGAGGACCCAGGGCCTGCAGAGCTCATTGTTTGAGGACCAAAATCAGGCAAGAGCGTGCACTGAATATACTAGCCATGTGAGGCCACCAGTTTTGCTCTGCAGATTGATGCCAAAAACTCAGTCTCTGTGCCCTGATACCAAATCAAATCTCAGAGACAGAGTTTTAGGTGAAGTAGAGAAGAATAGCATTATTGCTTTGCCAGGCAGAGGGGGATGCAGTAAGCTTGTGCCTCTCAAAATTGTGTGTCCCAGCCGGGGAGGATTTGGTGAGGGGTTTTATAGCCATGGTTCAAGGGTGGAGTTGCTGACAATGATCAGGGTGTGTGCAGGGCCTGCACTCCTTTAATCTGGCCTCAGGTGGTCTCCTGATGAGCTTCTCTCATTCTCAAGGTTATCAAACTGTGACCTTCTCTCTGGATCGAAGAATGCTTCATCAAGTAGCTAACATCTTCCATTTGTTGGGGGTTTAGTTCTACAGAAGAGCCCAAAGATATTGTGATGTGTACCCCTTGAGGGGGAACCAGGGCCCTGCCCCAAGGCTGCACTATTTTGTCTTGACCGCTCCTCCCTTGCCTCTGCATCCCCTCCCTTCCCTGATTAACAACTGTCTGAAAGGCTTCTGTGCCCAGAAGCCCCACAGGATCCTGCCTGGTTTCGAGATGGGGAAAGCCACAAGCTGTGTTCTCTGTGTAAGTGCCACTGCAAGCAGGGCCATTGGATGGACTGTGCAGCTTCCTGTGTTCTCTATTGAGGTTCACTGTTTGGATGGGCTGAAGGCTGTATTCATCAATAAGTGGGTTACAAATTAGTTCCCCATCTAGGTGCAGAAGGAGAAGCAGCTCCAAGGCCACTAATGCCCTGTTTGTGATCTTGACCCAAGTCAACCTGTGGCCCAAGTTCCTGGCTGAATAGGGCCACTGGCTTTGCTCTGATGGTGATCAGCTCGGCCTGCCTACCTCTTGGATCTAGAGTTGTTGGGTTATGCAGCTTCCAGATGTTCTTGCCAGCCTTTCCTGTCAGATGGGACTGGGGGTCATGCTCCACAGCAGGTGGGGCTATGACTCAGGCTTCTGCCTGGGCAGGACTAAGAGGGTCCCCTTCGGGCAACTCCCCAATTTTCCTGAACAGAATTTCTGGTCTGGAGAGATTGGGAACTACAGTCCATAGCAGGTGGGGTATGACTCAGCTCCTCTGCCTAAGTGTGCAAAGACCAGGCTCCAGCGTGGGCAAAACTCCTTATTTGGGGATCCAAATTAGGAAGACCTACACCCCACTGAGTTCCCTTGTCAGACTATGCCACTGAGTTGGTTCTACAGATGAGCACAGCTGCTGGTTGAGACTCCTACCTGGGCTCTGCAGGTAGGAACTCCGTCTGCCAAGATCCAAGTGCTGTTGTTGGAAGCCCCGCCCCTCGTCTCTGTCATAGTCAGTGATTCAGACCCCAGAGTCCTCTGCTATCCCCATGCAAGAAAACCAGAGTAGGGGCTCCCACGAAGCATCCCATAATGCTGGGGGGGACTGGATGTCACCCCTCAGTTCTCATTTCCCACTGGAAGAACTGGAGGCTTGGGAAAGACCTCTTAAGTATGATGCTGGGGCAGCCTGGGGGAGGGGCAGTGCAGTCAACAAGTAGCCATTTCTCTTATTTTCTAATGCAGTCTGTCTTGGTGTCTGTGGTGCAGGGGGTGCTTCAGCCTCCCATCCATGTTCTAGAATTCTCTTATGTCTTATCCATAGACAATTCTCTAGAATTATCCATGAATAGTTGTTAGTTGTTCTCCTTGTAAAGGGAGTGCGGAGAATAACCTCTGTTATGATAACCTCGGGAATAACCTCTGTTACAATAACCTTGGGAGTAACTTCTGGTGCCGTCTTGATGATATCATCCTCTGCCTTCAGTCTTCACTGAGCGCTGCCCCAGGTTAATCTGGTCCTATTCCCACCAGTCCCTGATGAAGAACCAGCACAGCTCTCCAATGTTTACCCATCAGTTTTTATCACTTCTACTTATCACTCATATTCCTTCCTTAGGAGCCAGTCTCTAGATGACTTTAACTCAGACAAATTCCTCCCCAAAGGCTTATGCCCTGGTAGTACCAGCTTCCCCCTGCAATTGACCCAAACACGGATTCCAGCCTTTGCATGTTGGTTCATGATGTGATTTACAACCAGAATGCCTTACCCCACTCATTGGCAGTTCTTAGCTTGCCTGTGGTTTATACTTAGTTCAGTTACCATCTCCTCATTGGATCCTTTCTTATCATCTCCTTTAACTCCTCAAGTATTCCAGGATTCATAGTCTGACAGTGATTGGCGGTAAATCTACTAGTTTTCATCGAATAACATAGAACTTTGTATACAAGGACAATACTGGCTTGTTCATTGTTTTATGTGTAAATCTTGACCCTCCAACTGCCAGGTGGCTACTTGGATCTTTTGCTCCTTTTGAAAACATTGTGCTACAGGGAGATCAGCTCGGTGCTTTGTGACCGCCTGGAGGGGTGGGATAGGGAGGGTGGGAGGGAGGGAGACGCAAGCGGGAAGAGATATGGGAACATACGTATATGTATAACTGATTCATTTTGTTGTGAAGTTGAAACTAACACATCATTGTAAAGCAATTATACCCCAATAAAGATGTTAAAATGAAAAAAAAAATTAAAAAAATTTGAAAAAATAAAAAAAAATAAAAACATTGTGCTAAATGTGTAGAAGGTGTTCACCTTGGTTGGGTTGCTTAAAACAAAAGAATGACATATGTTTATGTATGACTGATTCACTTTGTTATAAAGCAGAAACTAACACACCATTGTAAAGCAATTATACCCCAATAAAGATGTTAAAAAAAACAAACAAAAGAATGACTTTATCAATTATGTTTCCAGGAAAGGGCCCAGCATATCATATTGCTGTAGCATAATTTGAGGACAAATAGGTGTTGCAGGGGAAAGACATTCACAAACAAATTATACTGTGTAGACATCCAACCCACCATTTCCATTACTGTTTTAAGAATGGATAAGATAAAAAACATTCATAAAATTCTTGTCCCAGATTTAGGTGTTTGTGTGTCTCCCCTGCTTAAAGTCTTCTTCGAAGAACCCCAAATACAAATGACCCCAGTACTCAGCCAGTGAGGTGCCCACTCAGCTATTGTTTTAGATGTGAGTCGTGTGCATTTGGTGCAAGATGGAATATCATATGTCAAAGCACATGCCTGCCACTGAAGACAAATGCAGATAGCATATGCTTGGAAGTAAAATATTTGTAAGTCTTACTGCTTATCAAAAATTAATGAAAGCAACTGTGTGTTTATACTTTTCGGGGTTTATAAACAGATCAGCAGGGTTAATTATAGAAACTGTTTTTGCAAAACAGTCAAGGGTATCTTTTTCAAGCTGTGATGCTTTCTGTCTATACCTCCACTTTGAAACACACATGCACTCACCCTGCCACACAAGCGCACACATATTTACTATGGGGATGGAGAGAGTGTTGGAAGCCTACTAATAGATCCTTTAACTCAGAGTCTCTTTTCTCCACAGCACAGAGGGTTAATCATTTAAAGTTCACTTCTGGAAATATTCATATTTCCACTGAATAAAACCTGTGTGTAAATCTGAAACAGAAGCCTTGAAAAATGCACTATGTATATATTTATGTAAAGGTTCCATTTTTATAAAGTACATTCACGTATATGATTTTGTGTAATTTTAAAGCAATCAGATGACAGATATTTCCGTCTTTATTTTATGGGTGAAGGAATTGAGGTTCCACTAGGTAATGTCACTTTCATGGTTGGTTTTGATGGAGCCAGGCCTTGAACACTTATATGCTGCCTCTGCCTCCAGGGTAGTTTCCACTGCTTGTAGCTGTTCAGCATCGTTTGAGAGTGATATCATATTAGAATCTGGCCGATGTTCAGATTAAACGCTTGATTGTGGGTGAAAGCTGGGATAGTTGCATCTGACTTGATCACCACCGGAACTGGCATTTGTGGATTTCAGGAGAATGTCTGGTATAAGGAGATTCGACTACCCCATCAGAGCACTCAGGTTTGTCTCTTGTCCTTGGCAAACCAGCAATATAAGCAAACATTTTTTGAAAGGAGATAATGTTACCCCTTCAAAACCTGAGTGCTCAATCTAACTCCACACTGTACTTCCCATCTGATAGGTAGTATGACTTCTCCCTAAACCTCTACATTTAACCATCATTCAAATCCTGACAACTCGATTTTCATAATGTCCCTTACAGCCTCCTACCCTCTCAATCCCACGAACACTGCCCTAATTCAGTCCATCACCTCTCTCCAGGACTCTTTCTAAAGTCCTTGAATTGATCTTGCTTTCATTCTCGGTTTTACCTTGAATGCTGCCACAATTGTTATTTTATTAGTGCAAACCTGATCGTATCTCCTACAAATCCCTTTTGTTCTTAAGAGTCTTCTGAGCATAGAGTATGATATACTTTCCTTATGAGTACCAGAATAATCAGCATTTTTCCAACTAACCCATGCTTCTTTTGATGCAAGATTGCTTCATGTACATATTGCATTTTTTAAGTCTTGTCTAACTCTTTAAACCAGGTACCATGTAAGCTGTAACACATAAAGAGGGCTTATGATGCTATTGGCTATTTCAATCTTAGTGTAATATAGCACTGTCCAAGCCACATATGTCATTTTAAATGTCCTAGTAACTACATTAAACAAAATTTAAAAGAAATAGATTAAATTAATTTTTATAATGCTTTTATTGAACCTATTATATTTCTATTTCAGCATACAACCAACACAAAAATATTAATTAGATATTTCCTTTGTTAATACTAAGTATCTGAAATCTATTAAGTTTGTTTCGTACTTACAGCACATCTCAATTCAAACCAACTACAATTCAAGTGGCCAATAACTACACATGACTATTGGCTACTGTATTTGACAACACAAAGCTAGAACTCCTTGTTCTACCTGCCCTCTTTCCCCTCTCTTTCTTGGCCAAACTTCTAGAAAATAACTATCCTTGCATTCTGGACTTAATCACTGTTCAATATCTTCAACCCTAGCAGTCTGACTTTTGCCCCACTTTTACACTGAAACGATTCTTGCCGAAGTCCCCAACAAATTCCTTGTTGCCACATACAATACCAGTCCCCTCCCTTCAGAAGTAGCTCTGAATCAAATGTCCAACCAGAAACACAAGAACCATGCCAGGTGTTTCAAATGGAAGGGATTTAATACAAGATAACCATTGCAAAAATGGAAGAATTAAAATAACCTCAAATCTGCTTGGAGTATTAATTTTAAAAGGAGGACTAGAATGGCACAAGGTGAAGCTAGAAAAATATTCAGAGAAATGATGCAGAGGCTTGTAGGCTATGTTTAGGAGTTTGAGCGTCTGAAGGGCTAAGGGACCAAGAACAGGAGGCATGTTAGTATAGGTAGTAACTCCAGCAAACTTTAACCATCCCTAGAGTAAGAATGTTTTCCTAGTGCAAGTTTTTATCATCTCTTGTTTGGGTTCTAGCATCAGTCTGCTAGTTGGTCTCATTGGGTTCAATATCTTTTCTATGCTATAGCTTGAGTGATTGCCTTAATATGCAGGTCCAATCACATCATTTTTTCTTCCTGCTACCCCTACTGGACCCTGTAAGCTTTTCTCTGCTTACATTTACAGCCCCATTTCCTAACATTTCCTTCCCTCTTTGGAGGTCACCACTTTGAGAAAACCAAATTAATTCCATTTCCTGCTTTCTCTTTTCTCTTGACCTTGGTGCTTGCTGTTTCTGTCGAGTGGCACACTCCTCTTCTCCTTTGCTTCACTACTCACTCTGATCCTTACCTGAATACTTCTACTCATACTCCAGATCTCAAAAGATATGGTCCTTCATCCAAGATGACATCCTTGACTCCTGGTACCCACACATCTCAGGCTATCATAAGAGAAAGCATTCTCTAGCTTAGTACCTGCTCTCATTACCCTACTCTAAAATGTAAGCTCTTGTCAGTTTCTTCCTTAGCACAATATTTGACACATAATACGTGTTCAATAAATACTTTTGAATAAATAAATGGATAATTGAATGGAGACATGTGGCTAGAGACATGGATGTCTTCCGTAACATCCTTTAATGTCTTTGCTCTTTTCACTTTTATATATTGCTTCAACACAGATTGCTCATTATATTTTAGTCCATCCTATCTTCTTGGGTATAACACATGAATCGTAAAAAGGCACGTTCAATTCAAGTTATTCTCAGTATTCTTCTTCTGAGTAATCAATACAGAGTATAAAAGGCCAATGGGGAATTTATAACTTTCTGAATGATTATGTCTCCCAATGTGTGGCTCTTGACTTAATGTTACAGATGATTAGAAGGAGATTTTATTCACTTTTGCAGTTCTCCCAGTGCCCGGGGACTTAGTTGGTGTCCCACAGCTGTTTGGTGACTAAAATAAGCTAACGCCTAATGAATGAAAATTTGTGCTCTAAGAAATAATACTGTAAATTTCACGCAAGAATCACTTTCTTAAAGGAAAGATCAATTTCAACCTGAGAAAGCAGGTCATTGGGTTTGGAAGTTGTTGCAATTGCTCTGTGAAAGAGCAAGAATGCTGGGCTTATGCAATTGCCCTGAAAAACCAATGACTCTTTGCAAACGTTGATGAACCCTGCAAACTATTTGCTTCTTGCATCTTGGATGCTTAAACCAAACAATTAAATTAACAAGGAAGATATCCTCTCTATAAGAGTTCTATTTCTAATATTTCTTCCATTTTCTAAAACTTGATTTAAAAAATTATGACACAATAGGCGTTTCTTAAGATGTCTCTCTTCCCATGAAAGTATAAAATGTGAAATTGAGAAGGGGCCTTGAAAATTCTCTTGTTCAATCCGCCCTCCAACTTCATGACTTAATACTTATAGATAAGCAAATTGGTGCCCAGAAAAGCCAGGTAACTTTCCCAAAGCAACACAGTTCTTGTGACTCTACTGGGACTCCAACTTAAGTTTCCATGAATAAAATAAGAGCAATAACTACCCTACACTGATAACTTACCCTGTATTTGGAAGTAACTAAGCATTGTAGCATTTGGGTCTCCTTTCAACAAATGTAATTATTCAGACAAAGACAGATTTTAACCTAAATTTCTGCCAAGATATATTGGCATACACCAGGTAGATGATGAACATAACTTTTAGCTGTGAGATTGAAGTGAAAAGGGTAAACTAAAAATAGTGTGTAAAACAAACTGCTAGAGCTACTTTGTCTCCTTACCCTTAGAACCCCTAAATATAGTGACACATTTCAAGATAATTCCATTTAGCCTTTTCCTTGAATGCCTGCTGAAGGGAAACAAAGTGGGGGGGGGGGGGAAGCAGAATTCATGGGAACCTTGCAACAATGTGAAAAAGTAACCTAGGATAGTAAATTTGAGGGAGGTGTAAGTGTAAAGCAATACCCAATGAAGCGGTTATGTGTATTCCAGCTATTTTTATTTCTATCCATTTTTTTCTGTAAGGACTAGCATGTGGTATCTGTAGTGGACTCTCAGGATGTTCCCCTGCTAAAGTGTCAGTCAGGCAGCCACAAATGTGCAGTGAAGTCAAGATCAAATGCGCTTATTAGCATCTCCATTTACTGCCATTCTAAACATTCTCATAAAAACACCCACCTTTTTCCCTGCCCGCCCTGGTGTTGCTGCACACTGCACACTGGTGCCAAAGGCAAAGATCAAGCTGAAAGCTTCCTCTGAGGCCCCTCCACTCAACCAGCTTTCTGAGTGACGATGCCAGCACCTGGGAGGGACATCTCAGTTCCAGGGGAGGGTTAAAGGATGCTGTGCAGGAATCCAGGCTCCATGGCAGAGCCAGGCAGCCTGAACTCCCCTAGAAGGTGAATGCTTCCCCTAATGAAGCGCAGCTGATGGGGCTCACGCAGTAAGGCAGCTGCCCTGAGCATTTCCACGCCTGCAACCACACGGAGCTCGAATCCATGTTTTTCATTCCCGCACTCTAATTATGATGGATTGGAAGAAGATTCAAAGCACTCTCCCTTTTTCAGAAAAGCTTTGGAGGTCATCAATGGTCACCACTATTTCCAGAAAACAGTAAACTTAGGTAAATCCCACTAAGGACAGGTAGTGGGACTTATCCTTGGCAGAGACGTTAGTACCTTTGTGTAAGATGGACCTCAAACACTCCTCATTTTCTGATAAAAAGAAATCGGTTATAGATCAGATAGGTTTTATTAGCCAACATTAGAATGGGTAATTATAGAAGATAGTAGTAAAAATGATGTGTGTTGATGTATGATCTCTCTCTCAAAAAGAGATCACATCTTCTAGGAAAAAGAGGCCAGTATGTACTATTTGGCCACATGGATTGAATAATTAGACACACTTTTATTTGCTCATACAAGACCTCTCGGGATTTCTGAATGTCAAAATATATAAATCTCCCCTCACTAATCAAAACCTGAATAAATCAGCTTTGGCTTTGCAGTCACCTTAGCTGTAAACTACACAGAAAAACCTTTTCTCCTTTTTTTTTTTTTTTTTTTTGGGTGCTTGATTGTCCCCTGGGGCCTGTGGAATCTCAGAAAAAGACCTGCTCACACAGGCCCAAAGTCAGAGACATGTAAAACAAAGATGGTCCTCTGCCCTGCTCCCTAAATGATGTTAATCCATGAGTTTTGTAATGATTTTGATTGGCTATGAGATTTAGGAGTTGAAATGATCAATTTGATACTGTCCAATTCAAGAAGTCTTTATTAAGCACTGATTATGTTGCTTTGTTATCTACGATAATATTTAAGACAGGAATCTTGCCCTCAAAAATTTCTCAAGTTACTTGATAATTTAAAATGCATTTAAAATAGTTACAAAACAATAGGAAATAGTCATAAATGGTGAAAACAGAAAGTACACAAAGTCAGGAGGTGAAAAAAATAGTAAAGAAAGGGCCAGAGCTGTTAGAAGGACTCGATTTAAAATCAGACTAGGGCTGAGATCTTGAAGAACGAATGAAGTCTCAATAAGTGAAGAAAGGGAGGGAGAGATTCAGTGATGAAGGCGAGTTTTGCCAAATAAATGGGTAGAGAAGAATCATCTGCAGAGAATGGGTAGAGAAGAATCATCTGGGTAGGGTAGAGAAGAATCATCTGCAGAGAATATTGCTTTGTTAGTAGTCGTGGAGATAGAGTTGGGTACGTAATGTGGGCCTGTTCACAGGGAGACAAAAATGAGTTCTTATGTAACTGAGGCTCAAACACTATTATTTTGAGAAGAATAACTCTAGAGTTTCTTTGAAATTGTTTTTAACCCATTAGAACATATTTTTCTCTTGGGTACTCTGAGTGCCTTCTTGAGGTTGAAATGTGTGGAGAGTTCTCCAAAGTTATATTGAAAAGTTGCCCAAATTCTGATCTTCTTGGACTTATTCTGCTCTCCTTTTTCAACCCCTACTTTCATTCCAGGGGTGGTTTCCTCTCAAGGAGTCTGTAGCCCATGCAGATAAAATTTGGCTCTATTCTGCCACTTTACTGAAAATTCACTGTTTCTATTCGAGCTCCAGTTCTTGAGGATACCTAAAGCATAAGCAGGATGAGAAGTCATATTTGAATTAAAGCCAGATGGGGACTTCTTTGGTGGTGCAGTGGTTAAGAATTCACCTGCCAATGCAGGGGACATGGGTTCAGTCCCGGGTTCAGGAAGATCCCACATGCCATGGAGCAGCTAAGCCCGTGTGCCACAACGACTGAGCCTGTGCTCTAGAGCCCATGAGCCACAACTACTGAGCCTGCGTGTCACAACTACTGAAGCCCATGCACTCTAGGGCCCATGTGCCACAACTACTGAGCCCACGGGCTGCAACTACTGAAGCCCGTGTAACTAGAGCTTGTGCTCCGCAACAAGATAAGCCACCGCAATGCAATGAAGAGTAGCCCCCGCTCGCCACAACTAGAGAAAGCCTGCACGCAGCAATGAAGACCCGACGTAGCCAAAAGAATAAATAAATAAAATAAAAAACATTAAAAAAAGAAGAATTAGAGCCAGATGAAAACCTCAAGAATAACCAGTTATTCTCCGTGATTAAAGCACTGTTTCCAGAGGACTTTGGTCTGAATGCAAACATATTCCTCCATTCAGTGAACATTTACTGACGGCTTCTCTGAACCTTGCACTATGCCAGAGGGGCTAAAGCACAAACCCACAGGCAACTAACAATGCTGAACACCTAGTTTTTCCCCCGGACCGCATCCATCACAGAGGTGCACATTTGAGCATTGGCTTCAGAGAATAGGACTTGAAGTCTGTAGGTGTGATTTATGAATAGTTGATAAAGGTCTCCTGCCAAAATGTGATTAGCCAGGAAGGGATTACAGGATTGGTGGATATGGTCTTACAAGATCAACCCAGGGTATTTGGGCAGTAGAGAAGTGACACCTAAAGAAATTTATTCCTAGTTGCATGTTTGACCTCAGGCCGAGTCTGCATACTGTACCAAAAGGAGACAACACATTCTTTTTTACATCTGGTTCACACCCAGCTGCAGAAGGTGCACACATACATCCTGAACATTCCAGAGTACTGTCTCTGCCAATAGAATTTGTAAACATTACAGTTTTAGAGATTAAGAGGTCCTAAAATTACAAGCAGCTGGCAGGATGTTGGGAGTTTCTGTGCATGCTCAAGACAGTCTACCCTTGTCTGGGAGAACAAAATCACGCAAAGGAGAGTATGATGAAAAAGGGAAAGAAAAAACTTCCTTTCCTTCTGGATTATCATTGCCAAAAAGGGAATATCAAAATCATTTCAGCTGGCTGACAAAGGGTGAAATATCCCAGACAGGGAGCTGCATGGCTCAAAGAGAATTAACTTTATAGTTTGCAGCCAAGTTTTTTTCTTCCCCACCGGGCCCCCATGGAAACGCTTACGTCTTAGTCACATACTGGATGAATGAAATGAACACACAGTCTGCTGTTTAGAGCTGGGGTTGTAGTGATCTTCTGCTTTGGAAGACAGTCAAGGACTAATTAGGCATGAATCTCTCCCTGTCAAGTTTTGACAATCTGGAAATTCAGTGGCAGCACAAGGAGAGATCTGCCAACAGAGGGGCTTTTGGGTAGAGAGGACTGTTTTCAAGGCTGAGAGCCTTACGAATTTAAGTATCTGTTATTATTTGTCCTATCACTTGCTTCTTGCAGCTCCTACATTATTGCTATTAAAATCTGTCTGATGATCAGATTCACTGGGGGAATACTTTTCCTAAAATGTGTGTGTGTTGTCAACCTCCACTGTAGATTTTGTGAATAAGAATTTCTCAGGGAGGTTATCAATAACCTACAGTTTCAAAAATATTGCCCACATATTTCTAATGATCATCCAAGTTTTGCATTGACAATCTGAGATGATGAGACTTTAACTGGAGGGGTCACCTACTCAAGGGTAGAGCCGTGGAAAAGGAAATGCTTTTCTGTTGCTGTATGCGTACCTGACAGATTCTAGAGCAAATGAGAAAGTTAGTCCTCTCTTATTTTCTTGAGAGTGTCAGTAATCCAGCCACACACCTCTTGAAAGAACCATTGGTTACAACAAATACTCAGTAAAACTGCTACACCTAGATGAATGGTCCTCCCTTTGCCAACAAACAGCAGAACTCCATCCTAGATCATAGTTAGAAGGGAACATCTTCCACCAGAAACACTGCAGTTGGCAGACTGTTGCATACACAGATGGAAATGTCATTTGGTTAATGTTTTTAACATATTTTTTGCAGTTTTATTAAGAAATAATTGCCTTACATTATTGTATAGTTTAAGGTGTAAGATATAAATATTCGATTTACGTATATTGTAAAATGATTACCACAATAGGTTTAGGTAACATTCATCATCTCATATAGATACAATATTAACATTTTTCCTATATATCATACAGTAGCGTTAACTGTATACAATGTTGTACATTATAACCCTAGTACTTATAGATCTTATAACTGAACGTTTGTACCTTTTAACCAGTTTCCTTCAAATCCCTCTTTCCCCAAAGCTTGCCTCAAATCTGACCTCTTTTGTTGTGAATTTGATTTGATTTCTTTTTCAGATTCCACATATAGGTGAATGACAATAGTAAGTTCTTACCTATAAATAATTACTTTAAACATAAGTGGACAAAATTTTCCAATCAAAAGACACAGATGACTGAATGGATAAAACAAATAAGATTCAATGATATGCTAAAAGAGACTCACTTTAAGCTTAAAGGCACACATAGACTGAGAGTGAAGGGATGGAAAAAGACATTTCTTACTTTGTTCTAGACTTTTGACAATTTGATTATGTTGTGTCTTAGTGTAGACCTATTCAGATTCAACCTATGTGCTGTCCTTTGGGCCTCATGGATCTGGATGTTCATGTCTCTCCCCAGGTTCAGGAAGTTTTCAGCCATTATTGCTTTAAACATACTTTCTGTCTCTTTCTGTTTCTCTTCTTTTGGAATTCCCATAATACTAATATTGTTTCTTTTCATTGTGCCCTATAAGTCCTATAGGCTTTCTTCACTTTTAAATTTATTTTTGCTCCTCTGACTGCATAATTTACAATGTCCTATCCTCCAGGTCACTGTTCCTTCTGCATGGTCGAGTCTACTTTTGAAAATGTGTAATGAATTCTTCATTTCAGTTATTATGTTTCTTAACTTTAGAATTGTTCTTTGGGTTATTTTGATGGTGTTCATTTCTTTGTTGAAGTTATTTTGTTCATGCATTATTTTCCTAATTTCATTTAGTTGTCTATATCTGTGTTCTTGCAATTTGCTAAACTTTCTTAAAAGGATTATTCTGATTCTTTGTCTGACAGGTCATAGATCTTTTTAACTTTAGAGTCAGTTATTAGCCCTTTATTAGTTTTCTTTGGTAGTGTCATATTTATCTGATTTTTTGTGATCCTGATTCCTTATGATGGTATCTGCACAGCTGAGTAAGTGGTCTCTTCTCCCAGACTTTCAGGTTCAGTTCAGTTTGGGTTCTAGGCAGGTAGAGACTCCTATTATGGTCTCTTTTGGGGTGAGGCAACTATTTGAGCTCTGAGGTCTGGGATGGAGGGTGTGTACTGTCTGAGAACAGCTGAATGAGACTGCTGGCTTGGTTCCCTACACAAGTGATGCTGTAGGACGGGCTCTGTGATTACCTTGACTCTCTGGTCACTGTTTTAGACAGTTGGGGCTGTGTACTCTATTCAGTAGTAGATTGGACTATGAATTATTTTCCCTGCCCTGGCAGGGCAGAAGAATGGGATCTTGGGCCTGTATGGTTCGTGTTTGACCAACTATATTGGGCAAGAGTGTGCACTGAATTTCCTGGTCAGGCGAAGTCACTGGTTTTACTCTGCAAATGGGGAAAGCTATGGGCTGTGCTCTCTTTTCAAGTGTCACTGTAAG
The DNA here is from genome assembly GCF_949774975.1 of Lagenorhynchus albirostris. Lineage (NCBI taxonomy): Eukaryota > Metazoa > Chordata > Mammalia > Artiodactyla > Delphinidae > Lagenorhynchus > Lagenorhynchus albirostris. The sequence continues at coordinate 6,430,073 of NC_083099.1, read as the reverse complement.
CAGGGCTGTTGGATAGGCTCCACCACTTCCTACATGGTTTGTTTAAGTATCCTGGTCAAGCAGGCTGAAGGCTGCATTCAGCCCTGAGCAGGGGTACAAATTAGTTTCCCTGTGTGTGTGCAGTGATGGAAGCAACTCTAAGCTAATAAGAGTCTTTTTGATGTTGTCATAACTCAAGCCACCTTGCACCCCATGTTTCTTGTCTGAGTAGGACCACTGGCTTTGCTCTGCAGACCATCAACCCTACCTGCTCCCCTCTTCACTTGAGTGTTGCTGATTAATACAGCTTCCAGTGTTCTTTCCATTCCTTCTTGTCAGATGGGGCTCAGAGACACTCTCCACAACAGGTTGGGCTGCGTCTTAGTTCCCTTGCCTTGGCTGGATGGGGAAGGGCCACTCCAGGTCTCTCCCGATTTTTCCCAAACAGGCTTCTGGTTGGAGGAGCTGCAGCTACCCTCAGCTTGAGCTATGACTCAGTCCCCCTGCCTGGACATAGCAAGGGAACCCTCTACACCCAGTATTGGTTTTGCTCTGGAGGTGACAAACTCTGCCTACCCACCTCTCAGTTGGAGTATGGCTGGTTACACAGCTTCCAGACACTCTTACCAGCCCTTCTGGTCCAATGGGGTCCCCCTGGTCAAAGTGGGTGGAGTTATGTTTCAGTTCATGTGCTTGGGCACGACAGGGAGAGGTCAGTTGTCTTCAGTCAGGCTTTCTCATTGGAAGGGGCTGGGAGCTCACCTTTTCCCTGGCTATGAATTATTCCCCCTGCCCAAGCGCAGTAGTGGAACCCTCCACACCCAGTACTGGCTTTGTTTTCTGAGTGATCAGCTTCACCTGCCAGGCTCTCAGCTTGAGTGTTGCTGGGCTATACAGCTTCCTGGTGCTCTGGCCAGACCCTCTAGCCACATGGGGAAGTAGATACTCTCTCCACAGTGAGTGGGGCTATGGCATAGGGAAGCCAGGCTCTAGGGCCAGCAAAACTGTTTGAGGACCAGTGTCAGGCAGATCTGCACCTCAGTGAGTTCCCTGGTTAGAATGTGCCACCGACTTGATTCTCTAGATGAACAAAGTCGCTGGCTGTTATCACTACTTGAGCACGGCAGGTATGAATTTGGTTTGGCAAGATTTGTGTGCTGGTTGTTACAAGTCCTTTCCCCATCTGCATCAGAGTCTGATTCCAGTAGATGCGCCCACAGATTCCCCTGTCATTACTGTTAAGCAAGACCAGAGTAGGGGCTCCCATGGAGTGACACAATGCTGGGGGTGCTGGTGGTCTCCCTGGGCTCTCTTTACCCACTGGAAGAACCAGAGCCTCATGGGGGACCGCTCAGCATGGATTGCATGGCCTGGAGAGGGGCAATGTGGTCAGTGTGTAGTCACTTCTCTTACTCTTTTAATGCAATTTGTTTTGTCTCTGTGGTGCAAGGGTTTGCTTCATCCTCACCTCTGTGTTCTAGGATTCTCTCAGCCATTCAGGAATAGTTGTTAGTTGTTCTTCTTGTGAAGAGAAGTGAATCATGAGCAATCTATGTTGCTGTCTTGGTGACTTCATCCCCCTAATAACATTTAAATCTGTAGACTTTGTGTAAAGCAGATTATCCTCCATGATGTTCACAGACTTCATCCAATCAGGCCCTAAGAACAAAGCCTTAGATCCCCAAAAGGAAGGTATTCTGCCTCCAGACTGTAACCTAGAAATTCTGCCTGATTTTCCAGCTTTCAGACTCAAAACTGCAATATTGTAGGGAAGGAAAAATAATCTTCCCTGTACCATTCTAGGTTCTTGGCTGAGAGCCCCTAGTAATAAAAGACAGATTAACAGGAGAAAAACAAACAGAAGTTTAATAACATGTATTCCTCTTGCATACATGAGAGATACCTAAGAAAACCGAATAACTCTCTAAAATGGCCCAAGCCACCACCTTAAATACCATCTTCAGCTAAAGACAAAAGATGTTGGGGAGGGGGCAGCCACTTATGGGAGGATATCCAGCAAAGCACAGCAAATAAGGGTATGGTTTTTATGCAAACTTAACACAGTACCTTCTCTATTGATAAAATTCTAGCGATTTGGTCATCCTCCTCTTCCTGGCACTGGAAGAGGAGACACCCTTAAAAAGGGAGATTCTCATTATATATGTAAATGTCTCTTACAGAAGAGTAACTTCTCAATTTTCAGAGCTTTTCCTATGCTTGCTGTTTCTTAAAAGTAACCAGCTCAAAATAAGCCTTATGCCAAAAAAGCATATTCTAGGGTGGTATATTCAGCTCCTTTTCAGTTCCCACCTTTGAAATTTTCAATAAAGACTTTTGCAATCCAGAACCAAGTTGATAGATGCTCCATATCTCATTGAACCAGTCTCTCAGTCCTGAGAGTAGGTCATTCCAGTTAAACAGTGTGTCTCTCATTTCAGGAAGTAGTCTTGCAGGTGGGCTTTCCAGTTTAGGCCTCTATGATGTGAGCAATGAGGAATTTAATAAGAGACATTTCCATGGAAACAAAAGAAAGAGAAAAGTTAATTGTTGGGACAGGATATACACCTAATCTGAGTCCTGATGACAGCCAGTCCAAAAGATTTCTAGATGTTAGGATCAGACCATCTTTTGATATCTCTGAGGATGTTATCATGTGTTCAGGTAAACTTTCTGAGTGGCCCACATAGCAACAGGCATGAGGATTGTCTAAAAATGAGCTAATGGTATGATATCTCTGAAGTTTATATCAAGCCACTCCCATTCAATTTGCAAGGCTTCAGGGAAAAGGGCAGTTTTTGTTCTTAGTGATTCCAAGACAAAAGGATGGGAGAAAATAGGAAATGTTAGTTTGGAGATTCATAGCCAGATGTTTAAGGAAACTAGAATTCAGTATCCAGTCCAGTTTACAGGTAGAAAACAAAACTTCAAAGACAGCACGAGAATCTAATCTCTACAAATGGGCAAACACAATTTTTCTCTCTACAATGACCCCCATTTCTACCAAATTTGTTTGCAAATTATGTCTAGTTTCAATAAACTTGACCTGGTTATTTACATAAGCATAGCAAGAATAGCTATCAGCCATATAGGCTCTTTTTTAAAAATTTTTATTGGGGTATAATTGATTTACAATGTTGTATTAGTTTCAGGTGTACAACAAAGTGACTTTGTTTTTCCCTTAGAGTGCTATAAGTTTCTTACGCAGTCCAGTTTTATGATCTTAAAATTTTCAGAAACCTGTATTCTAGGGTCCTTTCTATGAATCTCTCTGAACATGAATCACTTTTGCAAAAACATCTGAATAAAACAAAACATCTGTAAATAACAAAAACACTTTAAAATGCCCATGGTTAAAATATGATTAGAGTTTATTACAATGCAATTGACAAAGAAATTTGCTTATTTCTGTGACACACATTTCAAGATAATAAATAGAATTATGACTGATAACATTATACCAGGAGGTATATGAATTTTAGGTATTCCATCCAATATTGGAACACATAATATATACCAATAAAAATACAGTGTAAAGAAAGCTTAGTATTACTTCTTATTTGACAATGATTTCCATATAATTTAATAAAGCAAATAAACCTAATTAGTTAATTTCTCTCTCTGTTTTTTTTTTTTTTAATAAGAAGAGAGAACAAATCTTTTGAGATGTCCTAGGGGCCCTATGGAAAATCCCAAAGTTAATTCTGTATCAACAAGAATTTATTTAAAATTTGATTTTGGAAGTTTGTCAAAAATATCAGCAGTTTTGGGCACTTCACCAAAAAGGATCACACATCATTATAAAACAGTATTTAATGACAATAAGTTTTCAAAGGAAAATACAAAAGGTTACATAGTTGTGAGAAGAATTTAGCTCTTAATATTGACTCAGTTTTCTTAAATAGTCAAAGATCTGATAATAAATACAACACAAAGCACAGGAAATTACTTTGATAAAACAAAAATGTTTTGCTTTTTAGACAGATTACTTCAAAGGTAAAGAAAAACCTTTTATAATTCTTTTTCAAGAGCAGAGCAATAGTCCAATAAAACTTTGTTATTGTAGCATATTTTAAAAATCAAGTTTTAGTTTTACAGAAGTACACTATTGATATTAAAGCTTATTTTAAAAAACTTATAATAAATTCATTCATTTTTTGTCAACTTGATCACACAGGAAAGGTTCTCTCTCCCTCTCTCTCTCTCTCTCTTTCTTTCTCTCTCCCCCCACCCCAGCATATTTATTTTGTCTTTTATTCTCCTCTTTTCCATTCTGAAATAACTAGTTTTACTGTAGGACAAAATTACTTTCATTTCACTTAACAAAAATACATTTCCAAATCTCATACCTTTTCTTACCCCCAAACATATTCTGCTTTCCTGGCAGGCAGAGTTGCTTCACTTATTACTTCTTGTAGTTTTAATTACATATACTAATTAGAATTACTAACCCTTAAGCAAAATAGATGAAGGGAATTAAGAGGTACAAACTACCAGTTATAAAATAAATAACAAGTATCTAATGTACAGCAAAGGGAATATAGTCAATAATAATACAATAATTTTTATGGTATGTAATCTATAAAAATATCAAACCACTATGTTATACACCTATAATAATATAATATTGTAAGTAACTATACCTGAATAATATAAAAAAGAATTATTAATCCCTAAAACCTTTAATTTCTAGTGGAAACTAAGAAGCAGTTGTGAACTGTTACACCAACATTCTTTATTTTAGAAATTTGTAGATATATTTCATAATTTCTAGAAACCTATGTTTCTTCATAGTACAACCTTTCAGTGTGGCACAGGAGATGTTTACTAACAAGCCCACATATCCTTAGTTCCTCTATAATAAAAAGCCAAAAGTAGATAAACCTATGTTCAGTAATGTTTCATTATTTTATCTTATTTGGTAATGACCTAGATATCCAATGAATCTCCATCATTTTATTTAACTTAACTTAGCAAAACTCTAAAGTTTCAAGTTATCAAAGAGATTTGGAAAACTTTTTAAGTAGATATTTCATAAAACATAATCATTTGTTGAAAAGTTTACATACAAAACCTTATTCTACTTACATCTGTCTAAATCACTTGCTTCCAACAATTATGCTTAGAATACTCATGAAAACTTTATCAGATACTAGACAAGGTCAGCCATCATCCCAAGCTATCTTTCTCTCTGACAAATTTTGTAACAGATAATGATACCAAGCAGGATCCTGCGGGCTCCCAAGCACAAAAGCCTTTCTGTGTCCCCCATTTCTTTTTTCTTTTTTCTTTTTTTTTTTTTTTTTTGCGGTACGTGGGCCTCTCACTGTTCTGGCCTCTCCTGTTGCGGAGCACAGGCTCTGGACGTGCAGGCTCAGCGGCCATGGCTCACAGGCCCAGCCATTCTGTGGCATGTGGGATCCTCCCGGACTGGGGCGCAAACCCGTGTCCCCTGCATCAGCAGGCAGACTCTCAACCACTGCGCCACCAGGGAAGCTCTGTCCCCCATTTCTTGATTACAGGAAATAGGCTTCATTCAGCCTCCACGACCTTCCCTGGGTTCCAAAGGTAAGGTTCAAACAGTTGCTAATCAGGGAAGGGAGGGGGTACAGAGACAAGGGAGGAGCAGCCAAGAAACAACAGTGCAGCCTTGGGGCAGGGTCCTGGTTCCCCTCAAGGGGTACACATAACAATATCTTTGAGCTGTTTTGCAGACACTGAAACCCCCACCAGGTGAGAGAAGTTAACTGTCTGCTGCCCACAAGCATGTAAACCCAAGACCAGTTGGAACCAGGTTGATGATGCTGACTCCCAATGACCTCACCACTAACCAATCAGAAGAATGTCCATAAGCTTATCACGCCCACTATGACCCATTACTATGAAACTCCTCACTACCCCCTCCAGGTCGGGACACAAAGTTTTGAGGGCATTAGCCCATTGTGGCCCCTTTTGCCTGGCAAAGCAATAAAGCTATTCTTTTCCACTTCACCCAAAACTCTGTCTCTGAGAATTAATTCGGTGTTGAGGTACAGAGACTGGATTCAGCTTCAATAACATGACTAGTAAACCTAGATAGGATAGAAGTTGTGTGTCTGCATTATATTTAGTGATAGTAGCACTAAATATAGCTAATAGCACTGCATTATATTTAGTGCTAGTAGCTATGAAATGTCTATTTAAATTAAACCAACAAACTTAAGCTTTATTTATCAAAGATCATCTCAGATGACATTAACTTGGAAAATATTGGGGTTAGCTTCTATATTTCTGAGCTTAGAAATACTTAATTTAATAAGTGCTTGTTTTTAAGCCAATTACATAGAGGTTTTTGCAAGTTAATGTTGGCAATACCATCCAAAAGTAGAAAAATATCATATGTACATAACATACAAATATAGACACAGACAGTCATTCAGATAGATGCAAATAGAGACCTTATAAGTATCATTCCAAAATTTTAGTCATGAATCAGGTACAATAATACAAAACTCACTAGTTTATATATGTAACAGTTGGGTCCAAATTGTGTTTCTGGCATTTTACCCACACAGATGGCCAAAGCTTTTTTTCTTAATGATTGTTGAGAAGACACAAGATTTTTTATTAGCCCAATTCCCAAAAAGCTCTTTTATTTTTCTCATGGGAATCATTTCCCTAAAGTTTACATTTGAAAGAAGTGACTCTTAGGTCCCAGAGAAAATGGGATAGAAAATCTATATAAAAAAGGCACAAAAATAGTATCCAAGTTTTCTCCTAGGAGTTTTTAGGGTATATTTGCAAATAATCAGAGGTCTAGAGTAATTACTATTTAAATGTTTCCTTCCCTTTCTTAAGTGCAAGGCAATTCTGTTTACAATGTCCTGATACTTTGCGAGCATTGAGAGGAACAGGAAAGGGTTTGGGATTGGTAAAAGGATAGGTGGGCTTTACTTCTACAGCTACATTCATGATTTTGTAAAGATTTGTAAGAAAATACAGTTGCTTTTAATTCCTCAAGTAATTGGATTGCAGCCTGAATGATATCAAGGGACTGACTTGCCCATCCAACTACATTATCTTCAACTTGCTTCTTTATATCAAGGAGAAGACTTTCAACTAAAGTGGAAATCAAAAGATTTCTATGTTCTAGAGCTTCAGGGTTTAATGAGGTATGGCTTTAAAACATCTGTATAAAGCATGCAGCAGAGACCTTTGAATGCTCTCCTCTTTCTGACTGTACAATTCAACCTCAGACCAATTTACCTTAGGGGAAAAGTCTCTTCTATTCCTTCAGTCAGTCCTGAACATTGTTTTTTCAGGTGACCCATTTTCTGATCATTTGTAGGAAGGCCTGGGAGAAATTATAGCCATCTGTTTCCTCTTTGAGGGAGGTCCCCAGAGGGCTGTCTGGCTTGTCTGATAACTATAGTACAAACATGGGCAGAAAGAACATTCCTTAGAGGCAGTAAACGTCCCTGTAAGTGGGGATCCCTGTGAGTTGTGAATGGCCATTGATTTAGGAGCTCTTCTCTACATTTAGAGACTATAGTGGAGACAAAAAGGGCTTTCTAATTTCATCTTGTTAAGGGAATCTCTAAGGTTAGCTACCATACTCCTTAGTGTCTTCTTTTCAATTTAATTTTTCCATAGGTACAAGTAAGACAGTTGTTTAGGATGAGAATTCTCTAAATTTTTTTTCAAATATAGATGTATTTCCAATTCAAAGTTTCCAACATCTGGCCATTGATGAGTAGGATCTTATATTAATCTCAGTATTGATTCAAAACACTAAGCCTTTTTATGGCTTAACCATGGATGCAAGAGGTATCCCAAAAGATGCAGACTACACAAGATCCAGAAAGTTCACTCACATAGTTAGCCTGTAAGAGCAAAGACTTTCATTGTCACAGGCAGCAAGAATGGTGTGGAAATAGTGCCCCCAGTTTCCCATGAGAACATGAGAAAACAGTGTTTCTGGTTTCCCACAAGAACATGAGGCACCTCCAGTTACAGTACAACTAACCTGTGGCACCAGTCAGGTGCTACTGGAATGGAACTTTTCCAGCACTAACAAGACAATAAAACCCCCTATGGATTGAAACCCCTTACAACAAACTGTCCTGAGAGCTGGCACGGTGGGGCAAAGAGGATGCTGCTTCCCAAATCCGCAGTCTCCTTGGCTGTCTACCAGATGCACGCCGACACATGCATCTTCTGGCTGGCAGAGACCAGAGAGAATATTCTCACTGGTCACAAAGCCAAGCTCTCAAGGCATGGAATAAGAGAAAAGAAAAACCTCATCTGGCCTGCAGTTCTCCTCCTTACAATGAACAGCACAAAAGACAGAGAGAGAAAAAAAATGACCATCTTTGGGAGGAAAAAAGATCAATAGAAATCAAGAATAGTCATGACAAATCCTTACCAGAGTAGCCATGCCCACAGAACTAGTTGACACAAATATTTTCTCCTTCCAATCTGCATTTGAAAAGGAAAAGACAAGATTAAATTTTTACCTTTCTCTCTCAACTGAGCACTACAGAGGGAGATCCAGGAGAGCTGACTTTGGTAAGAATTCTTATCTTATGCCAGCTTCTGCCAGTTTGCCAGGATCCCCCCTGCAGGCTCTGAGTGAATATGGTGTCTTAGCAAGTCCCCTAATGGGTCGCCAAATTGTAGGGGAGGAAAAATAATTTTCCTTCTGTCATTCTAGTTTCTTAGCTGAGATCCTCCCCGTAATAAGAGGCAGATAGATTCACAGGAGAAAAACAAACAAAAGTTTAATCACATGTGTGCATCCTTTATACATGGAAGATATCTAGGAAACTGAGTAACTCCCCCAAATGACCCATTCCATCATCTTAAACATCATCTTCAGCTAAAGACAAAGAAAGTGTTGGGGTGGGGGAGAAGGCCAGTTATAAGAATTTATCAGGCAAATCACAGTAAATAAGGCTGTGGTTTATGCAGATTCAAGTCTCTGCCTTTTGATTGATAAGAGTTTCTAGAAATTTGGTCATCCTCTTCTTCGTGGTACAGAGAGAGAGATGCCCTTAAAAAGATTTCCCTTATCAACGTTAATGTCTCTTACAGAAGGGTAACTTCTGCTTGGTTTTCAGAGCTTTTCCTGTGCCTGTTTCTTAAAAATAACCAGCTCAAAATAATTATTGTGCCAAAGAAGGGTATTTTGAGGTGGTATATTCTGCACCCTTTCAATATTGACTCTTGCCAAAATTTCCAGCCTGCCTAATGTACTGAGAGTTTCAGATTTACCAACAGTAACATGAGCCAAGAGCCAAGTCCTTAAAATCTCTCTCTCTCCATATATATATATATATATATAATATATATAATATAATATATATTATATTATATACATAATATATAATATACATTATATTATATACATAATATATAATATATTATATATACATAATATATAATATAATATATATACATAATATATATAATATAATATATATTATATATACATAATATATATAATATATATATACACATATATTCTGTTCTGTTTCTCTGGCAAGGCTAGAACTAGGTGGGCAGGGTTGATCGCCCCCAGAGCAAACCCAGTACCACGCATGGAGGGTTCCACTGCTACACTCAGGCAGGGGTATCAATTCATAGCTGAGGAAGGGGGTAGCTCCTGACCCCTCCCACTGAAAGGCCTATTTTCAATATTGGGTGAGGCCTAGAGTGGACTTTCCTCATCCTATCCAGGTGAGGGAACGGAGAAATAGCCCCACCTGCTGTGGAGAGTGTCTCCTGGCAGCATCTGACCAGGAAGCTGTATAAGATGACAATGCTCAAGCCAAGGCTGAGGGTCTACAGAGCAAAGGCAGTAGCCCTATTTAGGCAGGGAACTTAGGGTACAGGAAGCTTAAGTTCAGACAACAAAGGGCTTTACTGGCTTACGAGCTGCTTCTCCTGCTGTGCCTGGAAAGGAAAATTAATTTACATTCCTGCTCAGTGATGAATGCAGCCTTCAACCTACTCAAATAGGGGACCTAACCAAAGCACGTGGAAAGCTGCTGGCCCATCCAACAGCTCTGCTTAGAGCGACAATTGAAAAGAGAGCACAGTCCACAGCTTTCTCCATTTGCAGAGCACATGGGAATGTAAATTGGTGTATCCACTATGGAAAACAATATGAAGGCTCCTCAAAAAATTAAAAATAGAACTATCTTAAGATCCAGCAATTCCACTTCTGGGAATATATCCAAGGGAAATGAAAACACTAACTTGAAAAGATAACTGCACCCTCGTGTTCATAGCAGCATTATTTATATAGCCAAGACAGGAAAGTCACCTAAGTGTCTATGGATGGATGAATGAATAAATAAGTTTTGAGATATATATACACATACATACACACACACACACAATGGAATACTGTTCAGCCATAAAAAATGAGGAAGTTATACCATTTGTGACGACATGGATGGACTTTGAGCACATTATGCTAAGTGAAAAAAGTCAGAGAGATAAAGACAAATATTGTATGATCTTACTTATATGGACTTAAAAAAACAAAACAAAGAACACCAAACTTATTGAAAAAGAGATCAGATTTGTGGTTCCCAGAGACAGGGGAGAAGAGGCGGGAAAATTGGAGAAAGTTGGTCAAAAGCTACAAACTTCCAGTTATAAGATAAAAAAGTACCAGGGATGTCATGTACAGCACGGTGACGATAGTTAACACTGCTGTGTGATACACTGGAAAGTTGATAAGTGAGTAGATCCTAAGTGTCTCACAAGGAGAATTTTTTTTTCTTTTCTTTATTTTGTCTATATGAGATGATAAACGTTAACGAAACCTATTGTGATCATCGTTTCACAATATATTAAATCAAACCATCATACTGCACACCTTAAATTCACAGTGATACATGTCAATTATTTCTCAATTAAATTTGGGAGGGGGAAGAAAACAAAATGTTAATCACACCTAAAAATACCTTCATAGGACATCTAGACAGGTGTGGGACCAATTAACTATTCACCTAGCCTAGCCAAGTAGACACATAAAATAAACAATCAACACATAACATATTTTGCTTTTAAGTGGGAGGTAAGGTTCAACGTTTTTCAGCAATAATGAGCATTTTCCAACTATTTAGATAAAAGTTGTCTACTCTGCAACTTTTGAGAACTGGCTACTATATGTCAAATTTTTCTACATATTTGGTGATTTTAAAGCTGCTTATTCCCAGCCTTTGTTCTATTACTCTGCCTATATCAAGTAATTATTTTTAATATGTGATAGAAAAGAGAACTAGCACCTGTTAAGAATAATCTATGGCTATATCACTTAAAAATATATCGCATTCAATCCTCCTAAGAACATGCTGAAGAAACATTATTAGTATCATGTTACAAATGAGGAAACTGAAGCTTGGAATTTTCTAGTAATTTGCCTCTGATAAAAATCAGCTAGTAATTAGATGAGGGTCCATATGAACCCAAGCCTGTTGAATTCCAAAACACTTTTCTTTCCAGAAGTTTCTCAGTTCATCCTCTTTCAGAACTATCTTCAGGAGTCTTCCCTATTTAATCTTGCAGAAATGTAGTTGTCGCTTACTTATATAATAAGAATTTTTCCAAAATTATTTTCCATAAGACTAAAACTTCTATTATAAATTTCCTTATGGCAAGAAACATCATACCAAAACTTAATACATGTAAAAGGGGAAATGAAAGAAAAATCCCCATAACCTTCATTTCAGTGGTGGAACTTGGAACATAGATGCTGTGTGTGAAGCCTAAAAAAGGCAGCTGAGAAAACAGCCAGTCACACAGGAATAGGTGAAGAGACAAAGCCAAGTAGTGGTAAAAGGACCAAGCAACAATAGATCTCAGAAAGTACCAAAAAGTACATTTCCTTTAGGAGAAAGATTGTTTTGAAATACACATGACATATTTTTTTATTTGCCAAAAGGATTCAATGAATCACATAGAAAAGCCATATATGTGGGAAACAGTCTGAATCAGTGATATTGTCAGGATGGCTGTTCTGTCAGCCTCCCTGCCATCTCCCCCACACTCCAGAAAATGCCAACAAAGAGCTAACTACACGAAAATCAACTTAATTGAACAACTAGCAATTAAAAGAGAATCGGCATAGCAGAAAGATGCTTTATAACAGTGTAGAAAAGACAACCATGTTAACATAAAGACTATTAACCAGAGAAACATCATAATGGATCAATTAAAAATCAAAACCAAATACCACAGGAAAGTCTAAAAAAATTAGTTTGGAAAATTCCAATTAATGCAATAATCGGTAATATAAAAGGTACGGATGTAACATCACACAAAATTCCTCAAAAATGTAAAAAGAATTGTAATGCCTACATAACATGAAGACGATCCACCAGTACAATGTCACCATAGGCCATTTTTTTTAAGCCATTGTGTTTTTGAAAAAGGTAAAATATCTCTAGTTCACGCCATAGAAAAGTGACCAATCTCCCTACTATATAGGAAATTCCTGAAAATCTAGAAGAAAAAGACGAAAAAAACTATGGAGAAGTGAGATTGGCTAAAGCTATATTAGACGTTTAATAGAAAAGGAAAAAAATGCTGCTAAACATGTGAAAAGATGTTCAAATTCCTCAAATTCATTTACAATAAGAGAAATGCAAATTTAAACCACATTAAATGTGGTAGACTTACCACAGCTGCCCCCTCAATGAATCATGCCTCCAGATGCTAAGGCTCTTGTGAAGTTCCCTCCACAGGGACCCTGGCCTGGGTCATGTGAATGGCCTTGCCAGGAGGACATCAGAAAATGTGATGCCTGTTTGGGATTACCTCCTGGAATGTTGCTTTCACCCTGTGAAAATGCCCAGCGTGGCCTTCTTGGGAATGAAAGACCACATGGAGGAACACGACCAGCTTTCAGAGCTGTCTCAGCAAGCCCAGTCCCAGGAGACCTCCAACTGAATGTAGTCAAATGAAGAAACCTAGGAAAACCCAGCAGAACAGCCCAGCCAACCCACAGAATGATGCGCCATAATCTATCATGGTTATTTTAAGTCAGATTTTTTTTTGGGGGGAGGGGCACTTGACACATAGAAATAGATAATTCATACACCGAGATACCATTTTCACTTATGGAACTGGGAGAAACACAAAAGTTTCACAATTCACTTTGGTAGTAAGCTATGGGGAAAAGTAAAGTCTCATACACGGTCGGCGGGAAATTAAATCGATCCAATCCCTTGCAGAAGGCAATTTGGCAACATCTACTGACACTTCAGAAGCTTCTTCCCCTCAACCCAACAATCACATTCCTAGAGAATTATTCTACAGATATATTTACCCAGGTGCAAAACTATGTATGTAAGGTATACACAAGTTGATTTATGCAGCACTTTATGTAACAGCAGAAGATAAAAATAACCCAAAGGTTTATTAACGGGAGTCTGGTTAAATACACAATAGAATTAGGATCTGTAAATTAATAAAAAAAGAAAGAGGAATCCTTCTATGGATTTACCTGGAAAGAACTTAAAGACATATCATTAAGTGATGAAAGCACAGTGTAAGATCATGAAAACGGCCTACTGCATACTGTGTACGAAAAATAGAAATCTCTGCTTTTATGATTGAATGGACGTTTTAAAAACGCTGGAAGATAAACAAGTATATCGGTGGTGTTTTGTGGGTTGGGCATTGGGATTTGGGCTAATAGACGATGAGGGTAAGTGGGAGACTTTTAACTGTATTATATTTTTATACCTGAGGGACTATATAAATATGAATACTTATTATGTAAATTAAAAATAACTCTCTGAAAAAACTTAATGTTTGCATAATTTGGTGATAGATTTATCTAATGAAATGAAGCCCACGGTTATTACCAATATGATGCTATTATACACAATACTTCGGTAAGCATCTTTGCGGGGTTATCTCTACACCTCTTCTCTCTGCCCCTCTAGTCCAGGAGAGCTGACTTTGGTAAGAATTCTCACTCTTTGCTGGCCTCCACAGAGGTAGTGCAGGTAGCATGTGAGACTGTGCGTCTACTCGTTATTTCCCATTGAATTAATTACCAGATTAAGGAAGTTGCCTCCTATTCCAAGCAGACCATGCTGGAACTCTGCCAGTGTTCACAGTGATAACGGTGTACCATCTGAGTACACACCAGCTCCAAGACTGCTTCCTCTCCCTGGAAGCAGCATCTCTTTTTTGGCAGGCTGCCCTTGTGCTGTTGGAACTACTTTGGCTCAAACCGTGAGAGCCAGGAGTTCCTTTATTTAACCTGGGGCAGCCCCAAAATCATGACCAATGGGTGCAGAAGAATAAATACTCCAGCTCCCTTGTTAACTGATTTGAACAACTTTAAAGGTGTGATTTCTACCACTGTAACATCTCCAGAGCTTACCTGGGTAGTTGAGGCAATGTCACCCTCCACTGGCATTGCCTGCCATCCTTCACATCCTGGTCCACCTTCCTATTCCTTTATTGGTTCTCCTGGATCACACTTACTAATCAATCACCGTCACATGAACACTTGTCTGAGGCTCTACTTCTTGGGAATCCAATGAAAACTGTCATCCATTATTTCAGTAGCAATTCACTGATCCCTTATTAAGTTGAAAATGTTGGAGATGGGCAGACCATTGAGGCTAGGGAATAAAGGAGCAAAATTATCAAGTTTAACAAATATATATACTTACATTATGTCTTTGGCCATGTTTCTGGCACATAGGATTGACCAAAGGCAAGTAGACTAGAAGCCTACCAGGTTATTGAAGGTATTTTGCTATTTAAGAAACTACAAGCCTGACCTTCAAAGCCTGTGGCTGTTTGACATCTAAAGAAACCTTAGGGCTTTAAATGGGCTCTCTCCAATGCCCATTTCAGAGGTGGCCGTGGAGTTCAAAATACAAGAAAAACTCCCCAGAGGAAAAACCCCAAATCGTAGAAGAAAATTGTCTCCAAAGAAACAACTACTAGATGTGCTAGACTGAGAATGTTCACGGTCATTGCCCAGCAAGACATAATTTTTCTGAAGAGGAACTGTGATGTGTTCCCCACTCCACACCTTCTACAAAGAAGAGTTTTTATTATAGATATTCTCAATCCTTCTAAATTGGGCATAGTAAGGATTAAGATTGAAGTAAAATACTTATAGTTTAGTTTTTAGGTTGCAGGGCAGTGAAAGGACACACTAAGAATTGAAAAAAAGTACTTCATACAACCCAAGATCTTAAACCTTGTGTGGAAAGGAATAGCTTGATGGGTCTTTGACTCCTTTGGGGAGGATAAGGGGATTCTATTCCTGAAGAAGCTTCAGTGCATAGAAGGATGGGCTGTGGAAGATGTACTAGTCCTCCATCAATATCTATTCTTTCCATTCTCTCATTCTTCTACCTTTAGTAACAGAACCCTCAACTTAAATGGGTTGTGGGTATAGCATCACTTCTCACCTAAAGACATTTCCCAACTCCCTTGGCAGATAGGTGGGGCCATGTAAGTTCTGACCAAAAGTTTATAAATAGAAATAATGAGTTTGACTTTCAGTTTATGCCCTCAAGGAAAATGGCTATGTCTTCCTTTGTCCTTTTCTCTTCTTTTTGCAGCTAGAATGTGCTCATGATAATGAGAGCTGAATAGCATGACCATAGCAGATCTGGACGGCTTATGATCAGAATGTTACAAGAGAGAGAAACGAATTTACCTTTTTAAACCACTTTTATCTGGGCCTTTGATAAATAAAATAAAATAAAAATAGGTTTGCATGCACTCATGAATTTGAACTTGTAGTAACACCTGATTCACCTTCTTGTCTTTAACCAGGGAAATATTAGTTGCAAATGGAATTCCAGTTCGCTAGGCTTCCCAGACCCAATACTAGCAGGGATCTGCTTCCTTCTAGCCTCTTTGAGCCTTGGAAGATAAAAAAAAAAAAACTTGCATCAATTACTTTAGGCTACAGGACAAGGCTACCAGGGATAGATTTCCCACATACCATAATAAACTACTGCCGTAATAAGTTTCATAATGATAAAATATTTAATTAATGTTTCTAAGCTCTTTCTTTATATTTTCTTTATCAATCCTAATAACATCCTATAAGGTATGTGCTATTATTATTCCTATTTTACAGGTGAGGAAACTAAAGTAGAGAGGTTAGTAACAGCTGGGATTAGAATCCAAGCAATCTATTTCTGTTTTGTAAATAAGTTCATCTGTATGGGGGAGAGATAAATCAGGAGCTTGGGTTTAACATACACACACTACTATATATAAGACAGATAACCAATAAGGACCTCCTGTATAGCACAGGGAACTCTACTCAATATTCCCTGATAACCTATATGAGACAAGAATCTGAAAAAGAATGAATACATGTATATGTATAACTGAATCCCTTTGCTGTGCACCTGAAACTAACAGAACATGTTTATCGGTGAGTTAAAGGGGATGGGTATGGAAATACATAAGTTTTTGGTTTTGTTTGTGTTAGGTTGACTTTAAGGGTCTTTTTACTTGGCTTTTGCTCCAAAGAGGTGGTGAACAGAATCAGAAGACCTCAATAAAAAATAGTTCTAAGTTGGGCTTCCCTGGTGGCGCAGTGGTTGAGAGTCCGCCTGCCAATGCAGGGGACAGGGGTTCGTGCCCCGGTCCGGGAAGATCCCACATGCTGCGGAGCGGCTGGGCCCGTGAGCCATGGCCGCTGAGCCTGTGCGTCCGGAGCCTGTGCTCCGCAACGGGAGAGGCCACAACAGTGAGAGGCCCGCGTACCACAAAAAAAAAAAAAAATAGTTTTAAGTTTGGTTCTACCATTCCTCAGAAAGTAAATTATCCCTCTAATATGATTTTTCTCTTAGAGTTCAGATCTCCAGCCTCCTCGAAGGGGTGACCCGCACTGTGTGGCATTACTGACCAGTCCCAGTGCAGAGTCCCAGCTTAATCTACTCGGGGGAAAATAAAAAGATGTATTAAATTGAATGGGCCAGTGGACCGTAAAGTGATGACCCAGTTTAGAATCAATGAGAACATCAGGAAAGGAGACAAAAAGTCATGAAAGAAGTTAAGCAAAATACATGGAACTTGATTTAGCCTGGGAGAGGAAACATGGTTATTATTGCAAAAAGGTTGTAAAGAGTAGCTGAAAAAAATCCAAAGTTGAGAATAAGAGTATCCATTAAAAGCAAATGTCTTTCAATGCATGAAATCACTGAAATGTCAAATGTACATTAATTATCTAGGAACCACTCTGATGATGTCCTATTTGTTAATTCATTTGTCAGACAGCAACAGTTAGCAGCCCCAGAAGGAAGCCAACAGATGTGTAACAGACAGGAAGACTTGGCAGGCAGGAAGGGAGACTTTGGCCAAGCCAACACTAAACCACTTAAGGAAATGTAAAACTTCAGAACGTCCAGAATAAATCCCGGAACTCAAGAGCTGGTAGACTTAGGCCCCTAGGACAAAAGTATATTTTTCACTTACATATGCATGAATATGTCTCTTTGGAAACTAACCTAATTTAATGCAGGTTTATATGCTTGACAGTTTTCTCTTCCTCACATAAAACCTTTCATTTAATAATAGGAAATGCTCTCTCTGGTTCTGGCTTGCAATATACTTCACCAAAAATTCTACAAACCCTTTTTTCCTTCTTATTCAACACATTGTTTTAGCTATGAAGGCCCTTATCGAAACAAAATGCCCCTGCAAACGATGACTTAATTTCCCAAGTTGCTTGAGAAAGTAGATGGAGACTCGCAAATTTCAGGGGATAAAATTTAGACAGTTCAGGGTCAGGTTTGGTTATATGACTCCAGAGAGCTGACTTCCTTTTTCCTGGTCCTTAGAGAAACCCAGATATACCTGGCTGTAATGTTGACCTGTAATATGGCCATGACACAACTTCCTGCTTCATAGGAGGCCAAGAAATCTGAGTTCAGGAAGGCTCTGATTTGACCATCTTTAGTTAAAATAATGCTCCAGAAATGATTCTTAGTTAGTTGTCCTGAATATACCTTGTCCAACAGATAACAACTGTTTAGATTGGGACTTGAGGGGACGTGCATTGTTTCTGCAGGTAACTGAGCTGTGTGACCCAGAAAGAGACATACGCTTTCTGGACAACTCTCTTAGCTCGAAAATGAGTGAGAATGACTTGTGAGCCACTAATGATATGTGGGAAATGAACTCTCTATAATTTAACAATTCAGTGTCCTAAAAAGAGCAGGTCTTTGAAAAAGATCTCCTAATCCCCAAAGGAAAAATTAAGATATGGATTTCTGTTCATCTTCATGGGCACTCTTTCTCAAAGCCTTAAAAATATTCCTCCACATTTTTTTGTTTTTTAACATCTTTATTGGAGTACCATTGCTTTACAAGGTTGTATTAGTTTCTGCAGTATAACAAAGCGAATCAGCTATATGTATACATATATCCCCATATCCTCTCCCTCTTGCGTCTCCCTCCCACCTCCGTTTCCCACCCCTGTAGGTGGTCACAAAGCTCCGGGCTGATCTCCCTGTGCTATGCAGCTCCACATTTGTTGAACTCTGTTTTATTCTTGTGCAAGATGCATTTAGTCTCCATTTTTTTTTAATGATTCTTTTTTCCTACTATACACTTCATTTTGTTTTTCTTTAATAGACTTCAGTTGGAAGTATCTCAACAGTTAATGAATTTTTTTGAACAAATGTTCTGGAAGTCCTTAGACCCATGCTGTCCAATAGAACTGTCTGAGATGAGCGAAATTTTCTATTTCTGTGCTGCCCAATATAGTAGCCACTAGTCATATGTAGCTATTGAGCATTCGAAGTTTGGCTGGTGCAAATGAGAACCTGAACTTTAATTTTAATTAACTTAAATTTAAATAACCACACGTGGCTAGTGAGTGGCTACCATCTTGGACGCTGTAGCCTGGAAGACCAGAAAACTTGCCAGCAGAAATTTAGCAAGTGTGAGTGACTGTTTATCTCACAGTTAGATTGAAAGAAGCTGTCCAAAGGGTTGAAATTGATATTAGGACTGGAGGTGTGTCCAAATGAGAAGGAGTTGTGGAGCTTAAAAGTATAAATTTTTGACCTAGCTTAATCAGGGTGTTTGGCAGAAAATATCTGTATTCATCAAAGAGGGGGAATTTATATGAAAGCTATAGGGAATCTTATAGAATCAAAGGAAAGCTGAGTAACCAGACCTAAGAAGGAAAGCATCCAGTGATGGTCCAGAGAAATGGGCAGGAGGAGAAAATGGACAGTCCCTTCTGGACTGTCCCATTGGGATGACACTCCTCCACCATGTTCCCTCCTGGAGATTTGTTCCCCAAATTCAAACTCAAGGTGTAGGTGGTCAGATTGGGCTGGTTTGTATCCCACAGCATTCCCTGTTCAGGGAAAGTCAGGTACTGTACCTAGACTGAGAGTTGGGTCATTAACTGTCCTGAAAGAAAACTCCAGAAAAAGAGGGTGGGACAACCAATAACAGATATCAATTTTCATGAACTGGCAAGTGTAATACATACCATGTTCCATGGTTGCAGATTTGCTCCATGACAAAGACTTCTCCATTCTCTTGGCTTTCATATTTAGTATATTTTAATTCTAAATGTAAATATATATATAGAGAGAGAGCATTTATCATGTTAGGTCCTTTGATATACACAATTTATTTAAGTCCTACAGAGAAGTTTTGAGGGAGGTCTTAAATTTTTCCATTTTTCATGGGAAAACTTATTCTCAGCATTTTGAGTAACGTGTTTGATTTTAGAAAGAAAGAAGCATCTAGTCCATGCTCAAAGTTATTGTATATAAGGCCATTTTATGCAAAAGGCAGCACCACAGAATTAAATGTTCTTAGGCATGGATAAGATGACCTATTCACCTCCTTTATTTTATAGATGAGGACCCTGAGAGTCTAAAACTGCATTGTCCAGCAGCTATGAGACACATGTAGCTAGTGAGCACTTGAAATCGGGTTGATCTGAATGGAAACGTGTTGGAAGTGTAAAATACATACTGAAATTTGCAGATTTAGCATGAAAAAGAAATGTAAAATATCTCATTCATAATCTGGAAATTGCATGTCTACATGATAAATTTTGTATATTTGGTCAAGTAAAGTAGGTTAAAATTAACTTCACATATTCTTCTTAAAAAATGTTTAATGTGGGGGCTTCCCTGGGGGCGCAGCGGTTGGGGGTCCGCCTGCCAATGCGGGGGACGCGGGTTCGTGCCCCGGTCTGGGAGGATCCCACGTGCCGCGGAGCGGCTGGGCCTGTGAGCCATGGCCGCTGAGCCTGAGCGTCCAGAGCCTGTGCTCCGCAGCGGGAGAGGCCGCAACGGTGGGAGGCCCGCGTACCGCAAAAAAAAAAAAAAAAAAATGTTTAATGTGGCTACTAGAACATTCAAGAACACATATGTGGTTTGTATTTGTTGCCTGACTTTTAATTGATTGGCCAGCACTGGTCTAGAAGGTTAAACAACTTAAATGATTTGCTCAAGTGCTCACAGTTAGGCAGTGGCAAGGTTGGAATCAAGCCTAGTTTCCTGGGATCTTCCCCTGTTCTGCAATGCTGCAACTGTCCTTTATCTGGTTTGATCATTATTATTATCTTTTTTCTCTGTTGGTATTCCATAGAACATCTTTCTGTCCCTTTTTAAAATGTTGTACCTCATAATTATGTAAATTTGCTTAAGTGTCAATTGTATAATTAAGAAACCACAGTCCAGCAAAAAGCACTGGACAAAGAGGTATTATGTCAATCCATTCTTTTTTCAAATCAGATGAGATAGCACCCCTTTAAGGACCATAGAATTTGTTTGTCTGTTTGTTGTTTGTTTTCTAATTTATTTTATTGAAGTATAGTTGGTTTACAATGTTGTGTTAATTTCTGCCATACAGCAAAGTGATTCAGCTATAAATATATATACATTCATTTTTTTCAGGTTCTTTTCCATTATGGTTTATCACAGGGTATTGAATATAGTTCCCTGTGCTATACAGAAGGACCTTGTTGTTTATACATTCTATATATAATAGTTTGCATCTGCACCCCAAACTCGCACTCCATCCTTCCTCCACCCCCTCCCCCTTGGCAACCACAAGTCTGTTCTCTATGTATAACTTGTTTTTTGTTTGTTTGTTTGTTTGTTTGCGGTACACGGGCCTCTCACTGTTGTGGCCTCTCCCATTGCGGAGCACAGGCTCCGGACGCGCAGGCTCAGCGGCCATGGCTCACGGGCCCAGCCGCTCCGCAGCATGTGGGATCCTCCCGAACCGGGGCACGAACCCGTGTCCCCCGCATCGGCAGGCGGACTCTCAACCACTGCGCCACCACGGAAGCCCCCTGTATAACCTGTTTTTAAATGTCTTCCCGGGGAACATTAGATGTTGCCCCTTTCCACTCCTTTCCTTGGAGCCAGGGTTTAAGTGTAGCAGTGTCACAGCAGCTGTTCAGGTTTATATCTATTAATATTAATTTAAAAATCAACCTACTTCCTTTCCTCCCTCTCTTCCTCTGCATTACATACAGGAATCTTTAGAAGCAATTGCCTTTTCCTGCACAAGACAGCAGATGGGGTCCTACTTCACCTGTGACCAGCCTTCTTGGTGGCCTCTCACAATCTAAGAGCTGGCCATCCTGCTCCTTTGAGAAGAAAGAGACAGCAGCATGAAGTGATCAGGGAGGATTTAATGACTCCTCCAACCTGGAAAGAGGAACTCTCCATGGAGAGTGATAACAAAACAGAGAACTGGAGATTTCCTGGATTTAAATTCACTAACACAACTCTAGAGATGGTGAGAGATAAGGGACCATTTGGACAAGTTTTACTTGGCATGCCTCAATCCAGTTCTGCTTTCAGTGGATTGAGGGAACTGACTTACACATTTGTCATTATTTAGACAGGAATTTGAAGCTTATCTATATATTAAAAAACAGCTTATCTCACAGAGAATAATATTTTTTTAAATGTGATATACACCTTTGGGTAAATATTTAACCTTATATAATTAGGTTGTCAAAAAGACATGAAACTCTTCTGCAACTTATTGCTGCAAAGACAAAATCTCTAGACATGAATGTCCAGCCTTACTATCTGCCCAGAATCATCATAGGGAGTTGATTACATCTTCAGTCCACAGCAAAAGATAGGTACAGGTTTGAAGGGCATGTATCAATAGTGTCAGTTTCCACCTGAATCCAGTCAGCCAGGTCTTGTACATCTTTAGGTGCTCACTCTGTATAATTCTTAAGATAATCCTAAGAGGAAAAAAAAATTCCAGTCAGTTCAATTTTTTTCATTACCATAAATAAACAAGAAGCATACAAGATCTTGAAGGGAAACAAAATTTTTCTTAAAACTAAGTTGTCTTGGAGCTTCTGTTTCTTCGTTTATAAAGAAGGTGTAATCACACAGTCTTTTGGAATTGATATAAAAATTAAATGAAGTAATAAATAGAGGGTTTTTTGGAAATTCATTTTTTTACTTTTATGGAAGTATACTTGACTTACAATGTTGTGTTTAATTTCTGCTGCATTGCAAAGTGACTCAGTTATACATATATATACATCCTTTTTCATATTCTTTTCCACTATGGTTTATCACAGGATATTGAATATAGTTCCCTGTGCTATATAGTAGGACCTTGTTGTTTACCCATTCTATATATAATAGTTTGCATCTGCTGATCCCAAACTTCTAATCTATCTCTCCCCCAGTCCCCCTCCCCCTTGGCAATGACCAGTATGTTCTGCATGTCTGTGAGTCTGTTTCTGTTTCATAGGTATATTCATTTGCTTTGTATTTTAGATTCCATATATAAGTGATATCATATAATATTTGTCTTTCTCCTATCTGACTTACTTCGTTTAGTATGGTGATCTCTAGATTCAGCCATGTTGCTGCAAATGGCATTATTTCATTCTTTGTTATGGATGAGTAATAGTCCATTGCATATATTATATATACCACTTCTTTATCCATTCATCTGTCAAGGGACATTTAGGTTGTTTCCATATCTTTGCTATTGTGGCTAGTGCTGCTATGAACATAGGGGTGCATGTATCTTTTCAAATTATAGTTTTGTCTGGATATATGCCCAGGAGTGGGTTTGCTGGATCATATGGTAGCTCTATGTTTAGTTTTTTGAGGAACCTCCATACTGTTCTCCATAGTGGCTGCACCAATTTACATTCCTGCCAACAGTGTAGGAAGGTCCCCCTTTTCTCCTTGCCCACTCCAGCAACTTTTTTAAAACATTACTTGAAATAATGATACAGTATCACTAGATAAACGTTAACTTTTAACAAAATGTGTCCAATTCATCAATCCAAACGATTTCTTCTTTAAGTCCTCTCTCCTCTTCATTACTGATGCTGAGACGAAACTGGAGGTCCCAGGGAACAATGACTAATTGATAAAATTTATCATGCTAACTAGTATTTTTAAATTCATTTCTGCATTTGAAGGGATTTTTCAGAAAATGTTTCAACAATATATTTCTGAAATTTTAGTTGTGTAATGTTCATTGAGAATTTATGATGTGCCAGGCACTGTTCATGTTTCTCATATAATGCTTCCGACAACTTGGAGGTTATTTTTAATCTCTTTTTTAGATATAAACACACTGAAACTCAAAAGAGCAAAGTGTCTTCCAAGGCTGTGAAACTACTTAACACTAGAACTGAAAAATCTAACATTTGCTATCTGCCTCAAAGTTCTGTCCAATTTCTTTTTACTATACAGAAGATGTTTCTCCAACTCCAAGTATACATAGTTGTATAATATGTATACAACACAGCAATGCCTTTAACACCTCCAGTATATTTAATTTGTTGTTATCCTCACTCTTTAACCTCTAATAAATATGAAGTAAATAGTATTATTCATGCTATTTGCTAACAACATCTACTTTGTTCTGTACTCATTATTTCTAACTTTGATAGAAGTGGAAGGAAAAATGAGAGAGAGAGAGAGAGAGAGAATCTCTTAGTATATTTATATCACTTGGCTCTCACCTCCTCAAACAAGGAACCTGTGCTTATAATGTAAAATACTGAGTATAAAGAAATGTTTCATAGTTAAACTTGACTGTTTGAAAAGTCAAGGTGCTTAGTCAAGCTGAATCTTTGATTCATAGAAAGTCAACAGGAAGCAAGGAGAAACATTTGGAACAGATACAGTGCAATCACCCACTTCCATTATAAGAGGAAGAGTAACCCCAAGGTTAAGCTTGTTTCAGGATGTATTGAGTTTTTTTATTGGGAGGCACATAGCTAGTGACCTTACACAAGACAACACCTGAACCAAGTAAATGTGTGAAAGCAAGTGTGATGTTTCTTCTAGCAAAAATATTTTAATATGGCCATCAAAGCTGACACTGACAATTTAAGATCCAAGATCAAACCAATCAATGGGACCAGTGCTTTGAAGAAGACAGCGTTTACTTGCAACTAGAGTAGGATTTACTGAACTAATAGAAATAGCACTCTAATATTAATTACATTTGGAATTTTGTGGTCGTTACTTCTTGTTTTGTTCTCTGTTTGGAATTCGTAATACAGATCTTTTTTTTTTTTTTTTTTTTTTGCGGTTCGTGGGCCTCTCACTGTTGTGGCCTCTCCCGTTGCGGAGCACAGGCTCTGGACACACAGGCCCAGTGGCCATGGCTCACGGGCCCAGCCGCTCCGTGGCATGTGGGATCCTCCCGGACCGGGGCACGAACCCGTGTCCCCTGCATCAGCAGGCGGACTCTCAACTACTGCACCACCAGGGAAGCCCCAGATCTTTTTAATGTTATGGTTCATAGATTATTTTTATCATTTAAAAAATGAAAATTTATATTTAAAATACTGATAAGTAATTTCAAAGTGTATGTGTTGGTTTTCTTTAATTTGCTTTCTTTAAGCTGTCAGTGCAGAAACTCCTCTGTGTTACAACAAACAGGGGCATCATCTAGTTGATGCTGATCATAAGGAATAAAAAAATTAGAAAAATCTTCACAGTTTGCCTAAAACATCCATGATAGAGATACACTGAGAAAATCAGTTGGTTGTGGTGTCTGTCTCTCACATGGTGTCAGGTTGAAACTCTAAGCTGAGGGAGAGCTACAACCAGAGAGAATGGGAGTGAAAAGGAAACTGAGCTGTACTCTAAACAGTCAGAAACATGTACCTTCCACCCCAGATGCAGCCCTGCCTGCCTTCCTGTCTCCTTGAGCAAATGTCCAGTCATGGCCATGAGTGGGTCAGAGGCAGTGCCTATCAGAGGAACAGATGTTCGCATGGCATTCATCTACATGGGGCATCTTGAGGCTCTGGTTGCTCCTACTAGGAGAAGCATAAGCATCTTTGTGTGAGTAATTTAAAATGTCCCTGACAGAAATCTCAGGGTAGACTTCTATGGAGATCCATCCTTCTCTGACAAGGGGTGGCTGAAGGCGGGGTGAGAGAGTTTCAATAAATAATTTACGTAAGTTCATGGGCATGACTCATTTGGGCACAAGCACACAGTCAGTGGGGGACAGTCAGTGGGGGACATCAGCGCTCATTGCCAAGCGCTCATTGCCAAGTCTGCATCTTTGCTGAGGTTGCATCATTTCAAATGTCTTCTCTCATTTTGATGTTTTTCCAATGACAATATTTTAGAACCTCTTTTCAGAGAACAGCCCCCGCAAGCATCGAAGCCACTTTCTAACATAAAGTGTTGTCTTTCTATGTGTTGCTGCCCCTCAAATCCCATCAGTGAAGTCTAGCAGGTCAAAATTCATGATTCTTGACACATTAGTTTTCTTCTTCCTGGTTTCCCTGCCATCCTACTAGCAGCTGGACCACACAGTTTTTGAGTTGGGGTTTTAATGGATACATCGCTAGCCATAAAGTAAGGCCACTTACCCATTCATCTGTGTCCACAAAAATCCTTATTCAAATCTGCCCCTTGTAGCTCAATAAGACAGCCAATCTGTTCATTTCACATGATAAGAAAGGAAATCCAAATATAAGCTCTGGTGCTCAAGTTAATGGACCTTTGTCAAATTCTACCCTTACCAAACCTTGTTCCAGATCTGACAGAGTTTTGTTTCCTTTCTCCTTTTTTCTGAAATTTAGGTATAGTCGATTTACAATGTTGTGTAGTTTCAGGTGTACAGCAAAGTGACTTAGTTATATGTATATACAATACATATATATATATTCATATACAATACATATATATATATTCTTTTTTGTATTCTTTTCTGTTATAATTTATTACAAGATATTGAATATAGTTCCCTGTGCTATACAGTAGGACCTTGTTTATCTATTTTATATATAGTAGTTTGTATCTGCTAATCCCGAACTCCTAATTTGTCCCTCCTCCTACCTTTCCCCTTTGGAAGCCATAAGTTTGTCTTCTATGTCCAAGAGTCTGTTTCTGTTTTGTAAATCTGTTCCTTTGTAACTTTCTCCTTCTTTTGGACTTCTTGTAGGACTGCAATTGAGCAATCAGTTTAATTGAAGCCAAGACAGATAGGAGGAATGGCTTGAGGAGCCTGGGGAAGTCCTAAAGAAAAGAGTTGCTCTCTAAAAATCTGAAAACGTCAAAGCAAGAAGATCATTAGGCCTTGCGCACATCCACAGACACCCGCAGAGTTTGAAGAGTCATAGGTAAAAGAGGAATCAGGTGTAAGTAGGAAGGCTTATTCGTATTTTGGGCCCTCTGGACCTATTGTAAATCTTAAAAATTTTGTTGTTAACCTGGCAATAAGTTAAAAAAAAATAAGAGCAAGAATGTTATCCCAATTTAGATTTTACAAACCGTCTCTCAACAGCATGAACGCCACTTCCAGACTCTCAAAGCAACAGCCTCAATTCCTTCTAAGCAGACAGCCATGAAGGTACTTTTTCCAATATCACATACACCCAACTTGTAGGAAATTTGCAAGGTATTTACCTTTGTGAGAAATTTAAGAATTTCGAAGGTAAAAAACATGTGTTGGCTGAAATCAACAAGTCCATCGCCATATGCCCCTTAAACATCTTGAGCATGTTGAAGCTTAATTCCTAACACTACTCAATTTTTAGTTTCAATATTTTTTTGAGGTGATGCCATAGTTATGCATTAACAAATTTCACAGTTTTCTTGTTCATGACCTTCAAACCAGATAATCCAAAACCCAGGGAACCTCAGTTCCAACCGTCAGTCAGGCAGATAGATTTTGGAAATTTCAAGCTGCAGTTTCAACCCTTCATATCTCTTCACCAAAAATGAAACACTTCTCTAACCCTGCCTCTCTGGATAAATTTTAGAAATTTCCACCCTGGATACCTTGACTTTTCTATGTTCCTGCCAGGCTCTTTGAGCAACAGAGAAGGGCAAAGAGAATTTCAATGATCTGGGAAGATTGAAAGACTACATCATTTAGTTCTAAAGGTGTGCTCAACAGGTCTGTGATGATCTATGCTATCTGGTTTCTGGTGTCTTCCTCCTGAATGTATCACTGTGTCTAATCAGAGCCCAGGTGAACTCTAAGGGATTCAGCTCTCTCTCTCTTTGCTGAGAATAATGTATGGGGTCATCTACTTTGAGATTCAGAGGGAGATTGTTGTCTGTGCACAAATGAGGAGTAGCCAGGTGTGCCACTCAATACAGAAGATTATTCTTATTGATCTATCTCAGAGAAAGAAAACTTGTGTTCTTGGAGGTCAGAAGAAACACTGGTTCCATTTAATCATGGAAGTGAAATGTGCTCACGCACACCTGTCCTCATAACAGATCCACTGCCTTGGAAAATCTAAACATACCAAAATTGGGGTGGGGGAGGGATAAATTAGGAGCTTGGGATGAACATACACACACTACTACATATAAAATAGATAATCAACGAGGACCTGCTGTATAGCACAGGGTACTCTACTCAATATTCTGTAATAGTCTAAATGGGAAAAGAATCTGAAAAAGAATGAATATATGTATAACTGAATCACTATGTTATACACCTGAAACTAATACAACATTGTAAATCAACTACACTCCAATAAAATTTTTTTTAAAAAAATAAACACACAAAATTGATCCTCCCTATGGCTACAGTGTTAGTGGGGGTATGTGGAGGAACAGGGAAGGAGAGGAAAACCAACAATAAATCTTAAAAAGACGTTACACTTTAATACACTGAGTTCCAGAATTCACGTGTGGAGAAAGAGCTCTTACATTTAGAATGAGTGGTTTTATTTCTAGGTTTGCCTTTCATCCTCACACCCATGATAAGGTAGTTGAAAAGAAGCAGAGCTATTATTTTCTTCTCTTATGGAGGTAGCTTAGAAAGGTCAAATTGCAGCAGGCCTTCCATTTGTTCAGTCTGCTCCAAGTATCTTCAAGTCCTATAGAAAATGTTATCTGATCCTTCTTTTCTCTTATCCCCAAATCCCTACCTCCTGGTAAAACATTAAAAGACACCCAGATGGAGAAACTGAGTCAAGTACTAATAATACCTAAATACATAGCACCTCTCGTTCAGGCTGCCATTGGGCAATCAGTCATGTACCCCTATGTACCTTTACACATTCTTCTGTTGATCTTTAAACTTGGAAGTTCATTTGTTATCTTTTTTCTTTCTCACTTGTCTTTCATATATTATAATGCATGTAATTATTGAATATGCAATCTTCTCTTATTGTTATTTCCCTCCTATCCTGATCCTCCCCAAAAAAGCTTTCCACACGGACCTTCATTGATCTTTCTCGGAGTCTACAGTCAGACTTTTTGAAGTGGTAATGACAGAATATTTAATACTTACTCACTGTCTGATAATCTTCGCTTTTCATCTCTCCTCAGCATCCAGAAATCTGAATTCTTTCTTCGTCACACCATTCAAACTGCTCTTACAAAGGTAACCACTGACCTCCTAACTCCTTAGACATCAGACTTACCCGTGGAAGGCTGGGTGTCATTTTGATGTTCACACCTTCGAAAATGTTTCTCCTCCTTTCTGAAACTATGATAACACTTGCATTTGACTTTCCTTTGAAATTTTTCTTCAAACTTTGTATATTTTCTTCTCTGCTGATTTTGGTTCCTTATCTAGATTCCTCTCTTTGCTTTCAGATTTTCTCCTATTTTTACACTCTAAGGAGTTGCATGCCGTTAGCCCCTCTCTTGAGATCCAGACTTATGCTGGAAATTGCCTGTCTGTTTCACACTTACTTCACACTTACCGTCTCCAAAATCTAACTCCCCAAATTCTCTGTAAACCTGCCACTGCTTATGCATTTCCTTCCACAGTTAAAGGCAAAGTTCTTTGGCAAAGTTCTTTGGCCAGTTGTTTATACAATTCTTAGGGTCGTGTATAAATTCCTTTTCTCTTTCCTAATCTTTACACACAATGCCTCATAGAGCTTCTATGTCTGTAACATCCATCACCCAGTGCTTTATCACCTCTTCCCTGGATCTGGATTATTAAAAAAAGTTTTCTAATTTATTTCAGTGTTACTCTTCTCCTCCCAGGTATTAACTTTATGCTGCTTCCAGAGACATGGCTGCTATATGTATAATTCATACAAAAAACCCGCCACCCATTACAAGCACCATTTACATGGCAGACATCATAGATTTTTACATTTTTTGGTTGTTGTTTGTCTTTTTCTTTTTTTAATTAATTTTTATTAGAGTATAGTTGCCTTACGATGTTGTGTTAGTTTCTGCTGTGCAGCTATATATACACATATATCCCCTCTTTTTGTGGATTTCCTTCCCATTTAGGTCACAACAGAGCATTGAGTAGAGTTCCCTGTGCTATACAATACATTCTCATTAGTTATCTATTTTATACATAGTAGTGTATATATGTCAATCCCAAAGATTTTTACATTTTATTATGGCAATTTCCAGCAGATGACAAAGTGCTCTGTTGTAACAGAATCAATATAATTGATAATGTTTCCAATGTATGGAAGGAAAGTGATTTAAGAAAGGAATGTCGGGGCTTCCCTGGTGGCGCAGTGGTTGAGAGTCCGCCTGCTGATGCAGAGGACACGGGTTCGTGCCCCGGTCCGGGAGGATCCCACGTGCCGCGGAGCGGCTGGGCCCGTGAGACATGGCCGCTGAGCCTGCCCATCCAGAGACTGTGCTCCGCAACGGGAGAGGCCACAGCAGTGAGAGGCCCGAGTACCGCAAAAAAAAAAAAAAAGAAAAACAGAAAGGAATGTCTTTTACAACTTGTACACAGGGGCCACATGAAATAGTTGGCACTGAAAAAGTTAACTCTCAAACGTAAAATAGATAGCTAGTGGGAAGCAGCAACATAGCACAGGGAGATCAGCTCGGTGCTTTGTGACCGCCTGGAGGGGTGGGATAGGGAGGGTGGTAGGGAGGGAGACTCAAGAGGGAGGAGATATGGGAACATATGTCTATGTATAACTGATTCACTTTGTTATAAAGCAGAAATTAACACACCATTGTAAAGCAATTATACTCCAATAAAGATGTAAAAAAAAAAAAGTTAACTCTAGAACATAGATTGAATTGCAGTTTCTCTGGTTAAGTCTTAAATTCCTGCCACTTGTAGGACAGCCTAAACTCCATAGCAAGTTGTATAAAACTCTAAACACTCTGGCCCAACTGTATCCAAGTATATCTTTCATATTCACTTTGTGCATCAGCCCCACTGTGAAGGTTTGGTGTCAGAACTTTGTTTTATCTACTTGGATTCTCTCCATCTCCTCCCATCTCTTCTTTATCTGCTTATCAAAATGTAAATCAAGGAGTTCCCCAGTAGCGCAGTGGTTAAGAATCTCCCTGCCAATGCAGGGGACACGGGTTCGAGCCCTGGTCCAGGAAGATCCCACATGCCCTGGAGCAACTAAGCCCGTGTGCCACAACTGCTGAGCCTGTGCTCTAGAGCCCGCGAGCCACAATTACTGAGCCCGTGTGCCACAACTAGTGAAGCCCATGCACCTAGAGCCCATGCTCCGCAACAAGAGAAGCCACCGCATCGAGAAGCCCATGCACCGCATCGAAGAGTAACCCCCGCTCACCACAACTAGAGAAAGCCCGCACAGCAACGAAGATGCAACTCAGCCAAAAATAAATAGTAAATAAATTTATTTTTAAAAATGTAAATCAAGATTCATCTTTTTGATGAGATACTCCCAGGTAGCATTGATTAATTGCTTCATCTATATACATTTATATTTACCATTATACAATGTATACAATTGTCCAGAATTTAATTATGTGGTAGGTCGGCCTTAACACATGGGTTGGATCATATGAAA
The DNA here is from genome assembly GCF_949774975.1 of Lagenorhynchus albirostris. Classification (NCBI taxonomy): domain Eukaryota; kingdom Metazoa; phylum Chordata; class Mammalia; order Artiodactyla; family Delphinidae; genus Lagenorhynchus; species Lagenorhynchus albirostris. The sequence continues at coordinate 6,398,866 of NC_083099.1, read as the reverse complement.
TTGCCATCACAAAATGGTCAACGATTAGTAATTTCTTATGGCCCAAACTATTGTTTTTGCATGTGTGAGACCACCTTTTTTGTATTATTTATTTATCCATTAAACCAGGTATCTGCTTTTGTGTGATCCATTATCTTAGCATGGATTTTACATTTAAATGGTTGTAAAACAATAAGAAAGAAGAATGGGTGGCAGAGACTGTATGTGGCCCACAAAACCTAAAATATTGATATCTTGACCATATATAGAAAGGTTTGCAGACTCTTGCATTGAAACGTTGACTACTTGGGGTAGATCTTTGTGTTACTAACATACCACATAGTGCTTAAGACTCTCTATGTACTCAATAAATGCTTTTCAAACTGAACTAAATGACTGATGAATTTCCTCATTCCTCACAAGATGAAAATGGTCATAATTTTGTTTTCTCAAGGAAGCCTGTTTTTCAAAATAGGACACAAAATCATTGCTATTTTGAACGCATTTTGCAGCTCACCCAAACCCAAGAATCTATGACCAAGAACACTGTAGTCAAATGATCTAAAGCAAGTATTTTATTATGCTGCCAGCAACAAGGCCACTGGGTCAGAGTTATCTGTCAGGAGTCCAAGTAAATCATGGAAGGAATTAGGGGAGGTGGTGGGAAAGGGTGTGTGTGACACAGGGCTGCTATTCACTTTAAAATTTGTTGACATTGAAAGTCTTAAAAAATATCTTTTCTCGAACTGCATCATTGCAAAGTGCTTAAGAACCTGGTCCAAGAGCCCAAGCACTTCATCACTGGTCACATTCCTGCTGAAGAAATGATCTAGAGAAGATTGCTCCTAAATCAAAAAATGTGAAATTGTACTTGGCAGTCACAACACAGGGTAGAAAAATTTTGCTGGGAACAACAGCCTTTTATTCTATTCTGTACACTCACTTTTCTTCTTTTTTTATTTTTTTTTTCGCTTTTTATTTTTATGCTCATTGTATCCTGACAGCTTAGAGGAGAGTGATTTTTCAGAATCTTTTTGAAAGTGGGGTCTTCTGAAATAGTGGGGTGAGTTAAATCCAATGCCTTCACAGTTAATCTCAAAAGGCATTGTTGTTAGTATTTTCGCCACGGCATTTAAGAGTGCTTTGGAAATGTAGAATTATTGAAACACTCATTTCCTGTTTGTCTGTGCCATTACACAGCTGTGCTCAGTTAAGGCTTTTTGGAAAGCAGCAAACAGGAAGGAAAACAATGCTTTTTTCCTTCTCTTCTTTGTAATTCTTTGAAATAAAAAAATAAACCCAACGCTTTCCATTGGAACCCCTCCCCCTATGTTTTTAGAATTATAGATGTATTAAAGCATTATTTCTAAGCAATAGAAAAAAATTTGCATATTTCTAACTAAACAACATAGTGTAGGGAAGCCCTTTGATTCCAACTATGTCTCAGACTTGGTGGTTTCTTATTGAACTTCATATCTGCCGAACTAAGTCATTGAAAACTCACCATGAAAAGCCCTCTCGTGTTGCAAATACCACAGTGTTTCAGGGACCAGGTATCTGTAGTAGACTCTGCCTCAAGAAAGTAAAAAGTATGAGAAATTCAAAGAGTAGCTACACCTCTCCATCCAGGTTTAGGAGTTTATCCAAAATATTGGACTGTCTAGATCTCTTAGCTGTTTGGTCCCTATTTCCCCCACCCCCAACCCACGCTGGTGCACAACCATCAAAGAAATCTTTCTAAAACATGGATGTATCAATATCACTGCCCCCATGTGACTCCCCAGTGACTAAGAGTGCTGACTATGAACTTCGGATGGGCATCAAAACCTCCCACAGAGCTTTCAGAGTGTGCGTATGCTCCTTTCAACCTCAAAATTTTCTAGATCTTCGGGTCTGAGTTGGAGACACAGGCATCTGCATACCTAAAAAGGATCCAGGGGATTCTGATGCACAAAACCCAGGCAGACAATCACTAGACCACAGAACAAGAGCCAAACACTTCAGCATGACATATGAGACTTTTCCACTTGGGCTCATGATGTTTCAAGCCCAAGGAGCACACTTTAAGGCTAATCTTCACAGACTTCTCGGCAGAATTTCGGAGTGCTAACTATTCCTTATGACTCAGAATATGTTTTTCCTTTTGCATTATGGTAATACTATCTTACCCTCTCTCTTCACCATCTTCTTTTTAAGTCTCTTTTGCATATTTTTCTTTCCTTCCACTCTCTGAAATATTGGTGATATTGGAGAGCCCCGGATCCTCTCTGAGGCTGCTTCCATTGTCACTCTACATATTTTCCTTGGGTCATATATCCATCCTACTGTGACTTCAATTACCTTGGTGATTAAGGGCACGGACTCTTGGGTAGGTTTTCGGGATTCAATCCTAGATCTGTCACTCTCCATGCCTTTTTTCTCTCATCTATAAAATGGGAATACCAATAGTATCGACATCAATGGGTTATTTTGAGTATTTATAGAATTAATATGAATAAAGTAAAGAATTAATTTCATTAAAACATAGAAAGTTCTGAATAAGCATTCACTTCCTTATCATTATTGTGTTTTCATTGGTGACCCATTGCTTTATTCCTTCAGCTTGAATGCCTCTCCTGAGTCCTAAAACTACCCCATCCAACGGCCTCCTTGACATTTCTACTCAGAGGTCACAGGGACTCCAAAGAGACAGTGCTTCTAGAACTGATCCCTCTTCTCATCTGTCAGTCCCAGTTTGCTCCTTTTTCTGGGATTCATAGCTCACCCAGCTACCACCAACCTGGGTACTCAAGATGGGAAATTGGGTGTCAAACCGGATAACTTTCTATTTCTCTCCACCTTAAATCCATCATCAAGTACTGGTGACTTTTATGTTTCAAATTCTTTCACTTGTCTTGAATGCCCCTTGTCACAACCCTATATTTAACCACACCAACTTACTATATCCCATCCTTTCTAAGTATGTTGCCTGTAACTCTTTCAAGTAATGTCCCATTTCCATTCTACACTCTATACGTCAGCCAAAGTAAATGTTCTAAAGCATTTCAACGACCATCTAAATATGTCTAACGGCTTTTCACTGCCTTTAAAATAAAATTAGGTGCCCTCCTCATGGCTAACCATATCATTCAGGGTTTCTCTTGCTGAGACCTCCAGCCTAATTCCCCATCATTTCCCCCACTATACTCTATATTCAGCTTAGGTTGAAATCTGTCCAATTCCCAAGCATCATCTCCCTGGTCTTTGAACTTTTGTATGATTTCCCCTCTATTTTGTATAATTTCCACTCTATTACCCACTATTTGCTTCAACTAGTATGTAGCTTCTCTGGGAAGCTCTCCTTACATATGATTTCCCAGTTAGGTGTTCTCTATGTGTCCCAATAATACCTGTTATACTTGTCATATTATTTTGTAATTGCTATACCATCTCCTAAAACGTTAATACTGTGAAGGCAAAGACTTATCTTTCTATTCATTGCAATTACCATATTACCTGGCACATAGTAAACATTCAAAAAATTGTGATGGATAAAGGAATGGATGTGTGAATACATAAATCCCTGTCACACCTTATGTTTCATCCGTATCAAAACTTGGTTCTATCCACACCTATATCAAAATCTCTTATTATTGTTTTTCCTAAATATTTGAATATCAATAAGATAAATTTTAAACTTCTAAAACAACTAACCTCTGTAAGTACCGTAGATGATAAAATGCAGTGTTACCATTTTTTAATACAACAGAACTATTATGGAAAAATCTGGGGGGGATAAGAGCAGAAATTCCAAATCCTGTAAGTACTGGCCCCTTGGGTGTTCATCCAAAACCTTCCCTGATTGTGGGTAACCACAACATCTTTAACATTTATCTGAGCATCTTATGAGTTTTTCAGTTCTTCCTAATTTCTAGTTTCTGGCTCAATTCGCCTGTGAAATCTGGATTTTGTTGATTCTAATACCAACAAGACAAGTACCTTATTTTAGAAGTAAAATGAATCAAAATACATGAAATGAACCTTATTTTAGAAGTAAAATGAATCAAAATACATGAAATGAACATATGGGAAAGATATCACTTAAGTTTCCAAGGAGTGTCAATGCTTATAAAAGATATAATACAAGATCTGGAAGAGATTTAAAATATCATAAAGTCCAATGCATTCATTCTGTAGATAAAGAAAACTACTACTTAGCCAGAGAGGTTCTGTAACTGACCACAAATCACCAAGCTACTTATAAGCAGAGCTGGGTTTGAATTTGTTAAATCTTGAGCACTTTCTGCTCACTTCATAAGAGACACTTTACATAAAGCTTTGGAGGACTATAAATTTCTTTTCACCTAGGCTAGTGATTGATTACTAAGGAAGATTCACAGAAAACACTGGCTGTGAAAGTGTTGAAGAAAATACCATTGTGATCATTCTTCATACCTCCTGTCTACCTTTAAAGACTTTCTCAGACTTGAGATCAATATGTACTCTCTTGGCTTAGATGGCAGTGAGGAGGACAGCTTAGTGAGTTAGACTATGAAGAGGGACAAGAATGTGGAAAGGTAAAGCAAAGTAACACACAAACCATAAACAAAACCAAGAAAATGTTGGAAAAATGTTAAGATTCCATACATAAAATGTATTATTCAATTTTATCCAGCTCTCTTTGGAATTCTGATTCCCTTCTAAGGGATAGAAAGGGAGAGACTTGGTTACTATGGGTCTAAAGAAATATACTCCTGTTGTCTTCCTCATCCTGTAAGATTCTCTGAGGACTATAGTCGTCAGTGCAGACTTAGAATTTTTATGCAGATTCCTGTCTATGCGACTTGTCTTTTAATCTGTATCCCATTCTCAGAGTACATTCCCCATTCTGACAACAGATTCGTTCCAAACCAGAGGATTGGTCATATGGTAGACTTTGATGGCCCCAATGAATCACTTCTCCCAGTATTTGTGATTGTTGTTTAAAGCCAATACATTTTTTAAAATTTATTTTATTGAAATATAGTTGATTTAAAATGTCATGTTAATTTCTGCTGTACAGCAAATTGATTCAGTTATACATATAGGCACTCTTTTTCCTATTCTTTTCCATTATGGTTTATCACAGTATATTGAATATAGTTCCCTGTGCTATACAGTAGGACTTTGCTGTTTATCCATCCTATATATAATAGTTTACCTCTGCTACTCCCAAACTCTCAATCCATCACTCCCCTGGCCTCACTTCCCCTTGGCAACCACAAGTCTGTTCTCTATGTGTGTGAGCCTCTTTCTGCTTTGTAGATAAGTTCATTTGTGTCATATTTTAGATTCCATATATAAGTGATATCATATGGTATTTGTTTTCTCTTTCTGACTTACTTCACTCAGTATGATATTTTCTAGGTCCATCCATGTTGCTGCAAATGACATTATTTCATTATTTTTATGGCTGACTAACATTCCATTGTTTATATGTACCACATCTCCTTTATCCATTCAGGTGTCGATGGACATTTAGGTTGTTTCTATGTCTTGGCTATTGTGAATAGTTAAAGCCAATATACTTTAATGCTATTATTATCTAGCAATAGATAGCTGAAACATTGCTTGTATCATTCCTCAGCATAAGATGCCTTAGAAAATCTATTGTCCATAGTTCTTTGCCTGACAGGCAAGTACATTTATTCTCTGGCCCTAATCTACCTTTCCAAGCTCTTTTGTTTCAGTGTTCCACTTCCCGACTCCTCCTTCCCTATCCCACCTCAGTACAATTAAACTCTCACACTCTTTCCCCAGTTATGCCAAACACCCTGAAAATGTTTCACATCAACTCCTTCTGTCTGAAAAACATTGCCTCCTGGTCCAGCTCTTCAAGAAAATCATCCATAAGACCTCAGAGAATAGCTTTACTTCAGTGAATTTTGATAAACAATTCCTCAACTTTGAGAGATTAAAAGTCTCATTTCTTGGCATTTCAAGACCATCTTTACCTCTTAAAAGAACAGATGCAGATTAGACAACTCATAATACCAATGAATAAACTCTGAACACCAAAATCTCCTTTTTTTTTCCCTTGAAGGAAACTTCTTATTCAACTCTCCAGTTCAGCACATGTTATCCCTGTAGGCAGGATACCTGGGGAGCCAGCTTACAATCAGAAGGTGATCTACCCGGTGTGAGATTAGAACCGGGTGTTAACACAGGCATGAGTTCAATGTCAACTCATGAATGTCACCATGACAACTCAGCCAGATTTACCCTTCTCCACAGTAGGAAGTCACAGGAGAAATCCATGTTTTCAATGGCTCTCTTTGAGCAGAGATTTCAGGGTCTCTGCCAATAACCTCTCTGAATTTTCATGCCCCTCATTTCCATAGCTGATAAGATATTCTCTTTTCAGCCTTGTATACACATTCATTACTATTGCTTTTAGTGCCACTGACCTGGGAGCCAATCTCTTTAAGGTGATTTGAAAGGCCTATGCATCAATACATAATGTGTTTATATTCAAGTTCAAAAGGACAGTTTTGTTTTCCTGTGGTTCAATCTCTCTGCGAAAAATTTTCTGTCCCATACACTGCCCTCATTGTTTTCATATTCATTTGTAAAGCTGTATTACAGTTATTTCTGTATATGTTTTCAGAGCAATAATATGACCTTATTTTTTTTTTATTATTTATTTATTTATTTTTGGCTGTGTTGGGTCTTCATTTTTCTGTGCGAGGGCTTTCCTCTAGTTGTGGCAAGCGGGGGCCACTCTTCATTGCGGTGCGTGGGCCTTTCACTGTCGCGGCCTCCATTGTTGCAGGGCACAGGCTTCAGACGTGCAGGCTCAGTAGTTGTGGCTCATGGGCCTAGTTGCTCCGTGGCATGTGGGATCTTCCCAGACCAGGGCTCGAACCCATGTCCCCTGCATTGGCAGGCAGATTCTCAACCACTGCACCACCAGGGAAGCCCCAATATGACCTTATTTTAAGAATAAATATCGTACTTTTATGCAAAAGATACTCATATCTACTTGAGTGAATTTGTCAATGAATGATGAGAAATGAAATATCTTAAAAATAATTTCTCCACAAAGTTGCCACAGAATCTAAAGTTTCCATCATTACACTTCTGGTTAAGTTTAGTCATGTTAAAATGTTTTAAAATAGAGGGGGGAAAACTAACATTTATTGAAAGTCTATTGTGTATCAGATATTTCATATCAGTTTTGTCTTTATTATTCAAAACTAGCAATACATAAAAAGAGAATAAGGCAAAAAGAGAATTAGCAGCCCCTAGGAAACTGAAGGTCAGAAAAAATAAATAACCCCATAGCTAGTAAGTGTGATTACAGATTTAAAACAAGGTTTTTGTAGAAAGTTTCACTATCTGGGAGGGAAGGTATATTTAAGAAGCATGGTGCTGAAATATGCCTGGGCCTACAAGATGTTATATAAAGGTTTTGGACTTTGCAAGGGAGAATAAAGAAGGTAAAAGAGAGCCTCAGAAAAGTGAAGATCAAACTTGCCTGTAATAGGTGTGATTGAGCTCTGACCTAACAGTAACTGGAGGAGCTGTCAACACATCAGTCCATCATTTCATAAAGAGATTTATGAAAAAAGAGGTCAGTGAGCTAGGTTTTAAGAGATACATTTTAAAAAACTCCTTTCCTTTTATTCTCATAAGAATGGAGTAACTTTCTACTAATGTTCTTCCGAGAAACTCCATATAGTTGGGTTGGTTTTTTTTTCCTTCAGGGATGACATTTTACCCATTATTAAATAAATAAAAATAAATTTTAAAAAAATCCCATAAGTTCCTAAAGAAGAACTTCCTCAACTTCATAAAGAACGTCTACAAAAAACCTAGAGTTAACGTTATACTTACTGGTGAGAACTAGATCATTTTCCCTTAAGGTTGGGAACAAGATAGTGAGAAACCACTACTATTCAGCATTGTGCTAGAAGTTCTAGCTAGTGCAATAAGATAAGAAAAGGAAATAGAAGATATACAGATTGGGAAAGAAGAATTAGAATTGTCTGCTCACAGTTGACATGATCATCTATATAGAAAAGCCCAAAGAATCAACAAACTTATTTCTGGAACTAATAAGCAATGATAGAAAGGTTTCAGGACACAAGGTTAACATGCAAAAGTCAATTGCTTTCCTATATGTTAGCAACTAGCTATTGGAATTTGAAATTTAAAAGTACAGTATTACTTACAATAGTACCAAAAATAGCATAAGTGTAAACCTAACAAAATATGTACCAGTAATCATGTATAAAACTGCAAAACTCTGTTGAAATAAATAAAAGAATGTCTAAATAAATAGAGAGATATTCTGTGTTCATTGATTGGAGGGCTTAACTTTTTAAGATGTCAATTTTTCCCAACTTGATCTGTGTAATCCCAATCAAAATCCCAGCGAGCTATTTTGTAGATGCCAACAAACTGATTCTAAAGTTTATATGGAAAGGAAGAAGACTCAGAATAATCAATGTGATACTGAAGAAGAATAAAGTTAGAGGACTGACACTAATTGACTTCAAGACTTGCTATTAAGCTAGAGTAATCAAGACAATATATTATTTGTGAAATAACAGATATATAGACCAATGGAAGAAAATAGCCCAGAAATAAACCCACACAAATATAGTTAACTAGTCTTTTACAAAGAAGCAAGGCAATTAAATGGAGAAAATATAGTATATTTCAACAAACAGTGCTGGAATAATTTGCATTTCATCAGCAAAAATGTGAATTAAGATACAGATCTTACATCTTTCACAAAAAATTAATGCATAAATATAAGACTATACATTTCTAAAAGAAAACATAAGAGAAAATCTAAGTGACCCTGTGTTTTGCAATAAGTTTTTAGATACAACACCTAAAGCACAATACAGAACAGAAAAATTGATGTGGCACTTCATTAAAATTAAAGGCTTGTATCCTCTCAGGAAACTGGTAGAAGAATAAAGACAAGCCAGAGATTTAGAGAAAATATTTGCAAACTATGTATCTGATAAAACATTTGGTCCAAAATCTACAAAGAACGCTTATAATGAGACACTAAAAGAGAACCCAATAAAAAATGTGCAAATGATCTGAACAGAAAATCAACATATGGAAAATACATATGTGGAAAGATGTCCCCATCATTTATCACTAGGGAATTGTAAATTAAAACAATAATGAGATCCTGCTCCACACCTACTAGAAAGGCTAAAATTAAAAACAAAAGAACCTGACAATACCACATTTTGGTGAGAAGGTAGTGCAACAGGAATACATATTCATGGCCTGTAGGAGTACAAAATGGTTCAGCCATGTTGGAAGATAATTTGGCAGTTTCTTACAAAGTAAACATAATCTTGCTGGACAATATATCAATCCCGCTCCAAGTACAGTAGCCCCCGACCCCTTATCCATGGTTTCCATGTCCACAGTTTCAATTACCTGCAGACAACCATGGTCCAAAAATATTAAATGGAAGATTCCAGGAATTAAAAATTGATACGTTTTAAATGGCACCCTGTTCTAAGTAGCATGATGAAAATTTGCATGGTCCTGCTCCATCCTGCCCAGTATATGAATTATCCCTTTGTCTAGCATAGCCGTGCTGTATATGCTACTCACCCATCAGTCACTTACCAGCCTTCTCGGTTATCAGATCAACAGATGTGGTATTACAGTGTTTGAGAGTGAGACTTATTTTACTTAATAATGTCCCCAAAGCCATTATTACAAGAGTAGGGATACTGGCAATTCAGCTATTCTCTTACTGATTTATAAATTAAACTTTATCATAAGTATGTATGTAGGTATAGGAAAAAACATAAGTATATATAGGGTTCAGTACCATGCGAAGTTTCAGGCATCCACTGGGAGTCTTGGAGCATATCCCCCACAGATAAGTGGGCACTACTGTATTTAGCCAACCAATTTAAAACTTTTTGTCCACACAAAAGCCTGCATGTGAATGTTCATAGTAGTTTTACTAATAATTACCAAAACTGGAAGCAACCAAAATGCCTTTCACTAGACTAATGATAACTAGCTGAGACATAAATACAATAGAATATTATTCAGTGATAGAAAGGAATGAGCTGTCAAGCCACAAAAAGATATGAAAGAAACTTGAATGTATATTGCTATATAAAATAAGCCAGCCTTTAAAAATCTACATACTGCATAATTTCAATTACATGACATTCTGGGAAAGGTAAAACTATGGAGATGGTATGGAGACCAATGGTTGCCAGGAGGAGAGGAAAGGGATGAAGCATGAATTACAGGGAATTTTTCAGGCAGTGAAAAAATATTGTATATGGTGTGTAATGGTGCCTACCTGATATCATGTATTTGTCAAAACCCACAGAACATTTTAGCCTAATAATAAATCTTAATGTATTCAAAAATTTTAAACAATCATTTAGGAGTTCAGGGGATCCAGGAAGAAATGATGACTGTGACAAGAGAACTTAACTGTAGCTAAAATATATGTTAACTAAATGGTAACAGATGTTAACTAGACTTATTGTAGTGATCATTTCTCAATAGATACAAATACTGAATCATTATGTTGTACACCTGAAACAAATATATTGTTATATGTCAATTATACCTCAATTTAAAATATGTATGAAACGACCTTACTGAAATGTGTGGGGGCAAAAGTACCCAAGTACTTTTGGAAACTAGTGAAGTCTGTAAAACTAAAGGCAAAAAGTACTGGACATTAGCACGGCACTCTCGTTGATACAGTGGTAATGGATTAACCACTCTGACCTATTCTGGAATTGAATAGTTAAGCAAATGGATGGGGGATGTTGGGAACCAGATTTCTCCCTATAGGAGGGTGAAGTTATAGCAAGTGGAGGAAGCTAAAATGGTCCATGTAGTAATGGATTAGAGTTCAAGACATTCCCATGCATTTACGTTTAGGTTAAAGTTGGTACACATGGCTACGTATGGAAATATTTATGTGCATATACATGGCTTACTATAGAGATATATGTTCTCACTCTCTTAGATGAAAGGGCCTAAAAGCAATGACATTCTAGTAGCAATGAGCACATCTGAGCCAGATTATGGTCTCTTCTAAAGGAACCAGCACAGCTCCTTGGAGAAATGACTGATTCTAGGACGGAGGCAGGAAATATATAAGATGACTATAGAGCATCCTATAGTGCTAGAAAGTCAGGAAGTTCCAAACTAAAGACAAACAAACTACCCTGAGAGAATACATCAAAGGGACACAAGAGCCAACTCTTAGTTTCATTTCTTTCCCAGCTCCAATGGCCAAAGCCAAAACAGTTTGAACACAATAAGGCAGTATTGTAACATAACATGAAATATAAAATAAATACACACGATTCTATAATGATATAAATACTACTTGAATAAATAATGTGGAAGATTAGACAAATCTCCCACACAGAATTCCAAATAATTTATATAAATACCCTGCTGTCAAAAGAAGGGGCTAACTCTCCACTCCTTAAGTGTGTGCCATGTGCATAGTACTTCCATCCAAAAAATAAAGTATGGGAAGGTAGAAGATAACATGGGGGTAGATTTACAGTGGAGAAACTTGACAAACACAACCTCAGCCAGCTGATCAGGGTTAACATCACCACTGAAAAATTGTGCTGTATTGATATTTATTCTTGATGTGATGTGATAAAAATGGCACTTTACCTCTCCCCAAATCTCATGACTATATTTTAATTATGAAAAACCACAGCAACTTTAAATAGAAGGGCATCCTACAAAATGCCTGACAACTACTCCTCAAAAATTGTCAAGGTCATCAAAACCAAGAGAAGTCTAAGAAACTATCACAGCCACAAGGAGCCTAAGAAGACACAACAAATAAATATACTGTGGTATCCTGAATGGGATCTGGGAACAGAAAAAGAACATTAGGTAAAAACTAAAGAAATCTGAATAAACTATAGGTGTTAGTTAAGGATAATGTATCAATATTGATTCATTAATTGTAACAAATGTATTATACTAATGTAGGATGTTAATAATAGGGGAAACTGAGGGCATATGAGAACTCCATATATTTTTTAAAGTTTTTCCGTAAATCTAAAGCTATTCTGAAGAATATATTTTATTTAAAATAACAACAACAAAAATCAAAACACCTAGTGGCTTTAGCTGGAACAATTTTAGCAAATAAATGATAATATTGCAATATAATCCTAAGAATAAAATAAATATCCTTGAGTCCATAATGATAAAACAAACAAATAAATAAACAAATGTAGAAACAATGATGAAACTAGAACATTCTTGTTAGAATATCCAGTAAAATCCTGCCCTCAGGAACCACTGATAGATGTTGAAATTAGTGTACAGAGTTTAAGGGGAATAGGGTATTTTCATAGTCTCAAAGCATGTACTGTAAATTAATTATTTATAAATTGCAAAGGGAAAAACAGTAACTTTACAGTGGAGAAACTGGAAGATACCACTTTAAGGATAAAGGTTAACATTATCAGCAGCAAAACATTTTGATCTAAGGTACCCTTGATACGATACACTGAGAAAAGCACATCACTGCATAAATCCAATGTAGTCATGACAAAGTATCAGACAAACCTACATGGACATTCTACAGAATAACCATTCAGTACTCTTCAAAAGCCTCCAGGTCATGAAAGACAAGGAAAAACTGAGGAACTATCATGATTGGAGGAGAACAAGGAGACATGAAAATTAAATGCAATGTGAGATCCCGGATTAGATCCTGGAACAGGATAAAATGTGAAAAAAAGGCCTATGGTTTAGTTAATAATGGCATCGCAGCAATGATAACTTCCTAGGTGGGATAATTATAGTACAGTTATATAAAATGTTAGCATTCGGAGAGCCAGAATCACTTTGCTGTACACCTGAAACTACCACAACATGGTAAATCAACTGTACTCCAATAAAATTAAAATGTTAAAAAAAAAGAGAGCCAGGATGAAGGGGGTAAGGGAGCTCTACTATTTCTGCAACTCTTCTGCAATTCTAAAAATCTCATAAAATAAAAAGTTAAGGAAAAGAAAACTTCTTTACAAAATTTTTTACAGCCATGAGGATTTGCATATTTTGTTTGAGACAGTTATTTTCAGGCAATGTCTTTTCAGCTAAGTGGTGGTGTTTAGCTAAGAACCACCAGTGGATAAGTAATCTCCGAGCTCTTAATTAAATCATAAGGCAATATTTTCCTCCTCCAAGAATGTAAGAACTCTTTTAAAATGTCTTGTCTCATCATTTTTAAAACAACAGATATCTTGTTCTTTATAATGTGTTCTAAAATACCATCAGTTTGGGAAGGAGATTTGGTTTAGGGTCATGTGGATTTCAATTATTTGAGAAACTATTTAACTATGACTCAAAGCCAGGTGCATGATAGAAGCCAAGGGAAGAAATAACTCACCCAGCTAGTTCAGACTTCCAATGACTTTCTTTAGCCCAATAGGCTATTACCAAAGTCTCCAATTTATCAACAGCTAAATCTCTATAAACACAATGTGACTTGTAGCAGTTCATGAATTTATTCATTCCAGTAGTAATTTTACTGAGAAAGTATCTTTATCTATATAATCTTATTTAGCTTTATAAACTAAATACAAATTCTAGAGGAGTTTGTAGGTAGAAAAACCAGAGGTTTTAATCTGATAGTCCAGTAACATGGTGGTAGGACTAGATTTAAAATTCATGTTCTTTGATATTCTTCCCAACGTTCCAGTCCTTTTTCAAGGACCAACTATAAATGAACCATCTTTTAGGCACTGAAGAGACCAAGTTCTCTCTCATAGGCTATGCTCCTCCCCACACCACCCCCAGGCCTTTTGCACCAACCCAAGTATTTCTTGGGCTTGTTTGTTTATTTGCTTGTTTGTTTTTAACTGAGTTATAATTAACATACAATAATGTATGAGTTTCAGGTGTACAGCATAGCTGTTTGATATTTTTATATAATATTATGAAATGATCACAGCAATAAGACCAGTTACCATCTGTCACCACATAAAGTTGTTACAATACTGTTGACTCTACTCCCTATGTGTACATTATATCCCCACGACTTATTCATTTTATAGCTGGAAGTTTGTAACTCTTTTTCTAAAATTTCATGTGTTCATGCTTTTGTTAATTCATTTATGTATTCAACAAATATTTAATCATTTATCAAGACCAACTTTGTGTTAAGTACTAAGGACAAAGAAAAGAAAAGAAACTAACGGGTCCACGTATTAGCTGCGGTGATGTGCATTAAAGCACATCACAATTCCATTTGAAAATTATGTCAATTCCTGTCCTAGAGGAGCACAGAGATGACATAGATTGGGGAGGATGAACCATGAGGAGAGGAATAGAAAGTCTTCCAGGAGGAAGTATGGAAGTTTTCTATACTATAGTTCTCCATTTTCCTCACTGGTTTGTGCTGTTCTTGGGGGTCATGTTTTCCTCGTATTTCATAACAAGGACTAAAACTTACTAATAATGAATAAAGGGAGAGAGGAAGGGAGGGAGTGAGGGAGAAAACTAGTTTTATTTTATCCTTTCCAGTAGAAGCTCTAGTGTAGATAATAGATAACATATTTACATTTGAGCAGTGTGTTTTTCTGGACTACTGTAAAGGAGTGTTCCTACATAATATTTTCTCATCAGTCATTTCAATTGAGTGATTCTGAAGCTCATGCTAATCTGTCACCAAACCCATGGGGAATTTAATCTGATCATGTGCCTCAGAATTAGGCTCAAATTCCACCAGAACCACCAATAATTTTTGTTCTTTGTCAACTATAGATAGCTAAAAATGTCAGGAAAATAAAATTGCTATCAAGCGTGTATGAAAGCATTTATGGAGTTTGTTTCTTTTGCCAACCTCTGCCTAACAGAGTTATCATTATTTGCCTTGGCCGTTGTGCTATTCATTGTTACTAATTATTTTATAAATCCTCAAAAGGCAAAGGTTTGAAACTGACGCTGAAGTACATAGCAATACACAGAACTATTATGGGGATTTAGATGAGAGAACTAGTACTTTTGGTTTGAGATAAGATTTAGCACATGTTTTATAAAGGAGCTGATATTTGAGACAAAACTTAACTACTCGGTGAAGGAGGAATTCCAGTTGGAGGAATCGGAATTAGATTAGAAACCAGAGTATACAGGGAAAATAGGAAGCAGTTAGTCACCAAACAAATAGGATGACAAAAATAAATGAGTATGTGATTTCATTCTTTTCCTCATAGAACCCACAGTCTATATGATATGCCTGGAAATTCACTATCCAGAGAGAGATGCCTAGAAAGGCGAGTTAAGAATATGACATTGAGACCTGGTTGGGATTATTCTTCAATCAACAAGATACAGGGAGCTACTGCTTTTAATTAGGAAAAACAGGTGCTCAGACCTATACTTTATGAAATGTAAACCACAATCACTATTTAGGACAATAAATAAAGAAGTTTTAAAATTCTACTGGTCTATAAACTCCTGGGGCTCAGATTGTATCCACTTTCTTCACCATTGTATTTTCAGTGTGTAATTTTGGGTTAGGCACACAGTAGGGCCTCAGTAAATATTTGCTGAATTAATGAAGTTCATCCAAATATTTTTTTTCTTTTTGAGCAGATAGATATAGACATAGATATATTATTAAAGCATAGTTGATTTAAATTAGCTTCAAGTGTCCAACAGTGATTCAATTTTTTCATAGATTGTACTCCATTTGAAGTTATGACAAAATGTTACTATATGCCCTGTGTTATGCAATATATCCTTGAAATCTTATTTATTTTCTACATAGTAATGTACCTCTTAATCCACTTTCCCTAACTTGCCCCTCCCCGCATCCCTCTGCCAACTGGTAACCACTAGTTTGTTCTCTTTAACTGTGAGTCTGTATCTGTTTTGTTATATTCATTCTTTTGTTTTATTTTTTTTTTTAACTCCTGAATTATCAGGAAAAGATATCCACATGTGATAGTTGGAAGGTACCAGAGGGAAGTCTTGCGGCTTAAGTGCCCTTCTCCCTCGGGCTGGATAGTTAACCCCAAAGGTCCTGATAGAGATGCAGCCAAGTTTCTTCCATGGCATAGATGAGACTGAAAGATCATCTTATCACATCATTCAGTAAAGGTGACGGGAGACAATCACTTTTAAGAAAGCTGCTAAGGACATTGACCCAGCAAGAATCCAGGTCCAACCTCCTGGCAATTCTTTGGTGCCTTTCTGTTCTTGGACGTCTGTTCCTAAGATCAGACCCCCTGAGTGAAGCCACCATGATGGCAGCATAAATCATTTCTGACTTTGCTTCCCGTCACAAGAAGAACAACTAAGAGCTGCTGATGAAGAATACATCACTGAGAGGATCCTGGAACATGGTGGTGAGGATGAAGCAACCCCATGCACCACAGAGACCAAGAGAGGCTGCGTTAGAAGGTAAGAAAAGTGGCTAAACATTGACCATATTACCCCTCCCCCAGGTCAATACAGCACCACACTGAGAGGTCTCCCCTGAGTCCTATGTTCCTCCAGTGGGAAAATAGAGCCCAAGGAGGACAACCAGCCACCCCAGCATTGTGGGTCACCTTGTGGGAGCCTCTAATCTGATTTTGCCACCCCCCCCCCACCACAGAGGTTGCAGAGGAATCTGCAAGGCTTAACCACTGGGAATCCTACTGTGACAGAGAAGGGGGGGAGGGACTTGTAACAACAAGCATATGCATCTTGACCATCCCTGTTCAAGTCGTTATCCCAATGGACCACTTTGCTTATCTGCAGAACAGAGTTGGTGGTGCGCTCTGACAAGGGAACTTGGGGTGCAGAGCTACCTGATTTGGGTTGTAGGGAAGCAAATTCTGCTCCCATCTATGTGTCCCTTTGGCGTGAGGAAGGAACAGAATACTCAGAAAGCATTTTTTCTTTTTACTTTTCTCTTAACTGCCTAAAAGAATTTAGATACAGGACAAATTCTAGGAAAGAGACAAATCACCAGAGATATCTACTGTATAATATGAATTACAGTATAATATGAACAGGGAGGAACCTAGCAATGTCTGTTGATTAACATTCCTCTCTGTGTCCCATTGTTTCTGTGTAGCCCAGCAAATATTTGTTTACCAAACATCTGCTCACTTTTCATCTTCCTGTGAATTGCTTGCTTCACTCTGAAGTCACATACTTGCCCCCTTCTCCTTAGTCCTGAATGACTCATTTTGCATGATTATCTTAAGAATACCCATGTTTATGCAGATTCCTCATACATATGTATTTGAATTTTTTCTCCTGTTAATATGTCTATGTCAATCCTAGGATTGACATAAATACACTACCTTGGGCTTCCCTGGTGGCGCAGTGGTTGGGAGTCCGCCTGCCGATGCAGGGGACGTGGGTTCGTGCCCCGGTCCGGGAGGATCCCGCGTGCCGCGGAGCAGCTGGGCCCGTGAGCCATGGCCGCTGAGCCTGTGCGTCTGGAGCCTGTGCTCCGCGACGGAAGAGGCCACAGCAGTGAGAGGCCCGCGTACCGTAAAAAATATATATATATACACTACCTTGTGTAAAATACATAGCTAGTGGGAACCTGCCGTATAGCACAGGGAGCTCAGCTCAGTGCTCTGTGATGACCTAGATGGGTGGGATGGGGGGGTAGTGGGAGGGAGGTCCAAGAGGAAGAGGATATAAATATACACATAGCTGATTCACTTCATTGTACAGCAAAAACTAACACAACATTGTAAAGCAATTATACTCCAATAAAAAAATATGTCTTATGTTATTTTAATTATTTGGCCAGCCAAATGTCTAAGAGGTGAAGGGCAGAAATTTCCCCCTCTTCAATAACATCCTTATATGAGGAGTTTTGCCAGCCCTAGAGCCTGGTGTGCCCACAACCAGACAAGGAGCTGAGTCATAGCCCCACCTGCTGGGGAGAGTGTCTCACAGCTCGTCTGGGCCCCTGGAAGCTGTATATAGTCCAGCAAAATGGAGCTGAGGGGTGGGCAGGCAAAGCTGAACTCCCCGAGAGCAAAGCCTTACTGGGCATGGAGGGCTCCCTGGCCATCCCCAGGCAGGGGGATATATTCAAACCAAGGCTGTGGGTAGCTCCCAGCTCCTCCCGGAAAGTCTGCTGGATAAAACTTAGGAGTTGTGTGGAGTGGCCCCTCCTTGTCCTACCCAGGCAAGTAAGCTAGTACATAGCCCCACCTACTGTGGCTCCTGGCCTCCACCAGACCATAGGGCTGGCAAGAACACCTGGAAACTGTATAACCAGCAACTCTTGAGTCAAGAGGTGGGAAAGCAGAGCTGATCACCCCCAGAATAAAGCAAGTACCAGGCATGGTGTGTTCCCCTGCTATTTCCAGACAGAGAGATTGATCCACAGCTTACGCTGAGAGTAGCTGTGGCCCCTCCAAACAAGAAAGTCACTTTGGGAAACACTGGGAGAGTCCTGGAGTAACCTCTCTCCATCCTGCCTAGGCAAGGGAACTGAGACACAGCTCTGCCTGCTGTGGAGAGGGTCTCCCGGTACTATCTAACGGGAAGGCCTGGTAAGAATACCTGGAAGCTTTGTAAGCCAACAACACTCAAGCCAAGAGATGAACAGGCAGAGTCGATAGTCTACAGTACAAAGCCAGTGGCCCAGTTTGACCAGGGAAATTGGAGCACAAGTTGGCTTGAGTTGAGACAACAAGAACTTTATCATCTTTAGAGCTACCTTTTCTACTGCACCTAGGCAAGGACACTAAATTGTAGCTTCACAAATTGCTGAACACAACCTTCAGCCTACCTGATGAGGGACCCTAACCAGAGCACACAGGGAGCTGTATACCTCATCCAAAAGCCCTGCTTCCAGCGGCAGTGGAACAGAGAGTACAGCTTGTAGTTTTCTCCAGCTGCACAGCAAAACTGTTGGACTCACCTGACCAGGGAATCCAGTGCACACTCTTGTCTGATGCAAGTGGTCCAACAACAAGCTGTACAGGTCCTGGATCCCATGATGCTGCCCTGCCAGAGTAAGGAAGCTAATTCATAGCCCCATCTACTATTACAAATAGTACCCAGTCCCAAGCATCTACTAAGCCTGACCAGAGAATCCAGGCAACTCTGAAGACAGTCCTACAGCCTCACTTGTGTAGGGAACCAAGTCAGCAATCCTATTCAGCTGTTCTCAGCTGGTGGCACAGCTCCCATCCCTGACCTTAGAGCTAGATCAGTTGCCTTGCCCCAGAATAGAAGATAATACCAGGTCCTAACTGCCCAAGGACATTACCAGCCAACACATCAAGAATCCCAAACCAAGCCAACTGGTGAAGAACTGTCTCTGCCAAAGCAAACCTATAAAGTCTGGAAGAGGAGCCCGATTACTCAAATGTACAGATACCATGGATAATGAAAAATCAGGTAAATATGATGCCACCAAAGGAAACTAATAAGGTTCCAATAACTAATCTTAAAGAAATGGAGATGTATAAACTGTCAGACAAAGAATTTAGAATAATAATTCTGAGAAAGTTTAGTGAACTATAAAAACACACAGACAAATTAAAATTAGGAAAACAATGCATGAACAAAATGAGAAGTTCCACACAGAAATAGAAACAATTTTTTAAGTAAACATAAATCCTAGAGTTGAAAAATACAAACATTGAACTGAATAATTCAATAGAGATTTTTCAAAAGCAGACTCAACAATGCAGTAAAAAGTATCAGTGACCTGGAAGATAGGACATTCAAAATTATCTAGTTAGAGGAGCAAAAAGAATAAAGAATAAAAAAGAGTGAAGAAAGTCTACCACAATACAATGGAAAGAAACAAAATTTACATTATGTACATTCCAGAAGGAGAAGAGAGAGAGGAAGGGACCAAAAGTATACTTAAATCAATAACGGCTGAAAACTTCTCAAACCTGGGAAGAGACCTCCAGATCATGATACCAAAAGACCTCAAATAGGTCTAGAACTGAGACATACTATAAGTACATTATCAAAAGTTAAAGAAAAAGAATTTTAAAAACAGTAAGAGAGGGCTTCCCTGGTGGCGCAGTGGTTGAGAGTCCGCCTGCCGATGCAGGGGACACGGGTTCGTGCCCCGGTCCGGGAGGATCCCACATGCCGCGGAGCGGCTGTGCCCGTGAGCCATGGCTGCTGAGCCTGCGCGTCCGGAGCCTGTGTCCGCAGCGGGAGAGGCCACGGCAGTGAGAGACCCACGTACCGCAAAAACAAAAACAAAAACTAAAACAAAAAGTAAGAGAAAGGAGAGAAGTTACATACAAGGGAATCCACATAAGATTATTAGTTGATTTCTCAACAGAAACTTTCCAAGCCAGGAGAGAGTAAAAGGACATATACAAATACTGAAAGAAAAAAAAAGTCAATCAAGACTTCTATACCTGGTGAAGCTGTCCTTCAGAAATAAAGGAAGAATAAAGACTTTTCTGAAAAACAAAGGCTGAAGAAATTCATTACCTCTAGCCCCACCTTATCGGAAATTTTAAAGGGATTTCTTTGAGTGGAAGTAAAGAACACTAATTAGCATCATGAAAACATAAAAAAGGTAGCATTAAACTCACCGGGAATGGTAAATATATAATTGAAGTTAGATTCTGTATTTGGTAGTGGTGGTGCATAGTTCACTTACCACTATAGTTTAAAAGTTGAGAAAAATGAATGTAGTAATAATAACAGTGAATTCAATAATCTCTTATTAGTTGCACAATATTAAAAACATGTAAATTACAGCAACAATAATGTAAAATGGCAGAGGGAGGAGAAATAAAATTGTAGTTTAGGAATTCTATTAAAGTTAAGTTGTTATCGGCTTAAAACAGGATGTTTTAATTTTAAGATTATGTAAGCCTCATGGTAACCACAAGGGAACTGTAGCAATTACACAAGTGAACATGATAAAGAACTTAAATCATATTGATGTTAAAAAAAAAAAAAGACAACAGGGTAAGAAATAAAAAACAACGAGTCTACCAAAACACAGAGCAATGAACAAAATGACAATAGTAAGTCTTTACCTAGCAATGATTACTTTACAATAAACAGATTAAATTCTCTAATCAAAGGCATAAAATGACTGACTAGCTTCAACAACAGGATCTAAGGCTATGCTGCCTACAGAGACTCACTCTAGACTTAAAGAAACACATAAAATGAGAGTGAAGGATGGAAAAAGATATTTTAAGTTAGGTAACAACAAAAAAGCAGGGGTAGCTATACTTATATTAGACAAAATAGACTTTAAACTAAAAATTGTAAAAAGAGACAAAGAAGGTCTTTATATAATGATAAAGGGGTCAATCCGTCAAGAAGATATAACACTGGTAAATATTTATGCTCCCAATATTGGAGCACCTAAATATATAGAGCAAAACCTAACAGAGATAAAAGGAGGAATAAACAGCAATACGTTAATAGTTCGAGCTTTTAGTACTTCACTCTCAGCAATGGATACATCATTCAGACAAAGAATCAGTAAGGAAATTGTAAATTTGATCTATCTCATGTCTAAATTCATTTGCATGTTTATAGGAAGCTTTATTTCAAAATTTTATTTGTAAATTGCACAGCTCTCCTTTAGCACATTTTTTCAAGCTAGGCTGATTTGTTTGAAATGATGTCATCCATACTCTTGTCTCTGAACTAGTTACCCCTATTATAATGTTTCTCTGTTCTCTCTACTATTAAAAAAGCAACCACTCTCCAAGATCTTAGCTCAAGTTCTTCTTTGGAGGACTTCTTTCTGTTCTTTCTATCTATTCTTTCTTACTACCCAAGCCATCATGAAATCTTGTGTTGCATTTCATAATATTTACTTGGTACCTGTGCTTTCTTGTTTGGTTAATCTCTTTTATGTATGTGTCTTTTCTACCCAAAAGAAAGTTCCACTTTTCTATTACTGAAGGGTAGGACAGTTTTTCCTGTCCCTGATATATCTGTGTAAGATGAGCAAATGAATGGAAAAACATATTAATGACAACTTTGGCTATTTTCAAGCTATGTATATTCTTTAAGAAGAGCTTGCTCATGTATTTGTCCTCTGAATTTTTAATAGTTTTATCTACAGGATTTGTATTCCCGAGATCTCCAGGTCACCTTTTTTAATTGTGTAAGGCAATATAGGGGGTAAATAGACCCTATTATACGGTCTGTTTTCCAGAGCTAACATTCTGCCCTGCAAGTAGTGACAGTTGCATAAATGTGTGTGGTTGTTCTTGATCATAGGATTTTTTTTTTACTATTACAGTTCATATTCAATGTCTTTTCCTTAGTCAAATAGTTGGACCAGTTTTAAAATATCTATGTTCAAATACTGGATGATACATAATGATATAATGTATACATACAGTATACATAATGATACATACAGTAAAATGGGAATGATAGTAACACAGATCACCAGAACATTATCCAAGAAACATATAGAAAATAATATCTTTGAAGTAATTCTCACTTAAAAAACATGATTGTTATTGCTCTTGAATATACTTGACAGAAATTCAGATGACCATTCAATCTTATACACAGGGACCAGAGGATAACTATATTCCTGAATTTCAAGTTAAATTTACAAAATTAACCTCTGTAATCAATATATTTGTATCATCATCCTTTACCAAAACATGACTTAGTAATTCAAAGTTTCCCCCACCACCTTTGCCCACTTTTCCTGATAATATTTTGTTATTTGGCAAATTAGCTAGAAGTCTGGTTTATAACTTAAAGGTCTCTGATAAGACATTATGGTTCAGCTATCTCATTGTAGTTCAGGTATTTTAGTAATAATAATCCAAAGTTGAGGCCAAACACATAAATCACTGAAGGATTTTGTTTGCAAGATGACAGCTTGTTTTCCTTGGCTGCTTCTCACAGCTCACATCAGTTCCAAATTTGCATTCACAAGGCAGATCTCAGGAAAACTTCATGTTAAAGTAGAAAAACTCAATATTTGGCAAGACATGAAAAGGGATTTATGCATGAAATGTTCATATGCATCAGAAACCTATTTACTCACAAATTAAACTTAGCTAAATTTTATAATGTGGAGTGCGAAATAGCTAGCATGACCCCTCTCTGGGCTGTATTGTGATTTTTTTGTGTGACATGATGCCTCTGAACAGCTGTCAAAAAATCAGTCTGAGGGCTTCCCTGGTGGCGCAGTGGTTGAGAGTCTGCCTGCCGATGCAGGGGACACGGGTTCGTGCCCCGGTCTGGGAGGATCCCACATGCCGCGGAGCGGCTGGGCCCGTGACCCATGGCCGCTGAGCCTGCGCGTCTGGAGCCTGTGCTCCGCAACGGGAGAGGCCACAGCAGTGAGAGGGCTGCGTACCGCAAAAAAAAAAAAAAAAAATCAGTCTGAAAGAATTGTGGGTCACGCCCTTATTCGTGGAGCTGAGCATGTTGGGGGTTGGGTGTGGGGATGCAGCCACCGTGAAGTGAGTTCAGGTAAGAAGTGTCTGTTCCGGCAATTGACATGCAATGAAAGAAAAATCTTTCTTGGAAATATGGATCACGAGACTAGCACTGAAACCTGGTGACAAATAACCGTTGACTGAGGTTTGTTCATTCATTCATTTTACCAAGATTTCCTGAACTCTGCATCCCCTGAGAATGCAAAAGTGATTAAGACAAAATCCTTGCCTACAAGGTGTCGATGGACCCAGGTTGAGCTAGAAACCTATTCTTTGGAAGTAAGGGCTTTTTTTTTTTTAATATCTAATTTTTAGATATTTAGAAGGCCGAGAGTAAATCCTTGGTGGTAGTTTCCATGCTATATGTTGAACCAAGGATCAGGATGCATTTTAGAAAAAAGAGGCAAATGTTGGAAAACTCGTGACATAAACTGTATGTGTTCTCACTTCCTCAGTGGTATCTCGGCATCACTTTGGCATTTGCACCTCTCCTTATCTTATACTACTTTCTTGATTCCTAACTCCTAAATATATTTGTCTATCAATATCTTCTCTATTCTATCAAAAAGCATCTCAAACACCTTCACACTCAATAATAAATGACTTAAATTCCTTAAACCATTATTTCCTTCCTAGGGTATTTGCATTTTAATCAGAAAAAGAAAAATAGAAAGTAGCAGTCTGAGAAATACAAGGTAGCAGGCTGCAGGCCAAGTGGACTCCTAAGGTGGTTGTGTACACCTAAATTCCTCTGTTGAAGAGGACAACGTAACGCAGAGAAAGAGTGGTGAGACTGAACTGATAACCCAGGTCCATTGAAGGAGATAATAATTCACTGCTACAAGCTCTCATTAGGTACAAATTCCTCCTATTCAAGTTTGTTGTCACTAAGTCAATACATCACGGTATTGAACCTCACTTGATACAGCCCTGAATCCTTGGTGGGATGAAAATATAAGTCAAGTTTAGTGTTGCCTTTGGCAGTCTGTGAAGGCCATCCTTGGCACTCTTATTCCCACATTGGCATAATAAGATTAGTTGGTTTTTTAATCACTAATACTTTTGACCTTGTACCAGTAATGGCAGAGAAAAAAAATCCCTTAGGCATTGCTGCTATTTCCACATTCATTTCAGAACTTAAGACCAGGTCTAAAGGTGCTCAGGATTTCCCCCTCTGCTCAGAAAGATAAAGCCATGTTTGAATTCCATGTGGTATTATAATGTTTATTGCAGCTTCTTAGAGCAACAATATATAGAAAAGCTGGTTGGAATGCAGTTACTACAGCTGTGCCTTCAATCTAGTTCTACAATCATTTTTGGAAGTGCTTCCATTGCTAAAAATTCAGTCTCAAAAAAGGACTGAATAGATATTAAGAGTTTTACTTCCCTTCCATGGGATTTATGTTTTTGTTTGTATATTAGCTTCTTAAACAACTTAAGCCTGAAGTTGGAGACTTCTTCCATACAGTGCTGTGTGCTCTTATTCTTACTCTGTAAAAACTCTAAAGAGTAATTTTCCACTTTCATTTTACCTTATCTCTTTTTTGGTTCATTCATTTTTGCCTAACCTGGAAATGCCTAAACTTGGTAACACTTCCGTATACACAGTGCTAAATTACAGGTGGTAATTGTTTACTGTGGCAAGGTTTCAACACATGAGAAAAGGTCTCCAAAATAGACTGGGAGAAAAGAAATGAAAGCTTATATTTGAACATCCATGGGCATATCTCTCTTCATCAAAGAGAAAACAGGAAAAAATAAGCCTAAATTTAGCCCAAAACAGGTATTAATTTTAATTAAGGCACAGAAAAAGATGACAAGTGTATTGATAAATGCGCTTCATTGCTTTGCTTTCCTTTTCATTTTCTTCATGGTCAATGCTTGAGGTCAGAAGATTTTCCAGGCTTCTTTAGATGTTCATTATAGAGTAAAAATTCATGGCAGTTTCAGGCACTCCAAGTAAACATCTGCTAGTGTTGGGAAAGGTAGGATGCTAAGATGCTTTGCCACATTTCACAATCCTTTTAGTCTAAAATATTTATTGAGCTCTTACTAACTAAAAGACACTGATCTATGCACCGTGAGGATGACAGAGATGGAGAAACTTCAAAAACATTTCAATCTATTGTGCTATTGACATATGTGTCCATGGTCCGTATAAGGAGCCAAGTGGAGTCAGGGAACTAGATTAGAATTTCCTGTTAGGTGAAGGAGTGAATCAGCCTTCAGGGTGATCAGTGAATACTGCAGTGCCCAGGGAGAGGGCTGTGTCCACATGAACCTATATCTGGACCTAAAATGTGAGGGGGAAAGGAAACTACTGTTGATTAAGCACCTCCTATGTCTTAGGCACTACACAAGGTGCTTTATATGTACTTCTTCATTTCATTGTCACAAAAGTCTTGTGAAGTAGACGTTAACCCAGATAATAAAATTGAGTTCAAAATGAATATATAATGACCTCCAGTGGATGTCACTAATTAAAATCTATATATTTTAACATGGTTTCTGTGCAGTCAGTGAGACCCAAATTGAAAACCTATGAAATTGCTGGTTGATTGTTTTATGTAGTTATTATGTAGATGCCACATCGTTACAATGCTATACCCTTAAACAAGCAAGCTCAGCCCTTTATCTACTACAAGATGTATCATACTGGGTAACATTCAGAGTTAAGAACATTCTTCCAAGGATATAATCAGAAGTACCCTCTTACCCCTCCAAAAGAGACCCCTAAATTTGGAAAAGAATTTCAAACTTAGAGAAGTTGAAGGAATAGCCATACATTACACACTTGTATACCATTCATTTAGATTCAACAATTGTCAACATTTTGGCACATCTGCTTTATCGCTTCCCTATCAATTCATCTCTCTTTCTCTCTCTCTCCCTTTCTCAGTTGTCTTATAAAATACCCCACAATTAGGGTTTTTTTAATTTTTATTTTATATTGGACTATAGTTGATTTACAATGTTGTATGAGTTTCAGGTATACAGCAAAGTGATTCAGTTGTATATATATCTATTCTTTTTCAAATTATTTTCCCACTTAGGTTATTACAGAATATTGAGCAGAGTTCCCTGTGCCCTACAGTAGGACCTTCTCCGTTATCTATTTTAAATACAATAGTGTGTATATGATACAAATGATCTTATATACAAAACAGAAACAGACTCACAGACATAGAAAACACATTTATGGTTGCCAAAGGGGGAAGGATAAATTGGGAGTTTCAGATTGACATATACACACAATAAGGGTTAGTATGACTATTTCCTCATGATTAGATCCAGGAGAAACGCTTTTGGCAAGAGTGTCACATTGTTTACTCTCCATTGCATTCCACTGGCGGCACATAATATCTGTTTGCTCCATAAACGGTGATTCTAAGTTCTGCATCTGAGTTTAGATACCACATCTTTCCTTATAAATGAACTTTTTCCCTTTTATAGGTAATAAAGAGTGTACAGGTATATGGCACTAAAAGACGAATGTTGTTTTTCAATACCTTTCACCCAAAGATTTTAGCATTTATTGGATGCCTCTTGCCCAAATCCAATAGAGTTGACCTTTGAACAACAGGGCGGGTTGGGTGCTGACCCACTGCAGAGTCAAAAATCCACAGATAGGGCTTCCCTGGTGGCACAGTGATTGAGAGTCTGCCTGATGATGCAGGGGACACGGGTTCGTGCCCCGGTCTGGGAAGATCCCACATGCCGCGGAGCGGCTGGGCCCATGAGCCATGGCGGCTGAGCCTGCGCGTCCGGAGCCTGTGCTCCGCAACGGGAGAGGCCACAACAGTGAGAGGCCCGCGTACCGCAAAAAAAAAAAAAATCCACACATAAGTTTACAGTCCGACCTCCATTTCTGCATCAGGGGGTTCAACATGCATTGTAGTACTGTAGTATTTTGTGAAAGATATCTGCATATAAGTGGACCCATACAGTTCAAACCCATGTTGTTCAAGGGTCAACTGTATTACATTACAGTTGTAGAGTTGTGATTCTGAAATTCTAAAATTTCTGCGTCATATTTTAGTTGGCATGTATCAATGTACTTTGGGGTTGATCATATATGTACAAGAAAATTTTATGACAATCATAGCACATAGGTCAAGAAGGAAAAAAATGAACTGTAAGTTTGCTTTACTAGATGTGCAGTAATATATTATCACTTGAAAGTAGGCTACAATGAAAATGCACACTATGAATCCTAAAGTGACTATTAAAACAACAATATAAAGAATTCTAGCTAAAAGGCAAACAAAAAAGAGGATTAACGGAAGTCATTTTTTAAAAAAATCAGTTAATCCAAAAGAAAGCAGGAAAAGGAGGAAAAAGAAAGCAAAGTAGAGTAGATGTCCAAGATGGCAACATAGGAAGATCCTGAACTCACCTCCTCCCAAGGACACACTGGAACTACAGCCACATATAGAACCATCCCCTCTGAAAAGAACCTGAAAGCTAGCTGAGCAACTCCTTTACTTCAGTAAAGGAGAAAAGGGTCACACTAAGGCCAGTAGGAAAGGCTAAGACACAGCCTTGCTATAAACCCCAACACTAGCACAGCAACCCACAGTCAGGAAGGAGCTCACAAATCCAGAGGTTCTCTCTGCGGAGGGAAGGGTTCATACCCCTTATCAGGCACCCCAACTTTTAACACCTGCACCTGAGAGACAAACCCCCCAAACACCTGTCTTTGCAAACCAAGGGGGCTTGGCTCCACAAGGCCCAGAGGGCTGTAGCAAACTGAGAAACACCTATTAAAAGGTTTGCATGCAGACTCACTTGCCCCAGGGCCGAGCCTGGACACAGCAGTTTGAAAAGCACTGAGACTATACGTAAAGGAGATGCAGGTGCTAATCTTAGAGGATCTGCTGGATTGACATATACACACTACTATATATTAAATAGATAACGAAGAAGGACCTGCTGTAGAGCGCAGGGAACTCTACTCAATACTCTGTGATGACTGATATGGGAAAAGAATCTAAAAAAGACTGGATATATGTATATGTATAGCTGATTCACTTTGCTGTACACCTGAAACTAACACAACATTGTAAATCAGCTATACTCCAGTAAAAATAAATTTAAAAAAAGAAAGAAGCAAAGCCCATAAAAAAAAACATCTGCTGAAGAGGCAGGGACCTGTTGGGATGCTCTCCAGGAACAGAGGCACTGCTGGCAACATTTCACACTCTACCACTACTCACGAAAGGCAGCGGAAGACATCCTTCCTCAACAGGTGCCATGTTTCCCCCAAACCAGGAGACGCCATCATTGTCTTTCTCATAGCCACACCCCACGGCACCAGTATCTCCTGGGGAGCATCTTTGACATACATCTGTTGCCTCCGTTTTGGCAGCTGCAGCCCAGGAGACACCCTTTGATTGCCTGGCTCTGAAGGCCATGTAATTCTCAAAACTGCCCCAAGTAATAGGTGATAATATATTACTGTCATTTTGTAAATCAAGTCTCTGAGCTTCAGAGAGTGCTAGTGATTTGACCATAGTAACCCAGTAACTAATTCTGAGACACTGTGGAAGCCAGGTCTGTCTAGTTTCAAGGCACCTGATCTGATTGTTACACTTGGCCAACCTAGATTATAAATTTTAGAAACTGTTTGAAATATCTGTTACTGTGTAACAAACCAACTCCAAACTTAGTGACCTGCGATAACAACAATTACTTATTTAGCTCAAAAGCCTATTGTTTGAGTGGGGTTCAGCAGGGCATCAGACGGATGGTTCCATTGGGACCAAAGACCCACTTCTTTGTTTGTTTGTTTGTTTGGGGTTTTTTTTTGTTTGTTTTAATAGTTCCATTATTTTAATGGAATAGCAGTTTTATTGTACTTGTTTCTTCACAATAGTTTGAAGTCAACAGACCCTAAAAAATAATTAAATAAATTCTGTGTAATGAGAATGGTGGTAATCAGAATAAATTAAGTGTTAGAGAACATTGGTGCCACTAGTAGAATGGTAACATCAGAACCCAGGTCCCAGGTCCCATTTTCCAAAGGTCACACTTTCACTTGAGGTTGCATCTGCTTCCAACTCTAATCAGAGTTCTGGGAACTATTGGATCCACTGGGACCAGAATTGAGCCAAGACTTCATTAGTAATACGGTCAGTCCAGACTAAGCCTGACTCTGCTAAGAGTTTGACTCCTACAGCTAACTGTTCTAAGAATTGCTAAATCTCAATATGCCTCCCCTACTTGTTATGCTGGGTTCCTGCTCACAATTTAAATCTTTCCTTTAATCCTCATTCTTATCTGAACTTCTTTACCCATACAAGCTTTCCACAGTTTCTCGATTCCTTATATCACTAGTCCTTGTTTTCTGGGATCCATATAACTTGGTAATATCTTCTCAGCTAAAATGGGGCCAGACCCCAAAGTCCAAAATGGCTTCTTGGCTCAAAGAAGTAGGTAGGCAGGGGAGATTAAAATGACATTTCTCTTCCAAGGACCCACTTCTAAGGTGACTTATTCACCTGGCTGGCAAATTGGTTCCAGTTGTCAGCCAAAAGTTTAGCTGGGATTTTTGGCTGAAATGCCTGCATAGGATCTTCCAACGGCCTTTTGGTATAGTCTAGTTGTGGTGTCCTGATTTGTGTAGCAGTTAGATTCCAAAAGCAAGCCTCCCAATGGTACCAGGTAGAAGCTATATCATCAAAGCTAGCACCAAAAGTTACGCAGCAGAGTCACAGCTCACCCAGATCCAAGGGGAGGTTATAAACCCCACCTCTCAGTGGGAGGTGGAGCGACTCCACATTATAAAAAAAACAGGTCAGATGGAAGATGTGGGAGCTGTCTTTAAAAAGTAGAAATAATCTAGAACATTATTTCTCAAAGTATGGTCCTTATACCATCTCAACAAAAATTACCTGATAGACATGCTCAAATAATGATTTATATGTTCATGTTGAGAAATATATAATTTAAAACTTTAAGATTCAGGCTTAGGAATGCACACGTTTAACCAATTATGGGGGGGGGCGGTTATGCAGCCTAAAATTTGAGCATCACTTATCCAGCCCAGCTCTCTTACTTGAGAGCAAAAGAAAATAAGAACCAGGGAAGTTAAAGGACTTTCCCAAGAATACAGAATTAAATATAGCACTTTCAGCCTCTCTTGAGGAATGTGTTACTGTTGAATTACAGGCACACCTCAGAGATATCGTGGGTTTGGTTCCAGAGCGATAAATGAATACTGCAAATAATGCAATAAATTGAATATCATAAAAAAATAAGTCATACAAATATTTTTGGTTTCCCAGTGCATATAAAGTTATGTTTACACTATGCTGTAGTCTATTAAGTGTGCAAGAGCATTACATCTACAAAGACAATGTACATACCTTAATGAAAAAAATACTTTAATGCTAAAAATGCTAACCATCATCAGAAAACGCAGGGTTCACACACACCTTCAATTTGTAAAAAACACAATATCTTCAAAGCACAATACAATGAGGTATGTCTATATCTGTATTAAGAACAAGGTTCTTTGTCCTATCCTAAAGATAATAAAGAGTAAGCCCAGGGAAGAGCATTGCAAGCTCAAATGCCTACAGGGGCTAGGAGGTGACAGAAATGAGAATGCCAGGGCAGATATAAGATAAGATAAAATAGGAAAACAGGGAAGGGTCATGAACTGGAAACAATTTGAATGATCAAAGCACCCAGAGGCAGATAAGGTTTCATTCAAGACCAAGAAGAACTCTTGGCCTGGGAAATAACGCAAAGACCATGGCCACTATAATAAAAAAAAAGGTTACAAAACAGAAACAGACTCACAGACACAGAGAACAAACTTATAGCTACCATGGGGAAAGGTACGGGGCGGGGGATGGGTAGATTGGGAGTTTGGGATTGACATGTACACACTGCTATATTTAAAATAGATAACCAACAAGGACCTATTATATAGCACAGGGAACTCTGCTCAATATTCTGTAATAACCTAAATGGGAAAAGAATTTGTAAAAGAATAGATGTATGTATATGTATAACTGAATCACTGTGCTGTACACCTGAAACTAACACAACATTTTCAATCCACTACTGTCCAATATAAAATAAAAATTAAAAAAAAATAAAAAGGTTGCAGAATGACAGAGAAATAAAAGATCCCATGGAAGTCATACATTGCCTTTGATCCAAAGATGGCTCCTGCGTCTCGCACCGTGCTTGAGGGCAAGAACGTTTGCTGAATGTTCATTGAAAAAAGGTAGGATTGGGTCAGATTCCAGGGTCTCCAAGAAGTAGCTAAAACTGAACAAATGATGCACACTGACTTATTTGCCCTAAGTATACATATACGCACACACTCGCACATAAATAATCAAACATACATGCTTATACTAATAAAAGCCTTTATAACCGTGATTATGCAGAAACAATTCCTTTAGAATTTATAATGCTGTGAACACTCTTTGTCACTTCTGCAGATAATGGAACCAATCAAGAGTTCATTGTCCTCCCCAACAGATGTAAGTTCTTCAGAAGTGGTCCCTGGGATTCCTGCCGACTCTTGTTCATGACCCTTCAAATAAACAGCTTGCCCTTTTAAGAAAGGTTCAATTTTCATGTTTCAATAGCCCCTTATTACAGAAATCAACAGCCTGCCCTCTTAAAGCCTGCTGGATCCAAAGCTGATTCTCAGATACTACTCTTATTTCTA
Source organism: Lagenorhynchus albirostris (assembly GCF_949774975.1). Classification (NCBI taxonomy): domain Eukaryota; kingdom Metazoa; phylum Chordata; class Mammalia; order Artiodactyla; family Delphinidae; genus Lagenorhynchus; species Lagenorhynchus albirostris. The sequence continues at coordinate 6,366,790 of NC_083099.1, read as the reverse complement.
TGCAAGAGGAGAAGGAAAAATATCCTTGGATTCTGAGGAAGAGCCTACCTTTGGTTTATCTGAGTACATCTACATGCAGCAGAAACAACCAGCCCCTTAAAAAAAAAAAATGCCTAAGGAAATAGCCAGAGGCACAGTGGCAAAAATCAGTCCTGCTTTTACACTTCTGGGACACTGAATAAGTGCGTTTACAAGGATCAAAACCAGCTAAAAAGAGGTACGGATACTGCTGTCGGGATCTCTGCTGTCGTGAGCCCCCCTGACCTTTGCCTGTCAGGGGCGGCTGTGATGCGTCCACATGCATGTTTTGTCTCTCTGCCATTGCTGATTGCTAATTTCCTGAGTATTAATTACAAAGTTCAGTCCTCCTCCTACTGAATCTGAAATAGAGAAAGAGGGCTAACTTTAGAACAAAGGCTGTCAAATTCCCCCATCCACTCAGTACATTTAAGGCCAAGGGCATGAACAGCAAAGAGACACATTCCTTCTCTTTCAGGAAAATTTCTGTGAAATTAGAATGACTCAAACATTCCCTGTAGGTCCTTAAAATAAAAGGTGACTGTTCAAGGCATTCCATTTTTGAATGGCCCTAAAATAACTTTCTGAGAGATCTAGAAAGAGGAGTAAAATTATCTCAGTTCATTGAACAAAAATAAATGTCCTGGCCATCCTTCCCTGCATGATTAAACCATTGTCTTATTCACATGCTGGCCTCTAATTCCCAAATGTGTGCATTGCTTTAGTGTTGTTTTTCGAGAGGAGAGAAGAAGAGAAAGAATTTTGAGATAATTAACTTTTTCACTTTTGATCTTAGAGACACATCGCACACTCCTTTCAGCCACAAGATTCAATGTTTAGTCCACCCTCAGACTTCATTACCAAGAATTTGTTTCATGGTTAGCGATTCCCATGTGGACCAGAAAGGAGAGGCAGACAAAGATAGAGCCAACCTCCATCCTATCTGATGTGGCAGGTGGCAGTAGTATGGAGTCTACACTAGCCACAAACATGATTTGACTCATGTACTGTCAGGGGCTTACTTTAAAACAAAATATAGGGACTTCCCTGGTGGTCCAGTGGTTAGGACTCCACACTTCCACTGCGGGGTCACAGGTTTGATCCCTGGCTGGGGTACTAAGATCCCTGGCAAGCCCTGCTGTGATGCAAAAAAAAAAATCTTCCATTTTAAACATATCCCAGGCAATTATAAAGTGAATGGGGAAGTTGGGAGCAAGTATGTATACCTGCATCCACTTCTCAGAAACTGAAACTTGCCTTAGGAAAGAGTATTAAATCTCTATAAAGCTAGAAAAAAAAATCCTAAAATCTAAAAAACAGACTGAAACCTGATAATCGATCTCAGTATTGTTCAGGGACTTCGTGATTCAGTCTCCTCAAAGACATTAACCTTCTCTAGGGCTTCTATTTCCTCATCAGTAAGATGAGAAATGCAGGACTGGACAAATGGTTCCCAATCTGTACTCTCTAAGTTTCTAGGGTTATTTCATGTTTCAAAAGCCTAATAGAAATTGTCTTTATGTCTGAAATAAAAATGCCCATCCAGCTAATCATCCTTTCTCTAGCTGGATTTACATTTATTCTAAAAGATAAGTGTGATAATTCTATGTTGGTTAGAAGGCAAAGATCAGCTTGAATCCCTCTGACTTACTGAGAGATGCAAGAAATGGTCCCCATCTCCATTGTGCCCCCATACTGGAGGGCAATCCCATACCTCTATCAGCTTCCCACCATCTGAACATGATTTGACATCTAGTCCATTAATCCTCCATACCAAACAGGTTATGAATGATGATAACATGTTGGCTAACCTTTCTACCATCTCCTGACAGCTCTCTTCTCTCTTCCTATCCTCCTTCTCTCTGATTCTCTCCTGGACCAAAATATGTATTATTTAAAACCATTTAGCTATTACTTTTTGAAATTTTATTTATGTCCTTGAGTTCTCATTTTTCACTCTACATAACTTACGTGTTTATTTTTTCCTTTTCAAACGAATGCAAAAGTTGTTGAAATACATTCTCTCCACTTCCTAACACGTATATCTCTGATGAATAATAACTCTTTATGTCATTTGACAAACAAAAATAATAAAAAGAATGTATTAGTTGGGATTGTCCAGACTAGTGTTTGACCAACTATCTGGTTACTGTGACCTAGCCAAGCTGGCATATAAAATTAATCATCACAATGAATTATTATTACTTATCATTGAATGTAATTTGGTCAATTAATTCTTTCAAAAATATGAATTCCAGGTGATGAAAAGTTTGAAGACTATAGAAGAAGTTTTCTGAGATCTTTTCCAAAATCCAAGGAAGGAGAGAAATCCTGACTCAGCTGACTTTGTCTGTTGAGTGGTTTGACAGTATTAAGGTTTTCTCCTAACCTTTTAAGTACCTTTTGAAAAGACTGTTTCAAGGTCCTCTATTTCTATCCTCTAGACTTACAGTGATAACAATCTGTTTTTATCTGATACGCTGTGAGAACGACTTTTCCCTCTCTTCTCTCATGTTTTTATTTATTTATTTTTGTTTGTTATTGGTTTATATTTGCTAAGATAGTCTTAGAATCAAAAGAAGGGGAAATGCTGATTGTCCCAAAGCTTATCTCTTAGATTTTGTGGATGTGCAAATATGAAAAAAAAAAGATTTTTTTAAGCATTGATGAATTAAAAATAAGTCAAAATAGGAAGATCATATAGTAATTGTTTATGGATTTTCACTGAATGGACCTAAGTAAGTTTTCAAGTCACTTTGGAATAAGCTCTGGGGCAGTCAACATTTTCTACTGCAAAATTTTGCCTTCCAAATCCGGCCAATCAGAAGTGACTGGGAGTGGCACTTCTTTCCATATCCTTCCTGAGTCAGGGTTCTCTGTCACCTCTCATAATGTTGAAACCAAGCAGGACCCTGTGTGGTTCTTAGGCACAAATACCTTTTTTGTGTCCCCCATTTCTTGATTACAAGAAATAGGCTTTATTCAGCCTCCATGACCTTCCCTGAATTCCAACAGGCAGGTTCAAAGAGTTGCTAATCAGGGAAGAGAGAGGATGCAGAGACAAGGGAGGAACAGTCAAGAAACAATAGCGCAGCCTTGGGGCAGGGCCCTGGTTCCCCCTCAAGGGGTACACGTAACAATATCTTTGAGCTGTTTTGCAGACACTGAAACCCCCACCAGGTGGGAGAAGTTAACTGTATGCTGCCCACAGGCATATAGACCTCAGACGGGTTGGAACCAGAGGGTTGATGATGCTGACTCCCGCTTATCTCCCCACCAACCAATCAGAAGATTGTCTATGAGCTTATCATGCCTTCCTCTTTGAATCATTACTATAAAACCCCTCACTACCCCGTCCAGGTCAGGACACACAGTTTTGAGGACCTGCTGTGAACCCCTCCGTGTGGCAAAGCAATAAATCTATTCTTTTCTTCTTTATCCAAAACTCTGTCTCTGAGATTTAATTTGGTGTTGGGGTACAGAGGCCAGATTCAGCTTCAATGTCTCCATCTGTGAAAAGTTTGCCACACGGAAGAATTTTTCTCTAAATGGATAAATGACTGTAAGCATTTTATCTTGTCATATTATATTTGGTCTTTAAATATAGATAGAATTAGATCTAGGTATACATCTAAGTTTGCTAAAAACATGAACCTCTGTCTCCCCACAATACAATGACCCCCTTAAAGATATGTTCCTGAGAAAAGAAAAAGCCCATGCATATTCCGTGTCCCAATTTGAAAATCAGCTTTCATCTTCGAAAATAATTTTTAGAATTAATGTGCTTTAATGGAGATAAAAATGGAAAAATAATTAGACACTATCCTCCTTATTTGCATTCATCAGACCCATTCCTGATTAAATCAAACTAGTAGGGTTTTTTTGTTTTTTTTTCTTTCCATTGATGGCATTTTTCGTGAAGTGGTAATTAAGTCTCAGCCATGATGAGTGACCCACCAGCACCATAGGAAAGCCATTTCCCAAGAAACAGCTCTCACCCACCCTGTCTAATAGACAGTTGTTTGTGAAATGGGGATTTTTCAGCAAGGCACGAAGAGTGTGTAACATCAGAACAAACACACATAAGCTCTGAAAGGAATTTCTCTCTGAAAACTGCTGAAATCCAGCCCTTACTTCCCTAGAGTGTGTCTGGTGTGTTTGGACTGAAAGGAGAAGAATCCCAAAACTCTGTAAACTTGCAAATACAGAGTGTGTGAATCACTGAACTCAGTTACAATGTCCCTTGGATGGAACTGGTGAGAAGCCAGAGCTGAAAGTAATGGTGTGGACAGCCTCACCCCATTACTTTCAAAGCAACCGATTCTGTTGTAGCCATGATACCACTCTGGATTTAAAAAGAAAAGAAAATGGTGGTGGTTTATCATCTCTCCCTTCTAATGGAGAGGAACATGCATTTGCTCTCAGTGTGGAGTAAGTGAACCAAACATAAGGTGCTGGTGTTGTCAATCTCTGCATCTGACCCAGTGATGAGATAATGATGAGCTCTCAACTCCATTGCCAACATCCATACGAGCTTCCTGTGTGAGGGAGTTCCTGGTGTGTGTTTGTCTACAATGGCTTCTGAGAGTTAGACCAGCTTGAAGGAAGAAGAGATACTTCTCAAAGTCTGTCATTCCTCAAGGCTTGAATATAATGGATCATGGGAAGATAGTAAGAGGATTGCATAGGCTCTGGCACCACTAATACTGTCTGTCTTAAGGTATGTGATTTTTGCTGTTTATTGTACTATTAGCTAGAAAGAGATATTATTGATTAACAGTGCTTATAGTGTCCTATAGAGCAGATGTTAAAAAAAAAAGGTAAAGATAGTTAAAGAAAATTCTGTACTCAATACCAAGCATAGTTATTCAAACATGCAAAATAAGCTTTTTGTTCAAGTTATTCTGCCAACACAGGTTTAAAAAGAAATAAATTCCTCCCAGAAAAATGATATAATATCAGAAGGGAAATTTAAAAGGGTAAATTAAGAAAAGGAGAGTCAGATATGTTTTACAAGATTGTCGTTCCTTGGGTACTTGTTTAAGCTAATCGTTCTAGGCTGTTGGTTAGGTTGCTGGGTATGAAAGCAGAGAGCTGGACAAGATTAGAAAGGACCTTGCAGCAGTGTTTCCAGTTGGTTAGGTAATGATTGGTTTATGTCTCTGGTTAAGTACAATGGTTCTCAAAATTTGCTGCGCATTGGAGTCACATTGGAGCTCCAAAACCTACTGATGCCTGTGTACCACTGCCAGAGGTTTGGATTGAAATTTTCTGGCTTTTGACCTGGTTATCAGGACTTTCAAAGCCTCCCAAATGATTCCAATGGGCAACCAGAATTCAGAACCCTAAATTTCAAAAATGAGGTTCCCTATCATGTCCAACTATTTCATAAATGCAGGCATTTGAGCTCAAATTGGTCTGGGTTTTAGGAAACCCCTGTGACCATGAAAGTACGAACAGGACCCATAGCGTGTCTTTCTATGTCAAGGTGTTAATTTCTTCAAATACCACTGAAGTCACTTTTTATTGTTAGAAACAAAAGCTCAACTGGGAAATACTGGAAATAGTTAATGACTCATTCCTTTGCTAAAATTAAGTAAGTTCTGAATATTGATAACAAGATATCCTTTAGCTTGCAATCCACCTCTCAAAGAATTTTGATTGAGGTAAGAAAATTCAAACCACGAAGGTTAAAGGGTACAAATTCCAGTTATAAGAGGAATAAGTTCTAGGGATCTAATACAGCATGGTGACTATAGTTAACAATATTTGTAGTGTATATTTCAAAGTTGCTAAGAGAGTGGATCTTAAATGCTTTCACCATAGCAACAACAACAACAACAACAAAAGGTAATTATGTGAAGTGAAGGATGTGTTAACTTTTTTTTTGTAGAAAACGTTTCACAATATATACATATATCAAATTATCATGTTGTGCACCTTAAACTTACACAATATCACATATCAATTATATCTCAATAAAGTTGGAAAAAAACATGAAGAAACTTTGATAAAGCTTAAGTGTTGACTTGTACTGTTCCTTTTTTTAAGAACATTTATTTATGTAAGCAGTTATCTACGTCAATAGAAGTGAGTTTATTGCAATGACTCTAGCACTTTTTTATTCAGAAGATAACCTTTAGATAGATTGATAATACATAATTCATATTATATATAAATATATATTCCACATGTACATAAGTACACGTGTACTTTTGTTACATTCACAATAACTCAAAAACACAGAATGGAAAATCACTCCCATTTTACAAATGAAGAAAATGAGTTTTTATAATATGAAATGACTTGCTCAAGGCTACTCATTTACAAAGCAATGGAACCAGAATCAAAACATTTTCTTCCTCATTCCAAACTATGATATCCTTTCTCTGGGAGAGTGGTATACCAGAAGTCTCTCAGAGACGTAGCTTTTCTGAGGAGTAGCTAATTGAAATTTGAAAATTGTCCTTTACATAAAATCAGAGCCAGTAGCAAAGTGGTAGAAGGAAACACATCTAAATACTTACTGAGTTTGTGGAAATGAGATCACCTATTGCTGAATACCGTTGTCAGGTAAAGAATTTTGAAATATGGTATTTGGTAACTGCCTTATATAAGAATTAATTTTGATTAATTAGAAATATATCAAAAGAGAAATAGAACAAGGAGTCCTTTCTCTTGGGTTGATGATATGTTCAGTTATAAAAATACCTTTGTAAGCAATAATTCTGGGATTTTTAAAGGTTATATTTAAAGCCCACTTCTGAAAGCATGAAAATATTTTGATAGATGTGTTTTGTCATAAGAATGTTAGGATTCTGAGAGATGTACTTTGTCATTGATGTTAGTTCTAAGATTGTAATTCAGAAATTAGGGTCACAGAGTTAAGTACTTAACTGTACATAATGATTCTTAAATATTATCCCACAGACTTCCTTGAGAATGAATAAAAACTATAGAAGTTCTCTCTAGAAAAATTGTACACCATCACAACATTTTGAGTACAATTTTGATAAGTTCATATACTCTCAGACCCCAAGTTAAGATCTGTACCTAATTAAATGGGTATAAAAATTCAACTAATGAATGTAATCCATTTAAATATAGAGCCAGATCAGGCAAGGTGACTTTAAGTGAAATCTTTGTTTAATGCAGAACTTTCTTATTTAAATAGTCACAGTTCCTGCTATGTGTTTATCAATCTGCATATCCAGGATTATAAACTAAGTTTTATGATACTGCTTATTTCCTCATTAGGCATTTTGCTTATATTTTTAAATACAGAATTAGAACCAATGGACCACTGATTACTGGTAATAAGGTGAACTAATATCTAGGTCTGGTAGAATTACTAGTAAAGAGAACAAATATATACATTTTACTCAATTATCCTGAAAACAAGCAAGTCAAAGACCCTTCTGACAGAGATAAAGTTAAATGAGTCATCAAGAGAATTCTCTAGATCAGTTTTAATAGACATTTTGGTTCAATATGATTTCTTTCTTACTGATTCTTAAGTAATATCACTTACTAAATTCAATTTAACCTTGTTGTTAAACCCATTTTAAGATATACTCTAAAATCACCATAAGTTATCACAGTTCTTAGTGTTTGATCTTCCCCAGAATTCACTGGGAAGGTTTAAAATTTCAGAACTCAGTATCAAAAAACTAGCACATGGGTGAGTTCTAGTTTTAACTCTGACCTGTAAAGAACTTGGAAGTTGTCACTTTAATCCTTACAACAAGAAAAATTTGACATGTTGAAAATAAGTGACTATTCTTGGACCCACTAGAGAACTCAAATTGCAGGGCAAACCATCACTCCCGAATCTACAAGACAGGCCCATCAGGGCAATAGAGCACCTGAGAGCTGCTTACCTGAAACAGAAGCTACTGGATACAAAAACTGGTAAGAATGTTTAAATGGTAATGTTGATGAATTGCTGGAGATATAGTGTGAACTAGCATGAAAGTGAAGTCAGAAATTCCTGAGGTCACTGTCGTAGGGGATCTCCCACACTTATACGGTGCACCTGTTGAAACCTCACTAGATTCCTACAATGAAGATCAAAGAAAGATTCCCTTGTGTCTCTGCCAAGGGGAGGAGTAGAGAAATCACTGTGAAACATGACCAGAGCTTTCTCTATAACAAAGGCTTAGTCTCTAGGGGTGGAATTTGTGAGAACTTTATCCCAGCTGGCAGAAGGGAATGTCTCCCATTGCAGCCCTTCTAGCCCTTCTATTTCACTGAAAGAGGACAAAAATAGTCAGCAAGGGTCAGGCTTCAAGGGAACAAATTCAGGAATACTATAACCAGAGAGAGATTGAGGCGGGCACGGGAAGAAAGAGTTCTGCCAATGAAGAAACATTTATGAAGATCACAGCCCCAAGTCACAGACCTACTCAAACACTGAGATTTATTTAGACAATTATAGAACACTTCCTACCCCAACACTTTACCGCCACATCCCAGGACTTCAGTATAAAGCAGTGGATTACAGCTTAAAAGAGCTGCAAGACACTATTCTCCATGAGGAGGAGTACTTAAGGAAGCCTGTAGTCATGAGAAGAGAAAAACACAAGGACACTAGAGGAATTTGAATCCTTAGCACATATAGCTACACAAACATTAAACCCAGCCCCATCCTAGCTAGGTCAACATAAATCCTCATGCTAAAGGCTTATTTACATCATTAGATCAGTTCCTATCACCCCAAACAACATGTCTGGCTTTCAGTGAGAAAATTAGAAGTCATGATAAAAGGAAAACAAACCACAGTCTGAGGTGGCAAAGCAATGGTCAGAACCAGACTCATGTGACAAATGTTAGAATTATTAGACAGGAAATTTTAAATAACTATTCTTGATATGGTAAAGGCTCTAAGTTAGAAAGTAGACAGATATGTAAGGGTAACATAGACAGAGAGATGGAAACCCTAAGAAAGAGTAAAAGATAAATGATAAAAACCAAAAGGACTGTAACAGAAATGAAAAATGCCTCTGACAGGTTTATCACCAGACTGGACACAACTAAGGAAAGAGTCAGTGATCTTGAAGATATGTCAATGGAAACGAGTATCAATTGTTGATGAGAAAGTGAAGCAATACAAACTCACATTCATTGTTGGTGGTCAGTTTGGCAGCTTCTTACAAACATTATCATAGCAATCATTCTTATAGGTATTTACAACATTGATTTTAAAACTTATGTCTACAAAAATACTTGTATGCAAATATTTATAGCAGCTTTCTATAATTTCCCAAAAAGGTCAGCAACCAAGATGTTCCTCGGTAGATGACTGGATAAGCAAACTGTAGATATCCACAGAACAGAATACTCTTCAGCAATAAAAAGGAATGCGCTATCTAGTGACACAAAGATATGGATGCATGTTAAATGATCTTTCTAAGTGAAAGAAGTCCATCTGAAAAAGCAACAGATTTATGATTTCAACTATATGACATTCTTCAAAGAGCAAGACTATAGAGGTTTTAGCAGCTCAGATTAGCAGCTCAGATTAGGAGGGTGTGACTAGGTTAAGCATAGGGATTTTTTGAAGCAGGTGAAACTATTCTATATGATACTGTAATAGTAGGTGCATGACACTGAATTTGTCAAACTCACAGAACTTTAAAGAATGATACTTAATGTACATAAATTAAAAATAAACAATTTAAGAGGTTCAGATATCCCATTATAGAATGCAGAATATGTCAAAGGCGTATAATTGTATTACAAATATATGAAATAATCTCACTAAAGGGAGTGGGGGAAAGGTGTTGACCTAAGTAACTTTGGAAATGGAGTCTTACAAACAAAAGTAAAATGTACATAGTCACTGTACTCTAGTTGATAAAGTTGTTTCCCATGGGGATACAGGTAAATGATTCTGAAATCACTTGACATGCACACTGGAATTAAGAAATTAAGTAAATGGATAGTGGATGGTAGGAGGCAGGTCCCCCACTGTTGGAGTGTGAGATTACAGATAAACAAGGGGAGGAGGCCACAGTGATCCATGTGGTAATGGCTTAGGGCAGAAGACACCAGTGTGAATTTCTGCCTAGCGTAATATAGGTAAACTGGTTAGAGATTTAACATATCCATAGTTATAGGTATATACATGGGCTAGTATATACAAACATATGTTTCCTTCTCCATTTGCTAAGAGAGTCTAGAAGCAATGACACCTGGTTAGAAATGTGCACGCCTAGTACCTAGATCTTGGTTTCTAATATCATTCTAAAATAAAAGGAATCAAGGATCCTTATAGAAGTGTCTGAGTCTAGGACTAAGCAGGAAATACTGAAGATGAGCCTAAAGCATTTGGTAGTAAAACAAAAAAATACACAATGCTGAGGTATGTCAAAGGGACAAAAGAGTCAGCTGATGGAGTTCCCAACAGCCAAAGCTGGAGCAATTTGAGCAAAAATAAAGAAAGAAATAAAGTAGTATTGGGTTATAACACAAAGTATAAAGTAAATATCTAGGAACCCATACTATATAAATAACTGATGGAGTAAATAATGAATAATGGACTAATCTCCCTCACAAAAAAATTCCAAGTAATTCATGTAGATACTCCACTCACAAGGTATTGGCACATAACTCCTCACTCTTTGAGTGTGAGCTGCACATAGTGACTTCCAGAAAGTACAGTGTGGAAAACAAGAAAGAAGAGTAATTTACAGTAGAAAAAACCAATGAACACTATCTCAGTCAGGGGATCAAGGTTAATATCAGAGGTGATGTCATGTAAATTGCATGTACCCTTGGCATGATGTGATTAGAATAGACAACCTCTGTGGTTTTCCTTCCAAAAACCCATCAATTCAGTCTAAACATGAGAAAACACCAGACAAATCCCAATTGAGGAAACTTCCACAAAGTTTCAGCACTCCTTAAAACTTGCAAGGTCATCAAAAACAATATAAGTCCGAGAAACTGTCACAGCCAAGAGGAGCCTAAGGAGACATGACAACTAAATATAATGTGGTATCTTGGATGAGACCCTGGAACAGAAAAATGACATATGTAAAATCTAAGCAAACCTAAATAAAGTATGCACTTTAGTTATTAGTATGACAACAGTGGTTCATTAATTGTGACAAATAGACCATCCTATTATAAGATGTTAATAATAGAAGAAACTGGGTGTAGGATGTATGACAATTTTGTACTTTCTGTGTAATTTTTCTATAGATTTAAACATATTCTAAAACAGAAAGTTGATTTTTAAAATTTGTATAGAGTGTTTATTATCTGTCAAATTCTTATGTTTCAAAGGTATCAATTCTCTATGCCTTCTTAGAGTATTATACATACAAAAAGGCTTACTTTCCACTTACTCCTTTACACCTAACTTTTCTCTTAATCAGTTTCCATATATATGTGTATATTATATATAATTTACTTTATTCACAACACTATAAATCTTACAGATCCCTTTATTATCATGTAAAATAATTATTTCCCAGTTTGCTTTGCTCTCTGATGTGTCTTTAGATAGATGAACACTATTTTAATTATTTCTCACTTTTTTTTGAGAAAACTACATTTTTGTTCTGACAAATGTGGATTAAACTCAAACTGCTTTTTATTAAAGTGAACTAGTTTAAATGCAACAGATTAACTTTTTTTTTAATTTACCAGTCTTTTTTTAATTGAAGTATAGTTGATTTACAATGTTGTGTTAGTTTCAGGTACAGCAAAATGATTCAGTTATACATGTATATTCTTTTTCAGATTCTTTTCCCTTATATCAGGGGTCCCCAACCCCCAAGCCATGGACCGGTACCAGTCTGTGGCCTGTTAGGAACCGGGCTGTACAGCAGTAAGTGAGCGTCAAGCGAGCGAGTGAAGCCTCATCTGTATTTACAGCTGCACCCCATCGCTCACATTACTGCCTGAGCTCCACCTCCTGTCAGTATTATGGTGAGTTGTATAATTATTTCATTATGTATTACAATGTAATAATAATAGAAATAAAGTACACAATAAATGTAATTTGCTTAAATCATCCTGAAACTGCCCCCCCAGATCAGTCCGTGGAAAAATTGTCTTCCACGAAACTGGCCCCTGGTGCCAAAAAGGTTGGGGACCACTGCCTTATAGGTTATTACAAAATATTGAGTATAGTTCCCTGTGGTATATATTAGGTCCTTGTTTGTTATCTATTTTATATATAGTATGTGTATATGTTAATTCCAAACTCTGATTTCTTCCCCCACTTTCTTTTTTGGTAATAAGTTTGTTTTCTATGTCTGTGTGTCTATTTCTATTTTGTATATAAGTTCACCTCTATCTTTTTTTTTTTTTTAGATTCAACATATAAGCACTATCATCTGATATTTGTCTTTGTCTGGCTTACTTCACTTAGTATGATTATCTCTAGGTCCATCCATGTTGCTGCAGATGGCATTATTTTATTCTTTTTTAAGGCTGAGTACCATTCCATTGTATATATGTACCACATCTTCTTTATCCATTCATTTGTTGATGGACATTTAGGTTGTTTTCATGTCTTGGCTATTGTAAACAGTGCTGTTATGAACATTGAGGTGCATGTATTTTTTCTAATTATGCTTTTCTCCAGATATATGCCCAGAAGTGGGATTGCAGTATCATATGGTAACTCTTTTTTAGTTTCTTGAGGAAACTCCATACTAACTTTTAACAACACCTTGAAAAATAAGTTACTAAAACTGGGCTAAAAATAAAGTTAAAATAAAGTTAAAAATAAAATAAAAACTGGGCTAAAAATAAAGTTAAAATAAAGTTAAAAATAAGTTACTAAAACAAATAGCTTTAATATACAGATGCATAATGTTTGACCTGTAAATAATCAACAAAAGTAAACTTGATAATAGAGATTTTTTGCCTTGCTGGTTTCCCATATTTCCTGAATTGGAGTCTGCATCGGCAGGACTGAGAAGACATGGTGAGGCTCAGAGTGCCTGCCTCTTGCAGCACATTTACTACTGCACCTGAACACACAAACACATGCAGAATCATAAAATAGCAAACTGCATGTCCAGATGCCAAACTGCAAGTCCAGATTGCTATTTACACCTGCAATTACAAACTGAAGCACATAGTACTTTATATGTTCCAAAGAGATATGAGATCACTGTTTGCAGGCACAGCCCAGCTGCTGGAAACCGTGGCCTTCACTGACACAATGAGTTTTCTTGCTATAATCATGGTTGCACTGATGTGACCATTTTAAAATTATGATTTGAAGGAAAGTCTTCCATTATACATTTCAGCTTCAAGGTTATTTCTGCAAAAGAGATGCATTAATCATTGTAACTAAAATAACTAAGGGGATAATTTGTATTCATTAGTGATAGAAATTTTGTCATTTTTAGATCTCTGAAAGTCTCAGAGTCATTTATTTTTAAGTTTATTTCAGTATGGACAAGAGAATAAAAAATGAAAAAATTTAAAAAGAAGGAAAGAGGTAAAACATTTATTGGGTGAAATTCTATCTCATGATGGGAATTACATGGAACCTTAAATCACACAGACTTTCTGGCTGCAGAAATGGGGAAGAAAAAAATGGGGTAAGAAGGGGGAAAGGAACATATGCAAGATATAAATAAATAAGAACTACACCATTCAAGAAGACTTAGCCAGGGAAAAGAGGACACATTCAAATAAATATTTCTGTGTTTCTCAAAAAATTTTCTGAAAATATAATATTTCTAGACAAATGGCTCAAGAAAAAGATGGAAATAGTCAAAGAAGATATTTCACGACCACAAGATACGAAAATTGTGAAAAAAATCTAAACATGACAGAGCTGCAAGTTACAATATGGAAGATGACAAAATAAATACAAATTAAAATATCATCAGTGATGTGTTACAGATCAGGGAAATAATAGGAAACAAAATGGTAATGAACCATTTTTTACAAATGTAAAAGTTATTGTATTATAATTAAAATGATAGGTATAGAAGACCAAGGAAGGTTAAATTCCTGAAGATCAGAACTAAGTAAAACAGAAAACATTAGAAATATAGTAGAAGAAAATTACTGAATCTGCAGATCAGTAGAACTCAGTAGATCCTGAGATTTACTACTAGAGAACAAAATTAGAACCAAGTGATGAAAACACTAAGGTCAGTTTTAGAGAATGCCAGTATGAAGGAGGAGATGTATTCAGATTGAAACACACTGAGTTTGTGCTTCATTAAGATATCCCAATGACATATTGAGTAAATAGTTGCATATGTAGGCCTTGACCGCAAAAAAGTATAAATTTTATATTATATGGAATATGTAAATATATATGTATATGTATGTACTTTCTGGAATTTAGTAAATAAATAGATTACACATTTATAATAATATGATATATAATATATATAATAATGTGTGTCCATCATACAAAAAGCAATTTCAGAATCCATAAACTATTAAGAAAAAGTCAAATTAGATGAAAAGAGATTGATAAAAGAGCTAATTTCTCTGCTGGTCTCTTCATGATTTTGGTTTCCCTCGTTGAATTGTGAAGAAAACATGAGGCAGATACAATATAAGAGTTCCTTTTTGCCATGTTCTAATAGTTTTTGCTTCAGTTTTTGACTGAGTCTAAAAATATGCTGAAAATCGGGGGAGAGGGTACCTTGCCTGAGTAAAAGCAATCCATCATGATAGAGTTCTTTTCTTCAGGTCATTTTAAGCTCATGTTAAGATAAGAACAACATTTTTTGGAGAAAAACCTGAAAGATATAGGTCTATAATAGTCTTATCTGTCTGCTTGACTAGGCCATGGAGTGCCCAGACATTTGATCAAATGTTATTCTGAGTATGTCTGTGAGGGTGTTTTGGATGAGATTAACATCTGAATTGCTAGACTAAGTAAAGCAGATTGCCCTCTGTGTAATGTGGGTGGCCCTCATCCAATCAGTTTAAGAACTTAATAGAACAAAACACTGAGCAAGAGGCAACTTTTCTCTGACTAACTGTTTTGAGCTAGGACATCAGACTCAGACTGGAACTATGTCACTAACTTTACTGGGTCTCCATCTTGCCCACTGCAGATCAGATCTTGGGATTTCACAGCCTCCATAATCACATGGGCCAATTCCTTATACAGTATCTGTGTGTGTGTGTGTGTGTGTGTGTGTGTGTGTGTGTGTGTGTGTGTGTGTGTGTATCTATCTATCTATCTATCTATCTATTCTTATATTTTTATATATATATATATTCTTATCTATATCCTTTCTCTCTCTCTCTCTCTCTCTCTATATATATATATATATTTGATAACATTTATTTTGTACTCATTTTTAAACTAATTTCAGTTGCATTTTCAGCTTATATATAGCTTAGACACCTTTTTGTTTCATAGGTTATTTGCAAAAAGTGAGCTTATGTACACACATTTTCTTAGAGATAAAAAACACATATGAACAAAGAGACGAGGGGCCACATCTGGGAATTACAGGACAATTTAGGTCTGTGGCAGCCATTCCAATACCTGGGAAAGCAGAGAAAGCAGAAGGATGAGAATTACCCTCAAAGAAGAAACTGAGTGTTGTCCTTCCATCACTTTTTAGGGCACATACACATATTTCCTATTGGTTCTGTTTCTCTGGAGAATGCTGAGTAATACTGGGTCAGGGTAGAATATGGTAAAAACCAACATTAAAAGTATGAAATCAACAAGTCTACTGATGTGGGATATCAAGATGAGGCAATGGAAAAAGGCATGCAATATAGTAGCAGATAACTGACCACACACTTTGGTCAGCAACTGGTAAATCAAGAACCAGGGTCATAGTCTCAAACCAAACACAGGTACTAGAAGCAATATTTTTGAAACAGTACTCATTCTTACCTATTCAAGAATTTGTTTTTTTCAAGGATAGGAGCCAATCAAAATGCATAGTCATTCCAAGTAGAGGCAGGTAGGACACATCTGGAGTTTGATAATTCAAACACCTAACTGAAGGAAAGAGTCTAAATATAAGAATGTCTTTTGAAGGCAATACTTCATTTATAAAAGGGTAATAGAGGTTTTCTTTAATGAAAATGGAAAACTAGCAAAGAAAAGCCATATAAAGGTCATAACACTAGGTTATCTATCTATGAATATTTATCAAAATATTTATCAAAGTTGGACATGGCTTAGTTATATGTTGTAGACACTGTGCTGTACCACCCAGATGATCTATGTAGGGCAGAAGGACCTATTCTCCCAGTTTCTTAGAGTACTGCCAGATGTCAGCCCTCAGCTGTCAGCTGTCTCCAAGATTTGCCCTCATCTGAAGAGAGTCCTTGCCCAAGACCTTCTCTGAGGCAGCCTACATCCACTGGCTGGTTGATGTGTGGGTATAAATGCCCAACGTCTTTGTCCCTCTTTGAACCAACACTGAAAGACTATCTCAGTTTCACAGCCTCCCTATGGGATACTCTGATGTCTTTGTTAAGACTTTGTTGTGATGATACTACAGCTAATAACCTCCTGTGCAATCTTGCTTCTTTACTTTTTCCCATAGAGGTCTCCTTTTCTAACCCCATGCAGAAGGTATGGTTAAGGCAACAGTTTAAAGACAATACCTTGTCAGGGTGATATTTTATTCAGAATAAACTCTAAATTAATATGTATTATATCATGCTTTGCTCCCAAAAGTAGAATGCAGTGTCCATAAACCAAAGGGTGAAAATAGGGGCAGCTTCTCTAACCATCACTTTGAGTCATCCACCTCAGAAATTTTTTTCTTCCCATCTCCACAAATGCAGGTTCTGAAGGTGTACAGATCTTAGTTCCCAAATGGTTCTTCTCCCACCAGGGGACACAGAAAGAGTCCGATGGAAATTTAAGGTATGGCTGCCACCTCGTACTTCAGGCTCCTTAAGGTGCTAAGGGGTCAGTAGGCAGTAACAGGAGTAACTGACCCTAATCGACAAGAGGAAGTAGGGCTGCTCTTACACAATGGGAGCATGGCTGTATATGTTCAGCATCCAGATGATCTCCTTAGGCAACTCTTGGCACTTCCTGCCCAAATTTGATAGTAAATTGACAAGAGCAACAGAGTAGAACTGAGATGGGCACCGTGACAAGAGACCTAGATACTTTAGGAGACAGGCTCTGAATCAAACCAGCAGAGAGGGTAGGTAAGGACAAGAGGAAGCCAGAAGGCTTAATAGAGGAGGGAAATAATGAATATCAGTTTGGGGAGACCAGCTCCAATGGCAATAACTATCATTTATCCCCCTAATCTTTCTCTTATAAATTCACTGCAAGAAGACGAGACCACCATAATCCTGAAAAAGTGGCTTCCAGAATTTAAACAAAGAAGTGTATTTGAGCAAAGCAAGAGATGGACTTAGAAGTTGGGATGGGTCATTCAGATGCCTCTTGTCTCCCCAGTTGCTAGGAGCAGAGCTGGCTGACAGACTGGGTTTGGTCTCTCGCAAAACATCTAATAAAAACACGTTAGATATCTGGACATAATAACATGAGTTTCCTAAAGTTGGCTATAACAAATACTATCTAATCGCCCTTAACTGAAGAGAGCTGCTTCACCCAAGGTCTCACCAACTTGGTGGGTAGCCTGCATTGGATGAAATAGGGATATAAAGGCCTTGCCCCTTTGTCTAACCTTGGAATAATTACGAAGGTACAATGCCAACTTCACAGAACTCTGTGGGATCATCTGAGGTCTTTTCTATGATTGCATCATGGACCAACTTCTTACTCTGCCCAGTCCTGCCTCAGGTCCCTCACACTCTAATGTGGATCCAGAGAGCGTTCCCTAACTAACTTCCTGAATGCCAATCTCTGCCTCAAGGCTGGCTTCCTAGGGAATTTAATCTTCAATATCATTCAAAGGTGATATATAATTAATTAAGTGGTTTCCATCCTTCAGGATAGAATGACTACCACCACTTACTATCATGATTTCAAAGAATGGTTGGTAGTATACATAAAAGTTCATAATGTAATGTTGCATGAAGAAGAAGTAAGGGATAGAATTTGATTAGGACGAAATATGAGAGAGGCAAAGATAGAGAAAGACATATGAAAAGAAATGCCCCAAGATGTTTAAATGGGTTTTCTAGACTTAAGAAAAATTGTGATTTTTCCCTTTATGCTTTCCTGTGTTTTTCAACACTTCATAATTAATATGTATTGATTTTTGTATTGAAAAGTAATACAATTGCCCCTTGGTATCAGTAGGGGGATTAGTCCCACGACCCACCCCAGATACCAGAATCTGCAGGTGCTCAAGCCCCATGGTCCTCCCTACCCGTGAATTCTACATCCTCTGATTCTGCATTGGAGGGATTCTACCACCCGCCAATCTGTGGAACCCGCAGATAGGAGGGCTGACTATACATTTACTGAAAAAACATCCTACTGTGAGTAGACCCACACAATTCAGATCCCTGTTGTTCAAGGGTCAACTCTATTTTAACTGGCATCTCAAAACTTGCTCTGATAGCATGGTATATTTTAGGAAATTTTGGTATCAGTGTGATTTTCACACATAGCTAGGATGAGTTTTTCACATTTATCATACTAAGGGAGTTATGGACTTCTTCATTTTAGCCAATATAGTAATTTGTGATGATTAAGCTACCTTTTCTGTCTTCAAGTGAGATGAAATAATGAATCATTATTATTTTCAAATGTCCACCCCCAGTGAGTCCCTTCAAGCCTAATTTCTGATTTGTCTACCTTTAGGACAAGGGACCTAGGTGTGCACATGGCACTTTTCACAGTGCTCAAATGCTGAGAATGGGTACGTATGCAGGCAGCTGTTTTTGGACTGTGACAAAGCATCTAACCTGAAGCCATCAACGCTCTGGTCGTTAGGACCCAAGCTTTCTAAAGATGGTCACAGAGATGCTCTCCATTTACCAGTTTCAGCTACACCCCTTAATACTACATGCAGCCTTCTTAGGAGTCATTTCTCATGGGATGAATTTATTATCTTCTTTCACTCCTCCAACACTGCTATTTAACCTTGGGTCCAAGAGCAATAGAGGCAGCTGAAGAGGAGGGGTGTGTGTGTGTGTGTGTGTGTGTGTGTGTGTGTGTGTGTGTGTGTGTAAGGGGCAAGGTGTTTTTTTAACAGCCAGTTTCCTCCAGAGCTGATTTCTTCTAAATGGGAAAGGCTCCTTATTTTGTACAACTGGCTGATGTGATGTCTGGTTAAGTGATTGCCTTTGAGTGCTGGCATCAGTGACTGATACAGGCTGACAGGTCCAGGTAACCGAAATAGGCATCTGCTGCCAGCTGTTGTTAAATGAAGCAAGGAAAGAAGAGGATGAAAATATCCTACAACTGTGGTCCCAGGAATAAGAAGATAGCAACACAGCTGTAGCAGGAGCAGTGAGATGGAGGCATTAACTAGCTTTCTCTTCTTGTTACCATTTTAAGACAAGATGGCTCTGCATTTTGGAGGTGAATCTCACTTCTCTTACATATTCCCTAAAACTTATATGATTTCTGCGAATGTCATGCTATCCAGAATCAGCTACAAGCATTCTATTCCTTTTGTTCATTTTCATTTCATTTTTTTCTAGCAAATAGAAAATGAAGCATGTGACATTTTTGTATCAGAAATGAAAATACTGTTGCCCTGCTTTTGGTAATTCATTTCTACCTTTGCTTTTCCACATTTAGCTTTAGTTATTTTGAAACGACCTGAACCTTGAAAACTGGCCTAATAACTTGCATGGCATATCTAGCTGTTAAAGAGATCTGAATCTTTGGACAAAGCTTACCAACAAATTAAGGAGGTGGATTATTATCCAACAAATGTCACTATAACCTGAGGTTATAAAAATCCACATTATACAATTCTTTCCAAGGCCTAATCAGCAGCTCATCTATTTTAAGCGATATTTGACACAGCATAATGTTACTGCATCAAAGGCATGTGGGCAGTCTTATGGCATTCCTGACTCTGATGGGTTAACTAAGTGAAGAAGGTTTGGGTTTATTCTGGAATCTTTGCTTCGAGTGCCAGCAATTTAGAGCTGAGTACGTTTGAAATAGTCTATTACTTTCTCCCTTATGTGCCGAATTTAGGTGTACCCTCACGCGTAAGCAATTTGCCCCAAATAAGAAGTAACAGATTCACCACACATCTAATTATTACTTGCTAAAGAGGCCAAATTTGCCATCTTCATTAAGAGTAAATG
This sequence comes from Lagenorhynchus albirostris, assembly GCF_949774975.1. NCBI lineage: Eukaryota > Metazoa > Chordata > Mammalia > Artiodactyla > Delphinidae > Lagenorhynchus > Lagenorhynchus albirostris. The sequence goes on along the minus strand of NC_083099.1, from coordinate 6,346,600 downwards.
AACTCACTAGACAATGAAAAGTTCATAAAATAATCAGAGTAGGTTAACTATGTGGCAGTGTGTGTGTTTGCGTGTGTGTGTGTTTAACTTAAAAAGAGAATACACAATAATCAAGAGCTGAATGGTTGATTTAATTTCATTGACAAACACAATGTTTGAAATGGAAATCAAGGGAACTATCTCGATAATTGCTTTTGCAGCAATTGAGACAAAAATGTTCCTGGAATATTCAGATAATTGTTTTACTTATCCATCTCATTTTGTACTTCAAAATAGAGATGATGAGACTTGACTATCAAAAACTTATCAAGTATAGTCATTAAGGGGAGAACAAGGTTTCTGCATTTAAGTGAGATAAAGTTTTAAAAAACAAATGAATAAATAAAGGAATGCATATGAATGGATGAAGCTGGTAGCTATTTAGTGCCTTCTGTGTTTCAAAAATTTTTACACATGTACTTTATTTTTAATTTATTTTATTGAAGCATCGTTGATTTACAAGGTTGTGTTAATTTCTGCTGTACAGCAAAGTGATAAAGTTATATACACATGTATATATACATTCTTTTTTATATTTTTTATTATAGTTTATCACAGTATGTTGAATATAGTTCCCTGTGCTATACAGTAGGACTCTGTTTTTTATCCATTCTATGTATAATAGTTGGCATCTGCTAATCCCAAACTCCCAGTCCTTCCCTCCCCCACCCCCTCTCTCCCCTTGGCAACCACAAGTCTGTTCTCTATGTCTGTGAGTCTGTTTCTGTTTTGTAGGTAAGTTCATTTGTGTCATATTTTAGATCCCACACATAAGTAAAATCATATGGTATTTGTCTTTCTCTGTGTGGCTTACTTCACTTAGTAGGACAATTTCTAGGTGCATCTATGTAGCTGCAAATGGCATTATTTCATTCCTTTTTATGGCTGAGAAGTATTCCATTGTGTATGTGTTTGTGTATACACACACACACACACACGGCACATCTTCTTTATCTATTCATCTGTTGATACAAATTTAGATTGTTTTCATGTCTTGGCTATTTTACACATGCACTAATTGTTACCAATAAGACAAACATAAAACTCAAATTTGAGAATTGAGTTTGTTTTTTCATTTCACCAATCCATCCTAAGCTCAACCTCAATTATTTATAAAATAAAAACAGCAGTATATAGGATTATTCACCACCTGACTTACCAGTGGGTGTAACTCCACTCATTCTTCTTTCTCTCTTTTCTTTGACTCATGGGTTCATTCATTTATCCATTTAACAAACATGTTTCACTCCCCATATTATGCTGAAAATGTGACATATACAAAAATACATGTAAATTTTGGTTTCTTAACTCTGGGTGCTTATACCATATATGGAGGAGCGGGAAATGAGTGATATCGGGGTGAAGATCCTGACCATGCCACTTTCTATCCGGGCTCAGTAGAGATTATTAGTTGTCTGCCCCAAATCCACCCTTGACTTTGCTTCAGAAACAGAAATATTTTCTTTCCCCCCACTCTCCCACCAGCACCATTGTCCTCATTCCTATGTTACTATGATTGACCAATGGCACTTGAGAGAGTTGTTCTGTGTGGATGGCTTCCAAGAAAAGTCCTTAAGAGGGAGACACATAGCTGCAATAGACCTCTTCTATCTTCCCCATGGTTTCTTCTGCTTCCTCAGTGAAACATAGATGTGATTTCCACAACTCCAGCAGTCATTTTGGGTAATGAGGTGAACTTGAGGATGAATGTCAAGTACATAGTTTGGCAGAGCAGGAAGAGAAAGAGCACGGGGTCATGAAGACTTACTGGGGGCTCCATACAAATCGTGGACTGCCTACTTCTGAATATGTTTAACCTGTGAATGAAATTAATTTCTGTTATGTTTAAGTTAACTAACAAATTTAATAATTGATAAAATGTGTAATCTTGGTGAGTCGCCTATTCTCCCCAAGCCTCCTTCTCTTCAGCTTTAAGATAGTACCAGCTTTGCACTGCCAACTAAAAATTGTCGCTCACCACGTGTTCTACAAGAATTAAGTCATGAGCCACTGCAGCTGCTGACCTTCAACACCCCCTGAAAGGAGCCCAGGGTGGAGATCAGGAAGGAGGTACTCTGTGCTCTGGGAAAAACTGGCAGAGCAGGTCTTCAGATAGATATTTCAAGGAGAAGATTGGATGAGCCCAATTTCTTGCATCTTCTCATATCTAGAAAAGCACGAAAATTGTGAACAGAGACATCTGCTCTTCGTGAGTGACTAGCAGCCAGCCTCTGCCAACATGTGTGCTTCATTTCACATGTGCCCCTTCACTAAAATCACATGTATACTGACGTCCTCCCCTACCTCTATGGAGCAGTTCCTCAGAGCTATGTGACAGGCTGTCTCCTGCACTATAGTCCTCATTTGGCCCCCAATAAAACATGTCTCACAACTCTCAGGTTGTGTTTTGTTTTGTTTTATTTTTTCCATCGACAGTAGAATTTTCAGCTAAAAGGTTTGATGTCTATAAAACAGCCAGCACATGGTGGGGGCGGGGTGGGGGGGGTGTTGCACAGCAGATATTCCCTGGGCCTGGAACATTCTGATACAGTCTGACTGCTTGATTACAGTGAGCTCTGTTTTGATTGGTCAGAATCTGTGTCTTACCAGGGGCTGATCTGGTTTTGAATACCATGCCAGAACATGTTATAGAAATTAGCTCCTAGTCTAAAGAGAACTTTTAACCTTCATAAAAGCTGAAATCAAAATAGGATTTAAATAGGAGAGAAATTCAGTAGAAAGGTCAGAGAATAGTATTAGTGAGGGGTCAAACTTTTGGTGCCAGACATAAGGGTTTTTGCTTTTTTTGAGCTCCTTGATTTGAGAGAGTAGCTGGAAGAGGAAAAGACCAATGAGGAAGATTTATCTCATATTCATGGCGTGTTGGCATTCACAGGAGCTGAGGCCATGTAAAACACTATCAACAAAATATAGGTATACATCCTACTATCATGAGAACTGAAAAGTAGGAAGACCCCATATGAAAAAGCCAAAGCTTTGTAAGCAGTTAAATATTGTCCACATTGCTTTCTTCAAACCCAATGCAAGTTCTGTACATGTTTTTAAAGTTTACTTTTATTTAATCATTTCAAGTATTCTTCAAGTATGTGTATCTCTTTTAAACTGCCTCAAATGCTTTTTGGAAATAAGTGGGTATACACTGAACAGTATTTATTAAATAAATGAATCGACAAATAAATAGAAGAATGGAGTGGAAAGAGGTAATGAATAGTTTTGTCTTTGACGTTTGGTGTAAGGGATTTATTATTTCAACCTAGTCACGGAATACAGAACATTTCCAAAATAATGTTTGTGTTTGTTTTAAGCCCTGATGTTTAACCTAATTAACACAAATAAAGGAAATGATAATTAATACACACCAGAGTCTACATGACGTTTATAGCCCTCAGTGTGATCAATGAGGGGAAATGCCTGGCATTTTGAATGATGTGATAATTAAAGAGGGAAAGGAGAGGGATCCATTGTCACCATCATAATGAAGGATATGAAGACTTTCTAAGTACATGCTCTGCCTTGGGACTTGCCCAATTCTGCTCTAGACCAGAGAAGGAATAGCTGGATGTCTTTGTGGCCTGTCTTTATAGGAAAGCTGAGAATTCCTTATGACCCTTCCAAATAGTTCCCTTAACTACATTACCACAGAATAAACACAATTTTAAAAGTGTGCAGCCTTTCACTCCATAGTTAAGAGGAGGCAGGGAGTATCAATCATGGTATCACAGAAAGAAGTGGAAGAATCTTGGGGATCCAAACTTTCATCTTTGGGAAGTCCCTGGCAGTCCAGTGGTAAGGGCTCCATGCTTCCACTGCAGGGGGCAATGGTTCGATCCCTGGTCAGAGAACTAAGATTCCGCGTGCTGCACAGTGCGGCCAAAAAAAAAAAAATCCAAACTTTAATTTTGTAGATGAGGAAAGCAAGAAGAGCAATAGTAATTTTTTAGGAATTTTTTGGAAATAAGAAAATGTGGCAGGGGGCTTATAGGGTCAAAATATGATGGGCATCGGAAAAATATCAATACATTTCTATTGTGTTTAAAGTAGTTTGAGCGGAATTTCTGTCATTTGCAAGTGAAAGAACATTTTCTAGTTCAATTTTCAAAAATTCTCCACTTTTAAGTCAATGAATAGTAGTAATTATGATATAATAAAAAACAATGTTTAGACCAAAATTGATTTCTGCTTAGATGATGGGCTGGCATCCTAATGTATTTCAATGATGAAATAAAATGTACTGCCCTCATGCCCTTTGCTAATATGCGTGGTAATAGTGTGTGTGTGTGCGTGCACACATGTGTGTGTGGCACAGGGACAGGGAGTAGGTAAAGAAAAGATCTAGTGTGAATAACTTCATCTGTACAGAAAAGTTCAAAAAAGGAGTCTTAGGGGTAAGTTCTAGAGTGAACTGAACCATTCTGTGTATGAAAATGAGAATCTGTTTTGATCTCTTCTGACTTTTTAAAAGGAGAGTCAATGACATAAGAGAGAATGGCAGAACGACTTGGAAGAAGGTCTGAAGTATATTCAAAAACAGGTTTTAAATACAGTTTTAAATTACTTGTATTTTTGCAATATAAATCTACTCTACTCCCAAAACTTTCAGTAAAATCTGTTACATGCAGAATGACCTAGGTGAATTGTGTGTGTGTGTGTGTGTGTGTGTGTGTGTTTCTAAGTAAAAAAAAAAAAGGCCAGGTTCCTTTGGGCCAATGTCATGTTGACGATAAGTAACAGTACGATGGAGATACAGAAAACAAATATTTGTTGAACACAGGGCATCAGAGACAGAAATTACCATGAAATTCAACAGGAAAATAGGGATGGTATTAGACTTTCCACAAGATGTGGGAAGGTGATTTAGGTCTATTTACGAATCACTGTTCAACAAAGAAATTATTGACAAGCATGATATTCTGTAATAAATAGTACATGGATGTCACTATAAAAATAGATTCGTGTTGAATAGTTCAGTGAAGAAGGATATATAACAGAAATATTTTTGTTGAAGTGAAGGCCCTCAGAGTTTTCACAAAAATCTGCTATAAATGTTAAAACCAATGTCTCAATCTATGCACAGCCAACTAAATAAACGGTGTGAACTTTGGGATATACCATTATGAAAAAAAATGTATCGTTCACCAAAATTGACACCAGCCATGCTGTTTTGCACTTCCATTCTGTGGTTCTAGATCCTTCCAGTCACTCTAGGTAAAGCTTTTCTACCCTCCTTCCATCTTCTGGGTCAAGCCTGCACCCCTTTTTTCCACTGGAGCAACATCCTGCACCTCCTTGACGCTGGCATGATCTGCGTAGTCATGGCAAGACATGGTTACACTCCAAGGTACTCACTGAACCAATTCAAAACCCATGTCCTTTTGCCATACCCAGTGTAGAATGACAGACTGCCCCACTGTAAAGAGCAGAGAAAACCACTGTGCCTCTATGTAGACAAATGACTCTGGACTCTGCCTATATCTTCAAATTCCTCCTTCTCCACAGCTGAATGCTTACATAGATCTTTGTGGTGAGAATGGTTAGAGTGACAGAAGAAGTTGACCATCCTGCATCATTCTTGAGAAGATGCACAGCCCCAGGAATGCTCAGCTCCATTCATCTTTGTATCTTTCTTGATAACAAGAAAGTGAGCTAGAAAACACAAACCTATTAAAGAGACCATGTGACACTAAAATAACAAATGGCTTTTGTACATAATTCAAGTAACATATCTCTTGATTTGCAATACCTCGAAAGATGGCCAACTGTTAAGATGGCCTGCTATCATGTACTCACGTTTTTTCTCGGGCGAGGTAAGAGCTAAGGATGAACCTATTTTCTAATATGGTTATGCATTTTTAAGATGCCAGCAATCATTTTAAGTTCTACAGGAGGAATTGTGCTTTAGCTAAAGTGAGAGAGATTTAAGCTAAACGTAAGTAAGAATTCTTGTCAGAGTGTGATTAAACACTGAAAGAGGAAGCTCAGAAAATATATACATGATTCCAGATAATAAGGGAATTTTGCTATTCAAGAGCAATCTGTCAGATCAGTTCAAAAAATGAGTCCTGTCTACCTGTGCTGGACCTAGCCTCCCTTGGGAAAAAATGACCTGGATCTGACAAAACTTTAACTTGATAAGTATCTCTCAGTGGAGTGGTATTGTTCTCTATGGGGAAATTGGACATTTCCCCATTGATTGATTGCCTGTTAGAATCCATCAATCAACAGGCATTTACTGGGAAGAAGCATAGGATGATAGACATCTTGCAATTCTTTTTTTTTTAATTGAAGTATAGTTGATTTACAGTGCTGTGCCAATCTGCTCTACAGCAAAGTGACTCAGTTATACATATTTACATTCTTTTTTAAATATTATTTTCTGTTATGGTTTTTCCCAGGAGATTGGATATAGTTCCCTGTGCTATACAGTAGGACCTTGTTTATCCATTCTATATATAACAGTTTGCATCTGCTAATCCCAAACTCCCAATCCATCACTCCCCCACCTCCCCTCCCCCTTGGCAACCACAAATCTGTTCTTTATGTCTGTGAGTCTGTTTCTCTTTTGTAGATAAGTTCATTTGTGTCATATTTTAGATTCCACATATAAGTGATATCATATGGTATTTGCCTTTCAAATTCCTCCCCCTCCTAATTTACTTCACTTAGTATGATAATCTTTAGTTGAATTCATGTTGCTTCAAATGACATTATTTCATTCTTTTTTATGGCTGAGTAATATTCCATTGTATATATGTGCCACATCTTCTTTATCCATTCATCTGTCGATGGGCATTTATGTTGTTTCCAAGTCTTGGCTATTGTGACTACTGCTGCTATGAACATAGGGGTGAATGTATCTTTTTGAATTATAGTTTTGTCTAGGTACATGCCCAGGAGTGGGATTGCTGGAGTATATGGTAATTCTATTTTTAGTTTACTGAGGAACCTGCATACTGTTTTCTATAGTGGCTGCACCAATTTACATTCCCACCAACAGTGTAAGAGAGTTCCCTTTTCTCCACACCCTCTCCAGCATTTGTTATTTGTAGAGTTTTTAATGATGGCCATTCTGACTGGTGTGACATGATACCTCATTGTAGTTTTGATTTACATTTCTCTAATAATTAGTGCTGTTGAGCATATCTTCATGTGCCTACTGGCCATCTGTAAGACATCTTGCAATTCTTAAGACCATCTGGCACAAGAAAGAAATGTTCATTATTATACACAACTTTCAAAGAATTACTCACTGGACAGTCAAGTAGGTGAAAAGCCTACTGTTTGTATTTATCTGAGCCCCAAAACAGGAAGTTTTCATAAAATTTATAGTATTTTAACAGTTTTATTTTATTTATTTATTTTTTTTTCTTGGCAAAACCATGGGGCTTGTGGAATCTTAGTTCGCCAACCAAGGATTGAACCCCTGCCCTCAGTAGTGAAAGCATGAAGTCCTAACCACTGGACCGCCAGGGAATTCCCTGACACTGTTTTAATGTATGCTGAATGTTCCAGAAATGTAACCACTGTGTGTATAGAGTGAAAATCTTTCTTTGTTTTGTAAAGAATTTTAGGTAGAGCTGTTAGTTTGTTACTTCAGAAAACTACAGGCAAACAGCAGTGCTTTTCATGATATTTGGGACTTCAGCACACACTCCTATATTAATCAGTATTTGTAGCTGCCACATTCCAGGAATTCTACAATTAGATGGAAACAGCTGGCTACTTAATTTATTTTCTAGCACCACAGTACTAGCAGTGTCACAGGATTTGTATATCAAAACCCCTATTATTTCATTTATAATTTATATTCCTTTTATATTGTTTACATTAGAATTTGAGAATTATATTAATTTTTAATGTGTATAGATAGTTTAGTAAATATGATTGTCATTTCAGGATACAAAGTACATGTTGTCAAAAGAAGGGAGTGAGGCTCATAGTCTGTGCTACTATTTAACTAGATTATATGAAATCTTCAGGTCCTGGACACTGGATGTGGAGAGGTTTCTCATTCAATTCTAAAGGCACTGCTATTGATATAAATGTCTGAGAATCAATACTGTGAAAACTGGAAGACTCAAAATATACCCTTAAACAATCATTAAGGATTCCTTGGATTTTTATATTAAAATGGCATAAAATTGGATGCACTCCTACTTGGCTGATAGGCCTATCAGGTCCAACAAGGTGGGAGTTTCTGTTTTTGTTTGTTTGTTTGTTTGTTTTAAGGTGGGAGATTCTTTGACCAGGAAGGAGGAGAGCAGATTCTGCAAAAATGGGAGACAATGCCCAACACCAAAGATAGAAAAAAAATTTTTTTAATGGAGTACACCTTCTGGGTATTCTAAAGAATTCCAATATTATGAGGTAAAAGGCAAAGTATAAAAGTTCGGGTATGGAGAGAAATGTGGGGCCCTTTAAGGAGGAGATAGTGAGCATAAGTCAGGGGTAAATAATTAATATGTTGAGGTGTGTTCAAATAATTGACATTGCACAAAATAGAAATCATCTGGCCCTGCTCCCCAGCCCTGGGGGTTTCATCAAGGTACATCAGGGTAACACATTTATCAAGGTACCTTAGGAAGAGGGTGGGACATACCTATTGACCCTCTCAACTCCTGCTTCTCTTCATCCATAACAGCAGTTTTGCAATGTCCAAATTTATATATTTGGGCTAACAAGTAGACTATCATTCAAAAAAAAAAATTCTGTGGCTTTTATAGACCAAAAGACAGTATCCTAACCGAAAATTAGAGTTAACTTCTTCTTCTGTCTTAGTCTGTTTGGCTGCTATAACAAAATACCACAGATTGGGGGTGCTTATCAATAACATAAATTTATTTCTAACAATTTTGGAGGCTGGAAGTCCAAGATCATGGTGCCAGCATTGTCAGGTTCTGGTGAAGGCCCTCTTTCAGGTTACAGACTGCTGCCTTCTTGCTGCGCTCTCACATGGCAGAAGGAGTTAGGAAGCCCTGTGGGGTCTCTTTTATAAGAGCGTTAATCCCATTCATGAGGGCTCCACTCTTATGACTGAAGCACCTACCAAAGGCCTCACTTCCTAATAACACCACATTGGGCATTAAGATTCAACATATGGTGTCCAGACCATAGGCTATGAAGCTGAAATAGACTGTTCCATTGGTAGCCTTCAATGAACCATGCCTCTCACACTCACCCCTTGTATAACCCCCTTCCACACAGACTCTGGACTTGACCAAGTGACTTGCTTTGGTCAATGGGACATTAATAAGTGTGACATAAGCAAAGGCTTGATAAGCACGTTCACATTGTGTCTTCCCATCTAGAACCTTCCCTCTTGAGATGCTCATACTATGAGAAAGCTAAATTTACCACATGTGGGTGAGGCAAGTGGAAAAGAATGAAGGACACTAGCCCAGAGACAGAACTGAGGCCCCAGACACATGACTCCAATGGAGTAGTCACGGGCAGCTCTTGACTGTTTGGGCTCGAAAAGTTGAAGCCCTGAACACTGTGGGAAGACAAAAACCATCTTTTGCCCTGTCTCAATTCCTGACTCTCAGAAGGGTGAATGACAAAAACAAAATGGTGGTGGTTTTAAGTCACCAAGTGACATAAGATAAGGGAAGCAGGGAGCCTTTATAATCCCCTTAGACAAGGCTGTAGTACATGTGAAAGCACAGGTGATGTGCTTCAACTATTTTTCCATAGAAATGCTGATAAAAGTTCCTGCTCCTGCTTTTGGTCCAAATTCAAAGTGTCTCTGGATATAATAAGTATTATTTCCCAATACAAAATAATATGAAGATTTGGGCATGACATGGATTAAGTTATTTCCTATTTGTTAGTTTTAAATGTCCGTGTCATGACATTTCTATGGGGTCAGTGGAAATTCTCAAGAATAGAAAATGGTGTGGAAAATTGTAAGTTTGGTGCTTTTTTAAAAATGAAAATTCACCAAATGAAAAATGTGTTTCTCTATTTAGAGAGTAGGATTCACAGTCCACAGCTCACTGCATTTGCACAGTAATATCCTTAATATATATTTACTGGTATAGAGCGCACCATGTAAATTGACCCTAATATCCATGTACTGCAAGACCTTTAGAAATCTTGAACTATTTGCTTCTTTTTAATTCTCAAATTTAGGTCCACATCCTATTGACTATGCTTTTGCCTGCAGTGGAACATGAGGGCCTTGATATTTCAATTCCTCCATCAACTATCTGGGCAAAATTTGCACACTTACTGTGTAAGATCTGTAAGGTCTCACTGATGCCAGGAAAGCCAGCCCCTCCATTCCCTATCCTGGCCATGATCACAACAGCCCCTACTCTACCCTTGGTGAATAATTGTTTCAATAAAAAAAAAGAATGTAAGTTATCAGCTGGCATAAATGTGTAGTAGTGTGGAAATTTTTGCTTTACCCCACTACCAGCTTGAAAGGACGTGCTGTCTTTAAATGTGCAGCCACTTGGTAAACACATGCTGGGACTTCCAAAGAAACCATCAATGTGAACAGTAGCCCAATAGCAAAGTCTCACGTACTTTCTTCCTTCTCTGTCCTAATATGAGACTTTGGGCAAGTCACAAATCTTGAGTTTCATTTCACCCAGAAATAAACTGGGATTTCTATGTTAGATGGTGGTTGAGAGGATATAATGAAGAGATAAAATTATATGCAAGTCTGTCTTGATATTAATTTCTGGGAGAGGGAGAGACATATGATTGTACAAATCCAAGATAGTATTTTTATAAATGTTGTTATTTAAAGTGTGAAACAAACAAACAAAAATCCACAACAACCATTGTGTTGATTGATTTTATGTGTCAATTTGACTGGGCTACAGCATGCTCAGATAGCTTGTTACACATTATTTCTGGGTGTGTCTACAAGGGTGTTTCCAGAAGATATTAGCATTTGAATCAGTGTAGTGAGTAAAGCAGAGGTCCCATACTCAATGTGGGTGGGCATCATCCAATCATCTGAGGGCCTGAGTAGAACTAAAAGGCAAAGAAAAGTTTAGTTCATTCTCTGTCTGACTGCAGGAGCTAGGAAATTAATCTGCCCTTGTTGCTGCCAATTCTCAGGTCTTCAAACTCAGATTAGAATCTACACCATCATCTTGTTAGCTCTCAAGCATCTGAACTACACCACCAGCTTTCCTGGGTATGCCTGTATTGGGTAGATTCCCTACCTGCTTTGCCAAGAAAAAGTTGAAATTGAAAGTTGTTTTATTTTTCTTACAATGAAATTAATTTCCAAGGCAAACTAAAATGTATACAAATGGCTATATCTCAAAAGAGTATGCTTAAGCAGCTGAATTATTCTAGCTCTATGCTCTCATACACAGGCATGCCTCCTTCATAGATATTGTGTCTTTTACAATGGAAGGTTTCTGGCAATGCTGCATCAAGCAAGTCTATTGGCACTATTTTTCCAAAAGCATTTGCTCTCTTGGTGTCTCTGTATCACATTCTGGGAATTCTTACAATATTTCAAACTTCTTCATGATTACTATATTTGTTATGGTGATCTGTGACTGGTGATCTTCGATGTTACTTTTGTCATTGTTTGGGGGCGCCATGAACTGTGCCCATGTAAGGCGGAAAACTTAATCAAATGTTGCTTGTGTTCTGACTGTTCCACTGATGGCCATTCCCCCATCTCTCTCCCTTTCCTCGAACTCCCTATTCCCTGAGATACAACAGTATTAAAATTAGACCAATTAATAACCCTGCAATGGCCTCTAAGTGTTGAAGTGACAGGAAGAGTAGTACATCTCTCACTTTCTATCAAAAGCTAGATATGGTTAAGCTTAGTGATGAAGACATGTCAACAGCACAGATAGGCTGAAAGCTAGGCTTCATGCACCAAACAGTTAGCCAAGTTGTGAATGAAAAGAAAAAGTTCTTGAAGGAGATTAAAAGTGTGACTCCAGTGAACACAATAATGATAAGAAAGCAAAACAGCCTTATTGCTGATACAGAGAAAGTTTTAGTGGTCTGGTTGAAGATCAAACCAGCCACAACATTTCCTTAAGCCAAAGGCTAACTCAGAGCAAGGCCCTAGCTCTCTTTAATTCTATGAAGGCTGAGAGAGATGAAAAAGATGCAGAAGAAAAGTTTGAAGCTAGCACAGGTTGGTTCATGATGTTTAAGGAAAGAAGCCATCTCCATAACATAAAAATGCAAGGTGAAGCAGCAGGTGCTGATATAGAAGCTGCAGCAAGTTATCCAGATCTAGCTAAGATAATTAACAAACGTGACTACACTAAACAAGAGATTTTCCATGGAGACAACACAAGCTTCTATTGGAAGAAGATGCCATCTAGGACTTTCACAGCTAGAGAGAAGCCAATGCCTGGCTTCAAATTTCTAAAGGACAGGCTGACTCTCTTGTTAGGGGTTAATACAGCTGGAGACTTTAAGTTGAAGCCAATGCTCATTTACCATTCCTAAAATCCTAGGGCCCTTAAGAATTATGCTGCATTTATAATGCTCTATAAATGAAACAAAGCCTGGATGATAACACATCTGGTTACAGCACGGTTACTGATTACTTTAAGCCCACTCTTAAGACCTACTGCTTGGAAAAAAAGATTCCTTTCAAAATATTACTTCTCATTGGCAATGCACCTGGTCACCCAAGAGCTCTGATGGAGTGATTAACAGGTACAACAAGATTAATATTGTTTTCATGCCAGCTAACACAACATCCAGTCTGCAGCCCATGGATCAAGGAGGCATCTAGTCTTTCAAGTCTTATTATTTAAGAAATATATTTTGTGATGCTATAACTGTAATTCCTCTGATGGATCTGCATAAAGCAAATTGAAAACTTCCTGGAAAGGATTCGCCATTCTAGATGCCATTTAAAAACACTTGTGATTCATGGGAAGAAGTCAAAATATCTGCATTAACAGGAGTTTGGAAGAAATTGGTTCCAACCCTCATGGATGACTTGAAGGGGTTCAAGACTTCACTGGAGGAAGTAACTGCAGATGTTGTGGAAACAGCAATAGAACTAGAATTAGAAGTGGAGCCTGAAGATGCAACTGCATTGCCAAATTCTCAGGATAAAACTCTAAGGGATGAGGAGTTGCTTCTTGTGGATGAGTAGAGAAGGTGGTTTCTTGAGATGGAGTCTACTCCTGCTGAAGATGCTGTGAAGGTTGTTAAAATGACAACAAAGGATTCAGAATATTACATAAGCCTATTTGATAAAGCAGTGGCAGGGTTTGAGAGGGCTGACTCCAATTTTGAAAGAAGTTCTAATGTGGGTAAAATACTGTCAAACAGCCCTGCACACTGCAGAGACATCGTTCATAAAGGGAAGCGTCAGTTGATGCAGCAAACTTCACTGCTGTCTTATTTTAAGTAATTGTCACGGCCTCCCTGCCCTCAGCAATCACGACCCTCATCAGTCAGCAGCCATCAATGCCAAGGCGAGACCCTCCAGCAGCAAAAAGATTACGACTCACTGAAGGCTCAGATGATGGTTTGCAGTTTTTAGCAATAAGGGATTTTTAATTAAGGTATGTACTTTTTTTAGACATAATGCCATTAAACACTTAATAAAACTACAGTATAGTGTAAACATAACTTTTGTAGGCACTGGGGAAGAAAAAATCATGTGACTCCCTTTATTGCAGTATTCGCTTTATGGAGGTGGTCTGGAACAAAACCTGCAATATTCCCGAGGTGTGCCTGTAATGCTTTTGCAGAATAAATTTAAAAGAGAATTTTTTCTGTTTTGTTTTCAGCTAACTAGTTTTGTAAACCTACTTCCCTAATTCTGCAACCATGACCTATTCCAATAGGAGGTTATCACATTTCAGACATTTCTGAGGTAGAATAGAAGAGGGAAACAGAAATGGAAAAAGGTAGCCATACTTGCAGGCTACCATGGAGAATCTTAAAATGAGAAGCTAGAAAGCACCATGCCATTTCAATTTAAGTGAACATCCAGGGAAGTATTAGAAGAAAGAGGTAGGAGGTTGTGAGTGCAGGAGGAGAATGAGGGAGAGAATGAAGGGCCATGGTGATGAGATAGGAAGAAACTGAGGAATTTCCTTCCAGGCTTATGTCAACTTAATTTCACTAATTTTATTCTGTGATCACCTGACTGTGTTGTGCCCACCTCCCCAACCTACTGCTCTGCACTATTTCTCTCTGTCTTTGTGGCTGTATATGGTAATCTCATAGAGCATGAATCTTTTGATAAGACTGTCACATGCTAGGAAGGGCCCCGATTAGAAGAACCCTCAAAGCTCCTGAAGAGACAAGGTAACCTCCAGCCATGAATCCCACTGTGTAATGGAAAATGCACTGTGCTAAGTCCCAGAAGACACAGGTTCTCTCCCACTCCTACAAGGCACATGGGTGCAAGCCACTTAACCTTTCTGAGCCTCTTTCATGTTATGTGTAAAAGGGGAATAACAATGTCTTCAGCCCAAGGTTGTTGTGAATACTGAAATGAGAGCAAAACGTTTTACTCAGTAGACCTGAAGAGCTCCTTCAAAGGGAGTTATCAGTCAGATACAACTGCAACAAGGAAAAGGGGTAAGAGCTCCTAATTTTCCTCTCCAGGACCCGAACGCACTGGCACCATGCAGTTGGTACACCTATATTTTTTTCTCTGGGGTTTATACTCTATATTTTAATTTTATGGTAAGGCTGAATGCTTCCTTTTAAACTGAAATTTTGTAAATGGACATTTAGTTTCATGCTATAGAGGAGTCACAAGGATAATAAGATGCAATGAATGAGATAGTAAATATTTCTATGTCATACATAAAATATATATATTTAAGTATATCATATATATTTCAACATATATAATAAATAAAAATATAATATATATTTCAATAATTATTTTTTAGTCTGGAATATAACTCACCCTGTTTAGGTTGTAATGGATAGTAGTGTTTGTATCTGTTTATTTTTTATTTGAAACATAGTTGAATTACAATGTTATGTTAATCACTTCTGTACAGCAAAGGGCCTCAGTTATACATATATATACATTTTTATTCATATTATTTTCTTTTTTAATTAATTTATTTATTTTGGGCTGCATTGGGTCTTCGTTGCTGCGTGCGGGCTGTTCTCTAGTTACGGTGAGCGGGGGCTACTCTTCGTTGCGGTGCACGGGCTTCTCATTGCAGTGGCTTCTCTTGTTGTGGAGCACGGGCTCTAGGAACACAGGCTTCAGTAGTTGTGGTGCATGGGTTTAGTTGCTCCACAGCATGTGGGATCTTCCAGGACCAGAGCTCGAACCAGTGTCCCCTGTACTGGCAGGCGGTTCTCAACCTCAGGGGCACCAGGGAAGCCCTTCTTTTCCATTATGGTTTATCACAGGATATTGAATATAGTTCCCTGTGCTATACAGTAGGACCTTGTTGTTTATAGTCATTTGTATCTTGTGGCACTTACTCAACTCAGCAATGGGCCGAGTTTGGGAAGTTTTTTGGATTTTTTAAAATATTTATTTATTTGGCTGCACCAGGCCTTAGCTGTGATGTGCAGGATCTTTTAGTTGTGGCATGTGAACTCTTAGTTGTGGTATGTGAGATCTAGTTCCCTGACCAGAGATTGAAGCTGGGCCCCCTGCATTGGGAACATGGAGTCTTAGCCACTGGACCATCAGGGAAGTCCCAGTAATGGACCAAGTTTTAAAGTTGGAATGAGCTCAGGTTGTGCTTGAAAAACTTTTTGCACAAGACGGACTCTTATAAGTCATATGGAATCAGAAATCAGTTTGGCAAGCACTTCACTAAAAGCTTTAGCTGTATTAACTCACTTAATCGTCACAAACTCTCCAGTGAAGTTGACATTACTGCCATTACATATTTAAGTGCTTTATGAACATTATTGCATTTAATCTTTACAGTAAACCTCATGGATATTATTATCCCTTTTTGGAAATAAGAAAACTGATATTGAGAGAGGTTGAAGCAATTGAGCAAGATTCCTTACGTAAAAAGAATTCAAACTCAGATCTGACTTTCCCATGACACCAAATCACAGCATTTGGGCAGAAATAGGTATGCAGATATTTTAGAATGGATGGTATAAGCTGAAGTGCTAGATTAGAAGCATTTCATGCATTTAAAGGGGAAATCACCTAATAACATCTCAATAAAAGCAATTTGCATTTATCTAGTAACAACTCTTCATCCTTTGCCTAGAGAAGTTTCATACTCCCTAAGCACCATCACAGTATTACACAGTGAGAAAGAGAAATGAACTTGTGGAACTGATGAAATAAAAAGAATGTGAAGTAGGAGGAAGAACATGGGAACAAAAGGAGGAAAAAATAGGAGAAAAAGAAAAAAATGATAAAATCATTTTCTGAATGACATTATGGCAGGAACGCAGAATGATTACTATGGCATATGAAACCCATGTTAGGATAACTACAGCATATTCTTACTTCAGAAGGTAAACAATACATATAATTAAAGTCCCTGAAAGAATCAAAACATTGGATCAAAAGTAATATTTAAATATTTGAAAATTCAGAATTAAATACTAAACTCTGTCTACAAAATGATTTGTAGTAGAAATAAAATAGACCGCTTCTATACAAAACAACTTTAAGAATTAAACATTTTAAGTAATGAAAACAAACCATTTGGATAATGAAAATTTTCCTCTCAAATCAACCAAAAAATTTAAGAAACCAATAAATCACTTTATTAATTTGATATGGTTTCTATAATAAACTACCACAAACTTAGTGACTTAAAAGAACACAGTTTTTATTACCTTATAGTTCTCCAGGCCAGAAGTCCAAAGTCCTTTCTCTGAGTTAACTTCAAGATGTTGGTAGGGTTGGTTACCTCTAGAGACTCTAGTGATGAATCCATTTCCATGCCTTTCCTAAGAGCTTCCAGACCTGCCTACATACCTTGGCTTGTGACCCCTCCCTCTTATCACTCCAACCTCTTGCTTCCACCATCACATCTCTTACCTCCTCTTCTGTAGTCAGATCTTCCTCTGCTTCCATTTTATAAGTTTACCTATAATTACAATAGGGTCAAACCAGATAATCCAGGATATCTCCCCATCTCAAGATCCATAATGTAATCACATCAGCAAGGCTCCTTTTGTGATATAGAGTAACATTCTCAAGTTCCAGGGATTAGGCCATGTATATTTTTGGGGATTATTATTCACTTTACCACAGTCACTCTCTAAACTAAATTAAATATCCTAATACATGCCTGTGGAATGTGCAAAAAATTTTGAATCTGTTATTTGAAACTTAAACACAGAAATGTACAAAAGTAGGAAGCAATCAAATATGTTGACTGGATTTAAAAAGACATAGAAGAAAAGTACAAAATCATATCTGAAAAGAAGATAAAATTATAAGGTACTCAAGGAAGAATAAATGTAAAAGAAAATTAAATAAGAAATGTTATAAACAGACAAGAGAATGAAAATGTTAAAAAAGCACCATGATACATGCTAAAAAAGAAGATGAAAACATTAGGACAGAACAGTTGTGTAAAACTACGATCCAAGAAAAATTTCTAGATGTAATAGGAAACCTGAAAGATTCCACCAACTTACTGTAAATATGGGTGGGCAAGAATCAGTTTTGAGGTATATGCTAGTAAAATGATTGGAATTCAAAGGTAAGGAATATGTCCTCAGTGTTTCCAGGCAAAATGATTAAATAACCTCAAAGGACAAGATAATTACATGGGCATCAGAGTCTTCAAAACAACATACAAATCGAGGCACGATGGAGCAGCATTTCCAAAAACAAATTAAAGAAAGAGTGAATGACAGATTTCTCTATTAAGTACCAAGGCTTTTGGAAAACAATTTTAAACATGCAGGCACTAAGAATGCTGCACACATGTCCTCCCTGTGGAGTCTACTAGAAATAAGCTTGAACCAACCAGGAGATGCCTGGGAAAACTTTAGCCAACAGACCAATAGTGAGTGT
Organism: Lagenorhynchus albirostris; assembly: GCF_949774975.1. Lineage (NCBI taxonomy): Eukaryota > Metazoa > Chordata > Mammalia > Artiodactyla > Delphinidae > Lagenorhynchus > Lagenorhynchus albirostris. The sequence goes on along the minus strand of NC_083099.1, from coordinate 6,328,596 downwards.
TTCATATATTTAATTTTATCACTGAGTCTAAAACAAAAAGTGGAAGGATAATATGTACACGTTATATGCTCTGGTAAAATAAAGAGAGTGCAACTAAAAAATGGGAGAATGTGAGAGAGGGAAAAATAGTAGAGTAAGTCATAGATTATTGAGTAGGAATACCAATTAAGACTGGCCAGATAGTAATAGGTGAATAAAAAGTATGAGAAAGAGGCATTAAGTACACTTTAAAAATGTACAACAATAAAGTTATCTCTAGCAAACAACAAAAGCAAAAACCGAAATTGTCATAAATACCAAAAGAAATTTTTAAAGCAGAGAAAACACACCAAATGCAGAAACACAGTAAATATGACATAATACACACAGGAGTCATTAAATAATAATACAGTTGAGCCCAAGTATATCAGTCACAACAAAAGTCTGTAGGCCTAACCCATCTTTTAAAAGAAAGACATTTCCAAATTGGCCCAGAAAGCAAAATTTACCTCTATGTGAATACTTGAAACACAGTGATTCAAAAAGGTTAAAAATAAAGGGAAGGACAAACACAGGAAAAATATATGAAAGTGGTGATTACAATCCTGATAGCCAGATAAAGTCAAATTTAGACACCAAAAAAAAAATTAAAAGAGACCAGAAAGGCTGTATAATGCTGAGTGCATGCTTGGGAGAAAACAGCATTGAGTTCTACTTCTAGTTCTTCTCATAAGTTTGAGATCATAGGTAAGGAAATTGAGCCCCAATTTTCTCACATATGAAATGGTAATGATAACTTTATCACACAGACAGTACCTTCCTTTTGCAATGAATAGAATTCACCTTCTAATAATGGGGAAGCAATTCCTGGCACCAAGCAAATGTTTTAATGCTGAATGGGATATACATGCTCTATCAGCTCCAGCATCCAGAATATTCTTAAGTGCTCCTCTAGATTATTTTTTAAGCATCTCATTTAAAACTAAGAACTTCCTGACCCTTTTGGATTTCCAAGAAGACTGAACGATATTCTGGCTATGGGTCTCCAAAGGAAGTATCCTATAATCTCCTGTGGTAATAGGTAGAGAAATAATTGACCAAAGCCCATCCAGCTTTTAGCAAAATCCATTGCTTTTTCCTCCTTTCAATATATGTTTATTGAATCCTACTATGTACCTTGTACATATGGTTTTTTTTCTTGTATCGGGATTTATTTTGATTTCACAAATTTTTATTGGGGGACTGCTCTGCCATGCACTAAGAGTTGTCAGGGTTGCAGATGAGACACACAATTCTCAGGGACCTCACAAAGTGTCCTGAGTTTCCCATCTCCCTAATCTAAGGAATTCTCATACTCCTGCCCTATAGATTCTGAAAATGATTCCTTGTCTGCAACCCAATCTGGAAGACCAGTGAACATTACTGTGTGGAGGTGATGGACGCACACACAAGACATCTTACAGGACTATCCAGTGTGGGTCAGTAAAGGAACCCCTGACTTTCACAGATTGGATTGGGTTCCAAAGTTATTGAGCAAAAAAAATCAGAGAGATTTTCCCTGCCACCATATAAACAGAAAATTTTCATCCAAGCACTAAAAGAAAGAAGGATGAAAGAAAGGGAGAGTGTGAGAGATAAAAGAAGAAAGAAAGAAAGAAAAGGAGAGAAGTTGCCTGTATATACTTACAGATTTTCAAATGCCACATAATTTGTCCTTTGAATATCATAGAATGTACCTACTTTTGACTTCAGCTTTTGCATTATGTATTTATGTAAAATACATTTAGCCAGGAGGAACCTTTGAAATTCTCATTACTATTCCATGGGGGAAACTTATAAACTTTTTCCTGCTCATACAAACTCAAAGAGAGTTGTCTGAGGTACTCTGCAATTTAGTTATTTAATTTAATTATTAAACTGAACCTGACTGTAATATGTCTCTTTTCTTTCCTTCCATCTGATTGATTGACATGAAATTATCCTGCGGTTATTGTGTTTCATTAATACCATTTTCATTAATTTCCATTTTGTTCTGACATCATTCGATTATAAATGCCTTAGGTAGGATTGGTTTAATCCCAGCTATATTATATCTAATAGTTTGCCACCTACAGAATTTCCACGTGTATTTTCAGTTTGCAGAATACACAGAGAATTGGGAACCTCAGTCCTGACTGAAAATTGGAGCTATTTATTGGAATAGTAGAAACTGAAAGCACAGGCATTCAAAGATGTGAGCTGTTTTCATTTTGCAAGAGTTGAAGATTTGAGGACAATTTGGGGCATATAGTTTATCAGACATTACAAAACCACCTGAATGACCCATGTTTCTATGCAAACATAAAGCAAAGTCCATAATAGAAATGCATATGTTGGGGTATTTGTGGCTGTAAGGCCTCCACAATGTAACAATATAAAAATAAAGCTTAAGTGTATTGTAATCATGAGTTTTAACAGTCATCTTTGACTTTGCCTGTAGATTAACTGCTGTGCTTTTTTTTATCAAGATAATGCAAATTTAATTTTTAACATTGTAAATATTGTGATCATGTTTCCTAAGAGTTTAAATAATGAAAATGAGAACAATTCCAATCCCAATGCTAGCATGACCCAGATAACACCAAAAAGAAGGCTAAGTGCCTGTATTAATAACAGGTGGAAATACAACTGGATGAAGAAGGAAAATGATCAAAACAGAGTGTATTAAATCACATACTGCAGAGAATTTGGAAATGAGCTGGGTGGAGAAGGAGACAATCTCACAAGTTTGAGATGAGATATGCAAGTCCTTCTAAACCAATTAAAAGCTTTCATCTCCCCAAAAGATATCGATGCTCAGCAAAAAGTAGCCACTGAATCAGCTTGGCATTCATCACAAATGAACACACGTGTCTGCTGTGACTTTGTCAAATTAACATTTGGTAAGTAGCGCCCCAAGTCTACTGTTGGATGGTGAGCCTTGATTCAACAAAAGACCACAAAGGAAAGTGAAATAGAGAAGCTTAAGACTCATAGGTCCTGGAGGAAGTAGGTGGCATGACTTGAGGGGCCACATAGGGAGGTCAAGGCAGGGTGAAGACAGAGAGAGCTCCAGGACCTGGGGCACATGCCTTTATTAGGGTTAGTGCATGGGGTGATTTGGAGTACTGAGGCTAAGGCTGGATGGGTCAATTCAAACCAAAAGTGTGGGGCTTTAGTAAGCTCCATGAGGGTCTTATCTAAGGAACACACAAGGGAGGGCCCTGGGAAAAGGGGGAGACTTCTCCTATCACAAGGGCCAATGGCAAGGTCATATCAGAAACGTACCTTTGCTTGTGACTCTGCAGACTGTTATCTAAATGTGAAAGGATTTCAATATAAAATGGAACCAGAGGATATGAAATGGAGAATCCCACACATGTGCCTGGGGTGGGGGGGGCATTAAGAACTGAGAGACTTATTTCCCCTAAATGCTGGATTTACAGAAAACTGGAATTAATCTCCTGACCAATGAACATCTGCCAATAATCTCTCCCCCTCCTCAAGCCAATTAACATACTGCATGGACTCTTGGCTGGACATCCCCACCTCCAGCCCGTCTTTGCACTCCTTGCGCATAAATACAACCCACCCCAAACTCTCACCAGACTCACCTGTAGCTTGCTGCAATTTGCATTTCCTGATTTACTGATACAATTCCTCTGCTATTCCCAAATAAACTCAATGTCTGGTAATTTGAACTTGCCCCAGTTTACCTCTTTACCTAGATTGACAAGGTTGTGCATTTGCAAGAGAGGCCCCCCACTTGGCCCAACACAGTGGAGGCCGAGACAGTACCAAGCAGTGACTCAGCTAAACTCTGAACAATATCATATCGCTCCTTTCTCTTTTTCTTATTCTATGAAAATGAGTTAAGTTACATTTCCTGGTTCAGAGATTGAAACTAAAATGTCTTCTGGGTAAACAAAAGGAGAAATTTTGAAAATCTCTTGGCTCCTTCCAGTGTACAGATCAAAGATCTTACAGGTCTTATCAAAGATCATTCTTTTTATAGTATCTCAAGTGATAAGCTGAATCATAGAAAAAACAAACAAATGAAAATGTTATCCCTAGCTATTTAGGTACTTTGATTTGAAGAAGGTAGTTGGAAATTACTTTCTAAATTTCTATGAAGAATTTAATGAAACATGTAAAATAAAAGATTGTTGATATCCTGTCCAAACACCCTCTAAACTCTGCTCATCAATCTGCAGATTTGGCCAACAGAGCAAATGTAAATTTTGGAAAATTCCACTCAGTTTATAAACTTCTAACAAAAGAAAATGTAAGGATTTTACCTTGTGAAATTTTCTGCAAAACTTTATACAACAGTGCTAAAAAGGGATGTGATTTGCTTATCTGTGATAGTGAGGATTTTGTAATGAAATTTTTTTTATCACTTTTCAGTTTCCTCAGAATGTGCAGAAGCCCTTAATGGTATTTTAGACTTTACTGAAATAAAAGAACATAGCCTTTCACATGTCTAGAGGATAGCTCTCAGTGATGTCAGCTATAGGAAAGATAAAATGTTGGCCTATTGTAAACTCATATTTTCAAGGTTTGGGACAAGAAAAATGTTCTCCAATTTAGAAATATATTGAAGATAAAAAATGGGAAAAGAATTACAATAAAACAGAAACTTAAATGCTGTTTCCCTAAAACTGTTTGATGCTCATCAAAGGGCCATAATGAGTTGAGAAAAGGATGAACTCTCTGTACCTGGATTATTTGATGCTTATGTGTAGGGTGCAACAAAAATTCATGAAAATGAAAAACATGACTCATTTTATGGAAATCCAAAAGCATGTCTACAGAAAAGGGAAGCCAAGTTTAATAGGACTTCCTCAATATCTTTACTAAAACTGTAATTTAAAATTTGGAATCCAATTTTCGTTTCGCAAGTTCAAGTTATCTCTGTGTATTAAAACCATTGACCTGAAGAAATTTGAATTATGATGCAATCCATTGAATTTCTGAATGCTTAAAAATGATGGGTATTTTAGACATGGCTAGTCTATATGGTGATTTTATAGATGCAAAAGACCTGATGACAAGCAGCTCGTCTACCAAAACAAGCATATGTATACAAAGTGGATGACATTATAGTCAGTGTTTTTTATTTTAGGCATTGTAATAGGTATGTAGTTGTATCTCATTGTTTTAATTTGCAGTTCCTTAATGATGTTGAGCATCTTCTCATATGCTTATTAGCCATCTGTACATCTTCTTTGTTGAGTTTCAAATATTTTGTACATTTTATAATTGAGCTTTTTGTTTCTTTTTTAATTGAAGTATAATTGACTTAGCATTATATTAGTTTCAGGTGTACCACATAGTGATTTGATATTTTTGTACATTATGTAATGATCACCACAATAAGTCTAGTTACCATCTGCCACCATACAAAGTTATTGCAATATTATTGACTGTATTCACTATGCTGTACATTGTATTTCCATGACTTATTTATTCTATAATTGGAAGTTTGTACCTCTTAATCCCCTTCACCTATTCACCCATCCCCTCATCCCCCTCCCTTTTGGCAACCACCAGTTTGTTCTTTGTATCTATGTGTCTGTTTCTGTTTGCTATGTTTGTTCATATGTTTTGTTTTTTAGACTCCATATATAAGTGAAATCATGAAGCATTTGTCTTTCTCTGTTTGACTTATCTCACTTAACATAATATCCTCTAGATCCATCCATGTTGTCACAAATGGCAAGATTTTATTCTTTTTTATGGCTGAGTAGTATTCCATGTGTGTGTGTCTGTGTGTAAAAGGTATATACACATCTTCTCTATCCATCCATCCATCAATGGATATTGAGATTGCTTTCATATTTTGTTTATTGTAAATAATGCTGGAATAAACATTGGGTTGCATATATCCTTTGGAATTAGTGTTGCTATTTTCTCTGAATAAACACCCAGAAGTAAAATTGCTGGATTTTTAATTTTTTGAGGAACCTGTATACTGTTTTCCATAGTGGCTTTACCAATTTACATTCCCATTTTTTTATTTGTTGTGTTTTCGATAATAGCCATTCTGACAGCTGTAAGGTGATATCTCATTGTGGTTTTGATTTGCATTTCCCTGATGATTAGTGATTTTGAGCATCTTTCCATGCGCCTGTTGACCATCTGTATGTCTTCTTTGGAAAAATGTCTATTCAAGTTATCTGCCCATTTTGTAATCGGGTTGCTTGTTTTTTTAAATAATGAGTTGTATGAGTTATTATATATTTTGGATATTAACCCTTTGTTAGATATACTGTTTGAAAATACCTTCTCCCATTCAGTAGGTTGTCTTTTCATTTTGTTGATGGTTTCCTTTGCTGTGCAAAAGTTTTTTCGTTTGATACAGTCCCATTTGTTTATTTTTGCTTTTATTGCCTTTGTCTGAGGAAACATATCCAAAAATATACTACTAAGACCCGGGTCAAAGAGCTTACTGCCTAAGTTTTTTCCAAGGAGTTTTATGGTTTCAGGTCTTACATTTGAGTCTTTAATCCATTTTAAGTTTATTTTTGTATATGGTGCAAAAAAGTGATCTAGTTTCATTCTTTGCATGTGGTTGTCCAGTTTTCCCAACACCATTTTTTGAAGAAATTGTCTTTTGCCCAATGTATGTTCTTACCCCTTTTGTTGTAGATTAATTGATGATGTAAGTTTGGGTTTATTTCTGGCCTATATTCTTTTCTATTGACCCTTGTGTCAGTTTTTGTGCCATTATCATACTGTTTTGATTACTGTAGCTTAGTAGTATAGCTTGAAATCAGGGCATGTGATACCTTGAACTTTGTTCTTTTTTCTCAAGATTGCTTTAGATATTCTGGATCTTTTATGGCTTCATACAAATTTTAGGATTATTTGTTCCAGTTCTGTGAAATATGTCATTGGAATTTTGATAGAGTTTGCATTGAATCTGTAGATTGCTTTGGTAGTATGGATATTTTAATAATATTAATTCTTCCAATCCATGATCATGGCATTTCTTTTCATTTATTTGGGTTGTCTTCAATTTCTTTCATCAGTGTCTTATAGTTTTCAGAGTACAGGTCTTTCACCTCCTTGGTTAAATTTGTTCTTAGGGTTTTTATTCTTTTTGATGCAATCATAAGATTGCTTTCTTAATTTCTCTTTGATAGTACATTACTCGTGTGTAGAAATGCAACAGATTCCTGTCTATTGATTTTGTAACCTGCAACTATACTCAATTCATTTATTAGTTCTAACAGTTTTTTGGTGGAGTCTTTAGGGTTTTCTATATATAATAGCATGTCATCTGCAACTAGTGACAGTTTTACTTCTTTCTTTCCAAATTGGATTCCTTTTATTTCTTTTTCTTGCCTTATTGTTATGGCTAGGACTTCCTATGTTGAATACTATAAGCAAGGGTATGTTGAATAATAGTGGAAAGAGTGGACACCCTTGTCTTTTTTCTGATATTTGAGGAAAACTTTAAACTTTTCAACATTGCGTATGATGTCAGTTTTTGGCTTGTCATATATGGCCTTTATTATGTTGAAGTATGTTCTCTGTATACCCACTTTGTTAAGTTTGTTTCTTTATGGTTGAACTTTGAGTTCTTCATATATTTTGGATGCAAGTTCTTTTTCTGATATGATTTTAGCAAATATCTTCTCTCAATCAGTAACTTATCTTTTCATTCTCTTAACTGTCTTCACAGAGTTTTTAATTTCAATGTTGTTCCACTTATCATTTTTTTCTTCATTGACTGTGCTTTTGGTGCTATATCTGAAAACTCATTCCCTAACCCAAGGTCACCTAAATTTGATCCTACGTTATCTTTGGGGAATGTTATAATTTTTCATTTTACACTTAGGTCTATGATGCATTTTTAGTTAATTTTCAAGAAGGGTGTAAAGTCTGTGTCTAGGATTCTCTTTTTTTTCCTTCTTCTTTTCTTTTGTTTTTTTCTTTTTTTGCATCTGGATGTCTGGCTGTTCTAACAGCATTATTTATTGAAAAGACTGTGCATTTTCCATTGACTCTTCCTTACTTCTTTGCTAAATATTAGTCTACTGTATTTGTATGGATATATTCCTTGGTTCTGTAGTCTGTTCCATTGATCTATTTTTCTATTCTTTCACCAACACAACACTATCATGATCACTGTGACTTTGTAGTAAGTGAACTCCAGTAGTATCAGTCCTACAGTTTTGTTCTTCAATATTATGTTGGCTATTCTGAGTCTTTTGTTTTTCATATGTCATTTTGAATAAGTTTGCTGATATCCACAAAATAATAACTTCCTGGGATTTGGACTAGTGTTGTATTGAATCTGTAGATCAAGTTGGAAAGAACGGACATCTTAATAATATTGCTTCTTCCTACCCATAAACATGGAATATCTCTCCATTTACTTAGTTCTTTTATTTCTTTTATAGGAGTTTTATAATTTTCTTCATATAGCTCTTTACATATTTTGTTAGATTCATATTTGTTAGATTCCTATCTAAATATTTAATTTTGGGGGTGCTAACATAAGTGATACTGTGTTTTTTATTTCAACTTCTAATTGTTTATTGCTCATATATATGAAAGAATTGGCTTTTGTGTTTAACCTTGTATCCTGAATCCTTGCTATAATCACTGTTTAGTTCCAGGAGTTTTTGTTGTAGTTTTTGAGTATTTGGGATATTCTACGTAGACAATCATGATATTTGTGAACAAAGACAATTTTATTTCCTCCTTCACAGTCTGTTTACATTTTATTTCTTTTTCTTATTTTATTGCATTAGTTAGAACATTCTGTACAATGTTGAATAGCCATGAGGAGAAGGGACATCTTTGCTTTATTTCTAATTTTAGGAAGAAAGCATCTAGTTTCTCGCAATTAGTATGATGTTACCTGTGGGTTATTTTTACTGTCTTCCTTAGCTGTGAGTTTCAGAAGCTAAAATTTCTAGAGTCCCTTTTTGATCTGCTACTGTGGACTTTGGATTGTCCTAGAGACACCTTAAGTAGGTCCTGAGGCTTGCCATTCTTTCAGCTATAATCTGTAATTATACAAGGGCCCACATTGACATGTGGTGGTAAGGAGGAGGAGAAGCATTCTATAGTTTTACAATTATGTCTCAGTCTTTTAGAGAGCCTGTGCCCCTGGGTTGTGACATTGTCTGCCTGTATTTTTATCCTCTTAGATGAGACAGTAAGGCTAGAGGGGATATCAGTTGGATATTTTACTTCCTCCAGATCAATTAGGCTCTGATAAAATCCAAGTCACTCAGGCTCTGATCAAATAATTGCCCTCGAGGATAGATTTTTGTTAAGGAGAATGGAATATTATGAGCTTACTTCAAAATTGTTAATTCCTTGCCCCCGCCCCCAATTCCAAAAGGCTTAGTGGATTTTTTTTGTGATCTTTACCTAGAATCTAATGGGCTCTTGGACATGAAACTCACAAAAGTGTGGGACACCCCCCTGCCCAGAACGGAGGTCCCTGGAGCTTTTAACTCTTAAGCTGGTCAGTGCTAAACCTCCAGCAATTATCCTTTAAGTGTTCCTGCTAGTAATGGCTTCAATCATGTGCTTCTGATCCAAGTAAGCTGTGAATCCCTTTAGTTAACTGTCTCTTCAGTATTAGGGTAGGGTCTTGATCTATAACCTCAGTTCTTTGATAGATCAAAGAATAGTTGGAGATTTTCAGTTTGTTTAGCCCTTTTTTTGTATTTTAAGGGCAGGAGTCACAACTTCCAACCTCTTTACATGTCAGACTAGAAACTAGGGGTCTCTGGATGACATTGCTGGAAACTGAAAATTAATCCCTACAAATGAAAAGCGCTGCTGTTGCTGGTAGGTAAAATCCTAAGTATTCTATGCCTTCACACTGTTGTTGAAAAACTATTTAGTTTGATGTTATCATATTAGACTGGCACCAAGAATCAATGTAGTGTAGCTTTGATAAGAGCAAAACTGCAAGTCAGTGTGAATTTTGCCTTTAACTATATTCAATTTTGCCACTACATAAGAGAATAAAAGGATATCCTAAAGGTAAAAAGAAGTTCAGAGAAGTATTATTGAAAAAAAAAAACAGAAAGAGTAAAAGTATCCTACTCTATCATGGAATAGAAAAAAAATGTCATTACTATTTTTAAATTAAATATAAGTAATATTGGTTTAATTAGTTCTATTATATTTATGTTCTCCTTAAAGTTATGTATCTTTAGAACACCAAATAATGAAACCTGCAAAATATAAATATCTAATAAAGAATTTTAAAAGTTAAAGTGCTGAATCAGAGGACAGAAAGGAGCATAAAATTATTGTTATATTTTTCATACACATTTTTTATTTTATTAGACTACTGTTAATTACTATTAATTGCCACTGTTACTAGTCCTATTGGTGTTTTGCTTAAATAATAGCATTTATGTAACAGAAAGTTAGATAAAAAAGAGGAATACAGAATTTCAAACACCTATTTTTCATATTTGTATGTTAAAGTAATGACTCATATTATTTAATATATGGACAATTATTTAATATATATTACATTATTATGGTATTTTTGTCTGATATGGCTTTGTCATGGGCTGACTTTCTAAAACCTGGTCACCCTATTTAACTTTCACTCTAAGAAGTATAGGCTTTCTTAAGGCAACTTGGGAGCTCGAGGCAATGCCTAGGAGCCAGTCAAGGAAGCACCTATAGTAGATCCCAAGATGAAATGTCAAGAGCTCTCCGAGCCCATGAAGGATATGTCACTCATTCTTTAATAAAATTCATTAAATATTATCAGCCTTCTGCAGTACCACAGGAAATAGAGGGAACAGGTTTGTGCACATGTTTGGAAATGGGTGGACAAGAGGAGAACATATACTCTACATACCAGTTTTGCCCCGGGATGAAAATCAGGAAGACGTATACGTAAGCCCTGTGGCTCAGAGGAAATGATAAGAACAGGTTGCAGAAAACAGGTTGGTGTTAAGAAGTTGATCATAGGTGAAGCACTGAGTCTAAAGTATATCCCAACTGGAATGACAAAAGAAGCCTTCTACATAGCTAGGGTGGCAGAAGAAACAATAGCTTAAAAATTACCTGTGAACATGTAAGACCTCTATAGACACCTAGAACTATTGGAAGGAATAGGAAAACCTAAAGAACTTGCATAGGTGGGGGCAGGGTATAATGACAGAGAATCGACTGCTATGAAAGTGGGAGCTGCAAGCTAGTAAAAGCATGATTCATGTATTAATATGACCTTATTTGCACCTATGGAGGGTGAAGCTTGATTACATTCAGGTGTCTGTATCTGTAAGGTTAACCTTATTAATTGTATCATTCAAATCCTTATAGTGGACCAACATTGCTTGTTCCTGCCCAGCTTCCTTTTTCTCTTTGGAAACTAATAACTTAATATTCCTTTGTGAACCATGCTATCCGTATGGTTTAAGTGAGATTGAACCTATTGAGACCCCAGAGTTAAGCATGTGACCCAGGACTAGGCAATCAGAACATCCGATATCTGGTCACAGAGATTGCATCACAGTTCAGTTGACTCATAACAAGCAAATACAGCCACATGTATTTTCTAGAACTGTTAGGAAGATAAGGTCTCTTTATATCTGTATTGCCATTTATGCAGATGATGTAAATATATAGCTGCTTGTAGAGCACCAAAGCCAAAATACAAGAATGCAGAACCTAGTGGTGGAGAAAGAAACTGTGACAGAACAAGAGAAAGAGCAAGAGATGAGAGACACACACAGATACACACACACACACACACACACACACACACACAGTGGATGGTGAGGAATGGTCAGTTAATAATAATATCATTGAAAAAGAGCACTGAACTATATCTGGACTTTCACCAATAGATCCCTTACTTGGAGGACTAAGTTTTAGTACTTAGAATAATCAAGGACTAATAACGATATCAAAGTCCTGCAAATTTAATGTATTTCTTTTAATTTATTGTTATGCTTTATTTTATTTTTTTTGCTTTATATATTTGATTGCATGGTGCCTAATGGTTTATGATTATAATATAAACCTCCTGCTAGGTGTTCTTTAATTATTTTAACCTGAAACTTTTTATGTAATATTCATAGGAATCCCAATAACTTTTTTTACATATTAATGTTATAATTTTGCTCATCCTTTTTGTATGCCTTGTTAAATAGATTTTTCATTAGTCTCTTATAGATAGTTCAAGACTGGATTTTATTTTGTAATGCAAACTAATATTGTGTGTGTTTGCAGTTATTGATTACATTGGTTCTATTCTCAATTATTTCATGACCTACTTATGGTCCTATTTGTGACATCTAGCTCTGTTTTCTTTTCCCACATTGACGTGATATAAATTATTTTTATAATGCTGAATTCTTGTTAGTATTTTGTTAAGAATTTTCAGACCTCTATTCAAGAGAAATATTAGTTTCTACTTTTCCTTCATTTTTTTTTTTGTACTAACTTTGCCTCATTTTGTTATTAAGGTAACATTAACTTCACAAAATTAAGTGCGATGTTTTCTCTCCATTTTAACATTCTGGAAGAGATTGTGAAGAATTGTTATTTCTTTGACATTTGGTAAAATTCTCCAATGAAACCATCTGAACTTGGAGATATTCTTTTGGGAAATTTATTAATTACGAATTTTAATTTGGGGCATCCCTGGTGGCTCAGTAGTTAAGAATCTGCCTGCCAATGCAGGCAACATGGGTTCGAGCCCTGGTCCAGGAAGATACCACCTGCCACGGAGCAACTAAGCCTGTGTCAGAACTACTGATGCTGCACTCTAGAGCCCACGATCCACAACTATTGAGCCCATGCACCACAACTACTGAGCCAGCGTGGCACAACTACTGAAGCCCACCTGCCTACAGCCCGTGCTCTGCAACAAGAGAAGCCACTACAATGAGAAGCCTGCACACCACAACGAAGAGCACTTGGCACTCTCTGCAACTAGAGAAAGCCGAGGTGCAGCAACGAAGGCCCAACATAGCCAAAAATAAATAAATTAATTAATTAAAAAAAATTAAATTTCTAAATCATTGCAGCATATTTCAAATGATATATTTCATGTTGAATGAGTTGTAATATTTTGTGTTTTTTGAGAAATTGGTTCATTATTTATTAATTTATTTTTAACATCTTTGAGGGAGAATAATTGTTTTACAATGTTGTGTTAGTTTCTGCTGTATAACAAAGTGATTCAGCTATATGCACGTGTATATCCCCATATCCCCTCTCTCTTGCGTCTCCTTTCCACCCTCCTTAGCCCACCCATCTAGGTGGTCACAAAACACTGAGCTGATCTCCCTGTGCTATGCAACTGCTTCTCACTAACTATCTGTTTTATATTTGGTAGTGTATATATGTAAATGCAACTCTCTCACTTTCTCTCAGTTTACACTTCACCCCCTCCCCGTGTCCTCAAGTCCACTCTCTACATCTGCATCTTTATTCCTATCCTGGTCCTAGTTTCATCAGAAACTTTTTTTTTTTAAGATTCCATATATATGTGTTAGCATATGGTATTTGTTTTTCTCTTTCTCACTTACTTCACTATCTATGACAGACTCTATGTCCATCCACTTCACTACAAATAACTCAATTTCATTTCTTTTTATGGCTGAGTAATATTCCATTGTACATATGTGCCACATCTTCTTTATCCATTCATCTGTCGATGGACATTTAGGTTGGTTCCATGTCCTGCCTATTGTAAATAGAGTTGCAATGAACATTGTGGTACACGACTCTTTTTGAATTATGGTTTTCTCAGGGTATATGCCCAGTAAGTGGGATTGCTGGGGCATATGGTAGTTCTATTTGTAGTTTTTTTGGAACATCCATACTGTTCTCCATAGTGGCTGTATCCATTTACATTCCCACCAACAGTGCAAGAGGGTTCCCTTTTCTCCACATGCTCTCCAGCATTTATTGTTTGTAGATTTTTTGATGATGACCATTCTGAATGGTGTGCAGTGATACCACATTGTGGTTTTGATGTGAATTTCTCTAATGATTAGTGATGTTGAGCATCCTTTCATGTGTTTGTTGGCAATCTGTATATCTTCTTTGGAGAAATGTCTATTTACGTCTTCTGCCCATTTTTGGATTGGGTTGTTTGTTTTTTTGATATTAAGCTGCATGAGCTGCTTGTGTATGTTGGAGATTAAGCCTTTGTCACTTGCTTCATTTGCAAATATTTTCTCCCATTCTGAGGATTGTCTTTTCTTCTTGTTTATGGTTTCCTTTGCTGTGCAAAAGCTTTTAAGTTTCATTAAGCCCATTTGTTTATTGTTGTTTTTATTTCCATTTCTCTAGGAGATGGGTCAAAAGTCCCTTGCTGTGATTTATGTCATAGAGTGACATATTTCTTCCTATGTTTTCCTCTAAGAGTTTTATAATGTCTGGTCTTACATTTATGTCTTTAATCCATTTTGAGTTTATTTTTGTGTATGGCATTAGGGAGTGTTCTAATTTCATTCTTTTACCTGTAGCTGTCCAGTTTTCCCAGCACTACTTACTGAAGAGGCTGTCTTTTTTCCATTGTGTATTCTTGCCTCCTTTGTCATAGATTAGTTGACCATAGGTGCATGGATTTATCTCTGGGCTTTCTATCCTGTTCTACTGATCGATATTTCTGTTTTTGTGTCAGTACCATCCTGTCTTGATTACTGTAGCTTTGTAGTATAGTCTGAGTCCAGGAGCCTGATTCCTCCAGCTCTGTTTTTCTTTCTCAAGATTGCTTTGGCTATTCAGGCTCTTTTGTGTTTTCATACAAATTGTAAAGTTTTTTGTTCTAGATCTGTGTAAAATGTCATTGATCGTTTGATAGGGATTGCATTGAATTTGTAGATTGCTTTGGGTAGTATAGTCATTTTCCCAATGTTGATTCTTCCAATCTGAGAACATTGTATAACTCTCCATCTGTTTGTATCATCTTTAATTCCTTTCATCAGTGTCTTATAATTTTCTTCTTCTTTTTTTCTTTTTGCAGTACGTGGGCCTCTCACTGTTGTGGCCTCTCCCGTTGCACAGCACATGCTCTGGATGTGCAGGCTCAGCAGCCATGGCTCACGGGCCTAGCTGCCCTGTGGCCTGTGGGATCTCCCGGACCGGGGCACGAACCTGTGTCCCCTGCATCGGCAGGCGGACTCTCAACAACTGCACCACCAGGGAAGCCCCTGTGTCTTATCATTTTCTGCATACAGCTCTTTTGTCGACTTAGGTAGGTTTATTCCTTGGTATTTTATTCTTTTTGTTGCAATGGTAAATGGGAATATTTCCTTAATCTCTCATTTAGATTTTTCATTATTAGTGTATGGGGTTACAAGTGATTTCTGTGCATTAATTTTGTATCCTGCTTTACCAAAGTCATTGACTAGCTCTAGTAGTTTTCTGGTAACATCTTTAGGATTCTCTAAGTATAATATCATGTCATCTGCAAACAGTGACAGCTTTACTTCTTATTTTCTGATTTGCATTCCTTTTATTTCTTTTTCTTCTCTGATTGCCGTGGCTAAAACTTCCAAAACTATGTTGAATAATAGTGTTGTGAGTGGGCAGCCTTGTCTTATTCCTGAACTTAGAGGAAATGGTTCAGTTTTCACCATTGAGAATGATGTTGGCTGTGGGTTTGTCATATATGTCTTTTACCATATTGAGGTAGGTTCCCTCTGTGCCCACTTTCTGCAGAATTTTTACCATAAATGGGTGTTGAATTTTGTTGAAAGCTTTTTCTGCATCTATTGAGATGATCATGTGGTTTTTATCCTTCACTTTGTTAATATGGTGTATCATATTGATTGATTTTGGTATATTGAAAAATCCTTGCATTCTTGGGATAAACTCCACTTGATCATGGTGTATGATCCTTTCAATGAGTGGTTGGATTCTATTTGTAAGTATTTTGTTGAGGATTTTTGTACCTATTTTCATCAGTGATATTGGCCTGTAGTATTTTCTTTTGTTATATCTTTGTCTGGTTTTGGTATCAAGGTGATGGTGGCCTCGTAGAATGAGTTTGGGAGTGTTCTTCCCTCTGCAATATTTTGGAAGAGTTTGAGAAGGATAGATGTTAGCTATTCTCTAAAAGTTTGATAGAATTCACCTGTGAAGCCATCTGGTCCTGGGCTTTTCTTTGTTGGAAGATATTTAATCATGGTTTCAATATCAGTGCTTGTGATTGTTCTGTTCTTATTTTCTATTTCTTCCTGGTTCAGTCTCAGAAGGTTGTGTTTTCTAAGAATTTGTCCATTTCTTCCAGCTTGTCTATTTTATTGGCATATAGTTGCATGTAGTAGTCTCTCATGATCCTTTGTATTTCTGCGGTGTCCGTTGTTACTTCTTTTTCAATTATAATTCTGTTTATTTGAGTTCTCCCTTTTTTTTTAATGAGTCTGACTAATGGTTTATCATTTTTGTTTATCTTCTTAAAGAACAAGCTTTTTGTTTTATTGACATTTGTTATCATTTCCTTTATTTGTTTTTCTTTTATTTCTGATCTGACCATTATGATTTCTTTCCTTCTGCTAACTTTGAGGGTTTTTTTGTTCTTCTTTCTCTAATTGCTTTAGGTGTGAGGTTAGGTTGTTTATCTGAGATTTTTCTTGTTTCTTAATGTAGGAGTGTGTTGCTATAAACTTTCTCCTTAGAACTGTTTTTGCTGCATCCCATACATTTTGAGTCATTGTGTTTTCATTGCCATTTGTTTCTAGGTATTTTTTAATTTCTTCTTTGATTTCTTCAGTGAACTCTTAGTTGTTTAGTAGTGTATTGTTTAGTCTTGTTATGTTTCTATTTCTTACATTTTTTTCCTGTATTTGATATCTAATCTCATAACATGGTCAGAAAAGATACTTGACATGATTTCAATCTTCTTCAATTTACTGAGGCTTGATTTGTGACACAAGATATGATCTATCCTGGAGAATGCTCCATGGGCACTTGAGAAGAAAGTGTATTCTGTTGTTTTTGGATGGAATGTCCTATAAATATCAATTAAGTCCATCTTACTTAATGTATCATTTAAAGATTGTGTTTCCTTATTTATTTTCCTTTTGGATGTTCTGTCCATTAGTGCAAGAGGTGTGTTAAAATCCCCTGCCGTGATTGTGTTACTGTCGATTTCCCCTTTTATGGCTGTTAGCATTTGCCTATGAATTGAGGTGCTCCTATATTGGGTGCATAAATATTTACAGTTGTTATATATTCTTCTTGGATATATTACTTGATCATTATGTAGTGTCCTCTTTGTGTCTTGTATTAGTCTTTATTTTAAAGTCTATTTTGTCTGATATGAGAATTGTTATTCCAGCTTTCTTTTGATTTCCATTTGCATGGAATATCTTTTTCCATCCCCTCACTTTCAGTCTGTATGTGTCCCTAGGTCTGAAGTGGGTCTCTTGTAGACAGCATATATACAGGTCTTGTTTTTGTATCCATTCAGCCAGTCTATGCCTTTTGGTTGGAGCATTTAATCCATATACATTTAAGGTAATTATCGATATGTATGTTCCTATTACCATTTTCTTAATTGTTTTGTATTTGCTTTTGTAGGTCTTCTCCTTCTCTTGTGTTTTCTGCATAGAGAAGTTCTTTTAGCATTTGTTGCAAAGCTGGTTTGCTGGTGCTGAATTCTCTTAACTTTTGCTTGCCTGTAAAGTTTTTAATTTCACCATCATAACTGAATGAGATCCTTGCAGTTTAGAGTAATCTTGGTTGTAGGTCTTTCCCTTTCATCACTTTAAATATGTTTGGCCACTCCTGTCTAGCTTGCAGAGTTTCTGCTGAAAGATCAGCTGTTAACCTTATAGGAATTCCCCACTATAATATTTATTGCCTTTCCCTTGCTGCTTTTAATATTTTTTCTTTGTATTTAATTTTTGATAGTTTGATTAGTATGTGTCTTGGCATGTTTCTTCTTGGATTTACCCTGTATTGGAGTCTTTGTGCTTTCTGTGCTTGATTGACTATTTCCTTTCCCATATTAGGGAAGTCTTCAACTATAATCTCTTGAAATATTTTCTCAGTCCCTTTCTTTTTGTCTTCTTCTTCTTGGACCCCTATAATTTGAATGTTGGTGTGTTTAATGTTGTTCCAGAGGTCTCTGAGACTGTCCTCAATTCTTTTCATTCTTTTCTCTTCATTCTGCCCTGCAGCAGTTATTTCCACTATTTTATTTCCAGGTCACTTCTCTGTTCTTCTGCCTCAGTTATTCTGCTATGGACTCCTTCTAGAGAAGTTTTTGTTTCATTTAATGTGTTGTTCATCGTTGTTTGTTTGCTCTTTAGTTCTTCTAGTTCCTTGTTAAACTTTTCTTGTGTGTTCTTCATTCTATTTCCAAAATTTTGGATCATCTTTACTATCCATCTTTACTATCTGAATTCTTTTTCAGGTCCACTTCATTTGTATGGTCTGGTGGGTTTTTACCTTGTTGCTTCATCAGCTGCTTATTTCTCTCTTCTCATTTTGTTTAACTTACTGTGTTTGAGGTCTCCTTTTTGCAGGCTGCATGTTCGTAGTTCCCATTATTTTTGGTGTCTGCTCCCAGTGGGTGTGGTTGGTTCAGTGAGTTGTGTATGCATCCTGGTGGAGGGTACTGGGGCCTGTGTTCTAGTGGGTGGGCCTGGATCTTTTCTTTCTGGTGGGCAGGGCCGGATCCAGTGGCTTCTTTTGGGATGTCTTTGAACTTAGAACTTATGACTTTAGGTAGCCTCTCTTCTAATGGGTGGGGTTGTGTTCCTGTCTTGCTAGTTTTTTGGCATGGGGCATCCCACCCTGGAGCTTGTTAGCCATTGGGTAGAACTGGGTCTTAGTGTTGAGACAGAGTTTTCTGGGAGAGCTCTCTCTGATTGATATTATGTGGGACCTTGTGGTCTCTGGTGGTCCAATGTCTTGGACTAGGCTCTCCCACCTTGAAGGCTCAGACCTGACACCTGTCCAGAGCACCAAGACCTTTCCAGCCACATGGCTATATCCAGTGAGGATCCAGGGCATTGGGTGTGGATGCTGAGGCTACAGCAGGTCCCTGATATGGGCTTCAGAGCCTGGTGATGCAGACACACCACTTTAATTGGTCCATTTTCTTTATGTTGTCAAATCTATGCATGTAGAATTGCTAATAGTATTCCTTTATTATCCTTTTTATGTCTGTACAGTCTGTAGTGATATTTCCTGCTTCATTTTTGTATTGATAATTTGTGTTCACTCTCTCTTTCTTTTTCAGTCTTGCTAGATGTTTGACAATTCTGTTATTTCAAAGGGAAGACCTTTGTTTCACTGATTTTATCCACTGTTTTTATCTGTTTTAAATTTCATTGATTTTTCCTATTATCTTTATTATTTTCTTCCTTCTAATCACTGGAATTATTTTTCCCTTTTTTCCCAGGTCCTTGAGGTCTGAGATTAGATTACTGATTTGAGGCTTTTCCTCTTTTGTAATGTAATATTTAACACTGTAAATTTCCTTCTCAACACAGCTACAGTTATGTCCACAAATTTTATGCTGTATCTTTCTTTTTATTCAAGTTCAACGTATTTTTAATTTTCCTTGAGGCTTCCTCTTTTACTCGAGTTATTTAGAAGTGTTTTATTTAGTTTCCAAGTATTCAGAGATTTTCCACCTATATTTTTGTTATTCCTTTCTACTTTGATTCCAATGTGCTCCAAGAACATAATTTTTATGATTACAAGTCTTTTAACTTTGTGTTTTGGTGCAGGATACAGCCTATCTTGAAAACTGTTGCACTTGGAAAGAATGTATATTTTGCTGTTGTTGAGTAGAATCTTTTAAAGAATATAATTTAGATTCTTTTGGTTGATGGTTTTGAGTTCTTTTAAAATTTGCTGATTACCTGTTTAGCTGTTCTGTCAGTTGTTGTGAGAGGGATGTTAAATCTACAATGAAAATTTTGGATTTTTCTATTTCTCTTTCTACTTCTATCAGTTTTTGCTTCACACATTTGACAGTTATCTTGTTTGGTTCTTAGAGTTGCTATTGCTGCATGATGGACTGGCCTTTTATTGTTGTATAATGTGCTTCTATTTCTCTTGTTTTTCTTTTGCTGTAAAGACTACATTATTTAATATTAATATAGTCACTCCTGCTTTCCTTTGAAAAATGTTGATACACCAACTTCCAACCTTTTATTTTTAACCTACCTTTGGTTAAAGTGAGTTTCTTATAGACAGCATAGAGTTGGGTTGTGTCATGTTTTTTAAATACATTGGGAGATTGTTTTCCTTTTCTGGAAATTGTCCCCATCACCACAATGGACCAGCCATGTTAGTAAGATGTTGGTTTCAAAAACACTTTTGTGATTTATTGACATTAGGTTTGGTAAGGACACACACTTATTTCATCCTATGAAGATACTTTTACAACTGTTAGGTTGGAAGTGTGAAATGATAATAATTTGCTTTGTCTCTATTTCTCTGGTTTCTCCTAACTTCTAGACCATGTTGTCTCATATTTAGAAGTTATCCCTAACATTAGAAGGAACTGGTATAACTTGCTACTAAGAACTGTAAATTATAGAAAACTGCACAATTACAGTTTCTCTTCTAATTCTGTAAATACAAGTTTGATGTATGTCAATCATATTGCAGTCTCAGGGCCTTTGCTCTTGCTGCTCCTGGAATTTGCTCCTTTTTAATATTTACATGGCTTACTTGCTCATTTTATTCCAAGCCATGCTGAATGGTCACTTACTCAGAGATTCCTTCTTCATTATTTCTTTCTGTAAGATTTTCTCTCCCTTCTACCTTCTTGGACTATGTCATTTTTATTCATTGAATAATCACTACCCAACATTTTAGCTTATCAATCTATTGGTTTATTTCCCCCTTTTTTGTCTCCCCTCTAAAATGTAAGGTCTGCTGGAGCCTGGGCTCTGTCTACCTTGATCACTGGGTGTCACTGATGCTTCAATACTGTGCCTGACTCAAAAGAGGCACTTATTTGTCAGAATGTGTCCAGAAAGGGGATTCAGAATAGTTGCCTCTTAGTTTCTCTAGAATCTTTCAGCATATGTATTTGAATTATGGCATTTTATTATGTTTTACGCAAACTATGCAACTATGACAATAACTTATCATACTCTTGGAGGAAAAGCCATGCTTTGGCCCTTGATAGTTACTTTCAGAACAATCTAATCGGTTCTATATATAGCAGAAATTCCTCTAGATTTCTGATAAGAGGTTTGGGCCATTCATTAGATACAGTAACAATTAAATTAATTTTCCCCAACTTTTCTTTTTTAATTCTTTTGTCTAGTTGCTATACAGTGTGGTAGTTATGGGGGAAGGATTAGCAACCTGATCTCATCCCACCAGTTTTCCTGGGAGTCATAAATATTTTCTTTTCAGTAACCAGATACCACATGAACCATATAGAGCCCTGAGTATCTACCACCTAGGGACGTTGAAGTCTTGTGAGATGTCCTCAAACCATGTATATATCAAACATTGCAATAAAGTAATAATCCACATCTACTAGTCAAATGTCTATGTGGATATTCTTAGAAGGAAAGAAATAATTTACTTTTAAAAATTACTTTTTTCATTACTTGTTCATTTAATGTATAACATATGAATATATTTCCTTATATGTATATATTTTTCTATCAGACAGAAAAATTCAGCCTTTATTGTATGAAGATCCTGAATATTCTATAAACAGTTTTAAGTTTATATACATAATATGTTAAAATATATGATAATTTTGCTGTCCTCACTGAAGAATTGTGGTTTTGGCAATGTGATAGGCTTCAGACGAGTTTGTGGACTTTCCATTCACTTGGTTCTGAGACTTTGGGCATGTTAAAAAACTTATTTAGAATTCCAGGGGTTTTCTCCATGTATAAAATTCAGATAAAAATCTCTACTACCGCTCTAAAAATTAGAACTATCTATAAAACCTGTATAAAAATCTTTAGTGCACAATAAATAAATGTAAGGATTATGATTATTGAAGACAATTTAATTATACAATTAAATGCTTATTGCTTTGCATTTCTAAATTTTTAATGTAAATAAAATCATAATTAGGAAAGCTAATTATTTGTCAGACTAAACATATTGAGTTTTCATTTGTTGTTTTTGGTAGAATGTCCCCTGGGGTATTCTATCTGCTTTGGGATATTAAAAATATTTAACAGTCAGCTATGAGAATGTAATTTACTTTATTATAATATTATTGGGTTGCACAACAAAGGACTTGAGCCAAGAATGGGGAAGGGACTTGCTGAAAAAGACCAAAAAAAAAAAAAAACAGGTGGGAAAGTATTAAGATGTTATCTGTAGAGACACAGGAAACTCCTGGACTGAATGCCTAAGAGTTTAACACATCTCCTTAGCAACTTATTGAGGGTTGTACGCTTAAGAAAGAAGTCACCACTTTCTAATTTCTACTAATGGGTAGATTCAGATAAGACTGAGACAATTTCCCAAAGCTTTATAAGTCAATGAAGTGTGTGTTATACATAGTCCTAACACAGGATTTCAGAACTGTTAGTGAGATTGACAACAATAACTAAGATATATCAAGTTCCCATTATGTGTCAGTTATCTGCTATGGGATTTGTACCAAGAGTTTATTCTAAATATGACTGGTGTAAAATGTCTTAAAATCTGATTTGGATTTTCTTGTTTAAAAAAATTTTATTATGGGAAATGTCAAATGCAAGTAAGATAGAACAGTATAACAAACCCCCAGGTATCCATCACTTTTATTAACTTCAACCAATATTTTTTTCATCCATAGACCCACATACTTAACCTTTTCAGATTATTTTGAAGAAAATCTCAAATATATTATTGTTTCAGTCACAAATATTTCACTATGTACCTCTAAAAAAGAAGAAATCTTGTTTATAATATAAGTGCAATTGTATTATTTCTTCTGATAACAGGTTGTCTGTAACTTCTTAATAGTATCAAATACCCCTTCAGTATCCAGATATCTCAAGGCAAATATGGAGGGCAAAAGGGAAGAAAACAAATAGAAAAAAACCCCAAAAAACAGAAAATAAGTAACAAAGTAATAAATGTAAACAGAATAATATTATAGTCACATTAAATGTAAGTTGTCTGAACACTCAACTAAAAAGCAGAGAATGTGGGCTTGGATAAAAGAATAATACTCACCGCTATATTTAAAATGGATAACAAACAAGAACCTACTGTATAGCACAGGGAACTCTGCTCAATATTATGTGACAACCTAAATGGGAAAAGAATTTGAAAAAGAATAGGTACATGTATATGTATAATTGAATCACTTTTTTGTACACCTGAAACTGTCACAACATTTTTAATCAACTATACTCCAGTATAAAATGAAAAGTTAAAAAAAAGAAAACAGAAAATGGAGTGTGGGAGGATGGGGGGAGAGTAATGGATCATGAGGTCAGATAATCTTTTTAATTTTGAAGCTGTTTTCCATGGAGAAGGGGTCTCATGAGAGGTGTTTCACATTTGTATGGCTAGTGGCAAATATACCTGGGCAGCACAGCTCTGTGAAGACCTGGATTTCCCACCCCAGGGAACTCTGCAGCTAAAGTGTTTGATCTGCCCCAGTAGCACTGACTTAAAGGGAAAGAGAAGTAATGGGGTGCACACCATTAATGTGCCCTGAAATGTTGCCTTATTACCAGTCCCATTTCCCTGCATTCTCCTCCTCCCCATGGGAGCACCTGGGATACACACAAGGACTGAAATCACAGGGAGAAGAAGGGAGCAACAGGCTGTTTTGCAGGGCAATGAAACTGAAAATAGTGAAGGCAAGGGGAATGTGTTTGCTGTTTATAGCCAAAACATGAAAACAACATAAAAAACATATAAAAAGCAGTGTTTAACTTCAAGTCCATTTTGTGAATGATTGATTCTTCAGTCTTTTTTTAACTAAAAAGCCAAACTCTTGCAAAAAAAAAAAAAGAAGAAGAATACTCAACTATATGCTGCCTGGAAGAGACCCACTTTAAAAATAACACAAATAGATTAAAAATAAAGAGTGGAAAATGCACCATGATTACAATAATAAAAGTGAATGGCTATATTAATAATAAAAAAGTAGATCTTAGAGCAAAGAACATTACCATGGATAAAGAGTCATTTCATGACCAAGGGGTCAATTCTCCAAGCAAGGGTAACAATCTTAAATGTTTATTTGTCAATTTTCCAAGTGAGGGTAACAATCCTAAATGTTTATTTCACTTTACAATGGAGCTTAAAAATAGATAAAGCAAAAACTGATAGAACTGAGAAAAGAAATAGGCATATCCATCATTATCATCAGAGATTTCAATAAGCCTCTTTCAATAATTAATAAAAGTAAACAGAAACTCAGTTAAGATACAGGGTAGTTGAACAAGACTATTAATCACCTCACCCTAATTGACATTTATTGAACACTTCAACCAAAACCAGCAGCATACGTATTCTTTTCAAGTGTACATAGGCCTTTCAACAAATTAGACTATATTTTTGGCCATAAAACAAATCCTAGTGCATTTAAAAATTTCTAATAATGCAAAGTATGTTCTCTAATCAAAATGGAATTTATTTATATATCAATAACACAAGGATATTTGGGAAATCCACATATATTTTGAAATTAAACAACAGACTTCTAAATAATTAAATAGCCCATGGTCTAAGAAGAAATCACAGGAAGTTAGAAAATATTTTGAACTGAATAAAAATACAAACAATATATCATAATGTGTGAGGTACAGTTAATAGGGTACTGAAAGAGAGATATATAGCACTAAATGCTCATATAGAAAAAAAAAAGGCAAGAAAAAAGGTCTCAAATCAAACAGCAGAGCTTCCACCTTTTAAAAAAAACAAAGTAAACAAAGAGGGAAATAATAAAGGTCAGAGCAGAAATCAATAGAAATTAGGGAAATAAAAGAGAAAAAACAATGAAATCACTTGAGATCAATAAAACTGATAAATGTTGGTCAGATTGATCATGAAAAAAGAGAGACACACTGTAAATATCAAATATGAGATGACATCAAAACAGATTGTGTGGATATTAAAAAGATAATAAATGAATAATAGAAACCATTTTATGCCAACATATTTGATAACTAGATGAAATGAGTAAATTCCTTAAAGATATAAACTTCTAAAGTTCATTCACAAAGAATTAGGTTACATGAATAGTCCCACATCTATTACTGAAATTGAACTTGCAGTTAAAATTCTTCCCACAAAGAAAACTCCAAGATCAGATGGCTTCACTTGAGAATTTTACCAAACACTTAAGGAATATATAATATCCCTTTTACAAAAATTTCCAGATAATTCAAGAGGAAGGTATACCTCCCATTTCATTCTATGAGGAAGGAATGAGTCTGATACAAAACACAAACAAGCAAACAAACAAAAACCAGAGACCAGCGATGTTACAAGAAAAGTAAACTATAGACCAAAATTAAACTATAGACCAAAATTAAACTAGACCATTAAACTAGATGCAAAAATTCTTAACAAAATTTTTAAAATTCAAATGATGTATTGAAAGATGATACATCATTACCAAATAAGGTTTATCCCAGGAATGCAATGTTGGTTTAACATTCAAAAATCAATAAACATAATTCACCACATTGTCATGCTATAAAAGGAAAACTATATTATCATCTCAATAGATTCAGAAAAAGCATTTGATAAAATGAAATATCTATTCATGATAAAAATTCTGTACAAACTGAGAAGAAAAGGGAACTTTCTCAACCTAATAAAAGGCATCTACAAAAAAAAAAAACACTTCAGTTAATATTATACTTAATCATGAAATACTAAATAATTTTCTTCTAAAATAAGAAATGAGAAAGTTTTATTTTTAATAGCACCAAACTGGAAGCAATCCTTCTGTTAAACATTGTACTGGAATTTCTTGCTAGTGCAATCACGCAAGAAAAAAAAAAGTTCAGACAGGAAGGAAGGAAGCAAAATGATCATATTGTCTATGTAGAAAACCTAATGGCATCTTAAAAGAAAGTATTACAATTAATAAGTGAGCTTATCAAGATCTTAGGATATGAGTATAAGAAAACCAATTCTATTTATATTAACAGCAAATAATCAGATATTTTAAAGATTTTAAAGATTCAATTTAAATCTTCATTTGAAATCTTCATTTAAATCTTTTTTGAATCTTCACTTTAAAGATTCAATTTCAAATAGCATTAAAATATGAAATACAAGCATAAGGACAATTTTGACAAAAATATGAAAGACTGTAGCTGAAAACTTCCCAACATTGCTGAGAGAAATTAAAGAAAACCAAAATAAATGAGTGAAACACTGGCTTCATACAAATTCTCCCCCAGTGTAGTTATAGATTCAACGTAATTTCAATCAAACTCCAGCATAATGTTTTGTAGAAATTAGCAAGCTGAATTTAAAATCCATATGGAAATGCAAAGAGCCTTTTAAATAATCAAAGTTGGAGGACTAAAACTACCAGATGTTAAGGCAATGTAAAACTACAGTAATGAAAATAGTATGATATTGACACGAAGACAGATGAAAAGGGCGATGAAGCAGAATATATAGCCCAGAAATAGACCCACACATATACAGTCAACTGATTTTCAGCAAGTGTGCAAAGACAATTATAAGGGGGAAATCACCGTATTTTCAACAAACACTCCTGAAACATTTGACTGTAAATATGCAACAAACAAACAAACAAAACCTTTTGGATATCTTGCACTATATATGAAAATTTACACAATTGGTTCAAAGATCCAAATTGTAAACTTAAAGCTATAACACTTCTGGAAGAAATACAAGAGAAAAAGTTTGTGACCATGGTTAGGCAAATATTACTTAGATTTGATGTCAAAAACATGATGCATATAAGAAAAAAATGAATAAATTAGAAATAATTAAAATTAACTACTTCTGCATTTTTGAATGACATTCTTTTTTTTTTTTTCGGTACACGGGCGTCTCACTGTTGTGGCCTCTCCTGTTGCAGAGCACAGGCTCCGGACGCGCAGACTCAGCGGCCATGGCTCACGGGCCTAGCTGCTCCACGGCATGTGGGATCTTCCCGGACCGGGGCACGAACCCGTGTCCCCTGCATCCGCAGGCGGACTCTCAACCACTGTGCCACCAGGGAAGCCCTTGAATGACATTCTTAACAGCATGAAAAGAGAAGCCATAGATTGGGAAAAAACAATCTTTGCAAAGCAAATATCTGATAAAGGATTTGATTCCAGAATATGTAAATATTATTTAGACTTCAATAATTAGAAAAGAAGAAACTCAGTTAAAAGGGGTGGCAGTGTAAGGGGATGCTTTGGGGTTCTTGGACCCAATTTCAATCCATGAATGGGGGGTGGTTTCCCACACCTTCCAACAAGCAATTCTGGACATCAGCTGGATGTCTGAGAATTCAACTCAATTCTAACACTATCTACCTGGGGACAGCATTAGATTCCACAGGTAGAGGGCTCAGTCCTACCAGACCACTCACCCACCCCTATTTCAGAGACCAATTATAAGTCCAGGTGCTTCTGACCCCACCGGCTATAGGTTGGAAGTTCCAATAACCTCCATCTTGGGGTTCAGATGCCAGTCACAAGTCTAAGTTGTTACCTGTCCTTCTGACCTACTGGCTCCCATGATACCCTTCTTGGGTTTGATTAATTTGCTAGAGCATCTCACAGAACTCAGAGAAACATTATACTTACTAGATCACCTGTTTATTATAAAAGGATATAATATAAATATTATATATTTATATATAATATTTTATAAAAGTTGGGAACTGCCAGATGCCTAGAGCAAGGTACGGTGAGAGGGCACAGAGCTTCCTTGTCCCCTTGGAGAGCACCATTATCCCCAAAACTCCAGGTGTCCACAAAACCAGAAGCTCTCTGAACCCAGCCCTTTAGGGTATTTATGGAAGCTTCATTACTTAGGGTATGGTTGATTAAATCATCGGCCGTTTATGATTGATTTAACCTCTAGCCCTTCATTCCTCCCTGGAGGCCAGGGATGGGACTGAAAGTTCCAACCCCCTAATCATGTGGTCTGGTTTACTGGAAACGAGCCACCATCCTCTGGTGCTTTCCAAAAGTCTCCTCATTAACATAACAAAAGACAACTTTTATTACTTTCAACACTTAGGAAATTCCAAGGGTTTTAGGAGCTGTGAGCCTGGAACTATGAAGGAAGACCAAATATATATGAGAACTGTATTTTGGTCTTCTGAATGACCAAATGTATATTTTTCTTATAAATTACAACATTGCAGGGGCAAAATATTTGAAGATACACTTCACCAAGAAGATGTATGGGTGACATATACAATTGAATATTATTCAGCCATAAAAAGGAACAAAATAGTGCCATTTGCAGAGACGTGGATAGAATTAGAGACTGTCATACAGAGTGAAGTAAGTAAAAAAGAGAGAAACAAATATCGTCCACTATTGCTCATATGTGGAATCTAGAAAAATGGTACAGGTGAACTTATCTGCAAAGTCGAAATAGATACACAGATGTAGAGAGCAAACTTATGGATACCAAGGGGGGAAGGGGGGTGGGATGAACTGGGAGACTGGGATTGACATATATACACTACTATGTATAACATAGATAACTAATGAGAACCTACTGTATAGCACAGGAACCTCTACTCAGTGCTCTGTAGCAACCTAAATGGGAAGGAAATCTAAAAAAAAGGGGATATATGTACATGTATAATTGATTCACTTTGCTGTACAGCATAAACTAACACAACATTGTAAAGCAACTATACTCCAATAAAAACTAAAACAACAATAATAACAACAAATACCGGTGCTAAGGGCACCAGAATGTTGCAAAAAAAAAAAAATACACAAAATTCTTACATCATTAGTCTTTAGAACAAGCTAATTAAACCACAGTAAGATATCACACATCTATTAGAATGGCTAAAATTAAAAGAACTGACTATGCTATATATCACCATAGCAGTGCTGAGAAGGTAGAGAAATTGGAAACTCTCATAAACTGCTGGTGGTACAACTACTTTGAAAAACAGTCTGGCAATTTCTTAAAAAGTGAAACATAAATGAAACCATATGTCAATACAAAGTGCACAAATGTTTATACTAACTTCATTTGCAGTAGCCAAAAACTTGAAGCAAGTCAAATTTCAATCAATAGGTGAATCATTAAATAAACCAGTATGCCAATGCCGATACAATCCAATACTACCCAGAAATAAAAAGAAATGACTTATTGATCTATGAAACAACATAAATTGTATCTCAAAATACTTATCCTGAGTGAGAAAAGCCAAACAAAACAAGAGTACATACTGTGTGATTCCATTTAAATGAAATTCTAGATAATTGGGACTTTCCTGGTGGTCCAGTGGTAAAGAATTTGCCTTCCAATGCAGGGGACGTGGGTTTGATCCCTGGTCAGGGAACTAAGATCCCACATGCCACTGGGCAACTAAGCCTACGCACCACAACTACTGAGCTCCTGCACCTCAACTAGAGAGCCTGTGTGCCACAAACTACAGAGACCACGTGGTCTGGAGCCCGCACACCAAAACTAGAGAGAAGCCCTTGTACCACAACAAAAGATCCTGCATGCCACAACTAAAAAGACCCAATGCAGCCAAAAATGAATATAAATAAATAAATAAATCTTTAAAAAAATAAATAAAATTCTAGAAAACTGAAAAAAATCTATAGTGACAGAAAACATGTTAGAGGTGGTCATATGGAGATGTAAAGGGCATTTGGAGAGGAGAAGGGGGTAGAAATTACAAATGAAACTTTGGAGAGTGATGAATGACTATTACCATAATTATGGTGATGGTTTAATGGATGTATACATGTCAAAACTTAGTAAATTGTACATTTAAATATATACAGTTTAGTGGATGTCAATTGTATCTCAAAAATGCTTTTTTTTAAACTACAGAAAAATGCATTTTTATAAACACTGCTTTTTCCCTGTTTCTTCCACCCTATGTTCCCTTTCTCTTATAGACATTGAACATTTTTATGTAATTTATATAATTTCTTAAATAAATAATAGCATTCCATACCGAATTTATTCCACCTTGGTTTTTCATGTAATTATATATCCTGAGATATAGTAGTATATAGATATATTCCTCATTCCTTTTTTCAGCTGCATAATTCTCTATTGCGTGAATACAGCATACTTTAACTGTTACATATTGATGTTTGGGGGTTATTTTCAGTATTTCAGTATTAGTAAAATAATAATATAAAATAGTGGTGCAATGGGTTATCATGCTCATTCTTTTCATACCTTTTGATAATACATTTTTGGAACATGTTCTTAGAAGTGATATTTCTGGGTGAAAGAGAAAATGCAATGTAAGTTTGCTAGAGATTACCAAATTCTCCTTCATTGGGGTTGTACCACTTAATATTTCCACTGTTAATGTATGAAGTACCTGTATTCCAACTGAATATATTGTCCTGAGTATACACCCTGAACAGCAGAGTATAATGTCTAACATTGGATCTTTGCCTGTACCTGAAAGATGGAAGTTTTTGCCTTAGCTATTTGACTAAATAATTAGACACTAGTGTCAATAATTGGGCAATTTGGGAAAAATAGAGTACCCCCTGTTTTACTGCTGTCATACACCAAAAACTTAACACTTCATAGTAACCTTAAATTGGCAAATTTATGGGGTGAATTATATCTCTCCAAAATTCATGTATTGAAGTCCCAAGACCTAGTGATTCAGAATGTAACCATATTTGGAGATAGAGCCTTTAAAGTGATAACTGAGTTGAAATCAGGTCATACAGGTGAGCTCTAATCCATGCAACTATATTTGGAAATAAGACCTTCAAAGAGGTATTTAAATTAAAATGAGGTCCACAAGGTGAGGTCTTAGTATGACTAGTGTTCTTACAAGAAGACAAAGAAATACCAGGGGCGCACACACAGAGATTTAAGGTCATGTGAGGACACAGCAAGAAGCTGGTCATCTGCAAGCCAAGGGAAAAGGCCTCAGAAGAGACCAAATCTGTCAACACTTTGATCTTGGACTTTTGGACTCCAGAACTGGGAGAATATAAATTTCTGTTGTTTAAACTATGTAGTCTGGTATTTTGTTATAGCAGCCCTAGGAAACCATCACAGCATATGTACCATGTAGTAATTACTTAAGTGTATTGTTCCAATTGGTAGTAACTAGCAACCAAAAAAAGTCTCATAGACATTTTATTATTCAGAAAATAGAATAAAAAAGGTGGTATTCTAACCGTGGGGCAGGGAATATGATATTATGTACTTACTATTTATTATCTCAAAGTATCAATGACTTCCCACCCAAATAAGAATATTTCAATTTTAATCAGTAATTCTCAAAATGTGTGTGAAACATCTCCTGGGAACTTGTTAGAAACCCACATATTGGCTCTCACTCCAGAGCCACCAAACCAGAAACTTTGGTGGTACACCCCAGCTGTTTCTGGATTAATAAACTCTCCAGGGGAGCCCAGAGCACACTCAAATTTGAGAACCACTCTACTGATTCACCTCCACCAACCACCAGAGTGACCTATAGACCTAGAATGCAGGTTTCCTTGTGTAACCCCTTCCCCTGCTCAACATGGTTCAATAAGCTACCCATAACCAATACGATCTACTAGGATCTTCTACCAGAAGTGCTCAAATGCTTATAGGTTAGGATTTGGAGTTCATAGCCTGGGTTTGAATCCCAGCTCTATCACTTATTCATTCTGTATTTGTGGACAAATTATTTAATGTCCTCACCCATGTCACGTGGATAATTATGCCTGCCTCATAGGATTGCTGAGGATCAAATTAGTTAATACATATAAAATGCTTAGAACAGGGCCTGGTGTTTAATAAGTGGTCAATAAATATTAGCTGTTATTATGTTATTATTATTATCAGTGTTATTATTATTCCACCCCTTCCTCATTACCTATTACACTCCGTCTCACATTTTGCTCCAGTAATACTGAACTGCTCATGGTATCCTGCTTATACTATGCTGTTCATTCTATTATTTGACTTATTCTAAGGCTTTACTTACATTGTTTCCACTGATAAGACTTTACTTATATTGTTTCCACCACCACAAGCCCCCCTCTCATGTCTTTTGTTACCTAGATAATGCTTACTTATTTTTCAACAAAATTCAATGATCCTTTCTTCCAGGAAGTCTTTTCCCACACCCTCTCCACCACCCACCTTAGATTGACATCTGTGGTCCTATTTGGTGTTTCCTTCATATCTGTGCTTAATTCTGGGTTGCAGAGGCTGTCCAGATGCTCGTAAACCACTTCCTTATTCCTGGGCTCAAAGCTAGCTGGCCTTTCTCAGTCTCCTTGCAGGTAAGTGTGGCTTTGTAATTGGTTTCTAGCCAATAGAATTCAAGCAGAAGTGATATGTGACTCTTCCAGGTCTGGCCTTGGAGAACCTCTCCAGGATAATCCTCCATCCTCTCTGTCTGCCACACTGAAGATTAAGCAGATGTTTTCAGAAGAGGATGGAATCATCAGACGAAAGGATTCTGGGTTCTATGTGAACACAGGAAGCCCATCAACCTAACTATTAGGCACACATATGTTGAAATCATTAGTAAAAATTGTTAAACTGCTAAGACTTAGAGATTTATCTGTTACAGTAGTTAGCCTTACCTCAACACATACTCTCCATAATCATACTGAAAACATAGTATTGAAATTATATTTTTATTTACCTGAATCATTTACTAGACTGCTGTAACAATTCTGAGTTTCAAGACTGTGCCATGTCTTATTCATATTTGTATCCCTAAATAAATGCAGATGTTCAATGAAGGCTTGAATTCAATGAATGATGACTTGAAGTGTTGGGAGATACATATGGAAACTACATATATTAGGTGATTAATAAATGTTATTTAATTATCACAACAATGCTTGTGGTATATGTCATGTTCTTTATTTTATAAGCAAGGGAAGGAAAACAAGAGGACAAGCAATTTGGGCAAGGTTGACAGCCCACCTATTGAGATTGAGAAATGATACCTAGATCTGCCTAACTTTAAAGCCCATGTGACTTTCTTGAAACGTGTCACAGAGTCTATGGAAATCTACAATTCATATCCATAACCTTGTCTCTTATTTTTTTTTTTTTAGAAACAGGCCATATTTTGGTTCCACGGTTCTCTGAAGGAGAAGAAAACTTTCAACAATCTCAGAAATTCATTTTCTTTCTAGGGAACCTTATTAGAAGTTACTATTTTCCAAAATATTTTTGGTCTATCATGTTCACCTATTTCATTTTTAAAAAGTCTTATACTTACACTTTGAATAAGTGCTCTAAGTTTTTATTTAATGGGAGGAAGAAGATGATTTTTCTTCAAACAATGAGGTAGTTTAGGATTTAATCGAAAATAAGATACCGGCAACTTGATCTTCCAACAGGAACTCTGCAGTCCTTTGCTTGCACACTCCTTATTAGTCTCCTTGGCAACGGGTAATCACTTGTTTCCCTTAAATAGATGAGATGCCAACAAATATGTAATAGTGGTTTGATACATCAGCAAAGAAAAGTGCTATAATGACAGCATAATAAATCTGAACATGAAAAGTTAATAGCCACATTAGTGACAGCCTAACTATAGTGTGAGAAGCACATGGAGCCTGAATTTTCGGCTTCTGTTTCATTCTCTTTGTGTTATCAGTCCTCCCTAGAATGGTCTCCTCCCACCCTCTCTCCCTTTGCATAGCCTGAAACCTGTAAAAGGATAGAAACGCTTAAAAATAAAATAGACCTGTTAATAATTTCTTCTTTCCTCCCATACAAGAAGGACATTAAATTATTCAGGATCCAGGTAAATATTTTTATAAAAAAATATGAGTTTGGGGCCATCCTTGAAGAGTTAAATGTGTAATTTGAACCCAAGATGTTTACCTAAATATGTTGCATTTGGGGGTATTCACCTTGATTTGTTCCCATCACAGTCATTCATCTCTGTTAGGATATCCTCTTTGTTCTCTGATTAAATATCACAGCTCTGTCGTAGAAGCCAGCACAGAACTCACCATGGTTCTTTCACAGTGGAGCCAGGGGTGTCTGAGGTGGGCTTAGAGTCACTGTCTTTGAAGATAAAACTAGGTCCAGTGAGCCTGCTTGACCCATGTGGGGCCATCCTCTCTTGTCATTGTTGCTGGGGACATATGGGCTTTTTCGGGGACATATGGGCTTTTTCATGGACCAAGGGATAGCCATTGCTTTCATTCATCTTCAGAATTAACTGTGCTTAGCAGTGGCACCAGATTTAGGCTAAAATGAGAAGTCAGCCACACAGATCTCCTACATCTCCTCCTTTCTTTGTTTTCAATGCCACTTCCTCCACTTCCAATGGTTTCTTCTAGTTTTTTCCATCTTCCTTTAACCTTGGGTACCCAATTCTGTCTTTTCCTTTGACAGAGTAACAGAACCATCTGAAAAATGTGTCTCCTCTAAGACATTAAGTAGTCCAACATGAAAAGGTGAGACTAGAGAATAAAACAGATTGAAGAAGTAACAAACTAATCATTATAAATATTCTGATAATAGAAATTACTGCTATCACCTGCCAAGTACTTACCATGTATCAAGCAGTGTGCGAAATTCTAGGCACATGATTTGCACTGAATCTTTACAATATGGATATTACTGTTGTGATTTCATGGGCAACTGAGGTTTTTCATTGATGTCAAACATCTTGTCCAGGGTCACATAACTAGAAAGTGGCAGAATCAGAATTTTTTAAGTTAATTTTTATTGGAGTACATTTTCTTTACAATGTTGTGTTAGTTTCTATTATAGAGCAAAATGAGTCAGCTATACATATATCCCGTCTTTTAAAAAAAGTTTTTAATAGATCTTTATTGGAGTATAACTGCTTCACAATACTGTGTTAGTTTCTGTTGTACAACAAAGTGAATCAGCCATATGCATACATATATCCCCATATCCCCTCCCTCTTGAGCGTCCCTCCCACCTTCCCTATCCCACCCCTCTAGGTCATCGCAAAGCACCAAGCTGATCTCCCTGTGCTATGCAGCTGCTTCCCAACAGCCAGCCAGCTATCTTACATTCGGTAGTGCATATATGTCGATGCTACTCTCACTATCCCTTCTTTTTTGGATTTCCGTTCCATTTAGGTTACCACAGTGCATTAATTCCCTGTGCTATACAGTATGCTCTCATTTATTAACTATTTTAAACATACTATCAATAGTGTATGTATATCAATCCCAATCTCCCGATTCCTCCCACCTCCCCTTCCCCCTTGGTATCCATACATTTGTTCTCTATGTCTGTGTCCCTATTTCTGCTTTGCAAATAAGATCATCTATACCATTTTTCTAGATTCCACAATCAGGATTTTAATCCACATCAGCTTGTTTCCAAAGCCAGTGCAGAGTTGAAAGGGTCATTTCAGGCCAATTCATAATTTTCTACAAACCGTAGTCATCCTTCATTCAGAATTCTTTGAGAATGATGAACCAAACTCTGAATAGTTCCAGGTCTCTGCCTTCCAAGGCATCTACTCCATCTTTAATAATAAGAGAAAGAATAGCTACTATTTATGTAATGCTTGCAATGTGCCAGGCACGTTCCGAAATCCAAACATGATCAGTGGTTTTAATCATGGGCTCTGGAGTCACTGCTGGGGTTTGAATCCTTATTCCACCCTTGTGAGACCTGGGACCTCTGTACCTCACTTAACGCCTTAGTTTTCTCATTTCTAAGGTGGGGAATAATAAGATTCCCTATAATGTAGGGTTATTGTGAGAATAAGATGAGGTCATACACACAAAACTCTTGGGACTGACAGCACATAGAGACATTTAGTAAATGTTAAGTAGATTGTAAGTTGTTTTTCTTGTTCTTGTATGCAGGGCACTGTGCTAAGCCATTCACATACATTATTTCACCTGATCCTCTTAATAATTCTGTACTTTCTGCACTATGGTTATCCTCATTTTACAAATAAGAAAGATGAGGTATGGAGGGGTGATGTAAATTTCCTGAGGATACAAGAGTGAGTAGTGGCTCAGCCAGAATTCTAACCCAGGCATTATATCTCCAAAGCCTGTTTTCTCAGTGGCTGGCACCCTGATTCTTGGTTGTGGGATAACATTGTGAGTTAGAAAGCATGTTTCTACGTGAAGCCAAACTGTGTCCATGAAACTTTAACCCCTTCGTCTTAGGTTTTGTTATTAATATTTTGCACACGTCACTGAACCATGAGAATGTTCTCTTTCCTTCCATCTAAGGCTCATCATTCCTCCTCACCCACCCAACCCCACCCAGCCACCCTGCTTCACTTACTTTACATCACAAGTCATTTATTAAAGATACTCTGGGGGGAAATTCACAAAACAAATATATGTCACTGAAAGCAAGCAGATAGTTCACAATGTGTTTCACCAAAAGTCTGTCTAAAATTTAACAAAATACAGATTTAAATAGGGATCGAGGTTTTTCTTATGACGGAAAATTGTAATAGAGGCAATCCATTGAATCTGGGGATTTGTCAGCCAAGTCTCTGAGACGAGTCAGTTCTGTATCCCTCTTGGCCACCAGGAGAGGGGAATGATGTCCAGACTTCACTCTGGCCGGGAGGGGACAGAGGGTTTGCTTTGGCAGTCCAGGGTACCATACACCCACGATGCACCACCCTCCAGGAAGCAGCAATTTTAAGCAAAGTTCTGTGCCTGTTGCAAACTTGTATCATAGCAACACACACATTTTTAATAAATAAATCGTTCTCCAAATAACTTTATTCACTGAGGAGAGATTTCAGGATTTTGCTTCTCCATCTGAATAGCAACTGATGTTCAGTTCTTCCTGTGTTGAATCTAAAAACCACACAGACTCTCTTCCCTCTCTGGAAATTATTCTCACAAGTGGAAAATGCTTTGGTTTTCAGGAGATGGTAAAAAATTATTTTTCAAAATTCTCTGGAGTTACGGGGGAAACAATGTTAGGGATGAGAGTTTTGATTTAAAAGGATGAATCTCTGTCAGATGTCATTTCCAAATCCACCACTAGAACACTGACTTGGCCGAGGATTTGCCCTGATTTCATTTCCACTGGATTTGCACTGTGCTCCTCTCAAGAATCTTGCAGTTTGCTGGGAAAAGGGGATGGTGGAGTGAAGAAAGAGAAAAAATACAAGATAAAACATTAAATAATTTTTTACACACATAGTTTTGCAATAGAATTGTGCAATTGAACCGATGAAATCAGCTCCAAGTAAGCTCTATTGAAATGCCAAACAGTTCCATTTTCACTCACCCCCTCATCATCCCCCACTTCTGTCCTCCAATGTCTATGGTGAGTGGATCTAACATAGGCCAAAGCGTCCTCTTATCAAATGTCTCTAGCTGTCTGAAAAGCATTCACCCAACCTCTGTAGAACAGAACTTCATCCTTTAGAAAGATCGCGGAATCCCTTCCTGTTTGGCTCTAGACTAATTTCAACTCCTCTTTCAGCTTTCTGAAATGCTCTCTCATCTGGAAGCCTTTCTTCACCTCCCGTCTCCTCTTAGGTACCTCTGTTTTGGTTCTCATGACATTTTGTATACTTCCCTAGCATAATCTACATTTATTCATCTGCATGTCCATTTACTTCCTAAAGTGTGAAATTCTCAAAGTGGATGCTAGGTCTTAAGCTTTATTTTAAAATCCCAATTGCTTAGCAAATTGTTTTTTCAAGAAATGTTTGTTGGATGGGTGGATGAGTAGATGACCGAACTAAATGATAAGACCTAATGGAAATCTTGGCATCACTACCTTTAAAGCTCATTAATTAAACATTCGTTAATTTAGGATGATTAAATAGAGTGAAAAGAGCAATTGGTTTTAAAGAAAAAAGACTTGGGATGGTGAAAATGTTCTAAAATTTTATTATGTTGATAATTGTACAATTCTGAAAATAAATGAAAAATCATTGAAAAAAAAGAAAAAAGACTTGGGCTTAAATGTCTACTATAGCACTTACTTGCTATTTGGTCTGATTGGTTAACTTCTGAGACCATGAAATATCTCTTTTATAAAGGGATTTTTACAAAAATGAAACAAGGTTACATATAGAAAGGGTCTGGTCAATTATAAGTGACCAATAAATGGTAGCTCTTTTTATTTCTAAACCTAAGGACCTATCTACACTTTAAAACATATTTTTGTTTCTAAATAAAGATAATTGAAGATCTCCCAGCATACACAAATGCATGCACAAACATGTTCTCCTTAACACTAAAGTTTGAACAAATAGATGATTTATCACACATGCATACATGCTCACACACACACACACACACACACACACAATCAGGAGTATAAAATGTCTGTTGTTCCCTAAAAATACAAGTTTTGGCCAAAGAAGTCTTGCTTATTTGTACAAGGCATACTAAGGGATAATAATAATATAATAATAATGGTAATATTTATATAGTGCTTATTATGTGCCAGGTGCTGTTTCAAGCACTTCACCTCTGTTAAGTTAGCTAACTGACACAAGAACACTATGAAGTGGATGAACTATTCGTATGCCCATTTAACAGGTAGGGAAACTTAGCACAGAGTTATTCAATAATTGGTTCAAGCTCGTGCAGTTAGTAAATAGCATAATTGTTGGGCAAGTTCCTTAAGGTTGCAGTGATATGCAGTTACCTCACTATGAAACAGATGTCTGTCAGAAACCAGTCCAT
Source organism: Lagenorhynchus albirostris (assembly GCF_949774975.1). Taxonomy (NCBI): domain Eukaryota; kingdom Metazoa; phylum Chordata; class Mammalia; order Artiodactyla; family Delphinidae; genus Lagenorhynchus; species Lagenorhynchus albirostris. The sequence goes on along the minus strand of NC_083099.1, from coordinate 6,289,870 downwards.
GTTTCCAGAACAGAATATACCCAACCTTATCAAGCTAAACATCTTAGAAAGGATTTACAGAAACATATACGTAAGTCCAAAATATGTGTGGTGGTTGGATCAGAAGGCTTCAGATTCTCACCCTAGTGAATGGTGTCTTTGATTGTTTGTTATCTGCTGGCACCTCAAGTTGCAAGACTCTCAGGCATGGTGGGTGGCAGGCAGGGGTATACAGTGCAGGCGCCCAGGATGCCATTTGGATTTGGAGCTCAAAATACTTTGTGTGTGTTTTGTACTTGAAGTGGAAAGCGGTGATAGCTGGGGCATGTGAACTCTCCATAAGCTGCCTCTGCTACATAATCATATCAGCTGATATCTAAACCTTCCCATTTTTATTCTGGTCCATCTGCATAATGCTTATATCTATGAAAAACAATTCACCTGCCCTTTATTACAGAGACTTAAGAAGTCATCACGGAAAATGAAAACTACATACACATATTCCCAATTGTTTGTTTTATCTATGGAAGAGGCATGGCATAAATGAATAGCAAATTCCAAAATCATGCATTCTTTGCCTAAATAATGTACTGTTACAGAAGATTTACGCCAAAGTGGAAAAATTCCTTTTGTGAAAGAAGTCCAACCATTGTGGTGACAGCATTCCAATGTTTTGTATTATTCCAAAGATGTAAAGAAAGACTACTAAAAGATGTCAGAACTAGTATCTCTTTTAGATAGGGGTTTAGTGTACATAAGAATCATCAGGAGAGTTGTAAACAGCAAAGGCATTGTCTTCTGACTCTCCTATTAGGTACATAATGAGTTTTCCTGGTGATTTGACAAACACTGCTCAAGGACATCTTTAGCTGTTTAATAGTTAATACTATTTGTTTTAAATGCTCCCAAAACTGTAAAGAAATACAGAAATGATCTCTTAACACTTATGTCATTAGATCCTAAGATATGTAGGTATCCTTGTACAGGAAATTGGAAGGCAAATTTGGCCTTGTAAATTTTTCTACCATATTTAAGATGTCCATTCCCTGTCATATATTTCACCTGTGTTGGCTGGAGCCCTTGTTCTTACATAGAGGGGACAGGGAAATCCCTTGTCCAGAAGTCCAGGGTTTCATGCTTCCTAACTGCTGGTAAAGAATTCATTAGAGTTTTGTCTGGATATACACCCTGGAGTGGAATTCAAAATAATGCCATGGATGGACCTAGAGATTATCATACTAAGTGAAGTCAGTCAGAGAGAAAGACAAATACCATATGATATTACTTACATATGAAATCTAAAATATGACAAAAACCAACCTATCTATGAAAGAGAAACAGACTCACAGACATAGACAACAGGCTGTGGTTGCCAAGAGGAAGGGGGTTGGGGGAGGAAAGGATTGGGCATTTGGGATTAGCAGAAGCAAACTATTATATATAGGATGGATAAACAACAAGGTCCTACTATATAGCACTGGGAACTATATTCAATATCCCGTGATAGACCATAATGGAAAAGAATATAAAAAACGGGAGAAAATGACAGCCTCCAGGAGAGCTCATGCAGAGGAATAGTCTCTGGGGCTTCTGCGACTACTGTCTTTGTCCCCACGGTGAGTGACAGCCACCCCGCCTCCCCAGGAGACCTCCCAAGACCCACAGCCATGTGGCTGACAGGGTCTTCATGTTCTGGCCGGGTGTCAGGTTTGTGCCTCTGAGGTGGGAGAGCCGAGTTCAGGACACTAGTCCACCAGAGACTTCCAAGCTCCACGTAATATCAAACAATGAAAGCTCTCCAAGAGCTCTCCAGAGATCTCCATCTCAACACTAAAACCCAGCTCCACTCAATGACCAGCAATCTCGAGGGTTGGACACCCCATGCCAAACAACTAACAAGACAGGAACAAAACACAACCTATTAGCAGAGAGGCTGCCTACAATCATAATAAGGTCACAGACACCTCCAAAAAACACCACCGGATATGGTCCTGTTCACCAGAAAGACAAGATCCAGCCTCATCCACCAGAACACAGGCACTAGTGCCCTCCACCAGGAAGCCTACACAACCCACTGAACCAACCCTAGCCACTGGGGACACACACCAAAAACAATGGAAACTACGAACCTGCAGCCTGCAAAAAGGAGACCCCAAACACAGTAAATTAAGCAAATTGAGAAGACAGAGAAACACACAGCAGATGAAGGAGCAAGGTAAAAACCCACCAGACCAAACAAATGAAGAGGAAATAGGCAGTATACCAGAATAACTGAGGCAGAAGAATGGATAAGTGACCTGGAAGGTAAAATAGTGGAAATAACTACTGCAGAGCAGAATAAAGAAAAAAGAATGAAAAGAATTGAGGACAGTCTCAGAGACCTCAGGGACAATATTAAATGCACCAACATTCGAATTATAGGGGTCCCAGAAGAAGAAGAGAAAAAGAAAGGGATTGAGAAAATATTTGAAGAGATTATAGTTCAAAACTTCCTTAAAATGGGATAGGAAATAGTCAATCAAGCCCAGGAAGTGCAGAGAGTCCTATACAGGATAAACACAAGGAGAAACACACCAAGATACATATTAGTCGAACTATCAAAAATTAAATACAAAGAAAAAACTGTAAAAGCAGCAAGGGAAAAACAACAAATAACACACAAGGGAATCCCCATATGGTTAACAGCTGATCTTTCAGCAGAAATTCTGCAAGGCAGAAGGGAGTGGCAGGACATATTTAAAGTGATGAAAGGGAAAAATGAAAAACCAAGATTACTCTACCAAGCAAGGATCTCATTCCGATTCGACGGAGAAATTAAAACCTTTACAGACAAGCAAAAGCTAAGAGAATACAGCACCACCAAACCAGCTTTACAACAAATTCTAAATGAACTTCTCTAAGCAGGAAACACAAGAGAAGGAAAAGACCTACAATAACAAACCCAAAACAATTAAGAACATGGTAATAGGAACATATATATTGATAACTACCTTAAACATAAATGGATTAAATGCTACAACCAAAAGACACAAACTGGCTGAATGGACACAAAAACAAGACCCGTATATATGCTGTCTACAAGATACCCACTTCAGACCTAGGGACACATACAGACTGAAAGTGAGGGGATGGAAAAAAGATATGCCATGTAAATGGAAATCAAAAGAAAGCTGGAGTAACAATTCTCATATCAGACAAAATAGATTTTAAAATAAAAACTACTACAAGAGACAAAGAAGGAACCTACATAATGATCAAGAGACAAATCCAAGAAGAAGATGTAACAATTGTAAATACTTATGCACTCAATATAGGAGCACCTCAATACATAAGGCAAATGCTGACAGCCATAAAAGGGGAAATCGACAGTAACACAATCATAGAAGGGAACTTTAAACCCCACTTTCACCAATTGAAAGATCATCCAAAATGAAAATAAGTAAGGATACACAGCTTTAAATGATACATTAAACAAGATGGATTTAATTGGTACTTATAGGGCATTCCATCCAAAAACAAAAGAATACACTTTCTTCTCAAGTGCTCATGGAACATTCTCCAGGATAGATCATATCTTAGGTAACAAATCAAGCCTTGGTAAATTTAAGAAAATTGAAATCATATCAAGTATCTTTTCCAATCACAACCCTATGAGACTAAATATCAATTACAGGAAAAAATCTGTAAAAAATACAAACACATGGAGGATAAAGAATACACTACTAAATAACCAAGAGATCACTGAAGAATTCAAAGAGGAAATCAAAAAATACTTATAAACAAATGATAATGAAACCACAACAGCCCAAAACCTATGGGATGCAGCAAAAGCAGTTCTAAGCGGGAAGTATATAGAAATACAACCTTACCTCAAGAAACAAGAAACACCTCAAATAAACAACCTAACCTTACACCTAAAGCAATTAGAAAAAGGACAACAAAAAAACCCCAAAGTTAGCAGAAGGAAAGAAATCATGATGATCAGATCAGAAATAAATTAAAAAGAAATGAAGGAAATAATAGCAAAGATCAATAAAACTAAAAGCTGGTTCTTTGAGAAGATAAACAAAATTGGTATCATTAGCCAGACTCATCAAGAAAAAAAGGGAGAAGACTCAAATCAATAGAATTAGAAATGAAAAAGAAGTAACAACTGACACTGCAGAAATACAAAGGATCACGAGAGAGTACTACAAGCAAATATATGCCAATCAAATGGACAACCTGGAAGAAATGGACAAAGTCTTAGAAAAGCACAACCTTCTGAGAATCAGGAAGATTCAGGAAGAAATAGAAAATATAAACAGACCAATCAGAAGCACTGTAATTGAAACTATGATTAAAAATCTTCCAACAAACAAAAGCCCAGGACCAGATGTCTTCACAGGTGAATTCTGTCAAATATTTAGAGAAGAGCTAACACCTATCCTTCTCAAACTCTTCCAAAATATAGCAGAGGGAGGAACATTCCAAAATTCATTCTACGAGGCCACCATCACACTGACACCAAAACCAGACAAAGATGTCACAAAGAAAGAAAACTACAGGCCAATATCACTGATGAACATAGATGCAAAAATCCTCAACAAAATACTAGCAAACAGAATCCAACAACATATTAAAAGGATCAGACATCATGATCAAGTGAAGTTTATCCCAGGAATGCAAGGTTTCTTCAATATATGCAAATCAATCCATGTGATAAACCATATTAAAAAATTGAAGGAGAAAAATATTATGATCATCTCAATAGAGGCAGAAAAACTTTAGACAAAATTCAACACCCATTTATTAAAAAAACCCTCCAGAAAGTAGGTATAGAGGGAACTTACCTCAACATAATAATGGCCATATATGACAAATCCACAGCTAACTTTGTTCTCAGTGGTGAAAAACTGAAACCATTTCCACTAAGATCAGGAAAAAGACAAGGTTCTCCACTCTCACCACTATTATTTAATATAATTTTGGAAGTTTTAGCCACAGCAATCAGAGAAGAAAAAGAAATAAAAGGAATCCAAATCGGAAAAGAAGAAGTAAAGCTGTCAGTGTTTGCAGATAACATGATACTATACATAGAGAATTCTAAAGATGCTACCAGAAAATTACTAGAGCTAATCAATGACTTTGTTAAAGTAGCAGGATACAAAATTAATACACAGAAATCTCTTGTATTCCTATACACTAATGATGAAAAATCTAAATGAGAAATTAAGGAAACACTCCCATTTACCACTGCAACAAAAGAATAAAATACCAAGGAATAAACCTACCTAAGGAGACAAAGGAGCTGCATGCAGAAAACTATAAGCCACTGATGAAAGAAATTAAAGAGGATACAAACAGATGGAGAGATGTACCATGTTCTTGGATTGGAAGAAGCAACATTGTGAAAATGACTATACTACCCAAAGCAATCTACAGATTCAATGCCATTCCTATGAAACTACCACTGGCATTTTTCACAAAACTAGAACAAAAAAAGTCACAATTTGTATGGAAACACAAAAGGCCCCCTAATAGCCAAAGCAATCTTGAGAAAGAAAAACAGAGATGGAGGAATCAGGTTCCCTGACTTCAGACTATACTACAAAGCTACAGTAATCAAGACAGTATGGTACTGGCACAGAAACAGAAGTATAGATCAATGGAACAGGATAGAAAGCCCAAAGATAAACCCACGCACATATGGTCACCTTGTTTTTGATAAAGGAGGCAAGAATATACAATGGAGAAATGACATCCTCTTCAATTAGTGGTGCTGAGAAAACTGGACAGCTACATGTGAAAGAATGAAATTAGAATACTCCCTAACACCATACACAAAAATAAACTCAAAATGGATTAAAGACCTAAATGTAAGGCCAGACACTATCAAATTCTTAGAGGAAAACATAGGCAGAACACTCTATGACAAAAATCACAGCAAGATCCTTTTTGACCTACCTCCTACAGAAATGGAAATAAAAACAAAAATAAACAAATGGGACCTAATGAAACTTGAAAGCTTTTGCACAGCAAAGGAAAAGATAAACAAGATGAAAACACAACCCTCAGAATGGGAGAAATATTTGCAAATGAAGCAAGTGGCAAAGGATTAATCTCCAAAATATACAAGCAGCTCATGCAGCTCAGTATCAAAAAAACAAACAACCCAATCCAAAAATGGGCAGAAGACCTAAATAGAAATTTTTCCAAAGAAGATATACAGACTGCCAACAAACACATGAAAGGATGCTCAGCATCACTAATCATTAGAGAAATGCAAATCAAAACTACAATGAGGTATCACCTCACACCTTTCAGAATGGTCATCATCAAAAAATCTACAAACAATAAATGCTGGAGAGGGTGTGGAGAAAAGGGAACCCTCTTGCACTGTTGGTGGGAATGTAAATCGATACAGCCACTATGGAGAACAGTATGGAGGTTCCTTAAAAAACTAAAAATAGAAGTACCATATGACCCAACAATCTCACTACTGGGCATATACCCTGAGAAAACCATAATTCAAAAAGAGTCATGTACCACAATGTTCATTACAGCTCTATTTACAATAGCCAGGACATGGAAGCAACCTAAGTGTCCATTGACAGATGCATGGATAAAGAAAATGTGGCACATATATTACAATATTACAATGGAATATTACTCAGCCATAAAAAGAATCAAAATTGAGTTATTTGTAATGAGGTGGATGGACCTAGAGTCTGTCATAGAGAGTGAAGTAAGTCAGAAAGAAAAACAAATACCGTATGCTAACAGATATATATGGAATCTAAAAAAAAAAAAAAGGTTCTGAAGAACCTAGGGACAGGCCAGGAATAAAGACGTAGATGTAAGAGGATGGACTTGAGGACACAGGGAAGGGGAAGGGTAAGCTGGTATGAAGTGAGAGAGTGTCATGGACATATATACACTACCACATGTAAAATAGATTCTTAGTGGGAAGCAGCCACATAGCACAGGGAAATCATCTCAGTGCTTGCTGACCACCTAGAGGGGTGGGATAGGGAGTTTGGGAGGGAGATGCAAGAAGGAGGAGATATGAGGATATACGTAAATGTATAGCTTTTTCACTTTGTTATACAGCAGAAACTAACACACCATTGTAAAGTAATTATACTCCAATAAAGGTGTTAAAAAAGGATATAAAAAATGAATGTGTATATAAATGTATAAATGATTCACTTTGCTGTACAGCAAAAATTAACATAACTTTGTAATGCAATTATACTGCAATTTTAAAAAAGTGAATACTTTAAAAAAATGAATTCATTATGCCAGCAGGGCCTCTCCTTGATGCTGAGTAATCAATGACCCTTCTAACATCAATCTTATCATTGTAGTAAAGCAACTGCAACACACTGCCGACTAAATAAAAGCAATCTGTGATCTGAATACAACAGGTATTGGCCAAGAGCAGTAGAAGTGTTGATGACTGGGCATAGATTTTGCAATTTGATGTGAACATCTTAGATCATTGTTCTGTAAAAGGAAATATGGTAAACAAACGGTGAAGTGCTCTGAATCTGAACTAATCTCGGCGTCATCAGCACAATCATGTCACTATCATTGTGATCACTGCCAACATTATTATTAGTCAACCAATTTGATTAAAAACTGTGCCCTTTACCTATACTACAAATGTTTTCCAGTTATCTATTCTTTAACTAGATTCTATGAAATTTTGTCATTCTCTCTATGAAAGAGCCTGATTAAAATTTTTGCATTGTATGGTAGAAAAAAATTTAGGCATTGGAATTCTTGATCTAAATATTGTCTCCAAAGCTTGCTTACTGTTTATTTTGGGGCAGCTGGTCCATCTCTCTGGTCTTATTTATTTTACATTTGTCATATGTTGTTAGAAATAGTTCACCCATGTGATCATTGACAAGATGAATTTTTTTTAAAAAGCATAGGATTTGGTATAGAGACTGTTACTGAATATGTTTTAGTTGTATTCCCCTCACTTATCTGATATAGGATAGGGTATATTATAACTGCACACTAATAAAGAATGCATGGATGGGGAATAGAAGGATGAACAAATAAAAAATGCAATAACTTTATTTATAAGGTAAAAGATCAACTACTCTTTTGAAGGAAGCATTCTGTCTTTTTCCCAAGTAGATTTCCTTGAAAAACATGTTTTATTTAATAGAATGTACCATGCAGAAAATTTTATTATTGGAAGGGTCCTTATATGTCATCATTTCAACACACTCATTTTGTAAATTGGGAAAAGGAGAGTCAAAAATAAACTGCCCGTACTATTTATCAACCAAACCAGGACATTTCTGAGCTTAAAATGGAGCACTATTAATTATTTCATCAGTGCCACAGGTGTTAATTGGAAGTGTTCCAGGCAAAGTAGGGTTACTAATCAGCTTACCCAAAGATGGCCCATGACTTGCCAATGGTCCTAAGAACTGATGTTAGTCATCTCTTTCTTCCTCAGTTCAGCATTTTTTCTGACCACACCTGTCTCTTTTAATACATTACCCTTAGGTTATATTATGGATCAAATAATATTTTAAAGAATTATTAAAAATATTCAGAGCTTCCCATGAAATCAGTCTGAAGTCTTAGCTTTCTTCGCTGGCCCTATTCTACTTCCTTCATTCCTTTTCCACCAAGAATACACCCTCTGAATAAAACAACTTTCATGAGAGTGCCATTTCAGGCTCTGCTTCTGGAGGACCCAACTGAAAACCACAGGATGGGTTGTGGACAGCAAGGGGCAGAATGTTCAACAAAAAAGAAGAGTTGGGGAAAAGATAGTTTGGGGGTCCCTGTTCTGCTTCCCTGTATCTCAAACTTCAAGGATAAAAATGTAAGCCTTGATGGTGCTGGTTGGGCTCAAGAACTAGGAAAGTTCTAAGATTGTAAATAACCCATTAAAGGTAAGAGTACAAATTGTGTGCATAAGCTCCCTGGGAAAGGTGAGGTGAGCCCAAAGGGGGTTTATCTGTGTCCCCAAAACAGGTGTGTTGAAGCCCTACCTCTAGTACGTGAGAATGTGACCCTACTTGGAAATAGGATTTTGGTAGATGTAATCCGTTAAGATGAGGTCCTACATCCAGTGTGAATGGTGTCCTTATAAGAAAAGGAGAAGAGACACAGCCCTGTAGAGAAAGGTGATGAGAAGACACAGAACGAGAACTCCACTGTGAAAACAAAGGCAGAGATGAGATTGTGCATTGTATCTACAGTCAAGGACTGAAGGCAACAACCAGAAAACTAGGAGAAGGCATGGAATGGATTTTCACTCTGAGCCCCAGTGAAGGAACCTAACCTGCTATCACCTGGACTTTGGACTTCTAGCCTCCAGAACTGGGAGAGAATGACTTTCTGCTGTTTTAAGCCATCAAAGTTTATAGTCATTTGTTTCGGCAGCCCTAGGAAATAAATATACCTAAGTATACAATAGCAGTAAGTTAGCATAAGCTAGGCTTTTGCTCATAAATCTGGCAGAACAAATCTGTACCAGTGTGGCTGGCAATTGAGCCCTGCCTCTCCCACTTCTCACCTAGAAAGAATCCTGAGAAAAGAAAACTGTGCAAAAGAGGCTTTGTTTTGTCCTACGCTGTAAAGCATTTTGCTTCCATTGAGTCCTGCATCTTCATCTAAATACATCACAAACATGCAGCAGGTATGTTTATGTAGTCTTTCCCATCACAACCCAACCCATCTGAAATTCTCTGACACTCTTGAAAATAATTCTGATTAATGAATAAAACATGATCAACTAATAATTAGCACTTGAAGATGAACTCTTTAACAGGAGGGTAATTCAGTACTGTTCTAATTGTTTTCCCCAGCATCAGACCTTAGCTGACATTTGGTTTTAGCTTCAGCATAACAATTCCCAGGCTATGTTTAGAAAGACCATGAGCAGTTTCCTAGGACTTGGCCAGAAATTATTCACGATGCCTGGATTACACACTTTGAAAAATGTGAAGTTGTATGTTAGTCAAGATTCCAAATCTAGGTTTGGCTTAGGCTCCTGGCTTGGAATATTCAACAGAAACTTATGATCAGCCATAGTGTTCTATTTCTAAGCAAAACAACATGAAAGAGACCTTTGCTATTAGATAGTTAGCAATTTAAAAATCCCGAAGGTTAATCAATGTCACTGTGTCAGTTTATTGACCAGGCAGATAATAAGGATAGATATTTTTGCACTCTATGGCTAATTCTATATTTTGCATGCTGTTCCTAAGTATGGGAAGGAAGGGGGGTTATTTCAAATGTTAATAATAAAAATACTTTTGTATGGATTTTTTTCAAACTAATAATCTGGCAGCTTCCAGGTATTTGGGGGAAAGTTGTATGTGGCTCCCTCGCCCGCACCATAAAAAGAACCAAAATCAAGCAAAGTTATGTTCAGAAACTTTACTATTTCTGAATTTTTCATCATGTTTTAACTTGAAGAAAGACTAGAAGAGAGAAGGATTTATTTTTCGTGTGTAAGATACTTTGTTTCTGAAATCTAATTTCTGCTATTAGCCAAAGCTAAACTCACCTGAAGGAAAATGCAAAGAAAATGACAGAATCCCTTTTTGAATATAGTCACCCACACCTGAATCAAATCATTCCTCAGTGTCAACTCCAAGAAATCACATACACACTCCAATCCTTAATTTCTTGTAGGTCATATTCTAGTGAAGGGAGACTGAACTGAAATTGATGTTGGCAAAACATTGTCCCTTATGAAACCGCCTATCCAAAATGAGAATCAAAAGCACTATAGGATGAAACCAGCAACAATGAACTTGGGGAGGGGGGTGGGGGGAAGATGCAGGGATGCAGAAGACCCTGAAGATCGGCTGGCAAAAGAGTATGTGGTAGTTGAAAACCAATAAGCTGTACTGGGGTTTGCAAACCCAGTGATTACAGGGGCCTGGCAGGAAGCAGTTACTGGGGTCTCTGAGTCTAGATCATAATAACTTGTATTTCCCCCCTTTGTCCACAGGGGGCAGTCAGTTCAATAGCGGCCAATAGTTGCCTAGTGGGAATGGAGCACTAGGGTTCTTAGCTTTTTCTGAATTTTCAAGAGAAATCAGAAGTTCCAACTTAAAAATTTTTTCTTTTTTTAAAGATATTTGGGAGCTAATTAAAATTTGTGTAAAAAACAATGTTCAGGCAAAACAAACCAACAAACAAAAAAGACACTTTTTGTGCCCTATGGAAACATAGGCTATTATCTTGCAACCTCCTCTGCACAGAATTTAATTTCAGCGAGGGCCAAGCACTGAGTTTCAAACTTATAAATGAAATGATTGTTCTGTCTTACACTTAATTGAAATATCCTAAGTGAAAAGTCTTAAGATGAGAATTCTTGTCTTTCTAACATGGGAGAAAGAAGCGACCATGGAACAGAGTCCAGCAGAGATGAATAAACACAATATATTTTCCATTTTTTTACCTGTAAACAACAGATTTATTTTTTTAACATATTTATTGGAGTATAATTGCTTTACAATGTTGTGTTAGTTTCTGCTGTATAACAAAGTGAATCAGCTATGTGTATACATATATCCCCATAGCCCCTCCCTCTTGCATCTCCCTCCCAATCTCCCCATCCCACCCCTCTAGGTGGACACAAAGCACTGAGCTGATCTCCCTGTGCTATGTGGCTGCTTCCCACTAGCTATCTATTTTACATTTGGTAGTGTATATATGTCAATGCTACTCTCTCACTTCATCCCAGCTTACACTTCTCCCTCCATGTATCCTCAAGTCCATTCTCTTTGTCTGCATCTTTATTCGTGTCCTCTCCCTAGGTTCATCAGAACTTTTTTTTTTTTTTAGCTTCCATATATATGTGTTAGTGTACAGTATTCGTTTTTCCCTTTCTCACTTACTTCACTATCTATGACAGACTCTAGGTCCATCCACCTCACTACAAATAACTCAATTTCGTTTCTTTTTATGGCTGAGTAATATTCCATTGCATATATGTGCCACATCTTCTTTATCCATTCATCTTTATCCATTCATCTGTTGATGGACACCTCGGTTGTTTCCATGTCTTGGCTATTGTAAATAGTGCTGCAATGAACATTATGGTACATGTCTCTTTTTGAATTATGTTTTCATCAGGGTATATGCCCAGTACTGGGATTGCTGGGTCATATGGTAGTTCTATTTTTAGCTTTGTAAGGAACCTCCATACTGTTCTCCATAGTGGCTGTATCCATTTACATTCCCACCAACAGTGCAAGAGGGTTCCCTTTCCTCCACACCCTCTCCAGCATTTATTGTTTGTAGATTTTTTGATGATGGCCATTCTGAATGGGGTGAGGTTTGCATTTCTCTAATAATTAGTGATGTTGAGCATCCTTTCATGTGTTTCTTGGCAATCTGTATATCTTCTTTGAAGAAATGTCTATTTAGGTCTTCTGCCCATTTTTGGATTGGGTTGTTTGTTTTTAGGTTATTGAGCTGCATGAGCTGCTTGTATATTTTGGAGATTAATCCTTTGTCAGTTGCTTCATTTGTTACTATTTTCTCCCATTCTGAGGGTTGTGTTTTCATCTTGTTTATGGTTTCCTTTGCTGTGCAAAAGCTTTTAAGTTTCATTAGGTCCCATTTGTTTATTTTTGTTTTTATTTCCATTTCTTAGGAGGTGGGTCAAAAAGTATCTTGCTGTGATTTATGTCATAGAGTGTTCTGCCATTGTTTTCCTCTAAAAGTTTTATAGTGTATGCCCTTACATTTAGGTCTTTAATCCATTTTGAGTTTACTTTTGTATGCAGTATTAGGAAGTGTTCTAATCTCATTCTTTTATATGTAGCTGTCCAGTTTTCCCAGCACCACTTATTGAAGAAGCTGTCATTTCTCCATTGTATATTCTTGCCTCCTTTGTCAAAGATAAGGTGACCATATGTGCATGGGTTTATCTCTGGGCTTTCTATCCTGTTCCATTGATCCATATTTCTATTTTTGTGCCAGTACCATACTGTCTTGATTACTGTAACTTTGTAGTATAGTCTGAAGTCAGAGAGCCTGTTTCTTCCATTTCCGTTTCCCTTTCTCAAGATTACAATGGCTATTTGGGATCTTTTGTGTTTCTATACAAATTGTGAAATTTTATGTTCTAGTTCTGTGTAAAATGTCATTGATAGTTTGATAGGGATTGCATTGAATCGTTAGATTGCTTTGGGTAATATAGTCATTTTCACAATGTTGCTTCTTCCAATCCAAGAACATGGTATATCTCTCCATCTCTTTGTATCCTCTTTAATTTCTTTCATCAGTGTCTCAGAGTTTTGTACATACAGGTCTTTTGTCTTCTTAGGTAGGTTTATTCCTAGGAATTTTGTTCTTTTTGCTGCAGTGGTAAAGGGGAGTGTTTCCTTAATTTCTCTTTCAGAATTTTCATTGTTAGTGTATAAGATTGCAAGAGATTTCTGTGCATTAATTTTTTATCCTGCTACTTTACCAAATTCATTGATTAGCTCTAGTAGTTTTCTGGTAGCATCTTTAGGATTCTTTATGTATAGTATCATGTCATCAGCAAACAGTGACAGTTTTCCTTCTTCTTTCTTGATTTAGATTCCTTTTATTTCCTTTTATTCTCTGATTGCTATGGCTAAAACTTCCCAACTATGTTGAATAATAGCGGTGAGAGTGGGCAACCTTGTCTTTTTCCTGATCATAGAAGAAATGGTTCAGTTTTTCAACATTGAGAATGATGTTGGCTGTCGGTTTCTCATATATGTCTCTTATTATGTAGAGTTAGGTTCCCTCTGTGCCCACTTTCTGGAGAGTTTTCATCATAAATCGGTGTTGAATTTTGTTGAAAGCTTTTTCTGCATCTATTGAGAATATCATATGGTTTTTACCCTTCAATTTGTTAATATGGTGTATCACATTGATTGATTTACGTATATTGAAGAATCTTTGTATTCCTGGAATAAACCCCACTTCATCATGGTGTATGATCCTTTCAGTGTGCTGTTGGATTCTGTTTGCTAGTATTTTGTTTATGATTTTTACATCTATGTTCATCAGTTATACTGGTCCGTAGTTTTCTTTTTTTGTGACATCTTTCTCTAGTTTTGGTACCAGGATGATGGTGGCCTCATAGAATGAGTTTGGGACTCTTTCTCCCTCTGCTATATTTTGGAAGAATTTGAGAACGATTGGTGTTAGCTCTTCTCTAAATGTTTGATAGAATTCACCTGTGAAGCCATCTTGTACTGGACATTTGTTTGTTGGAAGATTTTTAATCACAGTTTCAATTTCAGTGCTTGTGATTTGTCTGTTCATATTTTCTATTTCTTCCTGGTTCAATCTCAGAAGGTGGTACTTTTATAAGAATTTGTCCATTTCTTCCAGGTTGTCCATTTTATTGGGATATAGTTCCTTGTAGTAGTCTTTCATGATCCTTGGTATTACTGCAGTTTCAGTTATTACTTTTCCTGTGTCATTTCTAATTCTTAATTTGAGTCTTCTCCCTTTTTTTCTTGATGAGTCTGGCTAATGGTTTATTAGCTTTGTTTATCTTCTCAGAGAACCAGATTTTAGTTTTATTGGTATTTGCTATTGTTTCCTTCATTTCTTTTTCATTTATTTCTGATGTGATCTTTATGATTTCTTTTCTTCTGCAGACTTTGGTGTTTTTTTGTTCTTCTTTCCCCAATTGCTTTAGGTGTGAGGTTTGGTCATTTATTTGAGATTTTTCTCGTTTCTTGAGGTAGATTGTATTGCTATAAACTTCCCTCTTAGAACTGTTTTTGCAGTATCCCATAGGTTTTGGGTCATCATGTTTTCATTGTCATTTGTTTCTAGGTATTTTTTGCTTTCCTCCTTAGTTTCTTCAGTGATCTCTTTGTTATTTAGTAGCATATTGTTTAGCCTCCATATGTTTGTATTTTTTACAGTTTTTTTTCCTGTAGTTGATATCTATCTCATAGTATTGTGGTCAGAATAGATACTTGATATGATTTCAATTTTCTTAAGGTTACCAAGGCTTGATTTGTGACCCAAGATATAATCTATCCTGGAGAATGCTCCATGAGCACTTGAGAAGAAAGTGTATTCTGTTGTTTTTGGATGGAATATCTTATAAATATAAATTAGGTCCATCTAGTCTAATATGTCATTTAAAGCTCTGTATCCTTATTTATTTTCATTTTGGATGATCTATCCATTGATGAAAGTGAGGTGTAAAATTCCCCTACTATGATTGTGTTTCTGTCGATTTCACCTTTTATGGCTGTTAGCATTTGCCTAAGGTGCTCCTATGTTGGGTGCATAAATATTTCAATTGTTGTATCTTCTTCTTGGATTGATCCCTTGATCACTATGTAGTGTCCTCTTTGTCTCTTGTAATAGTCTTTATTTCAAAATCTATTTTGTCTGATATGAGTATTGCTACTCCAGCTTTCTTTTGATTTCCATTTGCATGGCATATCTTTTTCCATCCTCTCACTTTCAGTCTGTATGTGTCCCTAGGTCTGAAATGGGTCTCTTGCAGACAGCATGTATACGGGTCTTGCTTTTGTATCCATTCAGCCAATCTATGACTTTTGGTTGGAACATTTAATCCATTTACATTTAAAGTAATTATTGATATGTATATTCATATTACCATTTCTTAATTGTTTTGGTTTGTTTTTTGCAGGTCTTCTCCTTCTCTTGTGTTTCCTGCCTAGAGCAATTACTTTATCACTTGTTGTAAAGCTGGTTTGGTGGTGCTGAATTCTGTTAACTTTTGCTTGTCTGTAAGGTTTTAATTTCTCCATCAAATCTGAATGAGATCCTTGCTGGGTAGAGTGATCTTGGTTTTTGGTTTTTCCCTTTCATCACTTTAAATATGTCCTGCCAATCCCTTCTGGCTTCCAGAGTTTCTGCTTAAAAACAGTTGTTAACCTTATGGGGATTCCCTTGTGTGTTATTTGTTGCTTTTCCCTTGCTGCTTTTAATATTTTTTTCTTTGTATTTAATTTTTGATAGTTTGATTAATATGTGTCTTGGCGTGTTTCTCCTTGGACTTATCCCTGTGGGACTCTCTGTACTTTCTGGACTTGATTGACTCTTTCCTTTCCCATGTTAGGAAAGTTTTCCACTATAATCTCTTCAAATGTTTTCTCAGACCCTTTCTTATTCCTCGTCTTTTTCTGGGGCCCCTATAATTCGAATGTTGGTGTGTTTAATGTTGTGTCAGATGTCTCTGAGACTGTCCTTAATTCTTTTCATTCTTTTTCTTTATTCTGCTCTGCAGTAGCTATTTCCACTATTTTATCTTCCAGGTCACTTATCTGTTCTTCTGCCTCAGTTATTCTGCTATTGATTCCTTCTAGAGTATTTTTAATTTCATTTAGTGTGTTGTTCATCATTGTTTGTTGGCTCTGCAGTTCTTCTAGGTCCTTGTTAAATGTTTCTCTTATTTCTGCAATTTTAGATCATCTTTACTATCATTACTCTGAATTCTTTTTCAGGTAGCCTGCCTATTTTCTCTTCGTTTGTTTGGTCTGGTGGGTTTTTACCTTGCTCCTTTGTCTGCTGTGTTGTTCTCTGTCTTTTCATTTTGTTTAACTTACTGTGTTTAGTGTCTCCTTTTCACAGGCTGCAGGTTTGTAGTTCTCATTATTTTTGGTGTCTCCCCCAGTGGGTGAGGTTGGTTCAGTGGCTTCTGTAGGCTTCCTGGTGTAGGGAACTGGTGCCTATGTTCTGGTGGGTGGGGTTGGATCTTGTCCTTGGGGTGGGCAGAGCCCCGTCTGGTGCTGTGTTTTGTGAACTTGGTATGACTTTAGGCAGCCTCTCTGCTAATGGGTGGGTTTGTGTTCCTGTCTTGCCAGTTGTTTGGTATGGGGTGTCCAGCACTTGAGTTTGCTGGCCATTGGGTGGAGCTGGGTCTTAGTGTTGAGATGGAGTTCTCTGGGAGAGCTCTCACTGATTGATATTACATGGGGCCAGGAGGGATTTTTGGTCCAATATCCTGGACTAGGCTCTCCCACCTCAGAATCTCAGGCCCAATTCCTGGCCAGAACATCAACTCCCTGTCAGACACATGGCTCAGAAGGAAAGGAAGGGAAAATAAAAACAAAATAACCTGAATAGATAGAATTTCAAACTAAATGGTAATAAGAATATTAAACAGACAAAATCACACAAAGAAACATACACACACCCTAATAAAAAGAAAACAAACAAGTGAAAATAAAAAGAACAGTCAGAATCCTAGGACAAATTGTAAACTCAAACCTAAACAGACAAGATCACCCAAAGAAACATACATATATGCACTCACAAAAAGAGAAAAAAGGCAAATATATATATATAATAAAAAATTAAAAAATAAAATTAAAAAATAAATAATAAGAATAGTAAAAAAATTAAAAAGTTAAATTAAATTAATAAAAGGAAGACAGCAGCCAAACCAATCCACCAATAATAACAAGCACTAAAAACTAAACTAAGATAAACATAAAACCAGAAACCAATCAGATGCAGAAAGCAAACCCCATGTCTACAGTTGCTCCCAAAGCAGTTGGTCCCAAAGCAACCACCTCAATTTTTGGTACCTTCATTGTCTAACCAGGTATTCTTCAAATAGAGAGTTTTCAAATTGATTGTGGGGATTTAATCTGCTGCTCCTAAAACTGCACAAAGAAACTTCCCTTTCTCTTCTTTGTTTGCACAGCTCCCAGGGCTCAGCTTTGGATTTGGCCCCACCTCTGTGTGTAGGTCACCCTCAGGCTTCTGTTGCCCTCCCAGACAAGAGGCGGTTAAAGCAGAGGCTGATTAGGGCTCTCATGCTCACTGAAGCTGGGGAGAAGGAGGGATAAGGTAGTCATAATTGGAATGCAGAGTGAGCCTGAGGCAGAAGAGGCCAGCATGACATTGTAACAGCTTGAGGTGCACTGTGTGTTCTCCTGGGGAAGTTGTCCCTGGATCACAGAACCCTGGCAGTGGCGGGCTGCACAGGCTCCTGGAGCATTGTGGGTAGCTACCTGTGCTTGCACACAGGATTCTTGGTGGCAGTGATGGTGGCGTTAGTGGTTCATGCCCCTCTCTGGGGTCCGAGCTGATAGCCCATCTCTGGAGCTCACTTAGGTGGTGCTCTGCCTTCTGTGGGCACATCGAGTGGGAATCCTCTCTCCTTGTGCACCCCGAAACAAAGGTCTCTTGCCTCTTCGGCAGGTCCAGAATTTTCCCCAGACTCCCTCCCAGCTAACTGTGCCACACTAGCCCCCTTCAGACTGTGTTCATGCAGCCAACCCAGTCTTCTCCCTGGGCTCTGACCTCAGAAGCCCAAGCCTCAGCTCCCAGCCCCCACCTGCCCCAGCAGGTGAGCAGACAAGCCTCTCAGGCTGGTGAGTGCTGGTCAGCACCGATCTTCTGTGCGGGAATCTCTCCACTTTGCCCTCTGCACCCCTGTTGTTGTGCTCTCCTCCATGGCTCTGAAGCTTCCCCCCCTGCCCAGCCCCTGTCTCCACCAGTGAAGGGGCTTCCTAGTGTGTGGAAACTTTTCCTCCTTCACAGCTCCCTCCCCAAGGTGCAGGTCCCGTCCCTATTCTTTTGTCCCTGTTTTTTCTTTGGCCCTACCCAGGTACGTGGGGAGTTTCTTGCCTTTTGGGAAGTCTGAGGTGTTCTGCCAGTGTTCAATAGGTGTTCTGTAGGAGTTGTTCCACGTGTAGATGTATTTCTGTTGTATTTGTGGGGAGGGAGGTGATCTCCACGTCTTACTCCTCTGCCATCTTAAAGGTCCTCCAACACATTTCTTTTGAGAAACAGTCATGAGACACACATCCTGTGAGTCACTAAATGTCTTAGTTTGTACTTGGAACAATAGTGTTATATGTTTCTTTCTGTACTTCTTGGAATGGTAAGATGTTGCAAACAAGTAAAGTAGAACATGTAGTTTACAAATTTAATTTGTGCTAAGGATCCTCTTCCAAAGAGCCTTAAAACTTAAACTAAGAAGAAAAATATTTCCCAAATTAGATACATTGCCTATGGGTTATTTATGGATGAAAGAAAAATAAGCAACCATCTTTATTTCATGAACTAAGTGAATAATAAAGATGTAGATGAACAAATTTCCTGAAACCACCAGTAATGTTACATTTACCTGGACAATTTTACAATTGTCAAAGAGAGAGGAGACAATGGCTATGGATGTTTCTAGAGCTGCTGAGGGAATTAGGGAGCTTTCATCCCATAAAAATACCACTAGTGACTTTCTTTTATTGAAACTGAAAAGTTCTTCTTAAAGAATTCCTGATTATTTGTTCACAGCTGCAAGTTTGAGTACAGGACCAGAGTCAGGATAGAATATGTTACATTTTACATTTCTCTGTCAATAAAATTTATAGCAGCTTCATTTCATATTGCGGAAACTGTTGGCATATGAGGGGATTTTACTGTATGATTTAAAACAGAAAATGGCATGATATGAGTGATATGAGTTGTTCTGATTATTATTAGTATTTTAGGACTTTACTGGCACACCAAGGGCCATTCTTTGGGTCTGCAATTAAAATAAATAATAACATCAACACAAACAATCACCATTCAGCTATCAAGATGTAAAACACATGCAAAAAATTCCATCTCAACGGTCCAAGTCTACCTGGGGACATCTATAACCTTTGATGAAAGGTTAATCAGCATGATTTGGCAAGATGAAAAGAGCAAAGCCATTTACTGAACACGTGGGCTGAGAAGGTGGCACAAATTTGCAAACTGAGCATTTTGGCTTCTGCAGCTCATGCCATGTTCCCAACGTGAGGAGATGAAGCTGCTTTCCCCCAGTAGTTCCACCCCAGTGAAGCATTATTGTAGCTGAGTGATGAATCAGAGACCCCTGTCTGACTAGCAAGTCAATTTCTTTAATCTTTGGTTCCATTCTTCTTTTTCCTTTTCCTGTAAAAATCAAGCTAGCCACGTCCACTGTACCTCTTCAGTATTTGTGGTAATGTTCTTTTGAATATGAGGTATTCTTGTTATCAAGTAACACCTTACAAAACTTTTTGCCAGGTGGTTGATATTGGACAAAGCCCTGCTTGTATTCTCTAAGCTATGAGAATATAAGGGGAGAAAAATCACATAAAATTTTTTCCCTTAAGCAGTTTATTTTTTTCTTTTGGCTGGGTTACACAAATGTAGGGCAAACCGTAGACTATTGTTTAAAATTTGAAAATATTATTCAATTTTTTAAAATGTTGATGCCAGAGTTTCCCACCAGAAGTCTGGTTGTCAAAGACAAATACAGCCTCTAATTTGTGGTCACTAAATGCATTTGGATTAGGCTATTTTTAGATCTTGAGATTAAGGCTCCAATTGGCTTCTGTCATTAAATAGCCATACTGTCATCACTCAATTCATTCAACAGGGTCTGTTTGTAGTTCTATTGTTAAGAATCACCATTTAAAAATAGCCGAACTGGAAACTCTACTCAATATTTTGTAATAACCTATAAGGGAAAAAAATCTAAAAAAATATATAGATATATATGTATGTATAATTCATCACATTGTTGTACACCTGAAACTAACACAATATTGTAAATCAACTATATTTCAATAAAAAATAAAAACAATAAAAATAGCCAAATCTCCAATTTTTGTGAGTTGACTATCTCCTCATACATTGGTTAATACTAAATTTTCCTTTGATTGACCAGTATAAGGAGACAATTTAAAATTAATTGTAAAATTACAGTAAATATTACTAGCAGAAATGCTTGTCTACAGTTACATAAGGAAACTTCAGTTGAACTGACATAAGATTTAAACTTATAAAAGAAATTTTAAAAAATAGGAGTAATGGGCTTCCCTGGTGGCGTAGTGGTTGAGAGTCCGCCTGCCGATGCAGGGGACACGGGTTCGTGCCCCGGTCCGGGAGGATCCCACATGCCGCGGAGCGGCTGGGCCCGTGAGCCATGGCCACTGAGCCTACGCATCCGGAGCCTGTGCTCCACAACGGGAGAGGCCACAACAATGAGAGGCCCGCGTACTGCAAAAAAAAAAAAAAAAAAATGGGACTAACAAATTTCCCAAGAAAAGCAATGTTCCCCTCACAGACTTAGAGAACAAACTTACGGTAACGGGGGGGGGGGGGGGGCGGGGGCGGGGGAGGAGTTGGGGAAGGGAGTTTGGGACTGACATATGTTTAAACTGGATGACCACCAAGGACCTACTGTACAGCACAGGGAAAGCTGCTCAATATTATATAACAACCTAAATGGGAAAAGAATAGATACGTGTATATGTACAACTGATTCACTTTGCTGTATACCTGAAACTAACACAGCATTTTTAGTTGATTATACTCCAATATAAAATAAAAATTAAAAAAAAGAAAAGGAAAGCAATGTTCTTAGCATATAGCTCCATGTGTGTATAAGGCAATATTTCTTGAAACAATCCATCAAGTTTTTTTTTTTTCAGGACAAAATTGAGTATCTAATAGAGCTACATATGATGTTGCTTTGGCATCAGATCAGTTCCATTTCAAACAGTATGTAGGAATATGAACACTGTAAATATAAGATGCATTTTAAAACAATTTTAGTGAAATTTAGAGGAATTAGGCTTAGATTTTGGGACCAATTTGAAGAGGCAAATGACCTGCTTTTACTAAATACTGCCTTTTTTGAAGCATATCTCTATAAAGTAATTTCATTATTATTCCTATTTTTTCCAGAAGGAAATCATCAAAATACTGAGTTGGCTCAGTTTCTTCATAGATAATTTGTGTTGAAGCTGGAAACCATTCTTTGTTCTGTGATGGTCAATCTTGTGCCCAGATCCCCTCGGCCACAAGACTTTTCCCTAATATCAAACACTTCCACACGTTTCCATAATCCCTTTAAAAAAACAGATGGCATCCTGTGAAATTCTTCTTGACTATTTCATGAAAACTAAACTTTCTAGAACTTTGAGAACTTTATTTCTTTTCTTGCTCTAATAATATTAGCTCAGTCAACAAGAGACACAAAGCATTTGGTGGAGGGTCTTCACCAAGTATGAACCTCCTTTAGCCCTAGCGTCAGATGCTAAAATTATACAATAATGTATTTTAAACTGAGTTGACAAATATCCAATGATACCCACATTATTATTTGTGGTTAATAAAATTCCATGCCCTCTCACCATGGCTTAAAACTCCATAACATCATTTCTCAATGGATTCATGCCTCACAGATTTGGACAATCAAACAGCAGAGTAACTTTTTTTAAAAATGTGTTTGCTGGGAAAAATATGCGAACTGGGCCCCAATAAAGGATTATCTCTTTGTCAGATTTTTTAGCCTTGTTTTACCATGTCTTGCACACTACCTGGATTGGAAGATCTGATGAGGGTTCAACTCCTATAGTCAAAATCAGTAGCTTTTATGAAATGATACAAAGTGGTAGCAGAAGAGCCTCGCTAGAGAGCATAGTACCTTGATATTATATCTGCTTCTCAGCCTCCGCAATGCCCTAAAATGATTAGGATTCCCAGGTGTGAAATTAGAGTTCCTGTTCTTAAAAGTAAAATCAACCTACTCACTAAAAAAAAAAAATTTTTTTTGAAAAACGGTAACAGGTAAAAGAGGTATTAAGGCTCATATTTTACAAAAATACATGTATCTCTATCTCTATCCATATCCACATAGATATAGATGTAGTGACTTACGACCTGGCCACTGTACAAGTATTTATGTTTAGTTATAATTTTGCTCACAAATCATGTTAGCTCTACTCTTTGGGAATTGCTTTTAGAGCTGACTTGTCAGTCATGAAGAGAACATGATCTCATTCTCTATTGATCCCATTCTCAACTGGGTCATCTATATTAGTCATCAGATTTGACTTCAAATTTTGGCAATTTCTAGAGTCAACCATCTGGGAAGGATGGCTTTCCATCACTGAGAAGAGGTGAAAGAAGATGACCAGATTCAAGGCAATGCTTGGTCCTTTCACATCTGAGCATTGATGACACAACCAGAGAATTCTTTAAACTCTGTGACTCTTTGGAACCTGTATGGACTTCTAATCAAGTAGCACATAGGTAGGAGGTTTTCCCAGTGTAGAACCTGTCTTTCATCACCATTCGTAATTCTGGTAAGCTATAAGTCCATTTCTGGAAGTAACAACCATGTAGGCCACATGAAGATGATATATCAACATATCCATCTTTCACTGGAAGCTCTGATACCCATCTCAGCACAAGGAAGTAGGCAATGGAGACTTGCCATACTTGCCATACACATGATCCATTTCACTTCTTGATAGTAACTGTTGTCGTTATTGAAGATACCATAGAAAGACCAGAAAAGATGCTCCAGAAATAAATCTGCTTTCTTAATGAAAACCAACAGCAATCAGTTTGTAAAATATTCACTCTCAGGACTAAGTCCAAAAAAATTCTTGCTATATCAATAACAAGAGGGCATAACTGATATCCTTTGGCTGTGGAGGAAGTGATCTGAATAAGGTGGTCATTAGCTAAAACACATGCAAACCCAGGACTGGATTAGTAATGGCTCAGGTGGGGGTCCCTTTCTATTGAAGGGAGATTACACAACAAAAAGAACGAGGATGAGACATTCAAATACCTGTTGCCCCCTTCACACTCACACTGTCAATATTCTCTTGCTTTTATATGGGTTGGTTTTATTTAGAATTTACAGTAAGCCCCCTACATATGAATCTTCAAGTTATGAACTTTCAAAGATGCGAACGTGTGTTTGTATGTTCAATCACATGTTAGTTCACATGTCTGGCGTACACTGTCATGGGTGCACCTCCTCTACAAGTGGTTGTGCCTTTGTGTACTTTACTGTACAGTACTGTATAGAGTACAGTAGTACAGTATCTTTGTTTCAAGCCCAGGATGTCCGGAAGCACCATATTATTTGTGTGAAAAGTATTATAAGCCCATTGCAGTACAGTACTATATAGCCGATTGTGTTTGTTGGGTACCTAGGCTAACCTTGTTGGACTTATGAACAAATTGGACTTACGAACGTGCTCTCGGAATGCAACAGGTCCATATGTAGGGGACTTAGTGTATTACGTTTTGGACTGAGAAAACAGATGTGGTATATCCTAAACGACTTTGTTATAAATCCAATGTGAATTAGCAACTCCTCTGATAACTGTTGGTGAGGTCTACATCTGACTGATCAGATGAATGACCTACTACCTTGTGATGTATCCTTAGGAAGGAAAAGAATACAGAACACTTTTCTGAGAAAATGCAAATATTTGAGTAGCTGTATGGTTCACTACAAGAAAGCACTTCTTCAAGGGAGAGAAAAGTGTTTTTTTTAATGCAAAAATAGGTAACCAGTTTAGCCTTTACTCACTCTCGCCCACACTGCTGATGAAGAGAGTAAGGACAAAGCATTCGTTGACTATTTAAATGTTACCCTGCTAGGCAGGGACAAAGTCTACAATAGGCTCTGATTTCTTTCAGGCTCATTGTTTTCCTCACCACTTTAAGATGCTTTCCTGTGTACAAAGAGACGTTAATACAATGTCATCCATGCAAATGTACAGAAAGGTAGTTTAGTTCTATAGATCAATTCAGATTTGAAGGAAGAGGTCTCTATACCAGAGTCATTTTTTAGCTTTACGATCTGATTTCTTCAGGAAAGTTGAAACATTCCATGGGTGTGCAGACAAAGATATTAATTTAAGCTATTAATTGTAAGTGAAATTTAATGCCCACCTCTACTGTGGGGTGGTTCTGTACCTTAAAAACATACATGAGCACATCCACAATAAACTCTGAATAATCCTTTTTTAAAACCTTTTCATTTTTACTCCTTTGTGTTGTGATTTCCTGCTCTTTTAATTTCCAAATGAGTATAAATGCTCTCTTGGCTAAATAGTTCCTTGGCAGCAAAATATGTAGCACCTTTCTAAAAACCAAATTATATCTCTGATGATAACGGCAATGAATTATTGCAAGAGAGGAACGGAAACCCAATGGTACCTGAAGATTGCATCATTTGAGATGAGTCAGTGATGATATAAATTGCCCAAAGCCAACTGTGTACACAACTGTGCTTAGGTGTACACAACAACCACTCTTCAAAGTTCAGGAGCAGTGAGAGGAGCGATTTGTCACTTGTAATCACCTGCTTTCTCGGAAGAGAAATACGGTGCCTTCCCAAAGACTGTTTCCAGTTGTCTGGGTAATCTGGATGAGGTGCAAGAATGCTTTTTCCAGAGGCATTTGACTCTTGCAATGCATTTATATTTGTTGCAAATGAAATCGGAGATGCTTTATCTATCCCATCCCTGCCATGGGTATGATGCATGGGAAGGAATGTATAACCATAAAGTAAGACCCCCCTCAGGGATGTTCAGAGCACCACTGCTGATCAATCGGAATTACTGATCTTTATTCATGAAAAGAAGTTCCCTAAGGGAAAGGATAGAGCTTTATAGCAGTCTGAACAATGGTAGATATGGATCTGGTGTTAATAAATACATGGAATGTTGGGAACCAATTCACAGAGAATCCACCATAAGTTCCATGGTTAGGCTTCATCCTTTATTAGGTAGTGAGTAAAAGACAACTGATGATTACAACTCCAATTTTAGAGACCATTTAAACAAAAATGGTTCCATAGTGAAGTGAGGCAGAAGGGGCTTAGGTATTTCTGAGGTTTCTCCTATGGCTGATGGAGAAAATATGGCTGATTTGTTTGTTTCCCAGCAAATCATTAAAGTTAGTAACGCCTTGTGATCCAGGACTCTTGTATCCCACCGGCCCTGACTTCTAGTGGACTGGCTCTTTCACTTTGGTGAAAATGGGGAAGAACAGCAAAAGTACATTGTAGTAAGATTTCATCAATTGACACTAAGTTCTCCAACAGAAAGAGAGGTTTTTAGAGGTGTAAATGTAGTTGGATAGGGATTCAGGCTGACATAGTGAACGATGAAAATATTCGACAAAGCAGAAAGAGGAAACTGAAGTTCAAAACAGTCAGAAGCTGGTCACACAGGATATAGACAGCCCCAAACAACAGAATTCATGAGCTAACTCTCTCCCTGGCTGAACTAGCAGGGTCTGAGGGTGGAAAAAGGAAACACTTACTAACGCCAGAAAGTAGAGATACTGGCAGATGCAATATCACCAGATACTTTCAAAAACAAATTTCAATTGTAACAAACATTTTCAGGCAGAAGATGTATGGTTTGAAATTCCTCTTACCAAAGACTGATGGAATACTTTTTCTTTTCTTTTCCTTCCTTTCTTCCTCCCTTCCTTCCTTCCTTTTTTCTTTTGGTTGGTTGTTTAACAAAAGTTCTATAAAGTCAACTGCTTTAAAGATATATTTATATGACAAATGTCTTTAGCTATATGGTGGAGAAGAACTCCAAAGACCATGTTTAACGTTGAGCACCAAGCACGTTATGGGTGTTTCTTAAATATAAAATGACAAATACTAAATACCCATCTCTCAAATCGTTTCACCTTGAGTCTTTAGACCTCTCAAAAGTCTACTACAGTTTAGATAAGAGCAGTTTCAGGAAGGCCATACGCAGCCTTTCCCTATATTTTTAAATAGTCTTTACAAAACCTTTCAAAAATATTTTTTTTTCTCTAAACCTAAATCTGGTAGGGTGGATTTGTACATGTTTTCATTGTTCTGAGTTTGAGTGTCATTATTCTTAATGCAACAGACTGGCTGCATCGAACCCCATCATAATGATAGGTATATGTTAGCTTTCTATGGGAAAAAGCAAATAGCCTTTATCACAAATTAAAGGCACAGCTATTTTTATGCCATTTGTTACCAACTTAATGATAACATGTAACACGGGATGGTTATATAATTATTTTATATAGATTTTCTTTTTATAAGTTATTCTCTTAATCTTTCTAGCATATATACAATATACATATATTTATATATACCCCTGAAAAATCTTGTTTTAAAGGTAAAACATCAACTCCTTTCAGCCTTATGGTGAATATTGAAGGCTGTCAGTGTTTCACAACTCCACTAGAGAAATGATGGTCAAATGCATCTTACCAGTATTTTTTTAACTCTACATCCTTGGTCTGAAATTAATGCAGATTCATTTTTTTGTTTTACTAATATTTAAATATATATTAATTGTTTATATCATGTCAGTAGGAAATCTAAAAAAACAACAAAACCCCCCACAACAATAGCTAATGTCTACCATCATAGTCAAAGCAGAAACCTTTGCTGAAGAGACAACCCTACTGGTTTGATATAAAGGGGATATTGCAGAGATGCAATATTCTTTGTTTTTATTGGATATGCACTAAGAAAAATCTTTACTTTGCATTATCATGCTAGGTTAGGATCATCCATTATCCTTGAAACAGAATTGTTACACTGATTTCTTTCTGAACACCTATGATGCACAGGTTTACCTGTTTTCAGATATAGGTGCTTTACAAACACTTCCTATTTCCAGCAACACTGTTCCAGGGGGAGGGAAAAGTACTTTGTAAGAAACCATTTTTATTAATCTCTCCCACCTCTATGCTTAGCCCTGTTCTTTTATTCTGAACTTAAAGTCATCTCCAAGCTGGGTAAGATGGGAGAATGCGAACCAGGGACCTTCCCCACACCATCCAGTGGTGTTTAGTTTTTGACTGCTTACAGGCATGAAATAGTTGTTCATTCTACCTTTTGCAATTCTTGAAAACCTAGTGGCATAGATTGAGACACAGCACTATTGTTTTTACAAGACATCTACTGTATCTACTTTTGTTGGGATAAATACCCAGGAATTGCTGTCATAGCAAGAGGAACAGCACGGGTACTACTATTCACAGTGTTGCTTTTGTTTTTTGTGTTTTTTTCTTTTTCTTTTTTTTGTATTATTTTAATCTACAGAGTAAATTGTTAT
Source organism: Lagenorhynchus albirostris (assembly GCF_949774975.1). Taxonomy (NCBI): domain Eukaryota; kingdom Metazoa; phylum Chordata; class Mammalia; order Artiodactyla; family Delphinidae; genus Lagenorhynchus; species Lagenorhynchus albirostris. The sequence goes on along the minus strand of NC_083099.1, from coordinate 6,262,037 downwards.
ATATACATTGGAACCAGTTAATGCCCTTAGACAATGTATAGCTGTCTCATAAAGCAGGAAGGACAATGCAGGGGGAAACAAGTGCCCAAAAGCACAGTCACAAAGGCTTCAGAAGTTCTAGATACCACTACAAGTCAATGCTGGAGATCACTTCTAAAACACTCAATGTTCAAGAGGAATGCTTTAATTTGGAGAAAATACCACCCCTCCCTCCCACCCCTAAACCTCCCTCCTTTTTTTTTTTTTTTTTTAATAATCTTTTCAATTCACTATCAAAAGTCCTGGCTCTTCAGGTATACTTTAAACTATAAATAAACACTGCATAGTTCTCTTTTTGTTTTGTGTTTTTTGAAAAATTATTGCAGTACAGTTACTCCCATTTGGAATTCAGTAAGGAGCAAACAGCACAGGAGTGTGGGCGGTCCGAATGGGTCCAGGAGCTGGCCGCAGGAGGGCTGGAGGGACTGCAGAAGTCTGGAACAGTGTGGCTGCTGGAGCAGTTCGGAGGCTGAAGGGGGAATTCACTGCCACAGCCGCAGCAGCCGCTGCAGCTGCCAGAGGGTTTGGTAGAATTCGTGGAGCCAAAGGCTTTGAAGGTTCTTTTGAAAATACTAATTTTACCTGCAAGGTAGGGGGGAAAAAAAGAGTAGATGAACAAAAGTCTTAGAGTCTACAATGAGAATCCAAAAGGGTGAGCAGCTTTTAAAATACAGCAGTCAACAAATACAAAGATAAACTCACACCTGGGAACTGATGATAAAAATCACGCAAAGTGGGAAACCTATATTCAATATCCTGAGATAAACCAAAATGGAAAAGAACATGAAAAAGAATATATATATATATATATATATAATATATATATATATAACTGAATCACTTTGCTTTACAGCAGAAATTAACACACCATTGTAAATCAACTGTATTTCAATAAAATAAATTTTAAAAAATAATGTAAAGTGTAGAACATCTTTCCTATTGGGAAAATTGGAAGATCCCGGAAAATGGCTTGACCTATGATGTTACAAAGTCCTCCAGAAAGTACTTTATTTTATTTTATTTTTTTAACATCTTTATTGGAGTATAATTTCTTTACAATGGTGTGTTACTTTCGGCTTTATAACAAAGTGAATCAGTTATACATATTCATAGGTCCCCATATCTGTTCCCTCTTGCGTCTCCCTCCCTCCCACCCTCCCTATCCCACCCCTCTAGGTGGTCACAAAGCACTGAGCTGATCTCCCTGTGCCATGTGGCTGCTTCCCACCAGCTATCTATTTTACGTTTGGTAGTGTATATATGTCCATGCCACTCTCTCACTTTGTCCAGCTTACCCTTCCCCCTCCCCCCTATACTCAAGTCCATTCTCTAGTAAATCTGCGTCTTTATTCCCGCCTTGCCCCTAGGTCCTTCATGACCTTTTTTTTTTTTTTTTTTTTAGATTCCATATGTATGTGTTAGCATACCATATTTGTTTTTCTCTTTCTGACTTACTTCACTCTGTATGACAGACTCTAGGTCCATCCACCTCACTACAAATAATTCAATTTCATTTCTTCTTATGGCTGAGTAATATTCCATTGTATATATGTGCCATATCTTCTTTATCCATTCACCTGTTGATGGACACTTAGGCTGCTTCCATGTCCTGGCTATTGTAAATAGAGCTGCAATGAACATTGTGGTACATGACTCTTTTTGAATTATGGTTTTCTCAGGGAATATGTCCAGTAGTGGGATTGCTGGGTCATATGGTAGTTCTATTTTAAATTTTTTAAGAAACCTCCATACTGTTCTCCATAGTGGCTGCATCAATTTACATTCCCACCAACAGTGCAACAGGGTTCCCTTTTCTCCACACCCTCTCCAGCATTTATTGTTTGTAGATTTTTTGATGATGGCCATTCTGAAAGGTGTGAGGTGATACATCATTGTAGTTTTGATTTGCATTTCTCTGATGATTAATGATGTTGAGAATTCTTTCATGTGTTTGTTGGCAATCTGAATATCTTCTTTGGAGAAATGTCTATTTACGTCTTCTCTGCATTTTTGGATTGGGGTGTTTGTTTTTTTGATCTTGAGCTGCATGAGCTGCTTGTAAATTCTGGAGAATAATCCTTTGTAAATTGCTTCATTTGTAAATATTTTCTCCCATTCTGAGGGTTGCCTTTTCGTTTTGTTTATGGTTTCCTTTGTTGTGCAAAAGCTTTTAAGTTTCATTAGGTTTCATTTGTATATTTTTGTTTTTATTTCCATTTCTCTAGGAGGTGGGTCAAAAAGGACCTTGCTGTGATTTATGTCCTAGAGTGTTCTGCCTACGTTTTCCTCTAAGAGTTTGATAGTGTCTGGCCTTACATTTAGGTATTTAATCCATTTTGAGTTTATTTTTGTGTATGGTGTTAGGGAATGTTCTAATTTCATTATTTTACATGTAGCTGTCCAGTTTTCCCAGCACCACTTATTGAAGAGGCTGTCCTTTCTCCACTATGTATTCTTGTCTCCTTTATCAAAGATAAGGTGTCCATATGTGCATGGGTTTATCTCTGGGCTTTCTATCCTGTTCCATTGATCTATATTTCTGTTTTTGTGCCAGTACCATACTGTCTTGATTACTGTAGCTTTGTAGTATAGTCTGAAGTCAGGGAGCCTGATTCCTCCAGCTCCGTTTTTCTTTCTCAAGAGTGTTTTCACTATTCGGGGTCTTTTGTTTTTCCATGCAAATTGTGAAATTTTTTGTTCTAGTTCTGTGAAAAATGCCAGTGGTAGTTTGATAGAGATTGCATTAAATCTGTAGATTGCTTTGGGTAGTAAAGTCATTTTCATAATGTTGATTCTTCCAATCCAAGGACATGGTATATCTCTCCATCTTTTTGTATCATCTTTAATTTCTTTCATCAGTGTCTTATAATTTTCTGCATACAGGTCTTTTTTCTCCTTAGGTAGGTTTATTCCTAGATATTTTATTCTTTTTGTTGCAATGGTAAATGGGAGTGTTTTCTTAATTTCACTTTCCTATTTTTCATCATTAGTGTATAAGAATGCCAGAGATTTCTGTGCACTAATTTTGTATCCTGCTACTTTACCAAATTCATTGATTAGCTCTAGTAGTTTTCTGGTAGCATCTTTAGGATTCTCTATGTATAGTGTCATGTCATCTGCACACAATGACAGCTTTACTCCTTCCTTTCCGATTTGGATTCCTTTTATATCTTTTTCTTCACTGATTGCTGTGGCTAAAACTTCCAAAACGATGTTGAATAACAGTGGTGAGAGTGGGCAACCTTGCCTTGTTCCTGATCTTAGTGGAAATGGTTTCAGTTTTTCACCATTGAGGACAATGTTGGCTGTGGGTTTGTCATATATGGCCTTTATTATGTTGAGGAAAGTTCCCTCTAAGCCTACTTTCTGGAGGTTTTTTTTATCATAAATGGGTGTTGAATTTTGTCGAAAATTTTCTCTTCATCTATTGAGTTGATCATATGTTTTTTCTCCTTCAATTTGTTAATATGGTGTATCACATTGATTGATTTGCATATATTGAAGAATCCTTGCATTCCTGGGATAAACCCCACTTGATCATGTTGTATGATTCTTTTAATGTGCTGTTGAATTCTGTTTGCTAGTATTTTGTTGAGGATTTTTGCGTCTATGTTCTTCAGTGATACTGGCCTATAAATTTCTTTCTTTGTGACATTTTGTCTGGTTTTGGTATCAGGGTGATTGTGGCCTCGTAGAATGAGTTTGGGAGCATTCCTCCGTCTGCTATATTTTGGAAGAGTTTGAGAAGGATAGGTGTTAGCTCTTCTCTAAATGTTTGATAGAATTTGCCTCTGAAGCCATCTGGTCCTGGGCTTTTGTTTTTTTGGAAGATTTTTAATCACAGTTTCAATTTCAGTGTTTGTGATTGGTCTGTTCATATTTTGTATTTCCTCCTGGTTCAATCTCGGAAGGTTGTGCATTTCTACGAATTTGTCCATTTTTCCAGGTTGTCCATTCTATTGGCATATAGGTGCTTGAAGTAATCTCTCTTGATCCTTTGTATTTCTGCAGTGTCAATTGTTACTTCTCCTTTTTTCATTTCTAATTCCATTGATTTGAGTCTTCTCCCTTTTTTTTCTTGATGAGTCTGGCTAATGGTTTATCATTTTTGTTTATCTTCTCAAAGAACCAGATTTTAGTTTTATTGACCTTTGCTACAGTTTCCTTCATTTCTTTTTCATTTATGTCTGATCTGATTTTTATGATATCTTTCCTTCTGCTAACTTTGGGGGGTTTTTTGTTCTTCTTTCTCTAATTGCTTTAGGTGTAAGGTTAGGTTGTTTATTTGAGATATTTCTTGTTTCTTAAGGTAGGATTGTATTGCTATAAACTTCCCTCTTGGAACTGCTTTTGCTGCATCCCATAAGTTATGGATCATCGTGTTTCATTGTCATTTGTTTCTAGATTTTTTTGATTTCCTCTTTGATTTCTTCACTGATCTCTTGGTTATTAAGTAGTGTATTGTTTAGCCTCCATGTGGTTTTATTTTTTACAGCTTTTTTCCTGTAATTGATATTTAGTCTCACAGCGTTGTGGTCAGAAAAGATACTTGATCCGATTTCAATTTTCTTAAATTTACCAAGGCTTGATTTGTGACCCAAAATATGATCTATCCGGAAGAATGTTCCATGAGCACTTGAGAAGAAAGTGTATTCTGTTGTTTTTGTATGGAATGTCCTATAAATATCAATTAAGTCCATCTTGTTTAATGTATCATTTAAAGCTTCTGTTTCCTTATTTAATTTCATTTTGGGTGATCTGTCCAATGGTGAAAGTGGGGTGTTAAAGTCCCCTACTATGATTGTGTTACTGTCGATTTCCCCTTTTATGGCTGTTAGTATTTGCCTTATGTATTGAGGTGCTCCTATGTTGGGTGCAGAAATATTTACAGTTGTTATATCTTCTTCTTGGATTGATCCCTTGATATTTATGTAGTGTCCTTCTTTGTCTCTTGTAATAGTCTTTGTTTTAAAGTCTATTTTGTCTGATATGAGAATTTCTACTCCGGTTTTCTTTTGATTTCCATTTGCATGGAATATCTTTTTCCATCCCCTCACTTTCAGTCTGTATGTGTCCTTAGGTCTGAGGTGGGTCTCTTGTAGGCAGCATATATACTGGTCTTGTTTTTGTATCCATTTAGCCATTCTATGTCTTTTGTTGGGAGTAATTAATCCATTTACATTTAAGGTAATTATTGATATGTATGTTCCTATTACCATTTTCTTAATTGTTTTGGGTTTGTTATTGTAGGTCTTTTACTTCTCTTGTGTTTTCTGTTTAGAGAAGTTCCTTTAGCATTTGTTGTAAAGCTGGTTTGGTGATGCTGAATTCTCTTAGCTTTGCTTGTCTGTTAAGGTTTCAATTTCTCAGTCAAATCTGCATGAGGTCCTTGCTGGGCAGAGTAATCTTGATTGTAGGTTTTCCCCTTTCGTCACTTTAAATATGTCCTGCCTGTCCCTTCTGGCTTGCAGAGTTTCTGCTGAGAGATCAGCTGTTAACCTTATGGGGATTCCCTTGTGTGTTATTTGATGTTTTTCCCTTGCTGCTTTTAATATTTTTTCTTTGTATTTAATTTTTGATAGTTTGATTAATATGTGTCTTGGCATGTTTCTCCTTGGATTTATCCTGTACGGGACTCTCTGCACTTTCTAGACTTGATTAACTATTTCCTTTCCCATATTAGGGACGTTTTCAACTATAATCTCTTGAAATATTTTCTCAGTCACTTTCTTTTTCTCTTCTTCCTCTGAGAGCCCTATAATTTGAATGTTGGTGCGTTTAATGTTGTTCCAGATGTCTCTGAGACTGTCCTCAATTCTCTTCATTCTTTTTTCTTTATTCTGCTCTGCAGTAGTCATTTCCACTATTTTATCTTCCAGGTCACTTATCTTTCTTCTGCCTCAGTTATTCTGCTATTGATCCCTTCTAGAGAATTTTTAATTTCATTTATTGTGTTGTTCATCACTGTTTGTTTGCTCTTTAATTCTCCTAAGTCCTTGTTAAACATTTCTTGTATTTTGTCCATTCTATTTCCAAGATTTTGGATCATCTTTACTATCATTATTCTGAATTCTTTTTCAGGTAGACTGCCTATTTCCTCTTCTTTTGTTAGGTCTGGTGGGTTTTTATGTTGCTCCTTTGTCTGCTGTGTGTTTTTCTGTCTTCTCATTTTGCTTAACTTACTGTGTTTGGGGGTCTCCTTTTTGCAGGCTGCAGGTTCCTAGTTCCCATTGTTTTTGGTGTCTGTCCCCAGTGGCTAAGATTGGTTCAGTGGGTTGTGTTGGCTTCCTGGTGGAGGGGACTAGTGCCTGTGTTCTGGTGGATAAGGCTGGATCTTGTCTTTCTGGTGGGCAGGTCCATGTCTGGTGGTGTGTTTTGGGGTGTCTGTGGCTTTTTTATGATTTTTGACAGCCTCTGTGCTAAAGGATGGGTTTGTGTTCCTGTCTTGCTAGTTGTTTGGCATAGGGTGTCCAGCACTGTAGCTTGCTGGTCGTTGAGTGGAGCTGGGTCTTGGTGTCAAGATGGAGATCTCTGGGAGATTTTCGTCATTTGATATTATGTGGAGCTGGGAGGTCTCTTGTGGACCACTGTCCTGAACTTGGCTCTCCCACCTCAGAGGTACAGCCCTCATGCCTGGCTGGAGTGCCAAAAGCCTGTCATCTACACGGTCATGTGACTCTAGGTAGGAGGCCTCAGTTCATTGCTACATGGATCTCTCCTTAGGGCTGCTTGAGTGTCCTCATGACATGGCAGCTGGCTTACCCCAGGATGAGTGATCCGGCCCATGGTCCCCAGGACTGCTGCAGCTTTGGCTGCTGGGGCCCTTCCAGAGCTGGCAGCCTCAGTGAGGCCACCCTCCCTTTGGGCTCCAGGGCAGTTTAGTGATGGCGGAGGGAAGAGACCCCAAGCCAGGAGTTCCAGCTCTCTATTTTATTTTTGTGATAAATATACTTCATGTGGAAAGTATTCATCTTGAGAAAAAACAGGGAATTTTTTACTGCACTCTTTACACACATTTTAACTAGCAGGGTATAGACATTTTTAAAGAGAGATTAATTAATGCTGTCAGCTACTATTAGACTATGCAAGTATGTCAAGTGAGTATCCTAGTAAGACGTGAGTACCAACAAGAGACATTATAAAAATAATGAAATTCCACTTTCAATAAAGAAGCAAAGAAAACTTATCTTCCCTAAAAGTTTGACGTGTTTTGCTTTCATTGGTAGCAACATTCTCTCAAACCTACTATATAAAATCAGTTCATTCTCTGACTAGTAGTATTAGTAAGATGGCTGTTCTCAGGAAGGGAATGGTCCCGTTTATGGAAATAGTAACAGTGACAGTTAAACAGGAGGTTTGGAAGCTAACATTAACACAATTTGACTTCTCTGTTTATTTAAGAACCATTCACTTGATTGTTGAAAGCTTCATCTACATAGGTCAGAAAGAGCACTCAGGTTATGACTAGTGGTGCTGAAACATCAGTTCCATGCAGAATTCACAGCCACTCAATGCAGCTAAAATTGATTCTATGCAAGAGAGTAAAATGACTTCATTTGCATAAAAATGGGTGATGCTACAAAATTAATTGGGTCAACTCATTCTGAGGTCTCATAATGGATGACTACAGTTTTCCTTTAACTGTATTTTCACGTGTCAGCAGCACACAGTAGCACTGATTATTAATAAGATCTATTTTGAAGAAAACAGATTTCAAAATGCATAATTCAGCACATACTGTAGATCAATTGTTCTTCATCTTAATTTTTTTATGCACACAGTTATGGTTTATTACAGCTAAACAATGCAGAGCCCTGGGTCTCTTAGATGTAAGCTATCATCATTTCAACCAGAACAAAAGCATATGCTTATAAATATTAGCTTAAGATGTCAGGAGGTTTACAGACTTCCCCTAAAATCCTACAAAAATTCTAGGTCAGGACATCAGTACTAATATGTTTACTAATCTAAAACAAGAGGGCATGTCTCAGGAAATATTTCCCAGGCCTTAGATAGTGTCCTTAGGTGAATAATTTTTAAAAGGAGCCATGTCTTTGAGAGTGTGTTATTCAAAAGACAAAATTGTTGAGGGAATCAACAATACTGGTGCTTTGTCTCCTGAAGACCTTAAAAAGGAGATGCAAGAATTTGTTTTCACCGATATTTTCCTAATAGTATCCACTAACCTCAAGTCCAGATTTCATGCGATTACCTACCTGACACAAAAGAGTTTGGTTTTCCTCCCATCCCCATGCTCTGCTGTAAACCTGTGCCCAACTAAAAAGATAAGATGTCGGACTTTGGCTAATGGTGACAAAACACTCAAACAACTCATGAAACCAATGATTCTGTTGGTGGAGTAGGAGTTGGACTTTCAAATCAATTGTTTGTCTTTACTTAGGTATCTTCCATTCATTTCATTTAGTAACTGACAAAAAAAAATCCAAGTTCAGTGAGTAGACTGCAGGACATGAAAGGCTATTCTCAGGCTTCCCTAGTGGTACAGTGGCTAAGGATCCTCCTGCCAATGCAGGGGACGCGGTTTGGAGCCCTGGTCCGGGAAGATCCCACATGCCACGGAGCAATGAAGCCCGTGTGCCACAACTACTGAGCCTGCGTGCCACAACTACTGAAGCCCGGGCACCTAGAGCCCATGCTCCACAACAAGAGAGGCCACCGCAGTGAGAAGCCCACGTTCCGCAACCATGAGTAGCCCCCGCTCACCACAACTAGAGAAAGCCTGTGTGCAGCAACGAAGACCCAATGCAGCCAAAAATAAAATATAAACAAATAAATAAATTTATTAAATAAAAAAAAGAAAGAAAGGCTACTCTCTATTGGGAAGCAAAAAGGACACTCACCCCCAGCGGATGTGCTGCCTTCTGCAGTTTGTTGTAAGGACTGTATTTAGGTTTCGGGGGCTTCCCAGCAGCTCTGTCTTTGTGCCTTCTACTGCTAATATGCTATTAAAAGCAATTAAAAATGACAGCTTTAAAAAAATTATCCCCCAAACCCTTCATAAATATTGTTTTAACCTGGGGCAGGATATTAATTAATTCATGCAAGTTGAAGAAAGACAAAAATACAAAAGCGTGCACTTTTGTCCTCAGACGCTGATGCTTTGAGGAGAGATACCTTTGTGCTAGCCGTTTTAGTCTATTTTAAACAAATAGCAGGGTCTTCTTTTTCCCAGCATTTTTCCTTATTACTGCACAGATCTCGTTTTATGGACATTTACAAAGGAAATAAATGTCTGAAGGAATTTTATGTGCAAATAAACAAAGATGGCCAGGCGGGCATGAATTTATTTCCATACTAATATTTATCCTCACATTTGTACAGCCAAATGTCAACCCCTTAAATTCTAAAGATAAATAACTAAGGTGTGTAAAAATCAGTGCAAGAATGTACGTATGCATATAAAACACAACACTATATGAGGGCTGGGACTTCAACTAGAAACGTAGAACTGATCTCTTTGGAAGGCTATTCAGAGTAAAAGTGAATGCAACAGGATTAGTCATCTTGTTAGCAGGTGGCTGCAGGATTTAGAAATACAGTACACCACCATGTAATAGAGTACATAAAAGAAAAGAAGAGCACAGCATAAAATTAGTGGTAGCATGTAAATATCTAAACAAGTAAAAATGGAACATTGAAATTTGACCTTTAAAGGAAATCAACACTTTTGAGTGGGAAACCTGGTAAAGAAAAGATCTACTACCCCCTTTCCTCCCACTCTTCATACACAAAAATAGCACAGACTCACTTCAGGCAATTTCGGAAAGATCTTAGAAGCCATTACATTTTAGTATTCCTTTAACCAACCAAAATATGCATAAATAAATAAGGAGAGTGAATAAGAAGCTAAGTGGATGGATGGATGGATGGATGGATGGATAGATGGTTGGATGGGAGAGAAAAACAGAAAAGAAAGGGAACAGAGGAAGCACACAGTCTGCTCATGCATGACCCCCATCTGTTTTCACTTCTAGAATGGGTACCGCCTACCTGTTTAAGCTGTGTTTCCGAGTTGACGTGCACATCACAGATTTCACAGTGAAACGTTTTGTTCTGCAGGCCTGTATTCCCCTTATTCACTGGTCCTTTGCCTTTCACACCTACCCTAGGGAAGGCTTTGATAGTCCCACTGCCGTTCCGAGCTTCTAGCATCGTTTTGTGCTTAGTACCTGCCAGGAATATTCAGAAAAGAAAAAAGAGGGGGAAAATCTTAGTTAGTAATCTCCTCCAAGAAACAATACAACAACACAACATGATGTGATGCTGAGTTTGAATGCAGTTCTTCCAGGGATTATGCTTGAAATATGCTTATGACATAGAAAACTGTAACAATGTGCTCTGATCACCTTATATAACATGACTTAATCACTCATCTTTTTATAATGTCCTGTTTTACAAATAAGCACCATCAGTACAGGAACTAAACTCAAAAGTCCTGAGATGAAATTAAATGGGTGTGACTTCTTTTCATTTCCTCTTGATGCTAACGAGACATAAATGATAGCTGATGAGGAAGAGTGATTTAGTTGCTACAGGTGTAGTTGGAGGTGAGGTGTAACAAGTGTAATCAGTTTAAACACAGTGTGTTTACAGAAGTGGCACTAATTAAATGCCCACTTTCTAAATAGAATACAAACAAGCTTTCCTGGCTATGGGGTTTAGGATCAAAGAGGAAGAGTAATTGTATAGAGATCTCAATGACTCTGGAAAAAAAAGTCCTATTAGAATAGCAAAGTTCACACTGATTGGCTATGAAATTTCAAATATAAACAAATGAGTAAAAAACGGGGGGATTCACCGGCTAAGCAGATACACTGTAAAGAAACCCTTCTTTTTATTAAACCAGTCACATCTTTTGGCTGTCCCACATAACTAATGTAATTCTACTTATCAAGATTTGCTTTTTTTAAACAATAAAATTCAGGATAGCAGTTTGCTTTCAAAAACTTTGCTCACAATTTCCTTCTCCTTGGAGTTGATAAGTATTTTTTACTTTTCTCATTTAGCCATATGTTTTTGCTATGACATTTTCTCTTGTAATCATTGATGTTCTTTCTGCCATTCTGGTTTTCTAAATCCTGATTTAGGGGGTTTCACCTTCCTAATTGTATTTATTAGATTGTTAGCAGTTCTGGAAGCATAGAAAAAAAGAGAAATTCTTAACTTCTGGTTCTTGGGCCAGTCCCTCAGAATCATTCCATATCAATGAAGAAAAGATGCTGAGGGCTCTCCAGCTCCGTGTCAATCACCCATGTCTTCAATAAGAGGCAATGCACATACGGAACAGGTTTAGAGCCATACGTTTCTCTCTTGTAAAATGATACCTTTACTGAGTCCAATATTAAAAAATGCATATTTTTACCACTTAGGTTCCCCACTTTGAATCTCATTTTCTTATGCACAGCAATGAAAATGTTCATATCTCAACATATTAAGGAGAGAGAAAAAAGTCAACGTTTTGTGAGAAGACGGGAGAAGCTGAAATACGGAGTCAAAGAACCATGCGGTAGTGGTGGTGGTAGCACCGGGGTTCACTTTCACCCATGTCCACTGCAATATAGTGACCTAATGTTTTCTGCTTTGTATGAAGATACCATAAATGAGAGTAGGGCAAGCAATGTTCTGGTGAGCAATACATACCTACACAAATAATTAATGAATGAGTATATATATGCATATACACACACACACACACACACACACACACACACACATTGTTTTCTCCTACCTTCATTTATACCATCTTCCTACAAATTCGAAGCTTTTGTGCCACTATGTGAGTAGAGGGTTATCCAACCTTCTCTATCCAAACAGGTGATTTTATCAAAATATTTTTTTCCCATGCAACCTCTATAGTCAAACTGAGAAGCTTTCCTGGGGCCGCTGTGGCTTAGGAATGTCTAAGTAGCAGTCAGTAAGAGACAAATTCTCATCCTGACTTCATTTTTTTTTGCGGTACGCGGGCGTCTCACTGTCGTGGCCTCTCCCGTTGCGGAGCACAGGTTCCAGACGCGCAGGCTCAACGGCCATGGCTCGCGGGCCCAGCCGCTCCGCGGCATGTGGGATCCTCCCGGACCGGGGCACGAACCCGTGTTCCCTACATCGGCAGGCGGACTCGCAACCACTGCGCCACCAGGGAAGCCCCTGATCCTGACTTTCTTGAAGGCCCCTTGACTCACTCTGGTTAATATCCTATGTGATTTGAGCCGGCGTTTGATAGTGGCAACCAGAATGGTTCAGAAAACTGTTTCTACCTATTCACTGATATGGAAGTACTTCATCTTGCCTGGGAGGACAAAAAAAAGTCAGGCGTGGGTGGCTTGCCTCAGGATTGAGTGACAGGTGGGTTAGGAGGAGAAGAAATTCAAAAAAGTTGCTCCCAATACTAAGTTGCTACCAATAGCAACAGTAAGTAAAAATCCAGAAAACAGACATTCTCCATATTATCTCTGGCAAGCTAAGACCCACCTATGTCCTGTCCCTAGGGGAAGGAAAGAAACAGAAGATACGTGAGCATTGGAGAAATACCCAACCTCAGAAAAATCACTGTGTCATTAGCATTATTATTTCAGTGTAGTCTCTCCACAAAAGCTAGTAAAGATAGGAAAGTTAAATATACACACTCATGCATGCCTTACACACACATGCACACACACACACACACCAAACACGTGGTTAAAATTGTGCTGAGATTGGGTGAAAAACTTCAGCTAATAGCTTTGACTCTGGGGTTACTATTCATCATCACGTAGAGTGGAACGTTTGTGCAATGTAACCTCCTGCATCTAGTAGCAGCTTGTCAGTCATAATTAAATAGATATTAGATCATTTTATAAGATCTTAAAGCTTGAACAGCCTGTAAAGGTAGCTGTTTTTCCTTCAAGTACAGCTACAATTAAGGAGAGATGTACTACTCTTAATTTTCAAGCATTTATAGTTTTGAGAGATCAGATTGCATGAATACTCTAAAATAGTGACTATTAGGAGAACTGATTCTTATTTTATTTTTTAAACATTTCACATATTGTGATAAATTATTTACCTGCTCTTAGCCACCCACGAGTTTAGGTGCTATTATCATGCCCGTTTTAGAGATAACAAACTGAGACTCAGAAAGGTTAAGTTACTTGCCCAGCTCACAAAGCAAACACTACTTGAAGTTACTGGCAGGCAGAAAGTGGATTTCTAATTAAGTCCTTAGAGCTATGGGGATTTAGCTAGAAATCCACTAAGGATGTCTGAGCTAGCTGAATTCCAGTGACACAGGAATCTTTCATAGTACCTTTAATTTTTCTATTTTGTTAATGAAGTCTTTTCTAAACTCGGATTTTAATTTGAGTCTTTCAAATCCCCCTTCCCCTTGTTTTCTTGTAATGCTCCTTTCTGCTCAGCAGAGTACCCGGAACCAGGATGCTATAATAAATGACAGTGGCTTTGTGATGGCAGGTTTGAATACCTCAGATTCCAACAATGTGTAAACATCTCGCAAGGCTTGTGCCTTCCCCTGTGATTGCACAGTAGGGCCATTGCAAAGCTGCTTCTGTACTTTAAATGGACTATTTTCTTCCCATCGCTTTTAAAAGGCCATCACTGATAATGACATTCGTTTGAAGCTTCCATGATTCCTGAAATGTGAAGCCGTTCTCCAACCACAGTTTAAATGCAGCAAGTCATCGTGCTCCTAGAAATACTGATTTTGTTTGCTTTTTTTATTTGTTTGCTTTTGATTGCCTTGGGTCAAGATATTGTATCTGCAAAAATCAAAATAATATGTGCTGCAGAGTGAATAGAGGCTAGCCTTCCCTTTAATTCCTCATCATCTTTGCAACTTCCTTTTTTAGATGGCTCTTAAGTTAGGTACTGGCATAAAGGAAAGGTGGGTGAGCAAGAAAACTGGCAAATGACTTTTTAAAATTAAATCAATCATTCTTTAGGTCATCAGGAAAATTGGGGAAATTTCTTTAAAATGGAAAAAACCCCAGAATTCCATCAAGGAGAAGCATATCAAAATATTATTGGTGGTCATCATGTACCAGTCTTTTATTTTCTATTTGTATATGTGCATTTTAAAAAGTCTGGATAACTTAGTTAAAGTAATTTTGTATAGAACTTTCCTTGGAATTATACATACTTTTAAAAACGCACATGATTTTTAATGACAGCATAGGCTTACAATACATGAACGTTATATATTTAACCACTTATCTAATATTAGACATTTGGATTATTTTCTTTTTTTTTTCCCTGTATAATTATTGTGTAATGAACATCCTACTTGTTAATCTTTTAAACTCTATCCTAAGGTTATTTCCTTAGGATAGATTTTCATAAGGAGTATTATAGGTACAAAATATGGCTATTTTTAAGCCTCAAGTCAAGCTGTCAGATTAACTGTCTAAAGAGTACAAAGGAAGTTTCAGAGAGATTCATTTTATAGGGAAATGTATCCTGGTAGAGTCTGCAAAATTCACCTTTCTATAAAATATATTTCAATGCCTTAAAGTTCAATTTTCCAGAATGTCCATGAGATGAGATTTAATAGTGTTAGACTAGACCCTTAGCAAACCCACGTGACTGCCAGTGATCATTTAGTTACCTTCTCATTGACAAGTTCAGATGATTCCAGCTTATAGATACATGGGCAGGAAAGTGGTCAGCCTCCATACAAACAGCAAAATGCAAAGGTGTTTTTTGATGTGTTTATTTATAACATTCAGTAAAATGGCATTATAGTCCAACTCTATGTGTCCTAAGGAAAGAAAGTTGTTTTGAATCTCTACACCTGAAGGGTATAATTGGCATCAAGAGCTTCCATGTTCTCTCTTGTTTTTAATTCTCTAAATGTCAAATTACCCTGACCTCATTTATTACCCTGACCTCATATATACTATGTATTTTCCATGTCAATCTTAATTTTATTTTGTCTTTGAAATGAAATCTTTGGTTTGTTTTATCAGCATATCAACAAACAGTAAGCACCCAGAATGGCATCCATGGTATCAGGTGACCAAGGAATGCCGCAAATGAGTAAAAAATTGTGTTATTTCTGTTAGCTCCCTGGTTGAAAGTAATTTGTTGACTCATCAGTAATGCATCCCAAGTCCAAATGGCAGAGGTGAAAGTAGACACAAGGGAAACAGAGGAGAGGAGAACTTTGCTTTTAGCATCAGAAACGTCCTCTGAGGAAGAGCTACAAAGTGGGAACAGAAGGGGAGGCAAGCCACACAGCACCAGTGGGGATGGACTTGGTGTCCAAAGACAGCTCAGGAAAGAGCTCTGCAGACCCTGGGAACCAGTAAGCGGGGCACTGGCTGGGTTTGATGGGGAGATAAACATGTGGAATTGATATGGCAGTAACCCTGGACATACCAGCACATGAGAATCTTCAGGCATCCAGAAAGCCTCTTTTATATATAACAATGGACTACAAGGAAGATGGAGGATTTCCTGGGCTGCTTTAGACATGCACTTAACAATCCTTATTTGCACCCATCTCTGCTACTTAGAAACAAGGCCCTTAAAAGCATGGAAAAATGCTCCATTGCTTTCATAGCCATTAACCAAGAGAACCCGGCAAAAAGGTTTTCACATAATAAACACTCAATAAATGGAAAAATTAGACACTCCCATAGTATAACAGATATGATGTTGTCTTAGTTATTTATAAAAGCAGTGTTTTTGCTTACTTTTTGTGTAACTAGTTCAGTTTTCACTTTTTTAAATGAAAGTAACACTTTGTTAGAAAATTCAAAGAGCACAGAAAAGTATAAGGTGAAAAGCAAAAGCCCTCCCACTTTTCACCTTCAAGCCGCATGCCCTCAGTAGGGAAAGAGTTTCATGTGCAAACTTCCTGAAATGTTCTAAATATCAGTGACATTATATTAGGCTCGAGTAGAAAAAATAATGTAGGTTGAACATTCTACTTGGTTTGCGCATGAAACCACTCCTAAGAAGCACAGCACGTAAAAGTACACAGCAAGAAAACATATCTCAACACAACTCTGAAATCACTTATTCTGGTTGTTCATCCGTGAGATGTCACCAAACACGAAATAACTAAACCCTGAATGCTCACAGCTACATAACATTTTTCTATTAGGTAATATATCCCAAATCACCCATGTTGCAAACCCCAAAGTACATTATTTAAAAATTGTAAGAATGCAGGCGACTCTTCCTGTGGCAGTGCAGGTCTGAGGAGGTGGCTCACAGGGGTGAGGCATTTAGGGTGAGGTGACACCGACCTTGGAGCCAGATTGGCTGGGTTTGCATCACAGCCCCAACATTTAAGGGCTCTATGGCTTTGGGCAAGTCAAGTAGCAGGAATCTCATCAGCACAGAGAGAAAGCTTCACTGAAAACTGATTGCAGAGCAGCGGGGGAAGCTGGATTCCATGACAGCAACAGCAGGGTTCGTGGCAAGAATCACGGCTTTCAGGCCACCCTGGGCAGTCTCATCTTCCTTCAGCTTGTGGACCCTCAGGCTTAGGAGCAGTTTCAAGCACACAGCCTTGACAGAGTAAGATGTTCTTGAGACCATCTGTACCAAATCCGTGACTGAAACCAGTGAAGACCTCTATATAAACGTTTAAGGTTCTGGCAGCACACAGAGACCTACTCTTTTAGCCACCAGCTGCTGGAGAGAGCCTCGTAGACAAAGTGCTTCCAAGTCAGCCTGTTGTTGTAGCTGAACAGCTATTGTAGACCCTTATAATCTGACTTCATAATGGAGACAGCCACATTTCACTGCCATGCGGCTGACAGCATCTTGGTACTCCAGCCAGGGGTCAGGCCTGAGCCTCTGAGGTGAGAGAGCCGAGTTCAGGACACTGGACCACCAGAGACCTCTTGGCCCCAAGTAATATTAGTCAGTGAGAGTGAGAGGTCTCCCAGAGATTTCCGTCTCAATGCTAAGACCCAGCTCCACCCAATGACCAGCAAGCTCCAGTGCTGGACACCCCATGTCAAACAACTAACAAGACAGGAACACAACCCCAACCACTAGCAGAGAGGCTGCCAAAGACCACAATAAGTTCACAGACAACCCAAAACACATTACCGATGTGGTCCTGCCCACCAGGAAGACGAGATTCAGCTTCATCCACCAGAAAATAGGCACCAGTCCCCTCTACCAGGAAGCCTACACAACCCACCGAAACAACTTTAGCCACTGGGGGAAGATCCCCAAAACAACGGGAATTACGAACCTGCAGCTTGCAAAAAGGAGACCCCAAAGACAGTAAGAGAGGCAAAATGAGAAGACAGAGAAATATGCAGCAGACAAAGCAGCAAGGTAAAAACCCACCAGACCAAATAAATGAAGAGGAAATAGGCAGTCTACCTGAAAAAGAATTCAGAGTAATAATAGTAAAGATGATCCAAAATCTTGGAAATAGAATAGAGAAACTACAAGAAACATTTAACAAGGACCTAGAAGAGCTAAAGAGCAAACAAACAATAATGAACAACACAATAAATGAAATTTAAAATTCGTTAGAAGGAATCAAGAGCAGAATAACTGAGGCAGAAGAACGGAAAAGTGACCTGGAAGATAAAATAGTGGAAATAACTACCGCAGAGCAGCATAAAGAAAAAAAAAATGAAAAGAATTGAGGACAGTCTCAGAGACCTCTGGGACAACATTAAATGCACCAACATTCGAATTATAGGGGTCCCAGAGAAGAGAAATAGGAAGGGACTGAGAAAATATTTCAAGAGATTATAGTTGAAAACTTCCCTAATATGGGAAAAGAAATAGTCAATCAAGTTCAGGAAGTGCAGAGAGTCCCATACAGGATAAATCCAAGGGGAAACACGCCAAGACACGTATTAATCAAACTATCAAAAATTAAATACAAAGAAAAAATATTAAAAGCAGCAAGGGAAAAGCAACAAATAACACACAAGGGAATCCCCATAAGGTGAACAGCTGATCTATCAGCAGAAATTCTGCAAACCAGAAGGGAGTGGCAGGACATATTTAAAGTGATGAAAGGGAAAAAACTACAACCAAGATTACTATACCCAGCAAGGATCTCATGCAGATTTGATGGAGAAATTAAAACCTTTACAGATAAGCAAAAGTTAAGAGAATTCAGCACCACCAAACCAGCTTTACAACAAATGCTAAAGGAACTTCTTTATGCAGGAAACACAAGAGAAGGAAAAGACCTACAATAACAAACCCAAAACAATTAAGAAAATAGTAATAGGAACATACATATCAATAATTACCTTAAATGTAAATGGATTAAATGCTCCAACCAAAAGACATAGACTGGCTGAATGTATACAAAAACAACACCTGTATATATACTGTTTACAAGAGACACACTTCAGACCTAAGGACACATACAGACTGAAAGTGAGGGGATGGAAAAAGATATTCCATGCAAATGGAAATCAAAAGAAAACTGGAGTAGCAATTCTCATATCAGACAAAATAGACTTTAAATTAAGACTATTACAAGAGACAAAGAAGGACACTACATAAATATCAAGGGATCAATCCAAGAAGAAGATATAACAATTGAAATATTTATGCAGCCAACATAGAAGCACCTCAATACATAAGGCAAATGCTAACAGCCATAAAAGGGGAAATCAACAGTAACACATTCATAGTAGGGGACTTTAACACTCCACTTTCACCAATGGACAGATCAACCAAAATGAAAATAAATAAGTTAACACAAGCTTTACATGATACATTAAACAAGATGGACTTAATTGATATTTATAGGACATTCCATACAAAAACAACAGAATATACTTTCTTCTCAAGTGCTCATGGAACATTCTTCCGGATAGATCATATTTTGGGTCACAAATCAAGCCTTGGTAAATTTAAGAAAATTGAAATCATATCAAGTATCTTTTCTGACAACAATGCTATGAGACTAGATATCAATTACAGGAAAAAAAATGTAAAAATTACAGACACATGGAGGCTAAACAATACATTACTAAATAATCAAGAGATCACTGAAGAAATCAAATAAGAAATAAAAAAATACCTAGAAACAAATGACCATGAAAACACAATGACACAAAACCTATGGGATGCAGCAAAAGCAGTTATATGAGGGAAGTATATAGGAATAAAACCCTACCTCAAGAATCAAGAATAATCTCAAATAAATAAACTATCCTTACACTTAAGCAATTAGAGAAAGAAGAACATAAAAACCCCAAAGTTAGCAGAAGGAAAAAAATCATAACTATCAGATCAGAAATAAATGAAAAAGAAATGAAGAAAACTATAGCAAAGATCAATAAAACTAAAAGCTGGTTCTTTGAGAAGATAAACAAAATTGATAAACCATTAGCCAGACTCATCAAAAAAAACAGGAGAAGACTAAAATCAATAGAATTAGAAATGAAAAAGGGAGAAGTAACAACCGACACTGCAGAAATACAAAGGATCATAAGACATTACTACAAGCAACCATATGCTGATAAAATGGACAACCTGGAAGAAATGGACAAATTCTTAGAGATGCACAACCTTCTGAGACTGAACCAGGAAGAAATAGAAAATATGAACAGACCAATCACAAGCACTGAAATTGAAACTGTGATTAAAAATCTTCCAACAAACAAAAGCCCAAGACCAGATGGTTTCACAGGTAAATTCTATTAAACATTTAGAGAAGAGCTAACACCTATCCTTCTCAAAATCTTCCAAAGTATAGGAGAGGGAGGAACATTCCCAAACTCATTCTACGAGGACACCATCATCCTGATACCGAAACCAAAAAAAGATATTACAAAGAAAGAAAACTACAGGCCAATAACACTGATGAATATAGATGCAAAAATCCTCAACAAAATACTAGTAAACAGAATCCAATAGTACATTGAAAGGATCATACACCATGATCAAGTGGGGTTTATCACAGGCATGCAAAGATTTTTCAATATATCCAAATCAATCAATATGATACACCATATTAACAAATTGAAGGATAAAAACCATATGATAATCTCAATAGATGCAGAAAAAGCTTTCAACAAATTCAACATCCATTTATGATAAGAACTCTCCAGAAAGTAGGCATAGAGGGAACTTACCTCAACATAATAAAGGCCATATATGACAAACCCACAGCCAACATCATTCCACTAAGATCAGGAACAAGACAAGGTTTCCCACTCTCACCACTATTATTCAACATAGTTTTGGAAGTTTTAGCCACAGCAATCAGAGAAGAAAAAGAAATAAAAGGAGTCAAAATTGGAAAAGAAGTAAAACTGTCACTGTTTGCAGATGACATGATACTACACATAGAGAATCCTAAAGATGCTACCAGAAAACTACTAGAGCTAATCAATGATTTTGGTAAAGTAGCAGGATACAAAATTAATGCACAGAAATCTCTTGTGTTCCTGTACACTAACAACGAAAAATTTGAAAGACAAATTAAGGAAACACTCCCATTTACCACTGCAACAAAAAGAATAAAATACCTAGGAATAAACCTTCGCAAGGAGACAAAAGACCTGTATGCACAAAACTATAAGACACTGATGAAAGAAATTAAAGAGGATACAAACAGATGGAGAGATATACCATGTCCTTTGATTGGAAGAAGCAACATTGTGAAAATGACTATACTACCCAAAGCAATCTACAGATTCAATGCAATCCCTATCAAACTACCAATGGCATTTTACACATCTAGAACAAAAAATTTTCACAATTTGTATGGAAACACAAAAGATCCCGAATAGCCAGGGCAATCTTGAGAAAGAGAAAAAGAGATGGAAGAATCAGACTCCTTGACTTCTCACTATACTACAAAGCTACAGTTATCAAAAGAGCACGGTACTGGCACAAAAATAGAAATATAAATGAATGGAACAGGACAGAAAGCCCAGAGATAAACCCACGCACACTTGGTCACCTTATCTTTGACAAAGGAGGCAAGAAGATACAATGGAGAAAAGACACCCTCTTCAATAAGTGGTGCTGGGAAAACTGGACAGCTACATGTAAAATAATGAAATTAGAACACTTCCTAATACCGTATACAAAAATAAACTCAAAATGTATTAAAGACCTAAATGTAAGGCCAGACACTATAAAACTTAGAGCAAAACATAGGCAGAACACTCTATGACATAAATCACAGCAAGATCCTTTTTGACCCACCTCCTAGAGAAATGGAAATAAAAACAAAAATAAACAAATGGGACCTAATAAAACTTAAAAGCTTTTGCACAGCAGAGGAAACCATAAACAAGATGAAAATACAACCCTCAGAACGGGAGAAAATAGTAACAAATGAAGCAACTGACAAAGGATTAATCTCCAAAATATACAAGCAGCTCATGCAGCTCAATAACCTAAAAACAAACAACCCAATCCAAAAATGGGCAGAAGACCTAAATAGACATTTCTTCAAAGAAGATATACAGATTGCCAAGAAACACATGAAAGGATGCTCAACATCACTAATTATTAGAGAAATGCAAACCTCACACTGTTCAGAATGGCCATCATCAAATAATCTACAAACAATAAATGCTGGAGAGGGTGTGAAGAAAAGGGAACCTCTTGCACTGTTGGTGGGAATGTAAATGGATACAGCCACTATGGAGAACAGTATGGAGGTTCCTTAAAAAACTACAAATAGAACTACCATATGACCCGGGAATCCCACTACTGGGCATATACCCTGATGAAAACATAATTCAAAAAGAGACATGTACCACAATGTTCATTGCAGCTCTATTTACAATAGCCAGGACATGGAAGCAACCTAAGTGTCCATTGACAGATGCATGGATAAAGAAGATGTGGCACATATATACAATGGAATATTACTCAGCCATAAAAAGAAAAGAAATTGAGTTATCTGTACTGAAAGGATGGACCTAGAGTCTGTCATACAGAGTGAAGTAAATCAGAAAGAGAAAAACAAATACCATATGCTAACACATACATATTGAATCCAAAAAAACCAAAAAATGGTTCTGAAGAACCTAGGGGCAGGACAGGAATACAGACGCAGATGTAGGGAATGGACTTGAGGACATGGGGAGGGGGAAGGGTTTGCTGGGACAAAGTGAGAGAGTGGCATGGACTTATATACATTACCGAATGTCAAATAGATAGATAGTGGGAAGCAGCCACCATAGCACAGGGAGATCAGCTTGGTGTTTTGTGACCACCTAGAGGGGTGGGATAGGGAGGGCGGGAGGGAGACGCAAGAGGGAGGGGATATGGGGATATGTGTATACACATAGCTGATTCACTGTGTTATACAGCAGTAACTAACACAACAACGTAAAACACTTAAACTCCAATAAAGATGTTAAAAAAAAAAAGAATTGTAAGACTCTAAATAAGAGTAGATATATGTGTAACTGATTCACATGGCTGTACACCTGAAACTAACACAACATGGTAAATCAACTATATTGCAATAAAAATTTAAAAAAAAAAGGAAAAAGAATTGTAGCTCCAGTCCACTCTCTGATAGAAACTTCTTTGCTGATGGAAATGTTCTTGATCTGTACCTACCAATATGGTGGCCTTTAGTCAGAGACGCTCTTGAGCACTTGATATAAGGTTACTGCAGCTGAAACTGAACAGGTAATTAATTTAAATTTAAATAGCCGTCTCAGGCTAGTCGTTATCATATTAGACAGTACAGCTCTCCTGCTCAAGTATGCCCTGCAGGAACATGCATAACATGGAGGCCTATGGGGCTGAATTGGTTTTTTAAACATTTGTAGAAAGTTTAAAGAAGGTGCAACAGCAGACTTGTGATAGAAGAGTCTGTATCTGTATTTCCCATCCAGTTGAAGTCTTACCATTACCCTAGAAGATGCTGAAGAGAAGTGGTAGATAATCTTTGGGCCTTAATAATAATAAGGCCATAAACATGGACCACCATGGCTGACTGGCTTAAATGAGTTTTTTACTTGAAACACGAAAGGACACATCTCTGGATGAAACAAGTCTTTACCCATTCTCTTCCTGAACACAGAGGCACAAACTAGACCAGGGCTTCCTAAAAGGCAACTCCTGGGCTTTGCTCAAATTTAGATTCTCAGTGAGCAACACATGGTAGACAATCAGTGAAGATTAGCGAAGTATTAGATATTTATAAAGATCAACAAACACAGCAAACTCTCTGGAAAGAGATTTATAAGCTCAGGCTCTGAAATGGTATAAGTCAGAATTTGCCTCCATCAGCTGAGTAGTTTCAACTTACTTGTGCCTCAATGTCTGTAGCTATAGAAAAAAAAAATATCTCCTCTACTGAAGTATCGTATTAGATGCATTTTCTATCTTAAGCATTATTTGTGGCACACCCACATGCTCAAGAAATTTTAGTCAATCTTCTCTTCTCCTTCTTAACACTGATTTTGTGTTTATCAAAAATTTAGAAATTCCATCCTTTGATAACGTGTCATTTCTATATATTAAAACTTAGTGAACTTAAAAATAAGCTCTGTGTAGGGATAGAAGAACTGGAATGAGCTTAGTGAAAATGATCAAATGTTACCACTTTAAGTCATTACCAGAAAAATTTGCCCAAATTAGTAATGAGGACTAATTATAAAACATTCCAAAGTTTTTTTCAATTATATAGAGAAAATCATCAAAAATAGCTAAGCAAAGCATTACCTAGTAGGATGTTTGGGAGGAATTTCTTTAAAGAAAAAGGCAAAACATACCTTCTATAATACATGTCTATAACACACAAAGAAAAGGAGCCTTCCAGATCTCTCGAAAAGAGTATGTCCTCTCAGGGTATTTCAAGCACTCTTAGACAGTTTTGTGAATCACATGAAGTAAGTCAGACAGAGAAAGACAAATATCATATGATATCACTCACATGTGGAGTCTAATTTTTAAAAAATGATACAAATGTTGTTATTTACAAAACAGAAAGACTCATAGATTTTGAAAACAAACTTATGGTTACCAAAGGGGAAACGGCATGGGAAGGGAAATTAGGAGATTGGGATTGACATATACACATCACCATATATAAAATAGATAACCAATAAGGACCTGCTGTATCGCACAGTGAACTCTACTCAATATTCCGTAATAACCAATATGGGAAAATAATTTGAAGAAGAATGGATATATGTATATGTATAACTGATTCACTTTTGCTGCACACCTGAAACTAACACAACATTGTAAATCAACTATACTTCAATAAATCTTTTTTAAAAATGCATTTTCCAAGATTAGGAGAAAAACATGTTTTGAAGGTGGCAGGCTTCCCATGAACAGACCATAAGTGAATAATTCTCCGCTCGGTGCTATAGCCCTGATTCCATGTCTATGATGTATTTCTAAAAGGATAAAGAAGAGAAACACTTAGAATTACATTCAAATGCAAAGGACACATCTCCCCATGCTGCATCCTGGTTGCTTCTGAGCAAAATTGATATTCAAACTTGGTTTCCTGAAAAACACAGCCCAATCTTAACAGTATTTTCCTAATATCTGGCTCTAAGAAGTAATTGGAGAAGTCTTTTAAAGTTATATTGACAGGGTGGGGGTGAGTGGAGGATGCAGTGGGTGGGGTGGTGATTGTGGTCTGCCCTGTGCGTAGCTAAGAAGGGGGTCCTTAAAGAGAATTAGAGAACAATGATTAAATGGACTATACAATGGGCCCCCCGCTGGGGCTTCCCTGGTGGCGCAGTGGTTGGGAGTCCGCCTGCCGATGCAGGGGACACGGGTTCGTGCCCCGGTCTGGGAAGATCCCACATGCCGCGGAGCTGCTGGGCCCGTGAGCCATGGCCGCTGAGCCTGCGCGTCTGGAGCCTGTGCTGCGCAACGGGAGAGGCCACAACAGTGAGAGGCCCGCGTACCGCAAAAAAACAAAAACAAACAAACAAACAAAAAAACCAAAGGGGGTCTGCTTTCCACCAGCACCATGATCTGGTAACTCTAAATAATGTCAGTGATAAGGACTCTTCCCTAAATAATATTTCATTGGTCTATATTCTAAACAATGGAGGTGGTTACTGTTGAGATTTAGTATATACTAAATTAGCACATCATCTGCTCCATGGAAATTAGTTTGTAGAACTCTCCATTATATGGTCATCCCCAGAAACACACAAATTCGGTTACAAGCTTTAGTTTCACTAATCATTTCATAGCGGTTTGAAATACTTTGAGCTCACAAAGGCTGCAATTCATGCCCTTGTGTTAATACCTATGTTCATGAAAACAGCGGATTATAAATGAACAATGATAGTGCTGAGATTGTAAAGATAAAGACACAGAATTTGAGTTAATTTAGTTCTGTCATTCTAGGTGATCACTTGAAGGTTTTAAAAGCGTAGGAGGTGGGCGGGGGACCGGCTTTGGTGGGTAAGGTCCAGTTTGCCCACGTTGGTAGCTGGCTGTGCTAGCCACCTTCCCTGCCCTATCTCCTTTCCCAACTCCACTAACCTTGTCCCTTTATCTCCCTAACAACTATTTGCCCTGACATCCCTGTCTCAGAGTCTGCTGCTCATGGAACCCAAACTAGAACCCACCACAATAATCTTATGATGAGACGTACAAGGACCATTCCTACTCCTGACAGGAGAGGGACATATGCGGACCCTTGCCCTCTACAATCACCCCGCAGGTTTACCAACATCACACCCCGAGCGGAAGATCTCTGACGCAGGAAGGGAAATACAGGAACCGAGAACCCCAAGCAGCACCTTGGAGGGAAGGGGAGTGGCCGAAGTCCCCCGACTGGGCTGAAGGCTTGGAGGGGACACCCTTAGAAAGGGATTCAAGTAAGGGTGACAACCGAAAGCATGTCTTAAACTCCCAGGTGAGATGGTTACACTAGTTCTCAGGTCTGCCTGCAAAACACTTGCCAGGTTTTGGTTTTGTTTTTTTTCTTTTCCCAAACACTATAGCTTCCCAGGCCCTGGATATATAATAAATCAGAATCCCAGGATGTAGGAGATATATATATATATATGTGTGTGTGTGTGTGTGTGTGTGTATGTATGTATTTAAACAAATATAAATGTATTTATATATAAACATATGGATATATTTGACATTCATATAAAATATATATATATATATATATATATATATATATATATATATATATATATATATATATACAGAAAGCTCCAACGGCAATTCTTACACACGAACCAGAGATGACCATAGAACTGTAATATGGAAAATGTTGACCTGATGTGATGTAAACAAATAAGTCATCCCTTCTTTGCCTCCTAATCAGATGTTTCTGATCAGAATTCAGAAAGGACATCCAAGTTCTTCGTAAATTAACTCCAACCTCAAAGGCTATGGTTTATCTGTCAAAATAGATCCTCCCTCAAAGTGAATGTGTTTCTCTGTCACTATGGGGGGATGATCAAGAATTCTGGAAAAGTAAATGGATTTCCAATGATGCCCACCCTCTCCCAGTGATCTCACATTCAGGAAGAACGTATTCGCAGGAGGAAACAGAGGGCAAATCTGAATGGTACAGATTCTGACTTGGGACCAGACGCTATTCTGTGTCTCCCAGCCCCTGAACTCATGAATTCTCCCTGACTATAACTCATGCTGCCTGCAGGACGAGGATGTGTGCGGAAGGAATTGTCCTCCTTCTGCAATTACCCCCTTAGAGCCTTGAAGTCAGTACTTGAATATTACGCGTGCAGCACAATGATTGGTCGATGACGCCATCAACACACAGCTGCACTATTAACTCAGGGTATGATTCACAAATGATTCTTTTTCGATTGTAATTGCTGACAGAGTCCTCGCAATGAACCCAGTCTTTTAGAGAAAAACTGATCTTGGGACAAAGGGCTGGCTAAAACCTCAGGCAGGACATAAGTAAATAAATAAACAAATAAAACAATAAAATCTTTATCTATTTAAATCGATATAGATATACTCTATATATGTGTCTATTTAGATAGGTTTATATATATATATATAAAAAACATCTTTAAATATAGATATAGATATAAACATATATGTATAGAAAGAGCAGGGAGATGGAATCAAAATATATCAGGAGAGAATTCCATCCCGCCTTACCAGTATTTTCTGTTATGCTATATGAAAGTTTAGTGTTAGTTAGAGAGACCTGGGTTTGAATAATGGCTCTGTCACCTAACTGGTCATGTGTCTTCTCTGAGTCTCAGTCAAAACAAAGGAATAGTATCTTTACGTTGTTAGAAAAAATAAATAAAATATTATATGTAGACATCATGGCTGCCTCTAAGAAGTATTTTCTTAAGTTTAATTTTCCAGCTCATATAGATTTAGCCCAAACAACATTATTTGCCATAAAAACCGTAATAGGGAGGTTTTTAACCAAAAGCGAATGGAGTTATGCAACCAACTTTTGCAACTATATTATTGGTGCAACTTCAGAAAATTTCAGTTACAAGCAAATGTGTGGAAGTAACATAGCAATCTAGAAATCATATAAATGCAAAGTTGACACTTCAGAATTATATTTTACTGTCTCTCTTAATGTTTATAAAACACATACACACAAACACATATACAGCATGGCAAGGGAGCCCTGGAAACCCTTCCTTGCCCCCCTGTAAGTGACACTTTGCTTGTCATTTTTACTTCTTAATGGTTAATGAATTCCATGTAATAGTTGCCAGTTTTCTGCCTCCCCCTCTGTCCCCTGCTGCAAAAGATCTAATCTATTCAGAGGAAGATAATTGCAGAGCTGTTGAGACAGAAAATAAATCGCTGCATCTCACCACTGTTGTGCGCCTCCAGCTGTGAGGTGGAGTTGACAGCAACCTTGCATAGAGAACAGTAAAGCAGCCGTTTTGCCTTTTCTTCCTCAGTCTCTGTGGAAGGACAGGAGCTATTGCCGGTGGCTGTCGTGGGGCTTTTCTCCACTTTAGAAGTGATCTCAGTTGTCATAACGCTGCTTTTGCGAATTTCCACAGTTGTCGTCGTTGATATTGCTGGTGTCCCTGTGGTACTGTCTGCAGTCAAAGTAGCACAGAAGAAAAGGCAAAAACAGTGGTATTACCTTTCCCTATTCGAAAGTGTATCACTAATATTACATTCTGCTAATAATGATAAGAACAGCTAGCAATTGCTGCTTGTCGACTATGTGTCAATCATCTCCTGAGGAAATGTAGATAGATGACCACTTATAGTTTTGTCTATTGATATAACACATTCGGACAATTCTAGAAAATATATACAAACAGGCTTTAACGTTTTTCCGTGGGGTAAATAAACATATTCACAAATTTCTCTTGTTAACATATGGCCTTAGTAAAATAATCTTTACAGTGCATTGTGCTTTGTATATTTTTACAAGGATGGCTTTAAAAAAAAATAAAATGGAGGATACATGTTTTTAAGATATTTTAATTTTCTTTACCACTTGTCTTTCTATTTTCTTTCTACATCTCTTTCTTTAATTAAAAAATAGGTACTGATTCTCCTGTGTATGCTTGTGCAAAATATAGAAAAAAAAAAAGAACCCTGATATCATATCGCTTTGTCCAGATCAAAGGTTTAGAAAACCATTGCCTTATTTACAAAGAGTTGTATATTGGACAGGTACAGAAATCATCCATATACAAATAAGATGAATTCTAATCTAGCATATTTATTAAATGTATGCTCTGCACCAGGCTGTGTTCAGGGAGCTTGTGACACAAAAGTATTCAAACATCAACAGCCACTCTTTATAAGGAATTCACAGACTGGTCATATCATGTTAATGTCACAGCTTTCAAGAGCTTGATGACCAAGAAAGTGTTGATGCGCTGTAACCCTACAACCCTTCTGCCTCTGAAGTCTGATTCTAAAGCTGGAGAGGTCAACCTCCAAAGTAAGACTACCTTGTCCTAACTTCACTCGGGTGTACACAGCTCCCAACCCAAACAGGCTAGTTAACACCATGTCAGCAATGTCTGCCATACCCAACAATGAATTGCAAATGAGCCCTATGCCCTGTGCTTTCTATTTTTATGTTACTTTTTGCTGCCTCCCGGCTGGCTAGTTCTTAACCTCTTATTCAAACTATTCCCAGGCTGTCTCTCCAGCCACAGCTGCTCTTGGAATCGTTTCTCAATCCATATGCACTATCCAGTGCCACGCTGTAAAGTCCATGATAAATGGAGTGGGCAGTGGCTGTAAAGGACAGTGGTCTACCTGCAATGAAGTGTTGTCCTCATAAACGCTTACTTCTTTTTAGTTTATGTTATCAAGATGCCTTGTAACTTGGCTTTTCCCTTTGATCCAGAGAGAGAGGTGGGAATATGGGAGAGGTTGCTTATGGCTTCTTTCCCAAATATGGCATCAGACACACTAGTCAATCAGAAGAGAAATGGGCTCTATTTTTTTTAATTAATGAATTAATTTTCATTTAAAAAATGTTATTTAAATATAGTTGATTTACAATGCTTCAGGTGTACAGCAAAGTGATTCAGTTATATATATATGTGTGTATATGTATACATATAATATATACTTTTATATATGTGTATATATATATATATTCTTTTTCAGATTCATGTTGAGGGCTATTGTATAAAACAATTCATCTGGCTCTTCCCTTTGCCTGATGCTTCCTATACTTTTAATCACTTATTTAGCTGTAAGACCATTAAGTAAGTCCTCTGCAGTGTCGTGGAGAATATCCTCCAACCATGTTAGAAAAAAAAAAAAAGAAACATAGTGCCATGACTAGTCTCTCTCAAGGCTAGAGAAAAATAAATAAAATGATCCTAACACTGAATTTTGCCACCAGAATACATTTATTTCCTTAAACACTGAGAGACCCACTTCCTGATTAGTATTTACTTGCCTACTAAGATACCAACATTGAAATATCAGGTAATTGCTAGAAAATGTTTCTGAGAATCTAGATATGGTATAAAACACAACAACCAGCTTGAGATGGTCCAGTAGGCATCATTGCTCCCAGCAAACTGGAAATTATTCTTTGAAAGCAGGTGCATGAGTGTCTGTGAACAAATAGCAAATGGCCAGTTCATTTGCTAAGTGTTTTATATACGTAATTTCATTTAACCGTCACACATGCTGTTGAAAATGAAGAAATTTCAGACGTTAAGGAAATTTCCAAAGTTCACACAAGTAGTATATGGTGAGTCAGGACACAGTGTTTCATGGAATTAAGAAATTAGGGGGCTTCCCTGGTGGCGCAGTGGTTGGGAGTCCGCTTGCCGATGCAGGGGACATGGGTTCGTGCCCCGGTCCGGGAGGATCCCACGTGCCGCGGAGCGGCTGGGCCCGTGAGCCATGGCCGCTGAGCCTGCGCGTCCGGAGCCTGTGCTCCGCAACGGGAGAGGCCACAACAGTGAGAGGCCCGCATACCGCAAAAAAAAAAAAAAAAAGAAATTAGGGATTTGGGGAAAAATGTATTGTGAATGATGCTCTTGGCCATAATAATGAACCTCCATAGTAAGGTCACAAAGAGTAGTGGGCTAAAACCACTCAATTGTTTTTATGGTCAGTTCTATGGGAAGGGACAACCATAAAGATAGGTATAATTAAACTTATTGTGGCCGCTTGCTGGAGCCAGAGCGTGATACTGTAGGTATTTATTTCATTTAAATCTAAATAAGGATATCCCTAGTAGTACCCTACTTCTAACAATTTTCCCCTGGATTGACAATGTTTATTTTATGTCTTGATCTGAAAATTTTACATTGCATAAATTATAGTAATCTTAAGCCACCTTCTCTATTTACAGTGAAATTCATAACAAAAGTATAGAATAAACATAACCATGGATCTTCCAATCTCTGTGACAGCTACATCAGCGTCATTCCTAATCCCAGAGGATAATGTACATTTATACCAAGGACACCAAAGATTAGAGACACGAGACTGTCCAAGTCCGGGGCTTAGTGAAGTATTAACATCGATATTTCTTAAGGCAAGTCCCTTGCATGAGACAGGCTTAGGGGAATTAGTATCAAAATGCTTAATTTCCGGCACTTCTTACTTTGTTGCATCTTTCAGACCACATAGCTGAACAAAGATCTGCGAATTTTCTCAAGCTTGCGGTTAGTTTGAAAGAAATACAAACAGTTATATGTTTGACATTAAATTTAATATGTAGATCTTGAGTCCACAAAGATAAGAGTACTATTAATTTATAACAAGACATGAATTTTTCACTTACTCTTCATTTGCCAGTAGTAAAGAGGACTTTTTTTTTAAGTAAAGTAAATATATTTTAAGATTATGTCACAAAAGAATCAACTATTTCATTTAGTTGGCCCTTGGTATCTGGGGGTTCTGCATCTGCGGATTCAACCAACCAAGGATCAAATATATTTTTTTTAAAAATCCCAGAAACTTCCAAAAAACAAAACCTGAATTTATTGTGGGTAGGCAACTATTTACATAGCATTTACATTGTATTTGCAACTAGTTACATAACGTTTACATTGTATTAAGTATGGTAAGTAATTCAGAGATGATTTAAAGTAAACGGGAGGATGTGTGTAGGTTATATGCAAATACTACATCATTTTATATAAGGGACTTGAGCGTCCATAGATTTTGGTAACCACAGGGGTTCTGGAACCAATCTCGCGCGAATAAGGATGACTGTACTTTGCGTAGAAATTACATATAGCAAAGATATTTTCCTTAGTATGGTACATTAAATTACCAATTATATATGACACCTATCCAGTCATTAAAATAAAATTTTATATCATTGATCATGTTAATAGCATATACCCTTGCTAGGATGTGATGAGAACTACCTCTGTGATCATCCTCCTAAAACTCATAACCCCTGTCTAACCATGAGAAAAGCATAAACACACCTAAATTTAAGGACATTCTACAAAATTCCTGACCAAGAGTCCTCAAAAATATTAAGGTCATCAAAACAAGAAAAGTCTGAAAAACTGTCACAGTCTGGACAAGTCTAAGGAGACAGGATTACTAAATATAATGTGGTGTCCTGGTTAGGATCCTGGGGCAAAAAAAAAAGAACATAAGGAAACTAACACAACATTGTAAATCAACGAAACTGCAATATAAAATAAGAAATTAAATTCAGAAAAAGATGTGGTACGTACACACAATTGTAACAGTCAGATGAAGAAAGACAACTACCATATGATTTCACTCCTAGGTGGAATCTAAAAAACGAGAACAGAGGAACAAACAAAAGAAAACAAAACAAAACTCATAGATACAGAGATTAGATTAGTTGTTACCAGCGGGGAAGGGGGGTGGAGGTGGGCAAAATGGGTAAAAGGGGGTCAACTATATGGTGATGGGTGGTAACTAGACTTATGCTGGTGAT
Source organism: Lagenorhynchus albirostris (assembly GCF_949774975.1). NCBI lineage: Eukaryota > Metazoa > Chordata > Mammalia > Artiodactyla > Delphinidae > Lagenorhynchus > Lagenorhynchus albirostris. Next base: position 6,229,681 of record NC_083099.1, on the reverse strand, counting down.
CACTCTGTAGTGTATACAGATGTTGAATTATAATGTTGTTTACCTGAAACTTACATAATTTAAAAAAAAAACTTTAGGTATAAACTTATGAAATCAGAATGAAATATGGACTCCAGGTAATAATATATCAATATTTGTTCATTAGCTTTGACAAATACACCATAGTAATGTGAGATGTTAATAATAAGGGAAACTGAGAGCATATACAGGAACACTCTGTTGTGTTTTGTACCTTTTCTGTAGATTTAAAGCTAGACTAAAATTAGAAGTTTATTTCTTTTAAGAAAAATAGAATTATAACCAGTCAAAAAATAGTGCATCATTTCAGTTACTTTCTAGAATCATAGTCAAAAGGGATCTTAGTGGTTTCATGGTATAGCTTTCTAGGTTTTTAGATTAGGAAATTTCAGTAAAACTGGGACTTGACATTGCATCTCCCAATTCCAAATCCTTATTGCAATTCCAGATTGTTATTCTATGTTGCAATGACTCATGTATTTGAACTTCCCTCCGTCAACATTTATTGAGTTGCTATTTTGTGCTAGGAGATGGGAAGGATAATAGATGTCCACTATGTGCTGAGTGGTTCATGAGACATCCCATAATGACTTGGAATAATAATAATAATAAATTTAACAATCCTTCATCAGTTTTGTCCATTGCTATATCCTTGCACTTATGCTTGGCATAAAAAGGCAGTCAATAAATATTTATTGAAAGAAAGCAATGAATGAATAAATGAATGAATGAATGAACAAAACACAATTATAGCTTATGATAGTAAAAACAATTTTAAAGCATTTATAGGTATAAACTCATTCAAGCCTCCTAAAAAACTAAGAGGATAAATTAGGAGTTTGGGATTAATAGATAACACTACTATATATAAAAAAGATAAACAAGGACCTACTGTATAGCACAGAGAACTATACTCCATATCTTGTAATAACATATAATGGAAAAAAATCATTAAAATAATATATATAATATATAATATACAAAGTAATATAGAATATAGAAATATATGTACATATATATGTATATATATGATTGAATCACTTTGTTGAACACCTGAAACTAACACAACACTGTAAATCAACTATACGTCAATTAAAAAAAAACAAAGATGGGCATACCATTTTTATCCTCATCTCAGTGAAGAAATTGAGGTATGGAGAGATTTGGGAACTTGTGCAATGCCAGAGCTGCCAGCTGAAGTACAATGATTTGAATTCAGACAGTCTGGCTCAGAAGCACAAGCTCTTCATTTATTTTTCATTGCTAAAATTTTGATTTTGTTCGTAAAAGAACTGACTCTATCCCTTTCAGTTAATTCCAATTAGTCATGATTTATTATGAGTGTTGGAAGATAGAATCTTAAAAATTTGACTTAAAAAAAACTGAACTTGGCCCGAGCTAGAGTCAATCATGTATGTCTAATCATCCATTTATGCTAATGTATTAAGTTGCTGGAGTCCATTTAGGAGGAGAGGAGAAAAAAAACCCGACAGCCCTCAAACAACCTCTTCTGCAAAATGATAAGAGTAACGCACAAGACTTCCTTACTGCACAGTTTTCTTTTATCTCTTCCAAAAGATGCGAAACTAGAATAACAATTCACTTTTCTTAATGTTTCCCAGATTCAGATTTCTTTGCACTATTCAACCAATGACCCAATGGGAACAATCTATGTGACTGGGAGTCGAAAAGAATGGGTACATTCCAGTGGGAAGGAACAGTTTGAGATGGCTGGGGTTTGCATTTCTGTGCTGTTTTTTCGCCAGTGCCCTCTAGCAAACATTCATTATTGTAACTGTCACTATTTGGCTTTGACATCAAAACAGATTGTTAATACTTTGTGGAATGGGGCTTTAGTGGAGAATGAAAGGAAACTTGTCAGTATTCAGAGTGGCCCATTTTAGCCCTCATTCTTATACAAAAACACTGTAAATACTTTTTTAAAAAATTCAAAAAGCATAAGAAAAGATTCCAGAAAATAAGAAAAGCATAAGAAAAGATTCCAGAAAATAATCAACAACTTGAATTCTAGATAATAAAATGAAACGGCCAAGTTACATGGTCCAGGTAAGAAATTTATTCTCCTAGTTAGAGACCTCATAACCCAACTGACAGAACCAGATGTGAGTTATTTAAGTTTCCTCCCAGGTAACAGAAATTAATAGTATGTCCCAAAGATAATCATCATGTTTTCTGCTAGACTGAAGACTCAGAATGATACACAATTTATTTCCTTCTTCTCTGTGTGAAATAAAGTCTCAACCAGGCTTGCTAGCAAGTGAGAACAGCTGCTTCCTCTTAAATATGCTGACATTCTGAAGTATAAAAAGGTGCTTCGTTACAAAAAAAAAAAAATCGCAAGTTTTTAGAAATTATTACCGGTGGTTTCCTTCCTCTGGATTTCATCCAGTTTGGTCAACATTGACTGGGCATAGTACCAGCCTCTTAGACACAGGCAGGAATGGCCCCTGCACTGGCCTCCATGTATTACAAGCCACTGAAACAAGTCTATTTTTGCATTTCTTTGATCTTATAAAAACACTTTTTAGACAGTTTGATAACCAGCTGAGCAAATGGAAATTTTAATTAGAAAGGGAAGTGAGAGCTGGACTGGGTGTCCCAAAGGCCAGAGTATCGAGTCTGAAAGTTCACAGGTTTTTGTGTGGTTGTGTGCATAGAAGTTTATGATTTGTGCATCTATGTGTGTGCATGTGTGGTTATGTGTGTGCATGCATGTCTATGTGTGTGCATGTGTGTCTATGTGTGTGCATGTGTGGCTATGTATGTTGAGAGGTAAAAGGAGATCACAGCCTCTATCTGGGAACCAGAGAAAAAGGTTTGTTTTCAAATCACCAATCACCTCAAATCACCGAAAGGTATGTCTAGGCAAAGTCCCCCCAAAACATTCCCTCCCTCTTTCTGCTATAGTGATACAGGAAATGCTTAAAATTGCTTGGGAATCCTGAGTCCACAAAATGAGGCTGGGGAGGAAGGATGCTTCCCCAGTGGGATACCTGATTGGGGATCAGAGGGCTGGCTTGGGGCACAGCTTCTGCCCTGTTCCTGCAGAGCTGTGTTATCATTTGGTAGGGCTCAGGGCTGACTCAGGCAGGGAGATTCTTTGACCTTCAGGTCACAAAGGCAATCCCTGGGTAAAGACTGGGGGGCTGCCAGGGAAGCTTGAGGTACAGCTTGTAAACATTTAGCTATACAGTGCATGGTCTCCATTTGAACTCTTGTCTTGGCCCTGAAACTTTTGGGGTGGACCTGACTGAACGCTCATGTGTCATACCCTGTGTTAATCACTGGAGGTTAAAAAGTAAACATGATGTACTCAGCCATAAAAAAGAATGACATGCCATTTGCAGCAACATGGATGCAACTAGAATTATCATACTAAGTGAAGTAAGTCAGACAAAGACAAATATATGATATCACTCATATGTGGAATCTAATTTTTTAAAATATGACACAAATGAACTTATTTACAAAACAGAAACAGACTTACAGATATCAAAAGCAAACTTATGGTTACCAAAGGGGAAACGTGGGGCGGGGGAGGGATAAATCAGGAGCTTGGGATGAACGTACAGACACTACTATATATAAGATAGATAACCAACAAGGACCTATTGTATAGCACAGGGAGAAAAGAATCTGAAAAAGAATGAATATATGTATTTGTGTAACTAATCACTTTGCTGTACACCTGAAACTAACACAACATTGTAAATCAACTCTACTTCAATAAAATTAAAAAAAAAAAAGTAAACACAATGTCATTTGTGTACTAGAGTGACAGGGCTCCAATACCACAAGAGGGGAGGAAACAATGGGTTTGTTCTCTTTGAGGAAGTAGAGCAGGAAGAGGCATCACCAGAAAATACCAGAAAAATACCTGTACTTCAAACTCTAACTTTATCACACCTCCAAAGTTCTGTTATTTGGAAGTGCTATGCAAAAAGTGATCCACTGATTAAAACTCTTAATGTCCTAAGGGATCAGGTGAGTAATTCTTTCTACATTTACATCCTTTGAACTAGAGTTCCAATGTCTTTTGTGCATCAGAAATTATAGGAAGGCAAGCGATTTCAAAAACGTACATAACAAAAATATCTAACTGCAACTTCTGAGATGTGTCCCGAAGCTGCCCAATCTACCATCTGTTTGAGGCAATTACATCAAGAGTAGATTCAGACTCAGGGATCCTGGTGATTGATCTGCTGAACTCACTTTGGGCCATGTACACCAGGTGCAGCTTAGAACATAAATTATTCTGCTGAAAACTATTTTCAGAGCCTGTTGAAAGAAAGAGCTGATTCAACTTCTGGATTTTCCTCTTGAAGCCAGGACTCATTAGTTTCATGGGGATCGGCCATTCTTTTAAGAGGATCATGTGATTTGAGAGGGTAATATGAGATTACTTTCTTTTATAGGAACATTTATCAGGAATTTAGGTTATTCCTATCAATTCCTAAAATTGGGGGGTAAAAAGCCTAGAGAATCAGGTTGTCAGGTTAGCGAATGATGCAGAAGCCCTCAGAAGGTGGTGGTGGTCAGAACCTGACCAAAGGATGCTTGACTTGGGACAGGAAGCAGAGAGTGGGGATAATGTGAAGGAAAGAAGGCAAGAGGACCAGGGCAAGCAGGAGGGAGATCAGAGGCTCTGGAAGCACCAAGGGCTCAGCAGAAATTACCCAGGTCCTGGGGAGTTAGGCGGGATCCAACAGTTGGCCAACGGAAGCTGAGAACTACTTTGTATCTTCTAACCTTAAATGTCCTTGACCTCAGAATGGAGGTCTCTAGTTTGTTTGTTTATATATTTATTTATTTTAAACTTCTAATTTTATATTGGAATATAGTTGATTAACAATGTTGTGTTAGTTTCAGGTGGACAGCAAAGCGAATCAGGTATACATATACATGTATCTATTCTTTTCCAAATTCTTTTCCCATTTAGGCTGTTACATAATAGTAGTTTAAACTGGGATTTCACCAAGTAAAAGCAGCATAAATCTAGGCGGTAGTCAGCCTCCCCCACCTCCGCCCTACACACACACCCAAGAGGAAAAGGCAGACAATGTAAAGGAGTGAAGCTGGGCAATTGACACTGATAGAATTACTCACTGTGGTAAACTGGAGAGCACATAACTCCACAAAAATGGGGGAGTTCATTGTACACTTCTAGTCAGCCATCTTAGAAATTCATGCCCCGTTTTACCAGATGCTTTGATTATTATTTTGGTGAAAGCCAGAAAGTTTCATGTACAATTTCCAAATTTTAAGTGTTAGCAGCTGTATGTGTGTGTGTGTGTGTGTGTGTGTGTGTGTGTGTGTGTGTGAACGCTTGTGGACCACAATCTTCTCTGTGGACTGTGGGCTGCCATTTTGAAAGGTGCTCTAGCGACACTGTGTCTGTGCCTCAAACCCTGCTCATTCCCACAGTGGTTCTGAGACGCTGGGCTTATGACTGGCCTGAGGCTGTCCCTCAGAAGGCAAGGTCTCTATTCCAAGGAGAGAAAGCTAGTTAGAGTTAGTCTTATTTTTTTCTTTACCAGATAGTTTGCCCTCATTTCTTTCTTCCAAGTTCACAAGGAGAGACTCATTCTAGGGCAGGAGCCTGACATGTCTTGTCAGCTGTGTGTAAAGGATTATGACTTAATATCCCAGTGTCACCTCAACATGACAGCTCAATCAATATCTTATCACACTGCAGCCTTAGTTTCTCAAAGTCAATGGGGATTGTATTCCCTACTCCTGCAGCTTATATTTAATATACTCCATATGCAACTATAACAAAGCTTGCTAGATATTTGGTAATTGATAAATACAGAGGCTGCTGTCAACAAATTTGTTCTGTTAGGTATTTGCCATTCTTTCAAAAGTTGATGTCGTACCCCCATAAGGCATTAGACTGAACATCGGCACAGCGATATAAATAGCAAATCTCTGACCTGCTAACCTAAGTTTTCATCCTCAGTCATTTTCACCTTATAATTTTCTTTCACTCTGTTTTCTCCGTGCTCTTTTGGCTGTCACAGCATCCAACAACGATGCAGCCAAGATGTTGGAAACTTTTGTGAATCAAAAATCATCCTGTTCCTGTAAACTAGTGGTTCCGAAACTTTACTATACATTGAACCACCTGGAGGTTTAATCAAACACAGATTGTTGATTACCACCCTTAGAGTTTATGGTTCCTTGGTCTGGGCTGCAGCCTGCATATCTTTATTCTAACAAATACCCCCCATGTTTTTGCTGCTGCTGGGCTGAGGATGACACTTGAGGAACCACCACTGACAGACCTGTCAACTACTTTCTGGTTTAGCCTAACTGGTCTCAGCTTTAGAGCTATAATGACAATTAAATAGAAAGTCATGAATGTAAAAAAAGGGAAATAGAGATTGGGTGGCCAAGGTCTATTTTGCCTGTGACTAAGGGAGTTTCCAAGACATGGGACCTTTAGTACTTTCAGGGAAAGTCCTTTGCAAGTCAGGACAAGTTAACCACCCTAAGAAGGAATTCAGAATAAATTAGAGAAAAACTCTTAGAAAATATTTTAGATACCTGAACAAGCAATGACTATCTCTGCTGAAAGATGCAGTTTTGGAGATAGATGTGATTATAAATGAGGGAGGATGGAGAAAATTCAGATCCTTGAAACAGAGAAGAATAACTATGGGGCTTAATTAACCTGCCATTTAGCCTTTAAACCAGGGGCTCTTTTGTAAGATACAGTCTTCTCTTCCTGACTTAGAATCTGTGTGTTTCCAAGGAAATTTGTTTCCTACACCACTCACAGAATGTATACTTCATCCTTTCCAAACATAAATTAATCCGAAGTAAATTAATTCAAAACTAAGTTACTTGAACAAGTATCATATGATTTCACTTATATGTGGTAAGTGATAAATAAAAATGATACAAATGAACAGAAACAGACTCATAGACTTAGAAAACAAACTTATGGTTACCAAAGGGGAAACATGGGGGGAGGAAGGATAAATTAGGAATTTTGGATTAACATATACATACTACTATATATAAAACAGATAATCATCCAGGACCTACTGTATAGCACAGGGAACTCTATGCAATTATTTTGCAATAACCTATAATGGAAAATAATCTGAAAAAGAATCGATATGTGTATATGTATAACTGAATCACTCTGCTGTACACCTGAAACTAACACAACATTGTATATCAACTATACTCCAATATAAGATAAAAAGTAAATTTTAAAAAAAAGCAAAAAACAAACAAAAATCCCAGGTTACTTGGAAGGCAGGACCGCGAGACCTTGGGAGAGTTGATTGAGTGGGTTCGACCACTGTACACACAACTCATAAGCACCAAGAAGAAGGGGTGAGTTTTGTCAGAATCTGTGAACTTTCTGATAAACATTACAAAAGGGAAAGAAAGAGGAAGATAAAAAGAAAATCCATTAATTCCAAGGCTATTTTAAGTGACTCAGATGCCACTAAAAGGCATAGGAAGCTGCCTTTTTGGGTTTCTAATAGAGTTTTTTTTTTTTTTTTCCTTAGTAAGGCAGAAGGAAAAAGAAAATCTTTCCAAATCTACGAATGGTAGTTCCCCTCTTTCACAAGTTTTCTGCAAGGAAAAAAAATTGCTGCATGCCACAGTGACACTTCCCATTTCATTAACGAGGAGACACGCGTATTGCAAAATTTCCAATCTGGCAAAAAGTCAAGGCAGAGTTTTACAACAATTGCCTTTGGTAGTTTATCTGTTATATTTGTAAAGCAATAATCTTCCTTCTGGCTGTGTGCTTTAGGTTAAAACTGAGGGTTTGCCTTGTGTGCTTAAATCTATAATATCTATTTAGAATTAGGACATGATAAATCATGAATTTTGAAAGCTTTTACTAATTGTAATTGAACACAGAGTGAGGGAGAGCCTGCTTTCTGACTAGTGAATTTAGAGCATGTGGAGAATTGAGAATGTGGAGACAGTCACTCCAAGCCATCTAGCTCACAAATCCTTGCTGTACAATCCTGTTAGGAAGTCCAGATAATTAAAAGGAAGTAGTGACTGTCAGCTTTTCAAATTTTGTTGTACTGCAGAGCTGTCCTGAAGATAAGAAAACAAGCTCTCATCGTGGATGACACAATGATAAAATATTTAGTGCAGATATATTTTAGACCATTAACCCATCTGATCTGGGGCATTTTATAGTATGTCTAAGAGTTACTTTACTGTTTTCATTACAGTGTTAGCATTTCATAGATTGACTATGAAGAAAACATTTTAACCACCAGAAAGATACCACGATGTAACTGTTATATATTTGCCACACTCAGACATCTAGAATAATTTTTTTTTTAATTTCAGAGGACCAGGAAAGAAGTTTTCAGAGAGTAAGTTCTATTGGACAAATTATGGGAAATGGTTGGCAAACATGAGAGAAATATAGAGAAAGAGAGGACCTTTAAAAAATCAAGAAAACATATTACATATACATATATTTTTAATAACAAGTTTTCAACAACTGCTAGGCATTCCATTTAAACTATAAACTGTGTTGTCTCAAGACTCAAACTACCCAAATTATTTCACCCAAAACAGCAATTTATTATTATTTTGCCCTCGTCAGGAAGGGCAAGAAGATGGGAGGTCGTCACATAATACAATCATTTTTTGATAAAATTTCTCTCCTTGAAGAAGCTGTTTCCATGTAATGTTAATATACCTCAACCAAGAAGATTTTTAAGAGTTAGAGGACACAGAAAAATTAAGAAAACTGTGCACAGCAAAATAAACAGGAGAAATCACAATTCTACTCATTATTTCCTTAAAAGTTGGCTGCTGAAAAATTAATAGAACTGCTTGGAAATCATAAAATTCTGGAGCAAATGCCTCTCTTCACAGAAAAGCCAACAGACCTATTTCTAATATTCCTTTTTTTAGCTACAGAAACCATATAAACCAGATTTTCATGAAATTCCAGATATAGAATTGTCTCTCCTATTATAATCTCATAAACTATCACACAGTTCCAGAAATTCCAAGCTACAGCAGACTGCCTCTTGCACAAAAACTCATCACATTACGAAATCTTCTTTTTGTTTTTGAGAATATGTTGATTGTAATTGTATCACCATTTCACCAAAACACTAAAAAACATATGTCAATCTCTCTTTTGTCTAAATGATGCAGAAAAAACATTTGAATTTTCCTTAGGCCTTATTGAAGAGACTAGTTATTTTGGCGTTATTTCAAACAGCTTCAAATCGAATTATTTATGTTGAGAATATATTTAAGAAAAAAAAGACTTATTCTTGGTTAGGTCTATCAACTAAAATTTAATTCAACACTTTAAGATAAATATACTTTTAAAGTGGATCTGTGTTAATAAAGAATACACTGTAGAAAACATTAATTTAACAATAATTTTTTATTATCTCTGACGGTTAGTCTGTATGGTAATTCTGATCCTGCAGAATGTTAAATATTTTTACAGCTACGAAGGGATAGAAATCTAGTCTCAAGCAACCTGACTTCTCAAAGAATGATGGCATTTCTATTCCATTTTGCCCTTTGGGAACTCATTTCATGAGTCAAATCAGAACAGTATATTAGAGACAATTTGATATGAATAGAAGTTCTGAGATTTCATCATTAACTTAGATAAGATAGTTTAAAAATATAATTCTTAAGCCTCAGGAAAGAGTCATTATTTTATTTAGAATATATACTTTCTATTAATTTAATTTTTATTTTATATCAGAGTATAGTTGATTTACAATGTTGTGTTAGTTTCAGGTGTACAGCAAAGTGATTCAGTTGCACAAATACATGTATTCATTCTTTTTCAGATTATTCTCCCATATAGGTTATTACAGAATATTGAGTAGAGTTCCCTGTGCTATACAATAGGTTCTTGTTGATTATTTATTTTATATATAGTAGTGTGTATATTTTAATCCCAAACTCCTAATTTATCTGTTTTTAATGGTCACTATTTCTAGTGATCACTATTAGATCGCTATTTCTATTTCTTTTTTTTTTTACATCTTTATTGGAGTATAATTGCTTTACAATGGTGTGTTAGTTTCCACTTTACAACAAAGTGAATCAGTTAAACATATACATATGTCCCCATATCTCTTCCCTCTTGCGTCTCCCTCCCTCCCACCCTCCCTATCCCACCCCTCTAGGTGGTCACAAAGCACCGAGCTGATCACTTTGAACTCAAACCCAACTGTGAAAATTAAAAGCCAGTACTCTGGGTAAACCACCTTGTTTTATAGATCACTTTTTTAAAGCTAATTTTCTTGGGAGAGAAGATTTTCATCTTATGTATCCTGTTTTCTGTAAACCTGTTTTACATCAACACTCAGTTCTTTTGAAGAAGTTCCGCTAGAAGCGGAAAAGCCTACTGCAACATGTGACTGGCTCCATTCACGTCCTTCCTGGCAGCCTCCTCTTGCCTGGGAGGGAAGCCAGGCCAAGAATGCGAGCAGTCCAGGGCTGGATGTGTGGAGTCAAAAGTCTGGGTGGGCAGAGAGTATGCAGTGTAGGTACCACATTGACGCCTGGCACTGGGAAGTCTGTTGCCAAGCAGTCAAGATCACAGCCAGGTCCCAACAGGCAATTCACAGGGCTGGAGAGAGAAGTCGGAGCCAGAAGGCAAGCTGGGTGAGAAGAAGCAGCTCTGGGGTGTTTGAGGATACGACTTAAGACCATGGCAGGCAGATGATGTGGTGACCTTGTCGGGTTATTTTTAGCATAATGGCTTTACCTCTTGGACAGCCCTGTCATGGTTTTACTGAGGAAAGAGTACTCATGGCTACCACCTGCAAGGGCAGGAGAGGCATAGGAAGAGATGGGTGTGTGGGTCTGGTCTTTGGGTCTCATGCCCCTGGATCACACTGGGATGAACAGGCAGGTAGAACAAGGCTAGGCTCAAGCTCCTTTATTTTTTCCTCTTTTGTTCAACCTGCCTACCCCCAACCCTATCAAAAATAACAATGTAAATAATTAAAATAACACATGTATGTATGTATGTCTCCCTTTGAGATTTTAATTTGCTCCTGTAAGCCACCATTCATTGAAGGCATTTCTAGAGAAAGCAAAACTTTAAACTTTAAAATGTTTCCAGGTCAGCTGGGGGATGCGGGAAGTGACCAAGGATTGGGCATGTCGACATACAGAGTTAAGTTGTATGATCTGGTTCATCTTTTCTCAGAAGCTCATCCAAAGAACATCATTGCTTAGGTCTAGCTTTGTAAAAATACAATGCTCTTTACCAAAATTGAAGCCCCATATAAATTCACCTAGGTATTTTGAGGGGACAGATAATCCTAAGAGTTGGGGGAATTCTTGAAGAATGTGCTTAGATATTGAAAAAAATAATGTATTGTAGTTTCACTTCATTTTTACTCAACACACGATTTATGGGCTTTTAGCATTGCCATGCCATAATATCAGTAATCATTTGCTTTTTACTTAACATGTCAGAAGATCTCCACTGTGACCTAACCTTCAAAACACAATTCCAAAGCCAGTAGAAGTCTCTTCACTGCTTGACTTGTCAATCTGGGTTGATAAATGTTTCCTCAGACTGGACGTTTAATTAACTTCAGTTGAATAGATCTGAATGAGATAGAAATTATTTGTATTTGCTTATTAACTCTGTTGTTGGCAAGATAAGAGAGAACTAGAAAGAAAAGAAGCAAGAGAGAAAAGCAAGAGAGTCGTGTCTTATTTGCCCTTCTAAATTACAGATTTTATAAGGAAGGAAGTTTTGTGAGTTCCTCCTCTTAAAGGATATTTTTATCAGTCAGTCCAGATGGATCGATATGATGAACCAACCCATAGAATTTGGATGAAATTCTTCTCTTTCGATCTTTGAAGGTCCCATCATCACAGGTGTTCCATTTCTCTTGATGGATAAATCCTGTTAAGATTTCTGAGATGCTAACAGAAAAGGTGCCACGAGATACGATGATTTATGAATTCTGATGTGAATATCACTGAAACATGCAAATGAATGGTAAATGCCAAAGAAGTCTACAGATGATTTTTCAAGATATGTGTTATACAATACACCCAAAATGACAGATAATGCATCACTCAAAATGAGATAAAGACTGCTTCTTCAACTACTTTTATGTCTCATTATTTTTTGCTATTTTAAATTTTACATGATACAGAGTGGCTCTCTCTAGTTAAGCCAACAATCTAGCTGCCTCATTTTATAGGTCCTTACTCTAAATGTCATTACTGTTACAGGAATCAGCTATCTGGTATAACAGTACACTTTCTCAAATGTAAACCTAAATAATTACAAAATTAAACAAATGTGTTATAAAGAAACCTTAAAAGATACAAAATAATAGTAATGTCCTACATTTGTTTGGTCTTTATGAGTTTTCAAACATATTTTGTAGACCCTTCTTTTTTTATACTCAGGAAAATACTGTGAGATAGACATTGGAATTCTTATTTTATAAAAGAGAAAACTGGCTGACTGATATAACGTCACTTGTTAGAACCATATAGCTATTAATTAGGAAAGCCATTATCAGCACCAAGATTTTTTAGGGTTTATTGCTGCCACCTGGTTAAAAGAAAAATCTTTAATATCAAGAGCTAAGTGTAAAAAAAATTACATAATATCAGTAGGACATTGCAGAATCATATAGAAGTAATTTTTTATTTCTACAAAAATATTATTGCTAAGACAATGTGTATGACTAGGACACACTATATATTTAATTTAGAACTAATTTTATAGTATTTAGAATAGAGGCATATATTAACAATTTTGTGTGGTAATATTACTATATTATTTAAATGTAATGAACCATGTTAGATTTTAATACCAGCTTAACATAGTTACTAAGGTTTCTAGCCTTACTTTTAGAAATTATAATCATTTAAAACATAAAAAAGACAGTATCATTTTAAAATAGGGGTTAGATCACTCTTCTCCTCAAACTACCACAATGACGCCTTATTTCACCCCAAGTCAAAGCCAGTGTCCAGCTAAAAGTTTTCTCCCTTACCTCAGGGGCAAGACAAGGATGTCTCTCTTGCTATTGCTATTCAAGACTGTACTGAAAGTTCTAGCCAGGACTATTAAGCAAGAACAAGAAATAAAAGATATCCAGATTGTAAAGGAAGAAATAAAACTCTCTTTTCAGGAGGCATTATCTTATATATAGAAAATACCAAGGAATCTACCAAAAAAAAGAAAAAATAGGTCTAATAAACTAGTTCAGCAAAGTTGCAGAATACAAGATCAATGTACAAAAATCAGTTGTGCTTTTATACACTAGCAATGAACAGTCTGAAAACAAAATTTAAAAAAAATTATTTACCACGACATGTAAAGGATAAAATACTTAGGAATAAATGTAACCAATGAAGTGCAAGACTTGTACACTGACAACTATAAAACATTACTGAAGGGAATTTTAAAAACCTAAACATGGAAAGACACTTTTTTTATTCATGGATTGGAAGAATTAATATTGCTAAGATGGTAATACTCCCAGAAGTGATCTACAGCTTAAATGCAAAATCTATTAAATTCCCATTGGCTTTATTTTTTGCAGAAATTGACAAGTTGAATGAAAGTTCATATAGAAATGAAGGATCCCAATAATGCTTTTCAATACAGAAAAAGAAGAATATGCAGGAGTACTCATTATCTTCTGATTTGAAAACTTACTAAAAAGCTACAGTAATCAAAACAGTGTGGCATGGGGCTTCCCTGGTGGCGCAGTGGTTGAGAGTCCACCTGCCAATGCAGGGGACACAGGTTCATGCTCCGGTCCGGGAAGATCCCACATGCCGCTGAGCGGTTAGGCCTGTGAGCCATGGCCGCTGAGCCTGCGCGTCCGGAGCCTGTGCTCCACAACAGGAGAGGCCACAACAGTGAGAGGCCCGTGTATCGCAAAAACAAAAAACAAAACAAAAAAACAGTGTGGCATAAAAATGGACAGATATGTAGATCAATGAAATAAAACTGAGAAATAAACCCATATGTCTGTGGACAAGTAATTTTGACACGGGTGGTAAGACCATTCAAAGAGGAAGTAATAGTCTCTTCAACAAATGGCCCTGAGACAAATAGATATCCACATGCAAAAGAACAAAGTTGGACCCCTGCCTCATACCAAATGCCTCTCAAAATGGATTAACAACTTAAATGTAGGAGCTCCTATAAGGAAACATACTTGTAAAGATTTGTGACCTTGGATTAAGTAATGATTTCTTAAAATGATATTAAAAGTACAAGGATAAAAAAATAGATAAGTTGGACTTCATCAAAATAAAAAACTTTTATACACAGAATGGGAGAAAATATTGGCAAATCAATTATCTGATAAGAGTCTATTGTTCAGAACATAAGAACTCCTACAACTCAACAATAAAGAGAAAAACAGCCCAACTAAAAGGGGGAAAAGTGATTTGAATAGAAATGTCTCCAAATAAGATGCAAATGGCCAATAAAGACTTGAAAAGATAGTCCACATCATTAGTCATTAGAGAAATACAGATCAAAGCCACAATGAGAAATCATTTCACACCCTCCAGAATGGCTATAATAATGATGAAAAGTTAAATTTAAAAAACAGAAAATAACAAGTGTTAACAAGGCTGTGGAGAGATTGGAATCCTCATACATTGCTGGTAGGAATATAAAATCATGCAGGGGCTGTGGAAAAGATCAGTAGTTTCTCAAAAATTTAAACATAGAGTTGACATATGACTCAGCAATTCCACTTCTTTTTTGTTTTGCTTTGTTTTGGCCATGCCATGTGGCATGTGGGATCTCAGTTCCCCAAACCGGGATTGAACCCACACCCCCTGCAGTGGAAGCACAGAGTCTTAACCACTGGACCACCAGGTAAGTTCCAGCAATTCCACTTCTAAGTATAGACCCAAGATAAGTAAAATATAGTTTTATGCCCAAACTTGTAAATGAGTGCTCATAGCAGCACTTCATAATGACCAAAATATGGAAACCACCCAAATATGCATCAACTAATGAGTGGATACACAAATGTAGTATGTCCACACAATGGAATGTTATTCAGCCATGTAAAGAAATGAAGTAATGATACATGTTACCATATGGGTGAATCCTGAAAGTATTATTCTAAGTGAAAGAAGTTAGCCACAAAAGACCACATATTGTATGATTCCATTTACCAGAATGGTCAAATCCACAGAGGCAGAAAGTAGATTAGAGATGGCCAGGGAACAGGGGAAAAGTGGAATTAGGAGCTCCAGGGTTTCTTTTGGTGGTGATGGAAATATTCTGAAATTTGATAGCTGTAATGGTTGCACAAAACTTTGAATATACAAATTGTATGGTATATGAATTATATCTTAGTAAAGCAGTTATTTTTTAAAAAAATAACTAATAAGGACCTACTGTATAGCACAGGGAACTCTTCTCAATACTCTCTAACGATCTCTATGGGAAAAGACTCTAAAAAAGAGGGGATATATGTATAACTGATTCACTCTGTTGTACAGCAGAAACTAACACGCCATCTTAAATCAACTATACTCCAATAAAAATTTTAAAAATAAAAACTTAAAAGAATTTTAAAAAGTAATAAGCTGTGAAAATTCTGGCTTCGTTTCTGGTTTACTACGAGGAAGCATGACAAATGCTAACTCCTGCCAGCTGGGAGGATGAGAGGGGATGGCAGGTTATACCAGCTCTTGTGTGGGTGCAGTAGTAGATTTCAGAAGTATCAAGAGGGGCAGGGCCCCATGTTGCTTCTGTCTTCAGGTTGCTCTTTGGGGCGGCTGAGCCTTATAAGTTAAAGCCTGCAAATGGGATGGTAGTTACCATGTATCTCAAGCCAAAAAGATCCTCCTAAGATTACGATAAGATCATCATGCCCCTGCTAAAAGCCTTGTAGAGCAAAGTCTAAATTCTGTAAAAAAAAGCAGCTGACCCTTGAAAGCCTTTGAGCTACAACTCTAGATCCTCACCCACAGACTACCCTGTCGAGCTATCCTAATGCCCCAAGCGCTATGATTTTTCCTAGCTTTCTGTGCACCCTTTGGCCAAGGCTCAGTACAAATGTCACCGCAGAAATCGTTGATTCCTTCTCCATATACTTTCAACACCTTGTCCATATTCCTATTTTGGTACTCATGTTACTATAATTATTATTATCATTATTATTTTTTGCAATACGCAGGCCTCTCACTGTAGTGGCCTCTCCCGTTGCGAAGCACAGGCTCTGGACGTGCAGGCTCAGTGGCCATGGCTCATGGGCCCAGCCGCTCCGCGGCATATGGGATCCTCCCGGACCGGGGCACGAACCCGTGTCCCCTGCATCGGCAGGCAGACTCTCAACCACTGCGCCACCAGGGAAGCCCCTATAATTATTTTTAAAATTATGGTTACCAGGGCAGAGAAATGGGGAAGGGATAAACTGGGAGATTGGGATTGGCATATACACACTACTATATATAAAATAGATAACTAATAAGGATCTACTGTGTAGGACAGGGAACTCTACTCAATACTCTGTAATGACCTATATGGGAAAAGAATCTAAAAAAGAGTGGAGATAGATAGATAGATAGATAGATAGATAGATAGATAGATAGATAGATAATAGATATAGATATAGATATATAGATATAGATATATAGATATATATAACTGATTCACTTTGCTGAACAGCAAGAAACTAACACAATATTGTAAATCAACTAAACTCCAATAAAAATTAAAAAAAAAAATTAGTCATCTTTTCCCCAGGCTGTGTCTTCCAAGGGCACATGGCAAGTGCTTAAGTTAAGTATGTCTTATTTGGCTGGCTGGATGAATGAATCTAGTATTGCATCTAGTATTGCATCTAGTATTGCATTTAACTATCTGCTTGACCTCCCTGCTCTACAGGGAAGGAGGGGGAGGGTGGAGTGACACAATGCTTTAGAAATGAAATGTAAGTTTAAACATTATTGAAGCGGTGTGGGCCATCACAAAATCAGTGAGTGGACAATGGTGTGGAAAACGCACACAGCTTTTTGAGAACTCTCAATGAGTTCTCAATCTCTGTCCAAAGAGCATTCCACCATGCACGTATATTTTATTTTCAAACAATACAGCCCATAAGCACAAACAAACTATCTCATCTAGCAGTCACCCAGCATTCCATAATCTATTGTATTGTTTCATGAAAATGGAACAGGTTGGACATACAAGAAAGATGGAATATCTATACCAAACTGCCTCCTTTCTAAGGTATGTTCCGGGGTAACTCTAATAATACCGGATTTTCACCTTAGGTGAGGACTTTAGCACCCAGCTCCCATGGACTCCACTCTGTAAGTCTGAGGACTCAGGATTCTGCTCCAGGTCTCAGGGTGACCACGTACAACATCCCCTAGTGAAATGGAGCAGGACCCTATGGCCCTTGCCCGCCATGTCCTCCTCCGTCTGCCTTTTGTCGGTGGAAAAACTTTAGCCAAAGAATGTTTAATCAGAGAAGTGAGAAAATGCAGAAACAAAGGAAAACAGTCTAACAAGTCTAAATAATAATAGTTTAGTCTTTAAGCATAGTTAAGGACATCTAGTCCCTCCTCAAGGGCTATAGATAATATTCTGAGCCCTATTGTGTGAGCTGTGTTATAGATACTAAAACCTCCACTAGGTGGAAGAAGTTAACTACGTGATGACCAGGCTGTAGCCATGACATAAGCTGCCACAATTCCGAGAGCTGGCCTCAAAGAAATGGGAAGAAACCAACCCTGCAAATGAAGATTACCTGTACTTAAAACAATCAAGATGACACTGAAAACACCACCCCATGACATATTTCAAGATGACTGTCTGAGCTGCCTGTGCTGTTTCTGCATGCAACCCCCTCCCTCCGTCTATAAAAGCTCTTGCCCCCTGGCTGTCAGTGGTGGGGGGAGCCAGCCCTTGGACAGGAGTCCACCTTCCCCCCTAACCCCCTGGTCACTGGCATCCGAAATAAAGCAAACTTTCCTTTTCACCAACTTGCCTCTTTATTGGCTTTTGCGCAGTGAGAAGCCAGACTCCACTTTCAGTAACACTAGTGTTGCTTCATAAGCTAGGCTGCCACAAGCAACAGCCCACATCACTAAGATTATTGGCGGCTGCTAAGTCACCTGTTAAATTCTCTAAATTTTCAGTCGATTTCCTCTGAATGTTAACCTTGCTCTTCTGCATCCATGTTTCTGCTGATGCTGTTTCATGAAGCTTCCTGAGAGACTCAGGCCTGACCTCAAGTTCATGCTCAGATGCTCTTTCAGTAACACCATCTTTTTCCCTTCCAGCGCCAGACAAAATAAAATTCAAATGTAGTTTAGTGTCGCATGTCCTAGCTTGCATGAATGGCTGAAGTAGATTTGGAGGTGTTGGTTTCCATCTGTCTGAAATTCAGATGCTTCAGCCTAATACCTATTATGTAGATATCAGATCATGTGAGAAATAGTGTACGGAGCCAGAAAGCAGTTGGTGGATATTGGGTATTTATCATTTAACTTGGCTTCTACCAGATTATATTCAGTATAAAGTTTAACAACAAGCTTCTCAAGTGTGTACTTCAGTGGGGACAAAAGAAATAAAGAAACTGATTTTTCTTGAAAATACAACATTCCCTGGCAGTCCAGTGGTTAGGACTTGGTGAGCTCACTGACAAGGGCCTGGGTTCAATGCCTGGTCTGGGAGCTAGGAGCCCACAAGCCTTGCAGTGCAGCAAAAACAAAAAACAAACAAAAAAAAACACAGTCATATTTTAAGGAAAGAAGATGCAACAAAGGTACCTATTACAGCAGTTGTCATCTCTAAAACTGATGGTCTTCTAATTCGATATAGAGTCATGATGTAGACTTCTCTAAAGAAAAGGGCAATTAATAAGGGCAACTAGATTTGTAAGCCAATTACTGAAAGACTCAAGACTCATCCTTCTGTCATGAAAAAATACATTAAATTGATTGCTTTAATAATATCTAAGATTTGTTTATCACTGTACACTTCGCCAAATGATTTACCCCCCATTCATTCTTTTTTTTTTTGCGGTACACGGGCCTCTCACCGTTGTGGCCTCTCCCGTTGCGGAGCACAGGCTCCGGAAGCACAGGCTCAGCAGCCATGGCTCACGGGCCCAGCCGCTCCGCGGCGTGTGGGATCTTCCCGGGCCGGGGCACGAACCCGTGTCCCCTGCATCGGCAGGCGGACTCTCAACCACTGCGCCACCAGGGAAGCTCCCCCCATTCATTCTTGAAAAATTCTTTTAAAGCAGAACAGCACTATTTTGCTTCTTCTAAAATGTGGTAACAAAACTTCGAAGACTTGCCCTAGCTCACCTAAAGACACAAACTCTGACCGGCAGCTCAAGACCACGGTGGACCTGTCCCATCACATATGGTATCTTAGGGAATTGAGGTGAGGAAAGGATGTAAAATGGAAGGAGACTCTCTGCCTTTCATCTTTTAAAATCATCTTCAAGTTGTAGTTTTTTCTCTTTGGTCTTCACATTTTAAATGATATATGAATTTTTAAAATTTAAAACTCGTTTTAATTTTGTTAAGTTTTGAAGAAGAGAATTTTGAAGAAGAAAATTTAAGAAAGTGACTCTGGTAAAAATGTTATAAATTTAAAATATTCATGTTGGGCCAAATATTAAATAGTAACTTAACTGCCTTCAAATTTGTACAGCAACTAATTAGGACTCTAGCCAGTTGCAATCACACACTAACAACTTGTACATTTCAAATGTTCATGGAAAGAAATGGGATGCTCTTCTGAGAGCATGTTCCCTGGTCAGTTGCAAATGTCCAGTAAGTTGCTCACTGGTGCAAACTGGGACACAAATTCATCTGCAGCCTTATTAAAGTATTTTTAACCTCTGAACACTTAGCATTGGGCTTAGAGACTCCCTGTGACTTTGTAATTCTTAGTAAACTAGATAAAAATAGGAACCTGGTGTATAGTAGTTGCTTAACAAATATTTTATGAGTGAGCTAATTTTTGGTCCTTTAAAACATTTCTAACCCTAACCCTAACCCTAACCCAACAACAACAAAAACAATAAATCCCTTCGACTAGAAATTCTAGATCATCCCATAGTGGCTTGGTGGTTGGAACTGTTATATTCAAATCTAAACACAACTTTATACTTTGAATTTAATCTCTTGTTTTTTTCCTAGGCTATCATTTTGTGAGTCATGATTTAGTCTGCAGGGGAAAAGAGGTACAATAAGTACCTAGAGCAGTTGTCATGAAATTAATTGGAAGAGAGAGATTTACTTCATAGCTGATCCTTACCCCTACAGTGCTTGTTTGCAATTAAGTCAAGAGAAGAAACATAAATTCAAAGAATAGATAGACATATAGGTAGATAGTAAGTAGATAAGGAGCAAAATATTGTTTTAAGGGTAAAAGTAGACATTAAAATACATGTAACCTTATGCTAGAAGTAAACAGCAATTTTTAGGAGGCTAAGGATAAAAACATAATAGAGCCAAGAGACAAATTAAGTTAAAATGAATTTTAAATGCCATAAAGTTTGAATTAGATAAGACTACCTTATAATCATGTATTAAATTATAATAATTATATATTATAAATAATTACATACTTATAATATATTAAAACTATATATGATGTATGATGATTATATGTAATGTATTATATATTATGTATCAATATGATATATAATTACATACATTTATATATAACATATTTGTATGTATAATAATATAATATAATGCTTTATATGGTAAGCTAAAAGGATAGGCAGGCAACACCAAGTAAAACAATTTTTAAAATAATTGTTTGACAACAAATAAACATACAGACTTGAAAGACAAAATAAGTAGACGAAGCTATAATGATATTAATAGTAATACATACAATTTTATCAGTCTAGGTAATTAAAATAGTAAATATGCAAAAAAAAAGAGGAAAAGTAGAGCAGAAAATATTCAATACCTACCACAACTGTAAAACTTTACATGTAACGTGATCCCATTTTTATAAAAAGTACATCCCATATACTTTCAAAGGGAGACTAGAGGGAAATAGAAGTGATTGATAGAATCTTTTTTTTCTGTATTGAAATACATATCCACGTTACTGCTTTCACAATTAGAAAAAATACAGCTTAGTTAGAATAACGATGATTCAAGGAGTTGCAAGCCTTGGCAACGACAAAGCAGGCACAGGAAGCTCTGCCTCTGAGATGCGCACAGAGCATGCGCACTAGAGCCCGGGCAGTCCCGAGGGCCCTCTGAACTTGGATCCCCGGGAGGCGAGGAACAGCCAGGCGCCTTGACCCTGGCCTTGAAGACTAGGCTCCGCAGCAGCTGCCTAGTGTTCTCACCAGGCCTCCAAGCTAACTGACTTCTCCACAGACGCTGACGGATATGAAAAGACGCCCATTTCCAGGTGGGGACCCTACAGCCCAGACATCTGGGGATCAGAAGAAGCCTCTGCAGATCTAAGCTCCCTCACTTTTCAGTGACAGGCCCTGCTAAATGAAACCCAAAATTACTGATACGGCTAAACGCTGACAGTTTCCTTCCCAGATTGCTCCCATCATACAGCGTACTCTTGGGAGAGCCACTTAGCTCCTGTTGCTTCACAGCCGACAAGAATCAGAGTATATATGTCCCACACTGTCTTATGTCAAGGGGGCCTCAGCACACAGGTACATGAAACAAAGGAAACAAAGCAACGGCCTGGGGTGTGTTCCACTGACGTAAATTCTATATACAACTCTCGCCTTAACCCAAAGTAAGCAAAGGTCACGGTAAGTGTTCAACCCACTTAAATCTCTTCTGAAAGCAAATAGTTTAGATTATAGTATTCTCAGGGTATTTGATAAAGTAGTGCTTCAAACACATAATGCAGACTTTTGAGAAAGTAATCGCAGAGATTTTCGAAATAACTTCATAATCACTGACGGGAAGGTTAAGCTAGAATAACATATTATGTACATATACTGTGTTTGTTAACCATGTAATCTTATATTCTCAAATGGAAAACCAAAAGCCTTCTTGTAAATGGGGCTACTAACCTGAAGCAAGTAAATCTTAAGGCTAATAAATACATTGTATGTATAAATATATATATATATAAATATATATATTATATATATATATATATATATTCCCATGCTGTCTCTTTCTGTATTTCTGTCTGTTTCCCTTTCCTTGTAGGCACAAGCACACACATACACATGTATGTGAGCCCAGGGTACCTCAAACATTCAAATGCTTACTGCTTTTTTCTCTCTGAAACATCGTATCGGCTTCAGAAACAACGGCAGTTAACTCTTCTCATAGAATCTGCTCTAGAATAGCAGTCTTAAAACCACAGCTTTTAGAAATAGCAGTCCAAAGTTAATATGTTTATGCCATGTTTTCAACTCATCGTCTCCAAAACCCCTTGTTTGTGAAAAACATAGACACATACACTCAATTCTTTACAGCCACCTTAAAGTAAACACACACACATACACACTCACATACCATTTCTGCATGAACACTATTTCTGCAATCATTTCTGGATTAAGAGGAAAAAAAATCGCAGCAGATGTATTGCACATTACAATGTTTGCAGAAATATAACCCATGAGAAAATGAGACAGCACCCGTGCTTACCACACCTCACTCGGCCACTTGGCTGTTTCAGTGCTGTGCAAGCAGAGGGACCCAAGCAAATTTATGAGGCTGTCATGTGACCGTACTGCCAGCCAAAGGCTGCTACAAAGTAAGAAGCTATAAATTTCTTTCTCATTAAATACTTGGTCATCTTCACAGAAAGACTTTATCCCCCAGTACTCCACATCCTGTGTTTTAACAGACTTCCAGCCATCTCTCGTTATAGGGGACATTTTCTATTAAATATTTTTGGCATCTGTGTTTTCACTGTCCCCGTGCCCACATGGAAAACCTAAAGTGCCTTTCCATGTAGGCAATACATTTATATCTAGAGCCTTCCCAATTTCTTTTGCTTTTAGCTTACATTTTTATATCACCCGTTGTGTTGAATGAAAAACATGAATTTTCAAAGATTTTCTCTTCACTGAATATTTTTTATTCAGAACCGTGGTGATGTAAGGTGCTGTGGACTGATCTACCAACAGCCTATGTAATCTGTTAGTTAGAAGTACTTCCTCTTTTCCAAATGGGAAGAATTGTGTATGGAAATGTTTCGTGCAGAGCATAGATCTAACGGGCCTCTCTCTTCCTATCCACACTTTCGCAAGCCCCTCCCCACTCCCAAGAGGGCCCCAGCCTTCCATCATCTGGCAAGCGTAGCTAACACAAGACAAAACATCTTAAAGTCCAGGAAAAGCTGTAAGAGAATGAATGAATCAGAAGCCAAAACTGCCAATTACCACCAGGGCTTAAGCCTGAGTTCTTAAATAATTCCCCCAAGAATGTGCTGGAGTTACTTATTGTTCTTGGCACTCTTGTCTCACATCTGTGTGAGGCTCAGGGTGTCTGGTTTTCTGTCCCGACCCAGCTTCTTCCTTTCCTGTGAAAAGTAAGCCATGCAGAGCCCACCTGCGTGGATTTTGTAACATTTCTACAATTTTTTTTTTTTTTTTTTTTTTTACAATCTGTTTCTTGATCACCCATTTTACGTTTGTGATGAGTAGATGACTAGCCCTAAGCTGGGGACCGGAAGTCAGATCTGGTACAGAAGCAGACTCACTGTCTGCAGGTTGACCCTTCTCTCAGGCTACAGCACACTCCTTCCCCATCTCACTTCAGGCTCCAGAGACTGCTGTGAGCATGAAGAGAGATGTTCTCCTGCATAAATTCCTGTCAGGCACCTCCTCCCACATTTGCAAGGATCTTGAAATGTTGTTGTCTCCATCTATTTCTATTTTTAATTATTATTTTTTATTATTAAATTAGTAACTTCAAATGTACAGAGATTTGTGAAATTTTGTTAAATTTTATTATCTCCATCTATTTTAATAGCAAAGTTCGGAGTACTGTTATTTCTCACCCACACCACTGAAATAGCCCTGCAAATGATGTCTGCCTATCTTCTATGACACCATTCTAATCCATTCTAACATGCAAATCCATTCTCAATTTATAGCTTATAATATGTTCATTCACTCACTATTTGGATGACCAAATCCAATGACCTTGACATGGCTTATAAGGTCCTTAAGGGTCTGGTCCCTGCTGACCTTCCTAGACTCAGCTCTCCCCCCTTGACCCCTCCTCCGTATAATCCCTTGGCTCTAGTTATATTGAACTTCTCTCATTTCCTTGAAAATCATTCTTATCTCAAGGCCTCAAACATTATGTCACTTTTGCCTTTAACATCATTCTTCCTCCACATCCAGGTAATATTTCTCGGCTAAGAGAATTATTTTTCCAGGAAGCCTTCAGGGATCCCCTAAATGGGCTGTCGACCCCTCCTGTGTGCTGGGACTAACAGTCATGGATTTCAACATCTGTATCTCAATTTTCTGCCTACCAGTTAGCTGTGTTCCTCAGGAGTCTGAAAGCCCTAATAAAAAATAGTAACACATTCATCTTCTTCTCCATGATGTCCTGTGATTCCTGCTCAAGGCATTCATTCGGCACAAAAATGAGATAAATTAATGAAAAGCTGGTTCCGTCTCCTATAACTCCACGTTCTCTCCCAGTGATACACGTCTTCTTTCCCCCGCCTTAGGTCCCCATGAGTTATTGGCCTTGATAAGCAACTACAGAAAAATTCCGAGGACTGGAAACTTGGGAAAGTATCTATTACTGTCTCACCATTTGACAAATGAGAGCACACTCACCCAAAGAGACAAGACAACTTGCCCAGGACACTGGGGTAGTGGTGGTGTAGAGCAGCAGGCTCTGGACCTGAACCCAGTTCTCCTAAATCCTGGTCTGGTTCCCTCGACTACACCAAGCTACTTACTAATGACGAGGAGTTTCTCACCTACTCCTTAGGTTCTTGTGTCACTGGCCCGAACATTCGTATGCTTATCCATGCCAGATACTGATGGGGGTAGGGAGCTTATTTCATCATCACTGCTTCAGCAACGTGTTCATTAATAAAGTGAAAGCAAAACTAAGAAGGAAACTTAAGCTAGTAAAATTCTGTGTCGAAGCTTGAACACACTTCCTTTCCTGATGCGTGAACTTGACAGCTTTTTCAAAATGTGACAGTTAAGAACTGTTTTGCTTTTGTGGGTGCTGTAATTGTCGTTGTGATGTTGTTGTTAAGGGCTCACATACTTTTGTGGATATTAAGTATATTTTTTTGCGAAGGCACTGTTCTGATTCTAAGTGCGCCTAAGTTGAAAGACTCAATGAGATGTTTCTTTGAGACACTATTCCTAATGCATACAGATTGTATAGTACTGGGGGGACAAAAGAGTTTTCAAAAGTGGTAGGAGGCATTTTTTTACCAACCTTAAGCATCTCCCAGTGAGTCTAACCTGCAAACAGGAGCAAGGGCAACGCTAGCAAACATGTTGATTCCAATTCACTAAGAGAGCTTCGTCTTGGCTTTAGTGACATCTTTTTGTGGGATTTCCCTGGTAATTCATAACATCCCGGTTCTACCCAAGCAAAACTATGCTTCCTGTCAATGACTGTTTGAGAATCAGCCGTGTTCTTCAGGACCCAAAAATTCAAACTCGTGAGAATATACACAGTAGTTCAGAGCACGTTGGAAATGCTGGTCCCGCCACTTGTGTGTGGTGTGAATTTGAACAAGTGGACATCTCTAAACTACTGTTTCTGCATCTACAGCATGGGAGTATTAACCACAGTGAGAAATCCTATCACATCCCCTGAGAAAAGACTAAAATTTCAAAGAATAACAATTCCACTTGTTGGCAAGAATGTGGGGAAAGTGTCTACTGTCTATGGGCTGTAAAGTGATACAATCGCCTTGGAAAAATGTTTGACAGTTTCTTATAAACTGAAATATACTCCTGTCCTAAAAGATAACAATTATATTTTAAGTATTTATGAAAGAAAATAAAAATATGTCCATACACACAAAAAAAGTATACACAGATATGTAGAGCAGCTTTGTACATAAAAGCACCGCTGGGAAGCAACCCAAACAGCCATCACCAGTTAAACGAAGAGTTGGTGGTATAGTCATAAAACAGGGCACTATTCAGCAATAAAAAGAAATTAACTGATATAAAAACAACATGGATGAACCCCAAATCACTGTGTTGCACCAAAAACACGAGGTGCAAGAGTACATGATTCCCTCTCTATCACATTCTAGAAAATGCAAGGCTAGTCTACTGTGACAGAAAGTAGATCAGTGGTTGCCTCTGAGTGGGGAGGGCGTGAGTGAACTTGCTGGAGTGATGGAAGGGTCCTATTTTTTTTTTCATTTAATTTTTCATTTTATATTGGATTAGAGTTGATTAACAATGTTGTGTTATTTTCAGGTGTCCAGCAAAGTGATTCAGTTATACATATACATATATCCCTTCTTTTTCAGATCCTTTTCCCATATAGGTTGTTACAGAATATTGAGTAGAGTTCCCTGCGCTATACAAGGTCCTATATCTTGACTAGGGTGACGGTTACACCGGTGAACAGATTTATCTAAACTAATTTAAAATCTATGCATTCGATTATATATGAAGCATGCCTCAGAAAAAGAGTAAGCAACTGCAATTTCTTCATTCAGACTGATTCTGATATTACAGATGTATCATGGGAGGAAGACATAGACTTTTGTGCCTTGGACTTGGAAAATAATCATGGTAGCACTGTGATTTCACCAGTTATTGCCACCCTGAGCCCTTGCACAACCGGCCCAAGTTTGAATTCATGTCCAGATGACCCCCTGCCTTGCCAAACACATCTGAGTATATGTTGCTTCCTTTTGGGGGCCAAAATATAAGCCATTATACTAGCCCTTCTTCTTAAACAGCTTTTTTCCGAGGGAATTTAAGAAATATAGGGAGTGTCTAAGTGGCATTTTTTCCAACTATAATAATTAATATAAATTGGCCATCTATCAGATAAAAGTAGATTTAGGTCACCTGATGGGAAAAGTTTTTTTGTTTGTTTTCATTATAACTTATTCCACGGATGTTCAAGTTCCATTCTCTCTTTTTAAAATAACCATATAGGCTGATGGAAGATCAGTTACTTGAGAAAGGTTTTTACGTTTTCTTTTCCTTATTTTAGTGTGACAAATAATTTGGCATAAGCATGGCCACTTAACGCCTAAGAAAGAATCATTAACATGGAACTCAGGGTATTAAACAACTATACGAAGAAGACTTAAAGAGAAAAAAAGTTCAGTAATTGTTTTCTGGTCTTGAAGTTTAATAGTAGAGATACAAAGCAATCTCTCATTTCTTGCAAAGCACTCCACAAAGCAGGTGCATTAAGAAAAAATTGATGGGTAAGAGGACTAAGAATATAGCTACTAATGGAATGCGTTGGTTTTAAAGTTGGATAAAATGGGAGTCATATCAACTTAGTAGAACTGCTTTTCTCTCAGCACTTCGCTGCTGGGTGTCATATTAGGCACTTACGGCACTTCCTCCTCCCTTGAAAATACAAGTGCATTGCAGAATCACGGTAAGGGATAGTTCATGCACCTCTTTTCTATTTTCCTGCTTTGCCTAGTACAGTGCTGCGCAGACCAACTTTTCAACAAACATGTGCTGAGAGAACTAAAGAATTAAGAGCATTTTTAAAGGGCTTTATATTAAAAACATGCTTGATCCTAAGTAATTATCTAGGTAGCTTGAGGAAAGTAGGCAGCTGCCCAGATTAGAATTCTTGGCCCAAAGTCACTAGTATTGTTTTAAAATGTGATAGGAGTGGGTGTATCTTGCCTACATTATCCTCAGATTTCTATAAAACTGTCAGAGTATAAAATGACTAAGAAAACGCAATAACCGTTTCCAAATAAATCTTTCTAAAATGTTAAAATATTGTTTTATACCATTAGTATCAAACGGCATCATTCAAAGTAAATTGGTGGCATGAACATAAATTTTTAAAAGACGAAATTAAGTGTGATATGTGTCTAATGTGATTTCTGTCTTTAATTTTTCTGAGAGCAAAACCAAATGATTTTGCTACCGTTTTATCAGGGAATGTTCTTTATTTTCCTACCACAGATCTAAACTGAGCCACACCTATGATCTGAAAACTGCTCTTGCAGACAGAAGAAATGTCATTTGGGACTGACTATGGAGGTGAAAAAATATAGGACACAGAGAAATGCTAAGAAAAGAGCCTGGAATCAACTACTTTTTTGTGTATAATTGTTTTTGCATGGTCACTCCCAACCTCCAGCCACCATTGGGCCCAAGTACACCTTTATATACATGGGACACACTTTGGGAAGGTTTGCAATTATATTCCAACACCATGTGGCCATTAGAATCTGACGGTAGACTAAAGCATGTAGTGAAACTCCAAATCCATTTTCTATATACAATTCTTAGTTAATGACAAGACAGGCTAGTGACCCATAAAATCATTAAATTTTAGAGTTCGATGGTGGGTCTCATGTTGTAACTCTCTTGCTTTCATTCTCTGGTCCACTTATACCTGGGCTTGTTTTCTTACCATTCGTTGGTAGGATCTATTCATACAAGGATATTATTTTCAAGAACAAAGTTCAAAGCCATAGTCTTCTGATACTGCAGAGGTTCAGCTAAAACATAACCCCTAAAACATCTCTGATAATTCTCAGTAAAGAGCCCAGAGCAAATAAGCAAACTCAATTCTCTGCAACAAAATGTTGCCTCTTACATTTATGGTGGGAATATTTCTCTGTTCATGAATCTACTATAGGAAATCTTCTCATGATCAAAAATTCCCAGAGGATGAAGTAGAGAGAATACTTTTCACCCTCAAGTTAAAACATCAAAATATTTTTATTATAATCAGTTTTGTCTTATTCGAAATAGAGCTGCAATATGTAACATTTCTCTTAAGACTCTTTGGTTTTGATACAGTTTGAAAAATGATTTCTTTCCAAGTATATTTACAGGGTCTTTCTGAATATATTTGTGCATGGAAACCTCAGAGACAAAAGAAATCAATTATTGTTGACTGGTTATATTTTTTCCCTCCCTGTTGGAGGGAAACATAATTCCTTCTTCCCATTTTGTTACATACATAGGTTCAGAAAACAAAATGCTAAAATTTGCTAAATCACTTTGCTTAATTTAGGGAGAAATTCTGTGCTTGTGTGAGGACTGATTAGTGCTATTTTCGTCTTGAAATATGTTCAAAGCCGTGTGACCTGAGTTTTGAAGTTGTATCACGGTACACTCTTTGATGAATTCTCAAGTTGAAGTTTCTAGAAGCTTCTAAAATGATAATTCCTAAAATGTTTATAATACAACCATGTTGCCAAAGGTCAGAACATTTAATTCTATTTTAACCTTTGCTGACATAGGGACTCTGCTAGGCACTTTAGGGGAATACAAAAGTAAATTCTTAAAAAGGATTGAAAAGAAATCTCTCTTCTTGAAGAGTTTACAACTAAGACAAGGAAGAAGACAAGAACTTCACCCCATTGCAATGCAGGGGGACATAAAAGGAGGGCTCTGGCACAGGAGCAAGCCACCCATTATGGAACCCCAAAGAACAAGCGATGATGAGTCCTACTTAAAACCCTCCAGTGGCTTCCCATTGGTCTTAAAAGTCCAGCCGCTGATTATAGCTTACAAAACCGCAGTATGACGTGCTTCCTGCCTGACTGTACACCCT
This sequence comes from Lagenorhynchus albirostris, assembly GCF_949774975.1. Lineage (NCBI taxonomy): Eukaryota > Metazoa > Chordata > Mammalia > Artiodactyla > Delphinidae > Lagenorhynchus > Lagenorhynchus albirostris. Next base: position 6,199,933 of record NC_083099.1, on the reverse strand, counting down.
CTTCTTTTTTTTTTGTAGAGATTGTGTGATCAGGCTCAGCAACCATGCCAGAGGCTGAGAGCTACAAACTCTGTGGTCCCAGATTTATTCCCACACAGGTTCTGGCTACAGTTTAGTTTCTACCAATTAGACTGCAGAAGATTGGAAGAAGGGAACTAGACAGCACTTCTGTCTTGACATAAGTAGTGTCAAGGAGGGGTCTGGCGTTTCCTCAATGTGGTGTCTCCCAGATACTGGAAGTGGTCCCTTGCTGGCCCAGTTCTACAGCTTGCTTCTCAAGGTGCTTTCTTTCTTTAGCTTTCCAAATGAACCTGTAATCCATTTTATCCTTTCTACTAATATGAGCTAAGGTGAATTCCAAATCCTGCTGTTCGACCCTGAATGTTATATGTGTGTGTGTGTGTGTGTGTGTGTGTGTGTGTATTCAGTTTCTTTAAGATGGCAAACTTTTTCTTCTTTTAAGGTCTCTGCACATACTTTCTTCCCTTATTGGGTTGGCCTTCTTTGGGTATCTCCCTTCTTGACATAAATTTTAGCTCCTCAAAGATACTTTCCTTGGCTAATCAACCCAACTTAGATACTACCCAATTTTTTCCAATTAAACACTCTGCTTTTTAATTTAATAGTAGTTAACATAAGCTATGAAATATAAACATATCATAAAATATCAGATACTTTTTATCCCATATGTGAGATATACCTGTATCTATATAAATTGTTTACTCATAAGTTCAGGCACTAAATTATACGTTCTGCCACTTCCTCAACAGTGTGTACCTAGTACCTTGAACAGTGCATGGCACAAATATTTAAAATGTAAATTTATGTTGTTTCTAGGAGTTGTCCAGCTTTTCAACCAGCCCATTTTTCTTTCATTGCTTTTCATATGACCATGACCTAGTCGGGAAACCAAGAGGGAACTCTCTGTCCAGAGTGGCTGTGGAAGTTCCCCCTGACCACAGCACAGAGGCAAACCATAGTACAACTGTCAGAGATGGTGAAAATCACAGAGGATGGTGGCTGTGTCTCTGTACTGTTCTATCTCCCCAGCACGTGGCAAGGTCTCTGCACTTTGAGCAGATGCTCGAGAAATGAATGTATGGTAAATGAACTGATCTTATTCTATCCTTCCATCTGAGAGTAACACGAGGTCCTCAGAGGCTAAATCACTCTCCCAAAGTCAATGATGTTGTTTAGAGGTGATTCTAGGTGCAGTATACTCAGATACACAAAAATTATCCTATTCCTTACATCATTCTTTTATAGTTCAAGCTGCCATAGTTCTGAAATTTCTCCCATTTTTAAAAATTTTGTTATATTTTATTGTTTATTTTTTTAACATCTTTATTGGAGTATAATTGCTTTACAATGGTGTGTTAGTTTCTGCTTTATAACAAAGTGAATCAGTTATACATATACATATATCCCCATATGTCTTGCCTCTTCCTTCTCCCTCCCTCCCGCCCTCCCTATCCCACCCCTCTAGGTGGTCACAAAGCACTGAGCTGATCTCCCTGTGCTATGCAGCTGCTTCCCACTAGCTATCTATTTTATGTTTGGTAGTGTATATATGTCCATGCCACTCTCTCACTTTGTCCCAGCTTACCCTTCCCCCTCCCCGTGTCCTCAAGTCCATTCTCTAGTAGATCTGTGTCTTTATTCCTGTCCTGCCCCTAGGTTCTTTATGACCTTTTTTTTTTTTATATTCCATATATGTGTTAGCATACGGTATTTGTTTATCTCTTTCTGACTTACTTCACTCTGTATGACAGACTCTAGGTCCATCCACCTCACTACAAATAACTCAATTTCGTTTCTTTTTATGGCTGAGTAATATTCCATTGTATACATGTGCCACATCTTCTTTATCCATTCATCTGTCAAATGGCCATCATCAAAAAATCTACAAACAATAAATGCTCGAGAGGATGTGGAGAAAAGGGAACCCTCTTGCACTGTTGGTGGGAATGTAAATTGACACAGCCACTATGGAGAACGGTATGGAGGTTCCTTAAAAAACTAAAAATAGAACTACCATACCACCCAACAATCCCACTACTGGGCATATACCCTGAGAAAACCATAATTCAAAAAGAGACATGTACCACAATGTTCATTGCAGCACTATTTACAATAGCCAGGACATGGAAGCAACCTAAGTGTCCCATTTAATTTTTTTTTTTTTTTTTTTTTTTTTTTTTTGTGGTACGCAGGCCTCTCACTGCTGTGGCCTCTCCCGTTGCGGAGAACTGGCTCCGGACGCGCAGGCCCAGCGGCCATGGCCCACGGGCCCAGTCCCTCCACGGCATGTGGGGTCTTCCCTGACCGGGGCACAAACCTGCAACCCCTGCATCGGCAGGCGGACTCCCAATCACTGCGCCACCAGGGAAGCCCCCATTTAATTTTTGAGCTTAGAAATATATTTCATTTTTTTTAAATCCTGAGAAGGAAAATTGAATAACCTTTTGGATACTTAAACTTTAAACTATACAGAATATTTTCTAATCAAAGCTCTCTCACAAGTTATGCTGTTCTCAAAATCCAAAACAGGGGCTTCCCTGGTGGCGCAGTGGTTGAGAGTCCGTCTGCTGATGCAGGAGACACGGGTTCGTGCCCCGGTCCAGGAAGATCCCACATGCCGCGGAGCGGCTGGGCCCATGAGCCATGGCCGCTGAGCCTGCGCGTCCGGAGCCTGTGCTCCGCAACGGGAGAGGCCACAGCAGAGAGAGGCCCGCGTACCACAAAAAAAAAAAAAAAAAAAAAAAAAATCCAAAATGATTTTACACAGCTTGAAACCCAGATCTAGGTCTTTAAGCATTATACATAAATGATGCATTTCTCATATTAATGATTACATTCCTCCTAACACATTTTCTTAAATAGTTTAATATTTGAAGTTTGACTAAGATACATTTGATGCAAATGAGAAGGACTCTTTTCCCTAGCTGCTTATATAGAAAATACAGGATGAATTAAGAAAAAAAATTTTGTTTTACAGCTAAATCTCCGACATGTTATTTATTTTTCACAGGGTATACCGAGTGATAAAAGAAATGCTACTGGGATAAAAGAAATTTAAAAGAAAAAATACCAAAAAATTTTGATTGAGGGGAGTCAATCATCATTTTGTGTTATTCCACTTATCATTACTAGTATTTGAATTGATATTTATATTAGACAATAACATTTGAATTGATATTTATATTAGATGTTTATATTAGAGATTTCTATTAGACTTTTTATTAAAATATATAGGTGTTCTGTAACAACATGTCTGAAGGCATCTATTTCAAATCTGAGAAGTCAACTCCTGTTTTTGATGTTTAGGTAAATAATGTCATGTATAAACTTAGAATATCACTTTGTTTAAAATACCTCATGGCCCTTTTGTTCAATTTTTTTCTTCAAGAAATCAGGGATTTGATACACATTTTAAAATTTTTTACAGCCACTAAAACAAAAGGTTTCTCTTTTCTTAAAATCCAAAGCCCTTATTTAGCCTGACCTCTCAAATATTAAAAAGAACCAAGAGGAAATTCCTTCCCAATCCTACATTCTAAAATTGTGTGAATTTTCAAAACATCTTTATTTTTCTTAAGATCCAAAGAGCTCCATTCTGCTATAAAAGACACACACATTTAAAATGTCAGGCCCATTAACTCTTTCAGTCTCCTAAGGAAACAATCAGTGCTTACCTCTATTAGAGCAAATCAAATTTAAGACAGAAAGAAGATTATATTTTATTGATACTTAAATTCTGAGTTTAAAGTAGACTCCATTGGCATGCTTAGGAAAATCCATTTCTTTTCTCTTGGTTTTTAATGGCTTGATATAAAATCATTTACAGTGTATTATGCATGGAAAAGACCTCATCTTTTAGATACAGTTCCTGTGTATATGCATTTTGCATGCCTAGTAAATCATCAACAGATGCATAAGCATTGTTGCTTTCTCAGCAACCGATGGTCATATGGATTAAGAGATAAAGCATACTAGACTTCCCTGATGGCGCAGTGGTTGAGAGTCTGCCTGCTGATGCAGGGGACACGGGTTCGTGACCCGGTCTGGGAAGATCCCACATGCCGCGAAGCGGCTGGGCCTGTGAGTCATGGCCGCTGAGCCTGCGCGTCCAGAGCCTGTGCTCCGCCACGGAAGAGGCCACAACAGTGAGAGGTCCGTGTACCACAAAAAAAAAAAAAAAAGAGAGATAGAGCACAGTTAAATATTCCTGATTATTTGAACACAGCTCTGTAAACATTCCTCAACTCTGAACTGTAGTGTTAGACGTTTAAACAACTGAAAGTTGTTTGGGCAGAGAACCTCTGAGCTATGATACTGTGTGTGGTTGCTTTATTCTTTTAAAACCTGGATACACTACCAAACGTAAAATAGATAGATAGTGGGAAGCAGCCGCATAGCACAGGGAGATCAGCTCAGTGCTTTGTGTCCACCTAGAGGGGTGGGATAGGGAGGGTGGGAGGCAGGGAGACGCAAGAGGGAAGAAATATGGGGACATATGTATATGTATAACTGATTCATTTTGTTATAAAGCACAAACTAACACACCATTGTAAAGCAATTATACCCCAATAAAGATGTTAAAAAAAACACAAAAAACCTAGATTTGTAAACATAGAATTAAATCCACTTTAGTTGTGGTCTCAAGCATGATTTAAACATTGTCTCCATGAAGGAAGACCATTCCTTATTTCAATGTTCACTCAGCCCCTAAAACAGACGTGACAATGCATAGAATTATAAATAAATAATAAAAGGGGACTGCTTTCAATGGGATAATTGTCAAATTTATTATTTACTTAATATTCTAAAAGTTAAAGCCTCCACTCCTTTCACATACAGATTGAAAGGTTTTTTAATGACACTGAACTCAATTTTCTCTTTCTTACAGTAGAAGACACTCAGTGTATTTGTTTGAATCATATCTTTAGGAAATGTATGCTCAGGGTAGGTGTATGTGCTTGTGGGCATGTGTGTTGGAAGGAAGCTTATACTCTCTCTTTTTTTTTTTGGAAGGTGAAGCACATTAAATTCTTTTTTTTTTTAATTGACATATAGTTGATTCACAATGTTGTGTTAGTTTCAGGTGTACAGCAAAGTGATTCAGTTATACATACATATCTATTTTTTATATACTCTCTTTTATTTTGCATTTGTGACATATAAAATATAACTGTTTTAGGTGAGAGTGGCTACCCTTTTTAGATTTTAGAACCTGAACTTAGGTCAGAATTAAAATAGAGCATTTCTCCTCAATCAAAGAAAAAAATGGCCTCATCCGAAATCTATTTCTTATGTCCTTTCATCTTTCACTCTAGCTAAAACCTAATTCTCCCCTCAAAAACTAGTTACAGGAAGCTCCCATTCTTTCTCATCCATGGAAGAGACTCTGGGGTGACCGTATTCTTACAGGCAGAGACTCATCCACATGCACAAACCTTGATCCGGTCCCATCACTTAAAGAGTCCAGAGTTATCCCTGAATCACTGTCACCCATCACATTGCTCATTTCTGTAACTGCCCCACAGTTCTTTAAAGACACTCCAAGTCAGTCTTTAAGGCACTGCTACCTCTTGCTTTGTCTGCTAGACCAAATCAACAGACTTCAATGCCACATCAGCTCACCCCTTCCTTTCCTGTCCTATGAACACCCACAGTTTCTGGGTAGTAACTGCATCATAATTTACAACTTCACAAAGATCTCCCTAGCATACCTTCTTCAAGTTACTGCTAGCTCCGGAATATCCTACCGAGGGTCAGATTGGTCTCTGTAATGTCAAGGCCTGAGTCCTTAATCTACTGGGTCTGCCCTTTCCTGTTGGAGTTTCCTCTTCCTTATTCCAACCCTGGCATTCTAACTCCCTATGGACCAACATAATGTCCATTCCTGCGGCCCCGTCTTTGTTCATGGTTACTTTCACCAGGCTGGCTTTGTCCTCTGACATCTCAAAAACCTGTGCCCAAGCCAATATTTCCTTTAAATTTTACATCTCTTACGGAGCCTCATGCTCAGAAGCTATACAAAACCAGTCAGTATAAATGCATGGCCATCCATTTTCTGCCCTATAATGCAAAGACCCCACATTTTTGTTTGTTTGTTTTTGTTTTTGTTTTTTGCGGTATGTGGGCCTCTCACCGCTGTGGCCTCTCCCGTTGCGGAGCACAGGCTCCAGACGCGCAGGCTCAGCGGCCATGGCTCACGGGCCCAGCCGCTCCGCGGCACGTGGGATCTTCCCGGACCGGGGCACGAACCCGTGTGCCCTGCATCGGCAGGCGGACTCTCAACCACTGCGCCACCAGGGAAGCCCAGACCCCACATTTTAAAAAGCCACAAATCTACACTTGACAGTGACTTTCTCTGCTATATTCCAGTAGAGCTGGAGGAGGCTCTTCCAGAATTGATCAGAATCGCCAGGGATGCGTATGAAAACGTCAGGCTCATTTCCTGCTCCCTCTCCCTGATGAGAATTTCTTTCAGAAAGAAGTATTTGTAGTCTCTATGAAAGTAACATAAAATTTCAAGCAATGTAACATCAATGAAAGAAGAAAGTATGTCTATGCTATTCACTATTCAAGCCGAAACCCCAACCCAGATCTTAGCACGTATAAGATGTTCCAAAATATGCATTATATAGACAAACATTTACTGCATGGTTGATAGCATCACTGTTGACAATATCCAAACCCTTTCTCCAAAGACCCCTTCCCTACCAGAGGATTGTACATGCCTGTGCCCTACTGACATTAGAACTCACCACGTGGCTGACTTTGGCCCTTCCCCAAAAACACGAGTGAAAGTGACCCATGCCACAGCCCAGCAGATGATTTAACAGATAAGGCATGCCTACCTTTTCTCTCTTTCTCCCTGCACATAAGACAAGCAATGCCCAGATACACCTGCTGCATCAAACTATGTCCAGAAATGAAGGCATGTTCAGCAGAGTCATAGCAGAGAACAAATCTTTGTTTTGTAAGCCCTTGAGATTTGGGGGCCATCTATTACCATTGCATAACTTAGCCTAAGCTGTCTGATACAGAGAGAACCAAATATTTGCAGTAGGATTATTCTCTCTTGGTAGTAGATATTGTTTCTGAAAGAAAGAAAGGGCATTTCCTTTTACTTAGGTTTGTGAATATCTTTAGTAAAAAAACATTGTCCCAGATAAAACAGAAAACAGACTGACTAAAGGGACAGAAAGACAGGGACTTTATTTTTTCTCTTTACCTTTATTAAAATTTGGCAGAAGGAAAAATTTGAGGAAAAATCTCCTTTTGAGGAAAAGGGGATTATAGGAAGTTTTTTAGCTTTTAGGTCATATAAATCTTATAAAATGTGTATAATGAGATTGTACTATGTATAATTAAAATAGTAGTAATAATGAAAAGTATATGATAGGATAAAGTGACAGCCATACACTTCTTATAAACATTGGGTGAAGATATTAACTATTTCAGATCAAAACACACATTATCAAGTTAATGTTTTTATACTTAAACGGGTAGCCTAAAATGTTGTTATTATTCCCTCTATGGAAAACTTCAGCAGATTCTAGAGCTGTAAATTAATTTAGTGCAATATTCAGGCAGGAAATGCATCTCTCTCTGTATAATTTCATCTAGGATACCACCTGAGAAATTTCCCTTTGCTTTATGTAACTTTTGTGGAAATTTTCCTTCTCAGATCTGATCCATAATTTAGCATGTATAATTAACACATGTAATGATGTGTTAATGATCTCTTATTTATACAGCATGTAGCTTCAATGAACACAAAGTACACTATTTACTTAATTTATCCTCTAAACATATGCATCTGGAACTAACTTTGGACTAAAAAATAAACTCCACTAAAGAGTAGATTTCTGTAAAAGAAGATTTTTTTTAAGGGCAAGATTAAAGAATTAAGATATGCACATATTCTTTTGCATGACGAACTGATTTAAGGTTTTTGATTTACAATTAAGAGGACTAGAATAGTATTAACAAACTCCTATCAGTGTTCAGCAGGCTTCTGATGAAGGTTCTCTAGGTAGAACCTTCCATTTTTATTAATATCAGAAGAACTTAATTTGTAATGAAAGGCTACTTTGCAGTTGCAGCTAATTCTACATTTACCTGCCTCTATAATTTGCTTTACTTACGGCTGTCTCTCACATTAATATTCATTACAAAAGCTCCCTTCTAATATTACTTGATTTGACAGAAATGCATTAGCTATGACAAATGCTTCACAATGTACTCAGACAGTATTAATGCAAGCAGAATCTATGGTAATTATTGCTATTTAAACACACAGATTATTCCTCTGGTCTTCTATTTAAAAATGCAAATAAAATCTCCAGCCACCAGAGATTAGAAATATCTGCTTTTTAAATACACTTTGTATTACTATCATTTCCCCATATTAAAACAGCCATTATACAGAGGTAGTGGCATATGATAAACATGGTGGACTCATATTTATTCGGAGAAAAGAAGAAACTTAAAAAACGATAAACTCCTCATTCGTACGAGAAGAAAGGTGATGTCAGGTGGATGAGTTACTTGTTATCACAAGGTTAAGGTTCACTCTCAGTTCATCCTCCAAAGCTGCTTTCTAACGCTACTCCCCTGTCCTCAACATGCAGTCAGACCACCAGCTCCTTTCAATAAGGAAAGATCCAGAAGATGAAGAGGGATTTCTTTTTCACTTTCAGGGTCACTAAACGGCATAACACATACAGCCTGATTCACTAGTAAATTGTTTGATTGGCAATATTTGATATCTGACTTGTTCAATTTTGTAAGCACAGCCCAGGAACATAGTCATCTCCCAATAATCCATTTTAAAAAAGGGAATAGAGATCATTTCAAAGTAGCACATAGTGTAAAGCTGTGCTATGATTCAAATATATTCAGATGGATATCTGGATCTGGTATTCTCAACGATTTTAACCCCATAGCAGTGTCATGTACTGTCATATCATCAGTTACATAAATCACCAAATGTCATTTTATTTTATTTTTTGGGTTGCATTATTTATTTTTAAATTGCTATTTTATATTGGACTAGAGTTGATTTACAATGTTGTGTTAGTTTCAGGTGTACAGCAAAGTGATTCAGTTACACGTGTAACTACTCTTTCTCAAAATAATCAATCAATCAATCAATCAATCAATCAACTCTTTCTCAAAATCTTTTCCCATTTAGGATATTACAGAATACTGAAAGCACATTTTGAATTTTCTTATTGAATAAGGTGATCCTTAAATATTGATTTTATCTTCAAGGGTTTCTAAGTTTACGAATTGATTTATTGAGGCCTACTCCAGGCTAGGCAGAAGGAGAGGTGATAGGCAACTCAAAGTTATCTAAGACATTGGGTGAGGAATCACTGAGCTTACCTGAAAGGATACAATTAAGATGCCTACAGTCGGGAATTCCCTGGCAGTCCAGTGGTTAGGACTCTGCACTTCTACTGCAGGGGGAATGGGTTCGATCCCTGGTCTGGGAAGTAAGATCCTGCAGGCCGTATGTCACGGCCGACAAATAAATTAATTAATTTAAAAAGAAAACGTTCCTACTGTCATAAAAATGGAGACCTAGACAGAAGTTTGTTGAATTGTAGGAACAGAAGGAAGATATTATATATCAGAATGTACAGACTGTAAAAATTGAACACGGGACTTCCCCGGCGGTCGAGTGCAGGGGGCGCAGGTTCCAACCCTGGTTGGGGAACTAAGATCCCACATGCAGCTGGGCATGGCCGAAAGAAAAAGAAAATTGAACACAAAAGGGATGTGATGCAATAGATGAGATAAAATATAAGCCACTGATATAGAACTAAAAGGCAGGGTCCCAGGAAAAGTAAAAATAAGACACTATTCAAACTCCAAAAGTAAGTATTATTCCTTTAAGAGAATGTAACATTTTGGATTCCTATAAATTGTCTCTTCAAATCTACAGATTTCTGATCATGTATTCTAATTTTGAAGGGCTCCACTTGCTACCCCCTACTTTGATAAAATAATAGAAGCTCAAAGTTAGAAGGGACCTATCTCACAGGGTATTTGATGGTAATTATTATCTCAGTGGTTTTAAAATATATTTTTAGCCAGAGGACTCTTTCTTCAGAAATAGATCATGCAGAAGTGCAACTGTTAATAGATGAGCACCGAGTCTGAAACTGGAATGAGCAATCTGTAGTTCTGAACTCCACACACACCCCCCCCACCCCCGGTCCTTTACAGAGCCCAGGGAGAGTCCTGCGTCCACAGAGGAGACTGCTACCCCCTGGCCCACATATACTCCCCACTGAAATGCCCGGGGCCAGCTTACCCTACGTGTTAGATTGTTTTTGCATGACTCCAAAGACCAAGAAATCACCTCCCAAAGTAGCTGGTACCACTTGCAGATAGCTTTACATTTGTAGAGAGGCCTGTCTTACAGAATTGAAATTCATCTTTCTGCAGTTTCCTTCCACTGTCTGGTTAGTTAGTATAGTTGTTCCCCCTTATCCGCAGTTTTACTTTCTGCAGCTTCAGTTACCTACAGTCAACCATGGTCTGAAAATATTAAATAGAAAATTCCAGAAATAAACAATTCAATAAGTTTTAAACTGCACATTATCCTGAGTAGCATAATAAAATGTGCCATCCTGCTCTGTCCCTCCCGGGACTTGAACCATCCCTCTGTCCAGCACTAGTCACTTAGCAGCGTCTCACTTGTCAGATGGACGGTCGCAGTATTACACTGCTTGTGTTCAAATAACCCTTATTTTACTTAATAATGACCCACAAAGTGCAGAAGTAATGATGCTAGCAATTCGTATATGCCACCGAGAAGCCATAAAATTATTCCTTTAAGTGAAAAGGTAAAAGGTCTTGACTTAATAAGAAAAGAAAAAAAATCCTATCCTGAGGTTGCTGAGATCTACGATAAGAATAAATCTTCTACCTGTGAAATTGGGAGGAAGGAAAAAGAAATTCCTGCTAGTTGTGCTGTTGCTGCTCGAACGGCAAAAGTTATGGCCACAGTGCATGATAAATGCTTAGTAAAGGAGGAAAAGGCATGAAATTTGTACACTAAGATGTTTTGAGAGAGAGCATATTCACACAACTTTTATTATAATATATTATTATAATTGTTCTATTTTATTATTAGTTGTTGCTGTTAATCACCTGATGTGCCTAATTTACAAACTGGACTGTATCCTAGATATGAATGTACAAGGAGAAATATAGTATAAAGAGGGTTTGTTACTATCTGCAGTCTCAGGCATCCATCGGGTGCCTGGTACCCCCGTGCATAAGAAGCAACTACTAGGTATCTCCTGGGCCTAAAACAGCACATGAATGTAGTAAGTGTTCATATATATATTTGTTGGATAAGTGAAGAAACAACCTTAATTTTTTTTTTAAGTCATAAGCTTCATAATCTGTCTTCCAAACAGCAAAGTGTTCAGACATGGTATCATTCTCAACATTTTCCTCTGGTCCAGTTGCTTCAAGTACTTCTCCCGTGTGTGCTTCACCCTCCTGGGTGATCTGTTCTGGCTTTGCAAAGTTTCATACACTTTCTCTGAAGTGAGGAGACCAGAACTAAGTGAATGCACTAAGCATGGCTGGACGAGAGCAGAGTACATAGAGCCAATGGTTCTTTAAGTCTGGACTCATTTTTTCACAGCAGGATTCAAAAACTCATGGTCTAGGACCATCCCATGGTTGATTCTTACTAAGTGAGTCATCCACCCAATCCTCTAAATCAGCGTCTACCTCTGGTCTACTGTCTGCTTTTGTAAATAAAGTTTTATTGGAACACAGGCATAACCATACTTTTACGTATTATCTATGACTGCTTTCCTGACCATGGCAGAATTGAGTAGCCAGGAGAGGGATCACATGGCCTGCAAAGCCTAAAATATTTCTACCTGATCCTTTAGAGAAAAAGTTTGTGCATCCTTGCCCAGGACCAATTAAAGTTCACGGTATGAGATCACTTATATGCGGAATCCAAAAAATACAACAAACTAGTGAATAAAACAGAAGCAGACCCACTGATATAGAGAACAAACTAGTGGTTACCAGTGGGGAGAGGGAAGGGCAGAGAGACAATATAGGGGGAGGGGAGTAAGTGGTACAAACTATTAGGTATAAAATAAGCTACAAGGATACACTGTACAACATAGGGAATCTAGCCAATATTTTATAATTAAATGGAGTATAGCCTTGAAAAATTGTGAACCACTATTTTGTACACCTAAACCTTATTGTACAGCAACTACACATCAATTAAAAAAAAGCTAAAAAAAATGTTCAGGCCAACATAAGTGGTACCACCAAATACTACAAACCCAGGGGACCAAGGAAACTACTCCTTTCAAGGCAAAGCTAACTTTTGCCTTAGAATTCCTTTGAAGCAGCATTTCCCCCACGTCTGTAATCAGTAGAATTATCTGTGAACATTTTTTAAAGTGCCAATTCCTGGGCCTCAAACTAGGTTAACTAACTCAGAAACTCAAGAGTATGGCTTAGAATAATCCCTGGCCTCAGCACCCCCTGTCTTAGCCCTATCCTTCTACCATTGTACCTTCAGCTTATTTCTGGCTTTGCTGTTATTGTTGTGGTTGTTTGTTTACTTCATTTTTACTTTGACAAATTTTTAGACCAACAGAGAAGTTGCAAAATTAGTATAGAGAGGGGCTTCCCTGGTGGCGCAGTGGTTGAGAGTCCGCCTGCCGATGCAGGGGACACGGGTTCGCGCCCCGGTCCGGGAAGATCCCACATGCCGCGGAGCGGCTGGGCCCGTGAGCCATGGCCGCTGAGCCTGCGCGTCTGGAGCCTGTGCTCCGCAACGGGAGAGGCCACAGCAGTGAGAGGCCCGCGTACGGCAAAAAAAAAAAAAATTAGTATAGAGAGAGCTCCTGTGTAATCGTCATCTAGATTCCTCCAATGATGACATTTTAGATAACCATAGCAAATGTACCAAAATCAGAAAATTGACCTTGGATCGTGCTATTAAGTGAACTACAGACCTTATTCAGATTTTACCAGTTTTAACAGGTGACCTTTTTTAGTGTATATGTCTTGGAAATTTTATCACATGTATATATTCTGGTAAGCACCATGACAATCAGGAAATAGACTGTTATATCACTCCAAAGAAACTTCCTCATGTTACCCCATTGCAGTCACAGAGTCTCTCCAACTCTAAATCCTCAAAACTACTGCAGAGTCTGATTTGGAGAATGCTACATACATGGAACAATAAAGTATGGAATTTTTCGAGGTTGGTTTTGTTCACTCACCGTGATGCCCTTGAGATCCACCCAAGCTGCAACACACATCCATGATTTATTCTTTCTCATTGTTGAGTAATATTCCATCATATTGATGTACCGTAGTTTGTTAATCCATTTGCCCAGTGAAGGACTTTGGGTTATTTTCAGTATTTGGTGAACATTAATAGAACTTCTAGAAAGATTTGCATCCAGGTTTTCATGTGAACAGACGTTTTCAGTTCTGGGAGATAAATACCCAGGGATAAAACTGCTGGGTCAAGTGGCCAGTATATATTTACCTTTATAAGAAACCACCAACTGCACTCCCCGATGGCTGGACCAGTCTGCATTCCCCCCAGTTGCTCTGCATCTTCATTGGTACGTGGGACTGTCAGATCTTGTTATTTGTTTCACTGTAGCCATTCTAGTAAGTGCACAGTGATATCTTACCAGTGGCTTTAATTTGCATTTCCCTGATAGTTAATGATGTTGAACATTTTCTCATGTGCTTGTTTACCATCCGTGCAGTCTTTGGTGAAGTATCTGCTCAAGCATTTGCTCATTGTCTAATTGGGATGTTTGCCTTCTTACTGTTGAGGTTAACGTGTTCTTTGTATATTCTTTGTCAGATGTGTGAAGTGAAAATATTTTCTCCCAGACAGAGGTTTGTCTGCCACAGAACAAAGGTTTTAATATTGTTGAAAGCTATTTTATCCATTTTTGTGTTAACGGGTCATGCACTGGTGTCAGTCTTTATTAGTCAGGGTCCAATCAGGAGAGAGAAACGGCACAGTACTTTGAACATGCAAAGCAGATATAGAGACACAGACACGGAGAACAACTGTATGGACACCAAGGGGGGAAAGGGGTGGGTGGGATAAACTGGGAGATTGGGATTGACATATATACACTACTATGTATAAAATACGTAACTAGTGAGAACCTACTGTATAGCACAGGGAAAAAAAAAAAACTGAAAAAAAAAGTTTACTATTAACCGTAAGCAGGCTCTTGCTTAATGACGATTGCCTAGTACGAAGTAAAGAGATCTCTAAACACTACAGGACTAGCAGATGTAAGGAGCAGCACCACCTCTAGGGCTGAGGTCCCGTGCCTAAGGAATAGCCCCCGTGCCCCAGGCCTGAGCTCCAGACCTTGTTGGAGAGGGTGTGGCCAGGGCTCTCTGAAAGGTTGAGAGGTTGCTCTGGGGCCTCCCCAGTGGTACTGGCTGGAAATCCGCCCTCTAGGCATCAGAGAAAGCTATTCGTAGAGAAGAACTTATCTAGAGATACAAAGGTACACAACTGCCATTTGCTGTGCTGGGAGACGTTGCTGGCCCGAGGGTACAGCAGGAGCTGGGTGTCTATGGAGATATAGCCCATACCGTGGGAGTCTGGCCAGTGAGTACCCAAGACCAGGAAGAAAGACCCTTTCCTCCTGCAATGTCTCCCCTGTGCGCTCTACTGACAAAGCTTACCATACTGCCTGCTGGTAAAGAAAGAAAATTTAAAGCATCCACCCAGATCCGTCTTCTTGGGGTGGGGCTGGCCGAGCATCTCGTAGAGAGGATATGGCGTCTGCTTGTTAGCAGTGCTGAGCACAGATGGTCAGTAGGACTCTCCCTGCCAGTTTCTGAAGGGTCTGGGGGGAGGGGGAGAGGCTGGGCTTTTTGTCCTGTTTGCCCGGAGTACAGTGTGTATAGCCAGAAGGGCTCCATCCTACAGGGCTACTGTCTTCCAAGCCTACAAGAGGGCTAGAAAGAGCAGGCTGTCCTTCAGATGTTGTGTCTGCACCCATTGGCAGTTCCAGGTTGCAGGCTGCTCTAGTGCCCAGGCTGGCATATATAGAAGGAAAACAAAAAACAATAAACCAAACACCCAGAACAAAAGAAACTAACAAAAAGCAAACAACCAGGGAACTTTCCCCTAGGTCATCCCTCAAGTCCTGAGGTCCTTGGTCAGTCCTACACTTTTCCACTTGTCAGACTCTTCTGACAGTTGTTCTCTGTATTTTGTCCAGGGTTTCCGGTTGTAATCAGCAGGAAGATAGGATGGAATCTGCTTACTCCATTTTCTTTAGAATGGGAAACTCTCTCTGTTTAAATTATTTCTGAGGCTTGTTTCTGATGCTCGTTCCATGTGTAGGTGTTTCTGAGCCATGGTCTTGCTGTAAGCAGCTGGTTCAGAGAGATTCCCTCTAAAAAACACATTGATCTTGATCTAAAAGTCTTCCTTATTTGCTAAAGCTGGACACAGGCTATAATGTGGGCATTAAAGAGATACTCACCTGTGTAACCATGAAGGGCAAGCTTTACTAAATATTGGAGCAGACACGAGGAAAGAACTTGAACTGTCCTGAACTGTCAGCTGGTGGAAGAAAATGTACATTTGCCATCACCGACGTGCACTCACCTTTGTGACCAATCAAAGGTCCCAGATGCCTCGGCACTCTTGGCTATACTTTCATTTCTGATCTTGTTAGCTATCAGCTTTCTCCAGGAGGTTTCCTTTTAATACCCCATTTGTGAGGCTCACAGAGGAGTGGGTCCATGATGGTAATAATGATCACAACAGTAAACAGTAACCACGGTAACCTTCTTACCATTTCAGGGTACCTACACATGCCAGGCATTATGATACGTGTCTTAACTGCATCATTGATCATCCTCACTACAACATATTATTTGATAGATGAAGAAAATTAACTGAGGCAGCAGAGCTTAGAAACCTAGAGTTTTGTTCCAAACGCCATCTACTTTTCCCGATGCACCCTCTTGCCTTCACTCCTTCTACCGCATGTCTGTACCACCCTTTTTGTTCGGACCTTTAGGCGAACATCCTAGTATTTCCATTTTGGTTTTATCTACTAAACAAGATGGAAGTCTCCTTGAAGGCAGTGAATTTTCTTAGGTCCTAACACAGTAGCCTCTGCTAGGCATTGAGTGGCTGCTGATTTTTATAGCTACCAATCCAGGGGCTGTCCTCTCTGGAAACTGACTTAGCAGAGAGATTCAAAGACTTTATCTAGGGAGTCACAAGTCCAGCCAGTGACCGCTGAGTAGAAGGGACGCTCGGTGAATAATGAGGTTAATCCGACCGGTGATCAAAGTCTGGCCATGCATGTATATGAGCACCCAACTTAAGATGAGGCTGTACAGGTGCATTAGTTTACAGCTCCATAAAGAGAAATGGACCCAAGTGTCATAAATGCAAGCACAGCTTTTAAACACACACTTTTCAGAGACACCTAGTTGACGATGATCCCTGATAAAGGCTCACATCAGTCACGCCACAGCCTCCCGTCCTGATGACAAAGAACAGGCTGCCCGTTTCTCTGAAGATGATATGTTATCAAAACATGATAAATGTGCTCACAAACAGGTAGGGCTAAAAAAATGCATGCAATATTTCTCTGTGGTTTTGCAACAACAAGCACCTTGACTGGATTTCCTATCTGCTAAGGATTAAAAAGCAAAAGGCTTTAAATATCAAGAAAGCTCCAAAGGAAAGAGATAAACATCAGAGGATCTGGGCATTGGAATACTGCTTCACATCTAGTAGAACCACAATGCAAAGCTTACTCCAAA
Organism: Lagenorhynchus albirostris; assembly: GCF_949774975.1. Lineage (NCBI taxonomy): Eukaryota > Metazoa > Chordata > Mammalia > Artiodactyla > Delphinidae > Lagenorhynchus > Lagenorhynchus albirostris. The sequence goes on along the minus strand of NC_083099.1, from coordinate 6,183,070 downwards.
ATATTCCTAACTACTAGTCAGTCACATAGCCTGTAGCAGAATTCCACCATGGTCAGTTAAATATCTGGAATGTTCTATCCGACTGAAAGCTCCTTTGTTCATTCAATCGTTCCTCCATTCATTTGTTGGCTGACTATTTACACTGTGCTTTTTCTTAATGAGCCAAGACTATGCAAGGCGCTAGGAAAACAGCCATGAACAAGACAGACGTCTTCCTGCTCTTAAGGAACGTCTATTCTATTGGAGGTGGCAGACGATAAACAAAACTGCACAACAAATAAATTATTGACAAGTGGGATGGAGAGTCCATAACGGGATATCAAAATGAATTTCTTTTTTAATTGAACTTAGTGAGTTCCTCTGTATTTTTTTTTAAGACTTTTTGTTTTTGATGTGGACCATTTTTAAAGTCTTTATTCAATCTGTTACAACACTGCTTCTGTTTTATGTTTTGGTTTTTTGGCCGTGAGGCATGTGGGATCTCAGCTCCCTGACCAGGGATCAAGCCTGCACCCCCTGCATTGGAAGGCGAAGTCTTAACCACTGGACCATCAGGGAAGACCCTGTAGTTTTTACTAAGTAGCCCTGGTTGTATAGCTTCATGCCATACAGAACGACGCTGTTTTCATTCTTCTACATGGCGACACACCAGATATTTGAGGACAGCTACCTTCTTACCGTCAAAACTTTTCCAGAACAAATATATCTCCAGAGTTTTTTTTAACTCTTTCGCCTTTGACAAAACGTGTGGCCCTTCCAACATCGCTCTGGTCCTACATGCTAGGTTTTTTTCTCTGTAAATGCAGTGGTTCACAATCTATGCTTTTGTTCATAATCACATTAGCTACAATGAATTATATGGCCCCAACAGAAATGTAAGAGGGACTTGAACATGAGGGGAAGACATGGGTATTTAGTAAGTGATGCCTCTACTGCAAATTCCAAATTTCACCTAACATCACAGCAGAAGATCTACCATTATCACCTTCCTCACTGTCAATCCTATACCTTTACTGATACTTCCAAGCATAATCACAGACACATATACACTATATAATATGCACACACAGAACAATATTAATATAGTAATAATATGGAGAAAACTTGATAGAGGAAAAATTATCGAATAATGTGCTTACTGAAATATAGCTGAATCACAACCTTACATGCCTTGTACTCAGGACCAAGGCTCTGGAGAAGATCTGCTGGATTCCAATCCTGGTTCTATCGTTACCAGCTGTGTGACTCTGGGTAAGTACTTAACCTCTCTGATCCTTAGTGCCATCATTCACAAAATGGGAATAAGATAAACCTTTCTGTGTGAATTAAACAAGCCAATCTATGTAAAATATTAGAGTATTTGACTCATAGCTAGTGCTATAGATGTCTACGCTATTCGTTATTACAATTAAATGTGCCATGAAAATGCAATTTCATTATTTGCTAAGACCAAGTCAGTCTTCCTTAAAAGCTTCCTCCATGCTAAGTTAAAAAGGGGAGGGAAAATGTACTTTAACATTGAATTTACATGTTCACATCATCACAACCTCTCCAGGCTGATTAGTCTCTTTAGGATTCTTTTAAACTCTATTGCACAGAGTTAAAATTTTGTGTCTTTTTCTCTTCTTGTGCTTGATCGACCTCTTCCTCTTCCCTTCCGTTAACTTCAGGAAGGTTACAGTTGTTCATCAAGTTAGTTCTAATCTTCCTAGCCGTCAAGGCAAAAAGGGAAACACGACTCATTAAGAAAAAAGGAGGAAGCATGACAGTGCCACAGGGAGCTAACACTGATTTACCTTTTCTCCTGCCTGTATGCGTCTGTATACCTAGAATGGAATCTTCTACCCTATTAGCACCAAGGCAAAACTCCCAATCTTGTTCTTGCGCATCGGACTTTCTCTAGAAGAATTCAGATGTATCCCTTCCATTACCCTGATTCTCAGCCTTCTGTCCATCCAATGTCACAGCCCTTTAGAAATAGGACAATAAGGAGACTGCCATTGGGCCCACTGGGCAGTTTGCTACTTCAGTCCTGGCTGTTATCTTAGGCCAGGGTTTTTAGAGCATGAATAAATCCAGTCAGCTTCAGCTCTCTGGAAGGAAAGTCGTGCCATTTATTTGTTTAATCTCTCCAAAGCAGCCCAAAATCATTACCTGGAGGTAGAACTTGGAATTGGATTTCTAGTCCCAAAGGACGATTGCTGCTGGAGTCAGCCTAAAGCCCTAGCATGGAACAGGCACATTTGTAGTTAGAATCTATTAATAAACCGATGAAAGCTCACTGGTTAAAAGCCAAAGAATGCTATGTAATGCTCTCTTTTGCTTTTAATGGACTGAAACCCATTAAGACACTGCTAAATAATATGGCGAATTTTTTTCTTGCTGCTGATAGGGGGACAGTAACAGACACACACACACACACACACACACACACACACACAGACACACACAGTAGGTTAATTTCAATAGGCTCTACACCTAAAGCAGCTGGAATGGAGCAGAACCTAGAGTCCAGAGGGTCCAAGGAGTCCCAGAGAAAGGCTAGACAGAACTTCCATGATTGCATTATCAACTTTTCCTGGGGCTATTAAACAAATAGAGCAAAAAACAGGCACATTTGGTCCACGAACAGAGATGGCCGGGGACAGGGGAGGGAGGCTCCAAATGGCACAACAGATGTCTCGGGGCTCACATACCAAGGTGCAGGCTTGGAAGGGCCCTTCCGGGGGTTCTAACGCTGAGAACAGCTGATTGAGCGCAAAAATGAGAGAAGTTAGGGGATGGAGTTTGAAAGTCTTGCCTCATGCTTGAACTTCCCAGATGGGCTGTTTCATCTATTTTTGGAAAGGTGATGTCAAAGCAACCAGCTGATGCAGTGATTTTAGTGAGATTTTTGCTTTGGGGACAACTGCCAGGATTCAGCTTCACTATCTAAACCTGGTTCTCTCTTCCCACCTAGGAACAGCCGTCTGTCTGCCCCACTCTATGCTACGGGCTGTCCTGGGTTGCAATGGCTTCCAGACTGTCACAAGGTTATGGAGCTCCCAGTCTACTCAGGCTGTGGCCTCCAAGTCAAGGGCATCTCTTGCTTCTGGTCATGGAGGTCTCTTCCTGATGGCCTTCCCTGTTGGTCTAGATTGGATTCACAACCTTCCTCTGAAAACAGGAGGCTATGCATTCATCTTTTATATACATTCCTAAAATTCTTTCACTTCAACACACAGCTCTGGTGTTTCGAGTCTTATACTAACTTGGGTTTAGGTCCTGCTTGCCTGCATCTCCATGATCAATGTGTTCTTCCTATTATGGTCCCAATTTCTCCCTTGATCTCCAAATCCTGTCCTGCCTTTTCTATGGCTGCTGTTCAAATACCACAGAGCAGAACAGACGGTGGCAGTTCCATTTTACAAAGATGGCCAGAGCAAGAACTCCCATCTCACATGATTAGCTGACATTGTGACTCTGCCACTCTGCCATCGTTGGGTACCATCTTGGCCATCTCTGGTACCCATCTCGACCAATAGAGTAAGTTCAGTGAAAGGATATTGGGAAATTAGAGGCTAGGTCATAAAAGGAATTAGAGCTTCAGCCTAGCTATCTTTTCAGAACCCAGATGCCATGTTGTGAGGAGGCCAGGACATGTGGAAAGGCCACCAGTAGATGCTCTGGCAGACAGCTCGCACTGAGGTTCCCACCAAAAGGCAGCATCACTAACAGCCTGATCTGTGAGTGAGGAAGGTCTGGGGATGACTGCATCACAAGCTGCCGTTTGACTGTAAGTACATGGGAGACAGCCCTCCTCAGCCCTCCACCCAAGCCAAAACTGCCTACTTGGGCTTCCCTGGTGGCGCAGTGGTTGAGAGTCCGCCTGCCAATGCAGGGGACACGGGTTCGCGCCCCGGTCCGGGAAGATCCCACATGCCGCGGAGCGGCTGGGCCCGTGAGCCATGGCCGCTGAGCCTGAGTGTCCGGAGGCTGTGCTCCGCAACAGGAGAGTCCACAGCAGTGAGAGGCCCGCGTACCGCAAAAAAAAAAAAAAACCTGCCTACTTAACCTCAGAATCATGAAAGATCTCATAACATGGTACTAATAATACTACTAGTAAGATGCTCATCATCATGACAGATACTGAGGATAAATGACAATTTTTTTTTTCCCACCACCAAGTTTTGAGTGGTTTGTTTTGCATGCACAGATAATTGGAAAAAATATCAAACAGCTGAACATTTGGAGGCCACTAGACCGGGGATAAGCAAAGTATGGCCCGTGGGCCAAATCCAGCCTGCCACGTGTTTTAGTAAATAAGTTTTACTGGAACACAGCTCGTGCGTATCGGCAATGGCTGCTTTCATGCGACAGGGTCAGAGCTGAGTAGCTGTGACAGAGATCACATGACCCACGAAGGCTGAAATACTTACTATCTGGACCCCGTAGAGAAAAGTTTTGTTGAACTCTGATAGACAAATGGCTGACTTTTCCATTTTCGTTTTGTTTTGTTTTGTTTCACTTTTGACAGTGAGTATTCACCATTTTGCAGCCTAATATACTTGTATCCTATCCAGCTATGTAAAATTTTATATTAATTTGCACTCTGCAGGCAAACCTACACATATACACTCAAGCGTTTGGGAAAAGCTTTCATTAAATTAAAACACACCACAGAGATTCTAAACGGCCATACATGCGGTTTTCACGATGCTGATGCTGGATTGAGTATGAATGAGGTACCCAAAAGTAAATTTGCACATTGACCAAACCAGGGAGTAGGGCACATTATAGTAAATGTTTTATTTTTCTTTCTGGAATAAGAAGACAACTGATAAAACTGGCAACTCCTGGCTGTGCAGAAATTTACATTGGGTGGAATGTTGATGAAGCTAAAAAACAAAGACTTTCTGAGGTTTTTAAGTAAAGGCAAGTAATTTTAACAGCACCTAAATTAAATTAATCCGATGACAAAGTACCTGCAAATTGAATGGGCCTTCTTGATGGATTCTAGATGTGTTCTACGTGAAAAAAGTACTTTGTTGATCGAGTCCCACTTGGTTTCTTTCCTTCATTACTCTTTGCATTATAAAAAATTAAATTTATGCAAGGTACAACTCAAAAAATCTATCTTGCCTTCCCCCATTAATTGCAAGTTTGATGGAAGATGTCACCTTTACCCTTTTGAAAAAAGGGAATAATAGAGGACAGAAATACTCAAGGAATTTGACAGCCATGCCAAGTAAATTATTCTATGGCTATTCCAACCACAGCTATTAGATTTGTGTTTTTTTTAACACAAAGGCATATAATCGGGTTAGAATCCTGGATTACTTTGAAGTAAGAAATTGGTTTTCACCTACTGTTTCAAAACCCTTTTTAAGATCCATTCATCTTTCAGGGTGACGATTAGCCACCCCCTCTTCCTAGGGCACAAAAGTTAACACATACTGGTACCTCAAAATAACTAAGAGACAAATCCAACACCACTAACGTGTTTTTCCAAATATTTGGCAACTGAGAGATTTATGAAATATTTCTACTAATGGGGAGATAAATATGATTTGTCTCATTTCTGATACAGTCTTCTACAAAGAAAATTCCTTAAAATGGGGATGTCAGTAATTTACAAATTAATATGATGACCTATTGAAATTTTCAAAGCTATATAAATACCAAGTACACTCTTTCTCCTGTTTGGGAAATCACCAACTTTATAGAGCAAACTATTTATGCCCCTGAACTTTAGACTACATTACCTTATTTTAAATACCACTATATACTGATCTAAAATGTCTTAGTAACACAGGAAGAAGCTTGCCATTATGGGCCCTGAATCAATCCTTTCTAAGTTACTGGATTTTCAATTACCAAAATTACTGCACTAAATATCACCTTAGTTGCCTGAAAGAATTAAAGCACTTTCCAAACTGGAAATTCCTAGAAGATAATACATGTCCTGCCAGACTCTAATGCCTTCCACTGTAGGCAGTCTTTTTTTTTTTTTTTTTTTGCGGTACGTGGGCCTCTCACTGCTGTGGCCTCTCCCGTTGCGGAGCACAGGCTCCGGACGCGCAGGCTCAGCGGCCATGGCTCACGGGCCCAGCCGCTCCGCGGCATGTGGGATCTTCCCGGACCGGGGCACGAACCCGTGTCCCCTGCATCGGCAGGCGGACTCTCAACCACTGAGCCACCTGGGAAGCCCTGTAGTCAGTCTTGTGGTATCTTTATTTGATAATTTTGTATATTCATTTAGAAAAATTAACATTTGACTGCCAAAAAACCCCAGTGGGGTAGGGCTAACAAGGATTAGCAGAGGATCAAGGGGTTTGCTGCCTACGAGGAGATCGCAAGGCTGCAGGGGTCAGAACTAGGTTCCAATCCTAGCTCTGTCTCTTACAAACGTGTTGACATCAGTGAAGTTATTTCACTCAGAATCTGGTTTCTTGAACTGCAAATTAAGAGTTAGATTCTCCTATAACCTTCACTAGCCTCTAACATCGAATTTCTAGACCTCTTTGTTTTAGCCTTTTCTTCTTGCTAAAGTGAGCCACGAGAGGACAGGAAGAAATACTGAATATGCCCTAAATGTTTAAGGGAAACACTTCATCTAAGGAGTTGTTTTACGGGTTGCCACCCTTGACATGTTTAGCACATGTGGTTAGTAGTATCTGTGAACCCTCTACCTCCCTCCTATGAAAGGATCATTCCAATTGCTCTGGACTTTCATGGCAGTATATCTGCTGTTTTCCCCTGACAAATCATTTCCTACTCTGGATTATATTTTAGGTTTATTTCTTGTTTTCCAACCAGACTGGAGTCACCCTGGGAGTAGAACACCTATTCTGTACCTTACTTTGCAGCCCTGCAGTATCTTAAAATATTGCAAAATTATTAAATAGCAATGAGTGGGTGTGAATGAATGGGGGGATAAAAGAACAAATAAATACCCTAGAGCTCAAGAGTCAGATGCTCAAATCTCTGACCAGTTCAGAGAAGGATGGGAAAGGTTTTCTTTTCCACAAGCTTTTCTACTTCCTGAGCAGCATGAAAGAAATGCACTATTCTTTTCTGGTTTTACTTTAATTCTACCAGAGAGCTGGCAAGGAAACAGAAAGCCAGGCAAAAATTAAGATAAGGTCCAAATGGGTAAGTATCCTGACTGCTACACATTCTGCATCTTGACCTTCACCTTGGAGTTTGGCCAGGCACCACCAGCTGTTAGTCTGAGGGTAATTGACTTGAGCAATCATGTAAGTATCAAATGCTGTCACGGCTGCCTGCAAACTGAGTCATAGCAAAAGCAAAGCAAAGGCTGTGTACTGGCCGCATGGCGCAGACTCCACCCCACTGAGTTAAATATGCTCTCTGCCCTCAAATTTAACCCGATACCAGTGACACAACTCGGTTAGTACATAGTCAATCTAACTCAATAGAGCTTTTTAAAATGTTCTTCACTCTCATTAGAAACTGAAGTAGCAGGGTAATTTAATGATGAATCTGAATGTAATTAAGGTAATTAAAATAGCAACTTAATTTTATGCTGTCTCTGGGAAATGTTCAACCCAAGGGTTGCACATTCAAATTCTGAGTTACATTGGTTAATATCTTTGATGTGTATTATAAAGTAGTTAAATGTAATAGAGTTCAATTAGTAAAATATATTGACTCTAGGCATTGAAATTGGTACTATATATTTTGGGAGTGTGTTAGTTTTCACTGTTAAAAGAATTCTTAGGATGATAGTCCTGAAAATAAAATTAATACATCACTTTATTGACAGTTTTAATGTAAAACTACTAGTGGCTGGGATAACGACGTATGGGATGAAGGTGTATGCTCCACCAAGGAGGTGAAAATTTGATGGGGTTGACAAGTAGGAAGATACACAATTTCAGTAGGTACTAGGACGGAACTTACACAGAAGCCTGGAAATGGGAATTAGCCAGGCAAAGAACGTGGTTCTATCTGTACATGTTTGTGCGTATCCATCACTGGCACACAACGTGTGCATCCTCTGTGCCTCCGTAGGTGATACCTGGGATGAGGTGAGGTATAAGGGAGGATTTTTTGAAGCAAAAGAACATACGCACCTTGCCCTGGATTCTCAAGTAATTTTGTTGCGCTGGAGTTCAACAGAGATGTGAAGGACTGCCAGAAATGGTAGGCAAAGGTCAGACCACAAAAAAGTTCTGATGCCATGTTTAAGAGTCTGGAATTCATTGAACATAAATGCAAGTATAATTTTTAATTTAAATATCTGTTTCAGTTTGTGTTTTACTAAGAATTCAGTAGAAGCTTTATGGCTCCTGACTGTAAGAAATGTGCTGCTAACATGTTTTGTTTCACATTCGTTTCATGTCTATTACTATTAGATATTAAACCCTTCACTTTTCCACTTTGGAGACAAAGTTCTCTCAGGGTCCACGTGTTTTTTACAGGTGCTCACTTCATGTTCTGTCATATTTGATCATTGTTAAACTTTTTTGTTATAGTTAAGAGTCTAACATTAAGAATTATTATTTTGCAGTTGAAATATTTTATCATTATATAAGCTTATGTCCACTTGATTCCTAAGAAGAACATAAAAATAGGGGGAGAAAAAAACCCCTCCATTAATTAAAAAACACACACAAATGCACACATAGATACAGATGTTTCCAGAAGTGTAGCAGCTGTAGACAAAGCCACTGGGAGTTTTAATTTAGTTTTTAAAATTCATCCAGATGTCTGTTATTTCGTAGATACTGGTTAGGTGTTTAGCTTATCATTTATTTTATTCAATTTGGTATTTCTTAAAGAAAGACAGTCACATACACGAAGTGTGTACAGATACACACACACACGCACACACACACACACACACAGACACACAGACACACACACGTCAGGGACCCTGTTGCTTTGAATCATAACATAAATTATGTCTAGCTTGTCAGTTTAGTTTTAATTCCCCTCCTATCATGCACACAATACCCCAGCCCTTGACCATATGGATAGACAACAGGTTCTTTAGGAAATGTAGGTCCTCACTGCTTCACTCATTCATTACGTTTAGGAAGACAACACGTTCCTGTCCAGATGAAGAATTCTTGGTGAAATTCTTCTGCGATTCAAGGATTGGGTTTGTATAATGTATCTGGGTCAAAGCTTTTATCAGCACAATACCATTCATCTTGATTTCCTCAGGCACAAAAAGAACAGGATAGAATATTGTTAGTGATTTCCACATCACCCCTAATGTATGATCTGTCATCACTGATTCATACACAACGATCCTGGAACCACAATATTCAAATAAGCAGCTAGAGTTTGTGTGTGTGTTTCCTTTCTGAATTTCCCTTCTCTCTTTGAATCTCTCTAGAGATCTGCTACCAGCACACTCTGCTGGTACTTATCACACATCTTGAGCAGGGAACACTTGGTAAAGGCTCTTTCTTTGACCAGTCAGAAGCATGTCATGAGCCAGCGCTAAGAAAAGAAAAACCACTTAAGGCATCAGTGGTCTCGCAACAGTGCTTCAGCGCCTGTGCCAAGATGCTGGCAATGGGGTCCTTAATTGTATTAGTGACTGTTCCAAGGGGTCTTTGTTTGGGAGAATGGGTGAGAAAAGAAAGACCTCAGGAGCCAGCACAATTTCTACTCCGCCAAGAGGGGCATTTTTACGTCACTACACCAGATCTGTAAGTGCTGATAGAAATGTGTCCCTTTTCAAATGACTTCGTATTGCCTCTGAAAGGTCAAAAGAGCTATGGCTTCATAAGCCAAAAAAGCATGTGTTCCTCTTCTTAAAGAAAATGGGCAATGCTGATTATGAAGACCTGGTGTAGTGGGGTATTTCAGGAACAGGTATTAAAGACAGAACCTTGCATATCAATAAATATGTATGCAAAATATTTATATAATAAAATACCATCTGATATATTCCATACTATATCATACATACAAATGTATAACACAATTTCAAAGATGCATGGCTTTCTGATGTCAAACCCAGCTTGTATTCTGTTATAATTTTCAACACTTGGGACCTTTGTCTGAAGCCTTTGTCAAGAAAAGCGAACTTTTCCCAACTTCCTTATGAAAACAGAAACAAAGCTAATTCTCTCTTGTCCTCTGCTGAAAACTATGTGTCTGTTTTCTAAATGGCATTGGACTGGCTTTTCCTTACAAACTACTCATCTACCACTTTTATTTCCAGGTCACCATTCTCATGATTTAGCTTCTACTTAAATGGAAAAGAAAAAAAAAGTGTGTGCCTAGCACTGCCTGGCACTGGGCCTGATGTAAACAGCTGGCTTGAGAGGATAAGGCTCAGGAAAGGAAAGACCCCAGACTCTGTAACCTTATAAAATTTGACATTCACAAAGAGGCTTGTTTCCTAATGTATTTATTTGTAGTCATTGGATATCACTTTCCATTGGATATCTTCTTTATCATTAGAAAAGTCTCCATCACTCTAAGTATAAATAATTTGAATTCCAATAAACACTTAGAATCAATTATTAATTCAGAGTAAATAAATGTTCCTTTGCATTCATAGACCTTTTCATAAATAGATTCAAAAGTATTTCACTCTTGGCACCTTTGGGTCAGGTAAGTACAACATCCCTGGATGATAATTTTGAATTGCCAAGAAGAAAAAGAGAGGGGAAAATTGATACAAAGAAGACTGAATCATAAGAGAGAAAAGTGCAAATTTAACTTGTAACATAGTAGCTTTATCTAATGACTATATTTGCAATTCGCTGAGACTTGAGAGAATTATGTAATAGAACCAGGGAGAAATGTTCTCAGATCTTACCAAGTGGATGACTATCTTAAATCTAAGACTCAATAGGCTAATTAACTCCTGACTGATAGTCACCGAAGGAACATTAGAAACGTCAAGTCTTCTTTACCTGTGTAACCAGGGAATCTCAAAGGAAGCAAACAAAGAACAAACAAACTTTAGGAGTTAGACTTGATGACCTTTAAGAAAACCTGCAACTCTGAAATTTGATGAGCAATATCTCAGAATTCTTTGGATTAATGAGAACCATTGTTCTTTCATGCAATCAGGTATTCACAAATAAAAAAGTCTAGAGGTTTGCTTTTAATTCAAGAACAAGAGAGCAAAACTGATTGCTTCAGGTTTTAAAACTACTTATTAAAAAAAAAAACTACTTATTATCTTTTACACAAAAAGTACTCTTTAAAGAAAAAAAGGTAAATAAAAGGATTATGCAAGTATGTACTCTAAATGAGCATATCATCTGGCCATAGGAAAAGGTAAAGACATAAAAATTATACAAGAATAAGATAGGGCAGTTAGGAAGATATGGATTCTTATGGGACTTCATAGGCAGAACGAAGAAGAGAAAGTGACACACTTTAAGGGAGACATTTAGAAGAACAGTATAAGAAACAAAGATGCAGGGGGATCATGTCTCTAGTGGAGAATATTGCAGGTGAACAACAGAAGAAAAGTTTGGAAAGGCAGGTTGTGATCAAACCATGGGGGACCATGAGGTCCAGCATAAAGGCACAATGGAGGTTTCTGAGTGGGTTAGTGCTGTGCCTTATCTACTGTCTAGTATGAATGGGCAGTAGCATGAAGGATATGGTTGTCAAGGGGCCAGAATGGAGGCAGTTGGACTTGCATGGAGGCTAGGGCAACGGTAGGAGTAAAACTGAGACCCATGAGGCCAGGATATGGGTAGAAACCATGTGTGAAAGAGTGAAGGACGTCTTCTGGGAATGTGAGGGGAGTGGGTTCCAACCACTGAACGGATGTGTGGACTGAGATAGGAAGAAGAGGCTAAGACGGATAGAAGGTTTCAGGTCTATGAGCTCCAGGACCAAAAGTAAAACTTGGGAAGACAGGATGGAGAGAGAGTTGGGGAGGATGGGCAAAGTTAGGCTTATCTTTTTTTTGAACCTGCAAAATAGAGGTGCTAACAAACCATCCAAGTGAGTGACCAATAAGCCTTAGAAGTCAGGTCAGAGATTTCCCTAGTGGCTCAGTGGTTAAGAATCCTCCTGCCAATGCAGGGGACACGGGTTCAAGCCCTGGTCCGGGGAGATCCCACATGCCGTGGAGCAACTAAGCCCGTGCACCACAGCTACTAAGCCCGTGCGCCACAACTACTGAGCCCGCACACCTAGAGCCCATGCTCCGCAACAAGAGAAGCCACCACAGTGAGAAGCCCGCGCACTGCAACGAAGAGTAGCCCCCGCTCGCCACAACTAGAGAAAGCCTGCGTGCAGCAACAAAGACACAATGCAGCTGGGTTTTTAAAATAAATAAATAAATAAAAATTTATAAAAATAATTTATAAAAATAAATAAATAAAATTTATAAATTTATAATTTATATTATAAAATATAAATTATATTTTATTAATTAATTAATTAATTTATTTATTTATATAAAATATAAATTATATTTTATTATTTTATTTAAATAATATAAAATATTATTTATAAAAATAATTTATAAAAATAATTTATAAAAATAAATAAATAAAATTTAAAATTTTTATAATTTATAAAAATAAATAAATAAAAATAAATAAATAAATAAATAAAATGTATTAAAAAAAAAAGAAATCAGGTCAGATTTTAGGAGAAGAACAAGGCTGGAGATGTGGAATGCTGAGACTCCATGGAAGCCATGGTGGGATGTGATGCTTTATTGCTCACTAATATCTGTCCCCTTCCCTGAAGATTATTCTTCCCCGCCTTTTATAATCAGGCTTGATCATGTGACTCGCCAAGGAAAGTGAGAGGAAAGTTAAGTCACTTGCATTAAAAAGCTTTAAAAGCCTATTGATTCACACCCTTCTTTTTTCCTCTTCCATAGAACTGGTAATGCCCGGCTAGTGATTGCTTCACTAGCCTGGCCCTAGAGTTAAATTAACAAAGGAAAAAAAAAACAAAAAACAAAAACCCATAGCTGCTCTGTAGGGTGTGAGAGAAATAATTAGTGGTTGTAAAAGCCACCAGGAGTTGACAGTTGTTTGTTACTGCAGATTCACCTAGCCGAACCTAATGGATAGGTCATAGGAATGAATACAATTGTCCTCAAAGGGAAAGTAAAGAAAGACCAGAGGATGACTTCGCACAAGACTTAATCCAACAACTGCGAATGTGTCATTTCACAGGAAAAAAAAAATCAATTGAGCTATATTTGCCAAGTTATGTTAAGCATAATTTCTTAAGTTTTGTCATTACTTTTTCTGTATAGAAAACTTGCATTAAAAGAAAAACGTGGGGAGGGATAAATTAGGAGTTTGGGATTCACAGATAGGACTATATACTACTGTACATAAAATAGATAAACGACAGGACCTACTGTGTAGCACAGGGAACTATATTCAGTATCTTGTAATAACCTATAATGGAAAAGAATCCAAAAATAATATATATATATGTATGTATATATGTATATGTGTGTATATATATAAACCAAATCACTTTGCTGTGCACCAAAACTAACACAACATTGTAAAGCAACTATACTTCAATTAAAAACAAAACCTCGCTAAGTCAGACAAAGTTATTCTGGTCACCTTTGGAAATGTTTGCTCCATGAAATATTCTGTGAATGAATAGCAATCACCCTCCCGTACCAACAATTTTGAGTGTTTGAAATATTTTTTAAAATATTACTTTTGCCTGTAAATTTTTCTTTGTGTAAATTCACCAAACACTCCTCATTAGATTGTAAGAACTAAAATTATGTATTAACGTTAGGGAGTGTCTTCTTGCCTAGCAGTAGGGGAACGAGGCTATCTGGGAGCGGCTGGTGGTGGATCACTGAATTGCTCACCACTGCAGCCTGCAGACTGGTAGAAGGAGGGGAAAAGAATCCCAAGATCACGAAGTTAGCGACTGAGACCTCAGCCCTCATGTAAGCCCAAATATGTAGACATATTTATTAGCCTAAGGCAGCAATTTAAGCCCATAATACATGATTTAGGAATTTAGAAGGAATTGTTTGTCTACATTCTCTTTTTGTAAGTAGATTTGGAATGAGAATTTGGTTTTTATGAGTATTCTATTTCTTGTGTTTTAAAGAATCCCAGGAAAACCTCCTAAGCAATTTTTAAATTCAAGTCTATATCACTTCTTGCTTTCTTTTTTTTTTTTTTTTACTATTGTTGCCCAACCTTCTCTTAAGATTCTTGTCTATCACATCACTGTATACTTAAGCATTTTAAAAAGCAATTGGCCTACATACATATTAAATTCTTGTTAGGAACAATTTGGTAAACTTACTGAAAGTGGTTTAATGTCTCTATACCTTTTATGCATGGATAAGTCCACAAACCCCAAAACAACTTTTTACATTAAGTAGAAAGGTTACAATTTTTTATTATTAAAAAATATGTGGTCTTTGATTTCAGAGTCTTCTCTCTTTCCCCTTCTGCCTCCGAGTATTTAACCGTTGTAAGAAACTAGCTCAGAGACCCATCCTGTTTTCAGAGCTGTGCTCCTTCCCAATCAGTATGAGGACACAGGCAGTAATAAAAAGGACAGGTAATAGCTTTAAGAAAACTCCCATTTATCAGCATAGGTGCCTCGGATTCATACTGCAATACGAATGGGCTAAGAGCCTATGAAATTCCAGGAGCTTTCTTGGGCTACTTCTCATAGGTAGTTTTGCAGAAATCCCAGATAAGGATTGAGTTTGGCTTAAAACACCTAGTGAGTGTGCTGGACTCGCTAGTCTTTCAACCTGTATGACCTGTTTCTTTGTGGGTAGAGGTCCCCTTGGATCAGGAAGCCAACCCCTTCCAGATGCCCATCACTTCCTTACTTTGGCTTTAAGATATTTGTACTAACTTTGCAGATTTTATTATCCCTCTGTCCTTCTGGAATTTTCTCTAGCTCCAGCTAGAAAGGGCACTTCACCATTTCAACACCATTCCAAGCACTAGGTGAATCTGGCATCCTCACTAGGATTCAGTCTATCTTATATAGGCTCTGTCCCACAACCCAGTCCAAACTAGTTTCCATTCATCCTCCAAGAGGACAGAGCCTTTCCACTCTAGTCTCTCAGGTGAGGGATGGAGGTATGTATTCATAACTCATTTATGTAATGGAGATGACACACAAGGGAGCACTTCTTAAGCCCAGTCAGCAGCTCTACCCACCATGTACATATATATATTTTTAAATGCCATGCATCTCAATGTAACAGGGATTTTTTGCATTTTAAAGAGAAATCAAGGTAATCCAAACAGCCATTACTGATAAAAATGTCTAGGAGTAGAAGAGTCTGGCAACGAGCAAAAACTTTACATCAAACTCATCTCTTTATATCAAAACTTTTACATCAAATTTACATCTTTATTCTTCCTACCTACTGTCTTTTTGCAAATGAAATATATGTCTCTATGGCGAGTATGGCTTTAGGGATCCCATCCCAGATGCCAATATCTGGGAGCAGAAATTACACTCACCTGCTCCAAGACTGCTCATTTCCCCTACAGCCCCCCACATAGGGCGGTGACTTTTCAATTAATGGAGAAAAGAATAATGTGTTCCCTACAAGGTTTTACATCTAAATTAATAAGACGGTATAATTCAGCTCTTGCTCTGAATACCAAAGAAATGAACATGACAAGTTTTTTTTTTTCTTCTTCCCCCTTTATATGTTGTGACACAAAACCGGATGAATCAGAGAATCAAAGGGATGAAAGAAAATGCAGCCAACAGACATTGTACTCAGCACCTACCCCGCGTCAGACAGGTGCTGGGATACAAAGATGACGAGAGGTCACTCAGCCTCAGAGAGTATACAGGTTACTCAGGAAGGAGGCATGATGCATGCGCCAATAATATTCAGATGAAGTACATAAAGTGTGTTGTGGGAACTCACAGAGGACACTGTCGTCCCTTACAGATTCACACAGGAGCAAGCATCTCTCCAGATCCTTTGAGGACCATGTATTATATGTCCCATGGGTGTACCGCGTGTAATAACGTTGCTTTAATCTGTTGCATTGGTTCACTGTTGACTTTATATTTTCATCAGCCAGGGCCAGAAGATCTCTTCTAGGTAAGACATGCCCGTCAATGACAATATAAATGCTTCCTGATCACTGCTATTTGTAGGGGCTGGAAAGCCACTGGCGCATACCAGCCCTCGTATTCTTAGAAAGTGATTCATTAAATGGATGTGTGTACATCCATGAATCACACGGGATCTCTTTTTATGTAAGTTTCGAGGACCAGTGGTCTTATATTTTTAAATGCCAGCTTATGGAAACCCCACTGGCTTCCCCTGCCGTGAATACACTGGTTGCTTGAGGAGCTATCCCAAGGCACCATTCAGAGGCCGTCATTTCACTGTGAAGACTGTTAAAAAGAATAATTGGTATCAATAACACTTACCTGTGTACGCAGAGGGAAGGTTACCCAGTCATAACAAGCCCAGATTCACACAGCCACTACTTAAAACAATGCAATGTTTGGGATTTATGAGAATAAACCCTGTCAGGAATAATGCCCTTATGGGGGCCTTCTTGATTCATTGGCATATTCTGCTGTGTACTCACAGTTCAATCAAATCTGCCATGCGGTTATAGGCTAACGTGCTTGCATACAAGATGCAAACGATACACACCGGAAAGGTTCACTTCTCAAAAAGAGGTATGGCTTTAGATGCCCTTCTGACTCTTGTGTTCCTCTAACACAGCCATAGGACTGTTTCCAATGCAAAATCTGCAACATTGCTAGTGATTATCGACATCGCTCAAGGGTACTGGAAAAATGAGGGGGGAGCATTACC
The DNA here is from genome assembly GCF_949774975.1 of Lagenorhynchus albirostris. Taxonomy (NCBI): domain Eukaryota; kingdom Metazoa; phylum Chordata; class Mammalia; order Artiodactyla; family Delphinidae; genus Lagenorhynchus; species Lagenorhynchus albirostris. Next base: position 6,166,305 of record NC_083099.1, on the reverse strand, counting down.
ATTACATAGAAAGATGGATCAAGCATGAATCAAGATGGAAGGAACACCAGCAACAGATACACTCAGGCAAGGGAAGGAGCCCCCGAACAACAAGGATGAGGACGACAGTAACACAACAAAGAGCATCGCTTAACCTGTTTTGTCAGAGCTGGTATTGATGGTATTGGTAGTGATGGAGGTGAAGGTAGTCTTTGCGCTGTCCTTGGCAGTTACAGATTTCTGCTTATTTTTCATGGCTTCCAGTGCTTTGAGCTTCTTGGCATGTTTCGTGCCTTTGTAGTGGGCCGCAGCCTGGCTCTACAAAGGAGAACAAAATGAACCATGCAATCAGGCTCATTTCTAAACTGGCATTCTCTGTATTACTGCAAATACAGACTCCCTTTCAATAATAGGTACCATTCACGCGAATTCTGGCTGTGGTCAAACGGTGGGGTTCTATTTAGAATGATGCTACGAAGCAACGGGAATCAAGCTCTAAAACCTCTGGATGGAAGGAAGAAATATGCTATTGCTTCTCTTCAGAGAAATGTAGATGAACACTAACATAGCAACAACATTTTCTTTGTGGAGTGGGAGATAAAAGAATTTACAACTGTATTGCCTTTGTTCTGTCACAGAAGATGCTGGGCTCCCAGAGATTAACAAGGGCCCTAGAAAGAGTAGCTCTCACCTTCTTGGCTCCAGAAATATGTTTCTCCTGCTACAATGTGTCTTATTAATACAGGACCCAACAGGTGTCTACCGGGAAAAATTCACCGATAACAAGGGAAATAGGCACCCTGGAGGCTGAGATGGGAGCGTGAGAGTTCAAAATCAAATGCACTGCTGAAGTCCAAATGGAGTATATGGAAGCTGGGCAATTTTATGATTCTTTCTTTCTCTTTGCTTCCCACAGAGGGTAGTCTGAGTTCAAGGTATTCTTTCAACACGTGTGTCCTTTGTGCCCTGGTCCATTGCCAGGAGGATCCAGTGTGTTTTGAGCACTTCATGTGGCCGATGCAATACTTTTGCCTTTGCTTTCTGAGATTTCTATAAATAGTAATATATATATTCCCAAGTTTCTATTTTCTTAACCTTATCTTTTGGTATTGGAGAGATAATGAGATAGAAAATCATCTTAAAAAATATATATTTATTAATGTTAATTTATTGGTGGTGACGGCGAAGCCTTTGTAGTTTAGGGTGAGGTAGAAGTGGGCAGGGAGATTCTTAGATTAGAAGGTTTTCCAGCTCAAAACCTTTAAAACTATGACCTCACAAGGAAGAAATCTCAGTGGAGGACTAATTCTGTATAGTATCTATGCATCACTTCCCATGACTTATTTAAACTCAATGTTCCATTTTGCCAGAAAAATGCACATTGGTCTCTTCATCACAGCAACTGTGGTAGGTAGGGTGTTGCAGTATATCTTTTTATAAGTAGATAACTATATAATCCACACCTTCATTTGCATCATTCTGACAAGTATCCTCAAAGGACTAGGTACCTTTATTGAAAGAACACTGGACAAGGAAATTGTATATTAGAAACAGTTTGAACAGAGAGGACACCCATGCATCAGTTTTCCAACAACACATAACATCAAAAGACATAGTGTGAGTCAAAATATGAAGTTAAGACTTACTATAGTTAATTGAGGAACCAGTGATAGATTGGATTGGTTTGATTCTACATGGAAAATGCTATTTTGATGGACAGAGTGGTGTCCCTTTTTTCTCCTTCCTGATTTACTTCCAATAATTCAAATCCTTTGGGTATATCTTTTGAGGGCATGATACTGTATTCAATTAATTCCACAATATATAGTCGGTCATCTTCTCTAGACAGCTGATGATGTACTTTCCCTTAAAGCAAGGCTCATCTCCTACTCCTGGTATAGAAGTGAACGCTTTATATATAACGCATATTAAAATATAAGGTTGAGATAAACAGTGCTATCCCCACATATATCTTCAAAATATACATTTTGTACACATACTTTCATTCTAATGTTCCTGGCAAATCTATATTCTCGGTGGTATTTCAAATCAGATATGACTTTGTTTTAATACACCATAGGACCAGGTGAATGTCACTATTTTAGATATTAAGAAAGTTACTCCAAAAGAATCCTGACACTTAAGAGTGTACTTATATCCCGCGCCCCCCGGCTGAAAAAAAAAAAAAACGCTCTGCACAGATACAGCTAAGCCAATGCTTCCTACAAGTGAAATGGCTCAGGGAGTTGTGGGGAAAAGAGAGTGATCAAATTACCAATAGTTGGTAGGCTCCCAGTTGAGACCCCTGATATATTAAAAAGCAAAACAAAAGAAGACAATATGCACACTCGTTAATTGAATAATAGTCCCAAAGCACCCTGATAATAATTAAAATATCTGCTATTAAAAAAAAAAGCAAGTGAGCCTCCCACAAATCTGAAAAGAAAAAGTTGAATGGTATGAAGGTCCAAAATGCTATGGAGAGACCTGTAGAATTTCGGGGGAAATGTTGGATATAGTGGAGGCGGATCGGGGTAGCCTCAATGTGATTGTGGTGGTGTAGGGTGTGTGTGTGCTAGGGGTAGAAGTCGATATACAAGTTGGAAACAGAATGCAGACAGATAACCCTTCTGGATACTGTAAATTTTCTTTGTCATTGATCTTTATGTTTGTATAATTTATGGGACTGCTCTTGGGTTCTACTGGTATTAATTTTAATATCTAGGCACACTGCCCCCTGAACTCTACTTTTTTTGTATTCTTTTCCACTATGGTTTATCATAGGTTGTTGAATATACTGCCCTGTGCTATACAGTAGGACCTTGTTGTGTATCCATTCTCTCTATAATAGTTTGCATCTGCTAACCCCAAACTCCCAATCCTTCCTTCCCCCATACCTCTTCCCCTTCAGCAACCACCAGTCTGTTCTCTATGTCTGTGAGTCTGTTTCTGTTATAGGTAAGTTAATGTGTGTCATATTTTAGATTCCACATATAAGTGATATCGTATGGTATTTGTCTTTCTCTGTCTGACTTCACTTAGTATGAGAATCTCTAGTTGCATCCACGTTGCCGCAAGCCCCCTCGATACAGGTGTGTTGCATAAAGGCGTGTTCCTTGTGTAAATGAAGAAAGCCCAGACAGCGCTCCTTACCCTGTTAGCCCACTTCACTGGGCTGGATAGATTTTTCAACCACAGCTAACCTTTCTGTGACTGTAGACAAAGCTGCAGCCTAAGAAGGAATCGTGCTGAGAGATTTTTCAAACAGCAGTAGTTGGACAGGGATGTGTCTTTGGGCCTCATCTGCTTTGCCTCTGGGCAGAGAGGTGCTGGGTGTATGTAGCATGCCATTTTCCCTCCAAGGTTGTCTCCTATTATTTCTTAGCCAGTCTCTGAGTCAAGTCATCCTCAGAAACCTGGGAACCATCGAACACAAACAGACTATTATTTTTCACAGGAATGATTTCAAAGTTAAGTATATTACTTCATCACAGCACATGTCAGAATTCTGTATTTTAAAACTCAAAGAGAATTAGGTGATCAAAGTACACAGAGAACAAGAAAACACTGCTTTCAACAAGTTCCTTTCCGATCATAAATGGAATATTCGGGTAGAGTGTAAAAATCACTATCGCCGACCTTGAACTAGCACGTGACACCATGAAATCTAACAAGTGTCATCCCAGAGGCAAGCGGTGACATTCAAGATATGCACACACATTCCTGCGGAATAGCGATGCCACTTTAAATGTCAGCACCAATCCTAGCCTTCAGTAGCCAGTCAGACTTTTCAATCTTCAAAATTTGTCTTCAGTGTTTCAAAAAGGCTTCAGGTTTAAATGCAACTGAAGTTCCAAAGTAGATAAAAATAACCGTGAAATGGCGAACACTTGGAAGAGTTTCATCATTTTGAAACACATGCACACATATACACACATCTATTTTGCTTATCTATGAGGCTTTGTTATAAAGCACTATTATTCTGTGAAACTCACTGCAAAATTAATGTTCATGCATCCTTTTATTCCCTTAGCTCCAATACCTTGTACAATTTTAATCTGCATGTCTTTGGCATAAAGTCTCGTGATATGCTTTTGAAGAACTAGGAAGTTTACTGTAAGCATACATATATGGCAATGATAACCAATTCATTTTCATGAGCACGTGATTTCAAAAAGAACAAGGTGGTCTTTGTTAGTTTCTGATGTCATTTCATTTTATCACATTCAATTTTTATTAAAATAAAATGAACATTATCCTATTAAAGTGTAACATCAGAAAAATAAAGAGTGGTTATGAAAGAAGTTACCATCCTCTTTGGGGAGACAAAAGATAATACTTGAACAGAGGAATTCTTTATTTTTTAAGAAAATTATCTGATTTCAAAACTTTAACTTAGATTGTTGTTTTGGATATATAAAAAAATGAAATGATAAAAAGCTATAGTATCCTAAACTCTAAAACACTTACTTTAGATTTTTATTTTGAAAACTATTGAAAAACTACTCCTGGAAAAAAGTTTAAAATTTGTATTTATCTCTGTACAGTTTTTTTTGTTTTGTTTTGTTTTTTGTTTTTTTGCGGTACGCGGGCCTCTCACTGTTGTGGCCTCTTCCGTTGCGGAGCACAGGCTCCGGACGCGCAGGCTCAGTGGCCATGGCGCGCAGGCTCAGTGGCCATGTCTCACAGGCCCAGCCGATCCGCGACATGTGGGATCCTCCCGGACTGGGGCACGAACCCGTGTCCCCTGCATCGGCAGGCGGACTGTCAACCACTGCGCCACCAGGGAAGCCCTGTACAGTTGTTTTTATGTTGCATACACTCACTCAAATCTAATATTGAGGCCATCTGCATAGGTTCAGCCATGTGGATTAAGACCAGTATGCATTCTAACTGTTCAGTGGCTTGTTAAATATTTTGAATATCACTTTTGTATATATCAATAGAAAGTTTCTAATAATTCTATCTTAATTTATTATCAACTCTCAGTTTCATTTAATACTCATATAAAGCATTAGTTCTTAAAATGTGGTCCCCAGATGAGTAGCAGCAGTGGCAGCTGGGAGCTTGTTAGAAATGCAGGGAATTGTACCCAACATCTTATAATAACCTATAATGGAATATAATCTGGAAAAAAGAATGAATCACTATGCTGTACATGTGAAACTAACATAATACTGTAAATCCATTATACTTCAATTAAAAAAGCAATAAGATGATATTCAGTGAACTTGAAAAAAAAAAAAGGAATGCAAATTCTCAACTTCTTTCCCAGACCCACTGAATCAGAAACTATGGCTATGAAGCTCAGCAATCCGTGTTTTACAACCTTTCCAGGTGCTCCTGACTCATAGTAAAGTTTTAGAACCACTCATCCTAAATATTAGTACATTTTCTCCAAAGATGGCCCCTTCTTGTATAAGTGGCCAATGTCTAGGTTTTAAAAGATCAATATATAGTCATTTGAAGATTGAACCTTTCCATATGTCTAACTGTGAGTAATGTGTATTACTCAAGAAAAATAATCAAAAGTTTCTTTCCTTAAAAACAAGCCGTAAAAAGAAGTAAAAAATAACTCAGATAACATAGGGAATTGGGGAAATTCTATACAAGAGGGATGAATTCAAAATAGTAGATCAATCTTGGAAATCTTGTAACTCTCAAACCCCATATAAGTGCTTTCCAAGCCTTTGTGATTCTCTCTGTACATTTTACCTTTTCTCTCCACGCTAATTATTGTTGCAGCATGACCTCTGACCCCATTGTTTGTATCTCTATGTTGAATGCTTTGCTGTGATCCATTTGTGTGGGGGGTGGGGGGGTGGGCTGGGGGAATCGCTAGTTCTGTATAAAAATAAGCAAAAGCACGGCCCTGTGTCATGTCTCTTAAAACCTCACTATAACAAGCATCTAACTCACTATTATATTTGCATTAACTGATTCAGTGTTAGCCATGGCTAAGTTCTTTCCTTATGTACTTAAGGCTGTTTTAATTGAAGGAAACTCCTAGCCAGCAGGCAAATAAAAACCACCCTAGTAAGCCAAGAGACTGCCTTCCCTGTTACTCCACTTAACAAAATATTTGAAGAAGAAATTTCAAGATAGAATAGTTTATGGTTATACATTTTCCTTACTGATGTGAAGACATGTACTTTTCAAATTCTCTTACTCAATGGGGAAAACGACATGAGAAAGATATTTTTATTCCTTAATTACATGTCCCAGAAAGAATATTTAACAACTTATTTTAATCTGTGATTGTGCAGCTAACATTTAGGTAGATGACTACAATATGAATAAAAGTGAAAATTCACTTGCATTGAGTCCCAAAGTGAAAAACATGATTCAATTAAGAGTGTTCTCTCTGAGCTCAAATGATTGATGGTTGCTTTAAATGTGTTCCTCTCTTCTGTACTCTTCAATACAGAAATGAACAGTACCTGCCTCAGGAATAGAAAAATAGAAAAAAAAAAAAGATAATACCACAAGAGTAGGGTCATTTTTATACACTACCAGTAGTCACTGAAAAAACAAATTCTAAATAAACATAGAGAAAAAGAAGAGAGGCATGTCACAATTTCTCAGATATATTAGGTAACTAACTTTTATAAGCAATAAAAATACCTTGTCACTAAGTGGCTGTGAAAACATCTTGATGGACTCACTTATCTTTTTCAAAGCTTCTCAACTCATCTAGAAACTTCATGATTTTTAAATATTAAGTACTTAATGTTTTCAAGTATCTAATGTGGATGATACAAATAGCACTTATTTGAGTAAGAGAGGCTAATTTGAGAGTTTTTGCCTGGCTCCTGTTGTGAAACCACCATTCTTGTATGTCTGGGGTACAAACAGCTGACCCCGTGACCTCTAATGGTGGGGTCCTGATTGGGAGACACCGGCTGACAGTGGGCTTTGGAAGCCGGTGCTCATGATCTGATACCGACCAGGGTTCTTGGCCTTCTCCGATCAATAGAAATTGATAAGAGGACGGACAAGAAATTCAGGCAAGGCTTAACAGGTTCCCTTGCTCACTGCCCTAGCGGGGGCGAGCTGGTTCCTTATATGGGGTGAGGGGAGGGGTGTGGCCAGGGCTCAGGCTGGAGGTGTGGCTTAGGTGGTCTGCCCGCCCCCTTTGGTGGTGCTGAGTGCAGGGGGCATGCGCAATGCCCTGCTTTTGCTCCTGACACCCTGGTTTTGCTCCCGATTCCTGAGAATTGGGTTTTTGGTCTTTTTGTATCTTGTGGTCCATAATTTGCCCCAACTGTGCATGCGCGCAGCTATTTATAGTCCTTTATAATTTCTTTGTATTTTCTTGCTGGAGGAGACATTTGTCCAGGTGCAAGCACTGCAGCAAAGGGGCCCAGGTCCCAGCCTGTCTCAGATCTAATTGAGCCAAAAGGAACATTTGGTTCTGGTGAAGTTTGCTCAGTCTTTTGGGGATCTTTTTGTAAATGAGAGACCGCAAATGAGTTTTAACTCTACTGATATAATCGCAATAATTTCTTGTAAGAAACTGAGAGAAATCAGAAAAACCACTGTGTCTAACTACTCAACCAGCGTACAATAGCCCTTCACCATGTCCACAGCTGAACACTCCCCTCAGTGCGTGACTGTCACCTACCCTTGGAAAGCGTGGGGGGAATTAGACATGTTGAATCTAATCATGTCCGAGGGTCAAGCTGTCAAAGGTGTTGGTATCAGATGCAGAGAAAAACTTTATTTCCGGGTGTGACCTGCATGCTTCCCCTAAATCATCCCAATCTCCTCCCCCAAGAAACCTACCCACCCATCACCCCAGTCATGATGTCTGCTCTCTAACAAGAATAACTGCCTCCAGTGTAGATAAATGAGGGAAAGCCCTCCCTTTTATTCTCTTAAGGAAAATACCGCAAGAAGAAATCATTTTCAAAGCCTTCTCCCTCTGCCTGGAGCACCTTCACTTGCCTGACAGATACCTGTTCATCACAGGTCACCAGCTCCATGTGGCCTTGGGTACAGGGAGTGACTCCTTATAGCACTGGCGTCACTGCCATACCTAGGGTTAAATGTCTGTTTCTTCTGATAGAGAGTAAGTTCCTCAACAGAGAGAGAAAGACATCATCATTTTGTCCCTGAGACCTAGCAGAGATCTCTAAATAGGTTTCTATTAAATGCACCTTGAATTAATTTCACATTTTGATTTTAAAATATAAATATGCATATGGTGTCTCAATGGATTCTGTATGTGAACAGGGTGCAACTTAATTCTCTGCCATTCTTTGGCACTTTGCATTATCTGTTGAACACACTTCGGGGCATATTTATAGCACTTAATGCTAGAAAAGCATCTGGCAGAAACACAAACTATTATTTTTTCTCAGAGAGAAGCTTACCATCAACTGTAAATTGTGCTATTTATGGGAGCTCTCTGCATAGGACGCAGCAAGGAATCATTTGGAGATTGTTTCACTTTCTAAAAATTTTGATGAATAACGTTTTTGGTTTTTTTTTTAAATCTGGGAATTGCCATGAATGTTTCCGGTGATGATTTTTCATTTTAAGATTTTTCTGTAAGTCCAAATTCTCTTAAATACACACAGAGAAATTTTCAGGATGTGGAGAATGCTATTTCTCTATTAACACTATGGTTAAAGTTTCCAAATGAAATATTTTCTCTGTATTGCTCTAAAACAATATACAGAAATTAACTATGACATGATTAACCCATTTTCCTCCCTACAAATCCACATAATAATCTATACCCTGCATTTGCTGAAAAAGAGCACCTTTCATTTGGGGAAAAATATTAAATTCCCTACTTCTCTGTAAATCAAGGAAGGCCTCCTCCCTCTAGTTTTATAGCATTTCTCATCTCTAATTCATGAGTCTGAGAATTGTCCTGATTGTTCTTTTGATGAATTTGTTTCAAAGATCCTTGCTGAAATATGTAATTGTAAATGAGATTTGTGGAGCCCACAAAATATATGGTATAGAGTTGAGCAGACGTTTTCTCAGTGTTTAGTACTATAGCATTTTTCTGAAGCACTTTGGGTGCACTGGGAAGAGATGGGATTGGGACCATAAAGAACCTCGAGAACCTCAACTCCGATGGGCATAGCACACCCATATTCCAGGTTTTTCACTGCTCATTCAGTCACAAAGGACTCACTGAACAGTGGCTAAACACTTCTGTAGTTATGGGGACAGTTGTAGTTATGGGGACAGAGTAGAGAATGAGGCACACTGATAAATTGGGCCACATTCATACATCTTCTCTATTAAAAATACCATAGGTTGAATTGGGTGATTGGGATTGACATATATACTGATGTGTATAAAATTGATGACTAATAAGAACCTGCAGTATAAACAAACAAACAAACAAACAAAAAACAACTAATACTAAACTTTCTTTGGGTTATTTGTATGGAAATATGTTAATATAAATGTTTCAGACATTACATGAAATTTCTAAAAATCTTGTATGTTCTGTTATAATGTTATGTCATAATTCTAGTTATTACTTTAAAATGTATATCTCAGAAATAACTAAATTTCCTTGTCAATTGCATTATTATGAACTTTCATCAAATCTTTAAGCGTGGTCATTTTTAAGTCTTTTGTCATTTACAGACAGTTCTGGGTGTACTCTGATGCTTTTGCAAAAATTTCCTATAAAAGGGTTTCATCTTCAAGGAATTCATGGAAAAGACTCTGACAAGTACAGGTTTCTGGTAACTGACTATACTGCTGAACTGAATGAATAAGCATTTTCAGAACTCTAATGGAAAACTGATGAATTCATAAAAGTGCTAACAAAAGATCAAGATGAAAGAAAAAATTAATTACATGGGAGTGAGTGAACTGATGAGGATGATTATAATTTTTGTGACTTTCTGTTTGAATAAAAAAGAAATCCCCCCCCCAAAAAATACCATAGGCAAACTCAAACGATGAGAAAAAAATACAAGCCATATTTGAAAGTCCTACTGCAAAGGGGTTAAGCTCTACGTTCCATGAAAAGTATCTAGAAAATTAGGAGGAAAAAAACAACAGCCATTAGAAAAACTGGCAAAGCCCCAACCCAATTCAATGAAATAAATTATGACAAACTACCTAAGGCTTCTTGGGACAGAATATGGGCTCAATAATGAGAATAAATGCTAATTTTTATCAAAAGAAAGGAAAACTAATGTTCCTTTGTATAAATCACTTTGGTGCCTAAGTTAGAGAACTCTTGAGATGGATGCAAATTGTGAAAAAATTGTATTTTTGTGGAAATTGTGGTTCCAGGAAAAAAGGAAAAGAAAATGCTTTTAATTAAGAGAAGCTCAACCAACCTGACCTGACCTCAGGACACCCTTTTGACCAAAGAGGTCTGAAGTGAGACATTTTACAGGCAAAACCCGGGGAAATCCACCCAGCTTCTCAAATAAGAGTTTCTTCCTGGACTTAGGAAAATATTTGGTGGACAGAAAAAAGCATTTGTTTTTGTTGCCATTGTTTTCAACTTTCATTTACCAAGGTTGCAGAAAGAAATGGCTTTGGCCTTGGATTAACTTTAGAAGAAGGCTGAGCAAGAAAGAGACAATGACTCCAGAAGACTGATTTATCTGGACATGTATAAAGGCCTGATTTCCTATTATGTCCAATTTCTTCCCATGGCATAAATAAAATTGTGTTTATGGGGCTTCCCTGGTGGCGCAGTGGTTGAGAGTCCGCCTGCCGATGCAGGGCACACGGGTTCGTGCCCCGGTCCGGGAAGATCCCACGTGCCGCGGAGCGGCTGGGCCCGTGAGCCATGGCCGCTGAGCCTGCGCATCCGGAGCCTGTGCTCCGCAACGGGAGAGGCCACAACAGTGAGAGGGCCGCGTACCGCAAAAAAAAAAAAAACTGTGTTTATGTTTCCCGATTGACCATGGTATAGATGAGTTGTATTAGCAAGAAAGAGTGCCAATCCCAACAGTTTAGGGTTTAGAGAAAACTTCCACAAACAGGTGCTGAGACTACAGTATCCCCCATGTTCATTCAGTAATTCTTGGGAGCATGCTGGCCAGAGGGTTTTTCCCCAGGGTGATGCTTGGAGGAAAAGATAAGTGATTCATAAATGCATTGAGGAGATCCTGCTGGTCCTTTACCCAGGGGATGTTAGTGTGTGGCTTTTATGGAATGCTTCTCTGGGCCATGTGGTGTGCTAAAGGCTATATATGAATATTCTCACTGATGCCTTACAAAGACCTACAAGGGAATTGCAGTTATCAAGGGCATCTTATACATGAGGAGACTGAGATCCTGAAACTTAGAGCAGCTCAACTGTGTAGGAAGGGCAAAAGCACTTGTACTCCAGAGACCACACTTATAACTCCTTAATCCCAATGGGAGTGGACAATGGAAAACAATCCTATTATGTGACTTCATTGTGGCTAACCTTGCATAGAACACAGGTAAGACTAAATAGATATTAAGCTCCATAATAAAAAAAAAGTTGTCAATTTCTGTGGTCATTAATTCATTTAATTTCACTCAGAGTTTATCGCAGGACCATGTTTTAGATACTGTTATTAGCATCATTCTATCTGAGGGTCTACCCTAGTTAGATTCTTTCAATACCAGGTCCAATAAATTAATGCTGATTTACTAAACAAAGTGTTTGATTATATCCCAAAATATGAAGCCTTCAGGCATCAGGGAGTATCTTTGAGCACAAGTCAGTTCTGGTACAGAGAGACCTGTAGGTACAGTTCAGGGTTATGTTTTTTTACTCTCTGTTCAAATGGAAGGCTGCTCAAAGGTCTTAAGAAATACAAGAACATACGGGCTTCCCTGGTGGCGCAGTGGTTGCGAGTCCGCCTGCTAATACAGGGGACGTGGGTTCGTGCCCCGGTCTGGGAGCGGCTGGGCCCGTGAGCCATGGCCGCTGAGCTTGCGCGTCCGGAGCCTGTGCTCCGCAACGGGAGAGGCCACAACAGTGAGAGGCCCGCGTACCGCAAAAAACAAAACATAAACATGCTTGCATTTTTACGAGATCACTAAGGAGCAGAAGGTTCTCTTATTATTGTTAGGGTTCATGAAGAGATGGCCACACCTAAGAACTGGATGATGATGGTGAAATTAGAGAGAAGAGTGCACACGTGTGATTAATATGTAAGTTGGAAACGTCAAGCATTCATGGTGAATTTTGAGGGGAGGTCGCAAAGATGCTCCGATGGCTTCTGCTTGTAAACGCGTGATTAGAGGTTCCATTTCCTAGAACTGCTGATATTCAAAGAGGCCCAGATGTCTGGGGGAAGAGCGTGGGCTGGTTTGGGATATGTTGAGTTTGAGGAGTCTTTAAAACATCTAAATAAAACATGAACTCTGCAGTTAGCTATATGGTCTGGAGATTAGACATGAAGTCTGGGCCGTAGCTAAATTGGGGAGTTATCAGCAACAGATGGTAACTGAAGCTGTTGGGAAATGCCATTTGAAAGGCAAATAAAAGATTTTTTCCTGTTTAACCACTGAAACACAATCCTTAATCAGCTGCAACATTTGAATGAATGAACTAAGCCTCCAACTGACAGTGTATGCAATAACAGATTTTCAAATTCTTCATTGAGCTAGAGTATACTTCATCACTCAGCTTTTTTTTTTTTAAAGTCTTTTCTGAAAGTGCTTAAAATCTTCAAGTTGCAGCATAGAGAGAATCATTCCCTTTTCATCCTCATGCCAAACTGAGTTAACTAGAAGGAAAGTGATAGAGACAGAGTAAAAGGAAAAAATAGGTGATTAAATCCCACTAAGGAATCATAAGTAAAGAAGAAAGTATGGGAGACCCCTGTAAGTTAATAGTCACTCAAGAAAGCAGGTTTGCTTAGCCACAAACCAAGCAGGCTTGCTTAGCAAAAAAAAACGTGCAACAGAAGCATGAGACATGCCCCCAAACAATAAAACAATGGTGGAAAGAGACCCACATCCTGCACAGTGTGGTAAGTTAATGATTCCTAGGACATACTCCTTTGCGTACACTAAAAATAAAATATAAGGAAAGGGTGACATTATAGTGAAACCCTGAGATGATTTACCATATTTTGGTATATGTGAGTACAGTATAGTATGTTTAGTATCTGCCTTCTTTCTTATTTCCATTTCTCCATGGCAGTCCTGGTTTGACCATGTAAGGACAAGAAAACTCCCCCACCTGACATGAAGAAGGAGCTGATGATGGAAGCGTGACATCTACCCAACAGTGAGGAAGAAGGTGGTCTTCTCCCCCTCCCCATTTTTCCTTTGATTATAAAACTGTAGCCCACCAAGTTCTCAGGGCAGCACCCTTTTGCCTGCCCACCTGTAAACCTCACAGCATCCTAGTTTAATACATCACTTCGCCTCTCACTGAATTCTTTCTGCACTGAGCCATAAAGAACCGGAGCTCCTCTGAGCCCCAGAAATGCATCTCTGAAGTTCCAGCAGGACACATTTCTCTCTGTTACATGAAGTATCATACCTCAGCATTTGGTCTCTCGAAACTAGATTTATAAAGAGAAAAGTTTTATCAGTAGAGCAGTAAAATGAGGATTGATAAAGTCTGACTACTGAAAGCTACAATGAGGCAGCCTCCAAACCTGGCAGAACCTGGTCCTTCTCTCTGAGTTAAAATTATAGTGGATGGAATTAGCCATTTACAGGAACCTTATTAAAGGGTAGGTCAAAAGCAAGGAGGCAGGATGGGAGTCCTAATCAAAGGCTGACTAAATGTAGAAGAAGACTGTGCTTAACGAATATTATTAACATATCTGAAGTGAGGCTACGTTAGTTGAATAGGTTTCATCCTGGCTTCTAGAAAAGGTGACTTTAAAGACCAACTTCATATAGATTTTTTTCTCTCTCTCCCTGATAAATATAGGGAAAAAGAAAACTAATCTTATTTTCAAATATGCCATCTGTCTCTATTATGATCAAAGGAGAAAGGGTCTGTTCTATAATCATTTTTATTTATTAAAATACAATAAAAATTTTAAAAATGTCTCAATAATTATAAATTTTATGCACTCTCTGGTTTCTACATGTGAAGAAACAAACTAACAGCTGCAACATAGTTAGATGACTAAAACCATTTTTTTTTTTTTTTTGGTACGCGGGCTTCTCACTGTTGTGGCCTCTCCTGTTGCGGAGCACAGGCTCCGGACGCGCAGGCCCAGCGGCCGTGGCTCACGGGCCCAGCCGCTCCGCGGCACGTGGGATCTTCCCGGACCGGGGCACGAACAGTGTCCCCTGCATCGGCAGGCGGAATCCCAACCACTGCGCCACCAGGGAAGCCCTAATTTTGAATTTTTAAACTGACTTTTAATTTCCATAGTTTGGGGCAGGAGGTCAAAACAGGAACTGCATTTGACATGTATTTTTCCCATAGTATTTGTGATTGGCACCAAAAAAAAGTAAAAAAGAAAGTTTTCTCTAAATAAGGGTAATTGAAATTTTGACTTGGCAAATATTGAGAAATTTCTAGGCCACTGGATTTTCTGTGGTATTATCTGAATCTCTAAATTATTTGAACTTCCAAGGTGAAAGTAAGTTAACAAAATTAATAAACTCTACATTTTCATGACAAGCTGGAACATTTTGGATCCAGTCCTAAATATAGAAGTTGTCTACGTGGTGCTTGGTAATATCACTGCTTCTACTGCTTAAACCAGCAAGTGATTTTCCGCCTTGGGCATATATTAACAATTTATTTTTTGCAGACAAATGCACAAATATGATTAGATTTTGCAAATTGCTCTTTATTCTGTTACTGGTAAGTAATTTTTATATTATTACAGTGTAAACAGATGCTATTTTCCACTACATATTCAGCTGTAATGAACTAATTTAATGTGTTAAAACAGCAAAAGAACTTCAAGAATGATTCAGTGATTCAAGCTGCATGGAAACCAAGAGAAAAATCAAGCATGGAGTTTGCAAAATTATTCCAAACTTCAGTTTTCCACAAGGAATGTTTGGAGCCCCTGTTCCTTGAGCTTGTTTATTCAAAGAAGTGTTTTCACCTTTGCAGAGTGAGTCCTGCAAACAAACTTCAAAGGGATGAGCTCCTCTGCTGACTGTGCTCCCATTTCCTAAAACTTGCACTATGAATGTGATGCCTTTGGGTTAAAGATTAGATTTATTGATGTGTTTATTTATCTGTTCATTTAAATATTTATGTATTCAACATGTTTATGCTGTGGGGTATTCCAATATATAGATAGGCACTGCCTAAGAGGAACAAGAAAAGGAAATGAAGAAGATGTGGCCATGGAAATAGGACAAAAACCTAAAGAATCTGGTATTGTGAAAGCCAAGAGAGATAAGAGCTTCTGGAAGGGAATGGTTATCACTATTGCCTGTTGCTGTCACATCAGGGAAAAGGAGAGAATAGAGGTGTCCATTGGATTTTGCAACACGCATATTGTTGGTGATTATGATATAGGACAGGATAATTTAATGCTTAATTAATTTAATGCTTAATTAATTAATGGATTTTGGAAAGGTCTGGAATAAATGATGGATCCGAATGCTTGGTCATGGAGTTGCCAATTCAGGTGGCCTTCAGACACAAACTTCAACCTCCTGACACTATCATTCTGAACTGGGCACTATTATCTTATTTAATTCTACTAATATATGTTTCCTTATTTTAAGTGGATATCTGGAAGCAGGCCTGCATTTCGATTCTATCGTTTGTAAACGTACAAAGATGAGTTAATAATTTAATAACATCAATGAGTTATCTTAAAATACTTTCACTTTTAAAAAAAATTCCATAGAGTAGAAAATCTGAAAATCTTAAATCTTTAATAAAGAGAAGGAGTAACGTAGAATAACCTATAAACAAATTATCTTGTATTACTACTTTCAGGCTTTCAGGAATCTTTTTCTGTCATAGAAGGTGCTCAATATCTATTTGCTGAATGATAATTACATATTATCATACGAAAAATGAGATCACACTCTTTACTGTTATATAACATACTTTATTCACTTAGTAATGTATCTTCAACATTTCTACGTTTGATCAAGATTTCGGGGTTCACATCCTCATGAGGACTTCTGCTCTGAGGAAGAGGTGATGTAGCTGGTACAGTAAGCAACAAGCTAGAAAAGTGAAAGCAAGGTTCCCGGATAGTCTCCTAACTTTATTCATACACCCAACATAAATCATTTCACCACCAGTATGAAATGTTCCCTATCCCTAAAATAGCTACCTTTTGCAATGGTACAAAAGGTTATAGTCAGGTTACCGAGCAAAATGATTTGTTAGTTACTGTGAAAGTATACTGTTAGATAAAGACTAAAAAAGAGTCTGATCTTAATTATCCTTAGGAATATTAACTTTAGGCTTTCCTCCACAGATTAATAGTTTACATTGGCTATCCTCTGGTATTCAATCTCCTCAGTGTCTGCAATGGCTATGGCTGGCTAAGTCACCAAAACCACGTGGAGTAAAGCTGGTGGCAACCAGCAATGCTCACTGCAGAGATCATTTAAAAGAAAAAGAAGCATCTAAGTTTTCTAAGTCTGTCTAGTTTAGGGTTTATTTGTTACAGTAGCTTAGAGTTAACATAAGTAATGCAAACCCTTTCCATCGATTTTCAGGCGAGGAGCAAAGAACACATAGGTGCTAAAAATGATAAAAATAGCTAGCAATATATTCTATGCTAATATATTCTAATATATCTATTCTAATAATATATTCTATGTATGCTAATATATTCTATGTATGATTGAAGGGACTTTATGTAAGGTTTGTGGTTTCCCTCAACATTAGATTTTACTGTATCTATTTCACAGATAAGGAAACTGAGGTACATAATATTTAAGTGACTTGCCCAAGGTCCATAAGGAGTAAACCTCAAAGGAAAGATGTGAAACCAGGTCTTTCTGTCTCCAAGGCTCACGATCCCTCCACAACACCAGACAGAATTTTTCAAATATTTTCTGCTAAATATGCATATTTTTCAAATATATTTCTGCTAAATATGCAGATATTTAGCAAAGCAAAAAAAATAGATCTAGGAAGAACAGAAAAGATAAAAAATAAAAAGTACCTAAGTGATAGAGAAGATTTCCCACTTTCTTCTATGATCCTCTATCTTTTAGCACAGAAACTAGACAGAATAATTTTTGTAATATTCTAGCCAGTTTCCAGGTCACAATGTCAGGGAGATTTATTCTTCTTTGGCCCGCAACCAGATGACACTTCTCTTATACTTAAGTGGCTATGTGTCTGAGTGACGAAGGATGAGTGGAAGTCATCTGCAGTATGTCCAGCTGGGTTTACTAAACTTCCCAGACACAGTTTTCCAGGCTCCTTCCCCTTCTGCCTGTTTGATTCAGTTGAGCATAATGATTTTGGAAGCTCCACATTAAAGATGTTAAAACCACAAGATGGAAGGGCCTAGATTCCTGAATCACTGCTTGGAAGAGATGCGCCAATGGATGAAGGACACATATTTCGGATGCTGCATAAGTAACATTTAATTATCTATGATTAGAGCCGCTGTATAACTTTTGATTGATTTACACAACGGCCAGAGTTATATTAAACTAATGAATGCATCTATCTTCTTCTTATGCTTTAAACCTAATAAACAGAGACTTCCTGGCCAATGTAAAGAAGAAAGGGCATGTGAGCAGATAGGCACAATTAATTAAGCCTGCAAATTTTTTTTTTAGCTAATATTTGCCTAAATGAAGCACCAAAGTGCTCTGAAAATCTACAGTTCCTTGATTTTAAGAGACACAAGAATGTAACTTGTCTTTCTTTCAGCTTCTTTAAGTATTTCTTTGGATAGCCTGGAGTAAAGAAACATCTAGGGGACGTGCTGAGCCACAGATCTGAACAGACCCAAGTCACCATTTCAATATAATTCGTTGTCAATTCTTACTAGATCACTGTTTCCCTGGTACGGTTGGCACACCCAGTTTTCCCAAATCCTCTACCTGAAACCAGAAGCAGAACCAAGACTCAAGGGTTTTCTCATCAAAGTCAGGTAATGTCTTCTTACCACAGTGCAATAGAATTTTAGTTTCTGATATTCTATTTAACTTTGACAGAATACATCAAAAGACCTCGCTCTTTCCTAAAGAGACCTGCAAATGATTGATGAAACTCCCCACGATTTTAATATCATGCACTTCAAATACCATGCACTACTTTTTTCCCAAGAACCTTTCTAATCGACAGCCTTTTATGTTTCTTCATTTTTCCTCACTGCCCTTTCTCATCACACATTTAGAAAGCTTAAAAATTAAAATAATTTACTCATGCCTTTAAAAAAAAATCTTTCCAGGAAACACAGCAAGATAATCTTGTGATTCTTTTTTCAGTCTTACCTGAATTTCATCTATCGATTTTAAGTCCCTTTTGTAAACATTCATTCATTTTTCATTAACTTCAAGTGAAGAAGATAAGAAACATTGGCTGGAAATGGGTGTGTAAATTCAAAAAATCCATAAATCACTGTATAAATCTTAATACAACCCAGAAGATCATTACCCCAAATCTATGAGCTAAACATTAGGCATACGTCTTCTTCTAAGTAAAATGGAATGAAACTAAGTTTGCATTTAAATTTTGGCTTACCACTCATGGACTGTGTGACCTTAAGCAAGTGACTATTCTCCAAACCTCAGCTTCTTCATTTGCAAAATTATTATAGGAAAGGCTGTTTTTTACTTCGTGAGAATCAAATTAAAAAAGTAAAATTTCAGTGCCTTGAACAAAGACTAAATTTGAGTGAGACATTCTGGAATCTCCATTCCTGTCTTTCATCTACTCACTCTTTATCACACTGTAACCCTTTTGTGGAAGGGTTAGCTTTTTCTCTATGCAATCCTCAGACTCATCCCCTTTTGGGAACCTCCACTAACGGCCCCCAATCAGCTATGCTAATGGGAGGAGGATATATCAATAGTCTTAGCAACACAGAAAAAGAGATGTTAAGAATGTTTTCATAATAACTTACAAGTTTATGCTATCGTAATGGCATAACCCCTCAGCGTGAGCACACAAAGTTTGTTTCATGGGCATTTCATTCTAAGGAACTTGAGAAATCTAAGTGTCCCTCCAGAGCCCAGGGGATGCAAGATCTGAAGTTGTCCTTTCCTGCTGTAGTTACACCTAAGGGAAAACAGAATGGCAGGAGTTGACCAGGTGACCAGATGACCAGCTCTGACAGAAGTGCAGAGAGAAGAGCTTTCCAAGGTGTTAAAGACTGAGAACACAGGAAAAGAGGAAATGAAGAAGATATTGGGGAGGAAGGAATTCCTGAGTCTCATCCAAAGGGACCAACATATGACTTTATGGATAGATAGATACCTAGATAGGAGAGGTAAATAAATTTGTGAGCAGGCATAGCCAACTAGTCTATGATTTCCTTACTGGCAAGGAGCTAGATCTTCCCAACCTAATATCATCGGCATAGCTGTGCTCTTAAAAGTGCTTACAAAGAAATCTTTCCTCCTTGCAGGTAACAGAGAATAAAAACTGCTGGGTTACAAGCTAGGAGTGGAAGGACATGGGAAAATGATCCTCAGCTTCTTGGTCTTCCTCCCCCCAGACACTGGTGGATCTCTCTTCAGATGGGACTTGAGGACTTTCTTTGGGAGCCTCAAGAGGAAGGGATGGAGAAAAGGGATGTTGTAAGAGGTACCTTTCCGTTTAAACCCTTAGCTGCCACGGTCATAGTATATTTTAGAGAAACAGGGAACAAGATATGTAGTGTTTCAGAAACATTCCTTTTTTCTTCCTCAAATATTCTAGCTCTTGTTAAGTTACATAAAAAGACACAATTCAGATTTACTTTTTCTTTAGAGTTTTGGTAGGAAAATAAACGATGGTTTTGTTGGGTTTTTTTGTTTAATTAAACATTGGCTTGACTAACATCACACTTAGTTTCAACTCCTACTCTCTCATTTTCTTTGTAATTCAGATACGGGTCACATTTCCCCAAGACCTTTCAAGAAAACAGGGAACAAAATTGGAGTGCAAACTGCCAAAAGATGTATCTTCCCTTTTGTGGTGGCCGCAGGGAAGCACTATACCTAATGACATGTGTGGATTCTGTGGTCAGAAGACCTGGTTCAATCCCAGCCCCACTCCTTGAAGGTACAGGGAGGTACAAGCCAGAGCTTGAGCTTCTCATTAGCAAAGCCAAGGTAACAATCCTTGATTGTTTGTTCATTCATTCTTGCATCAAATGTTGTGAGAATCTGTACCACGGACTCAACTCTGGGCTAGATCTAGGGCTAGAGGTGAAAAAAAAACAGACTCAGTCCCTGTCCTTGGTGAGCTTGGCATCATAAGGATTAAAGGAGACTGAATTTAAAAAACATCACATTCTCAATACATGATCATTATATCTATTACTACTCAGGACACTGTAATTATTATGACACACAGATCGACCTTGGTGCAGGTAATGAGGCTTTTAGGGGATTTCTAGATTTCCAGTTTTTTAAAAAATCAGCAAAAGAGAGCGATCTGCTTTCAGATGAAGTGTTTCTCCCATGCTGGATTGCTGTCTGAATAACCAAAGTGGATTTGCATGCACATACGTATGAATCATACGAAATTGTTAGCATTTGGCCAGTTTGACCTATAAAACCAGCAATTTCATATGCCCATCCTAATATGTCAGCAGTGGGAAGGTGGGCGTGAAAAGACGTAAGTGGGAAGGAGAACACAGAGTGGTGAATTTGTACATGTTGCAAAAATTTCAGTCTATTCAACATCGCATTTAACTAAATATAGATTTCTGATAATTCGATTTTAAGATATTCCTAAAAATGGAACATTTTGGCTTCCTTCTGGCTATAGCTCTGATATAAATTCTCCAAGCCTAATGAAAAATGCTTTAAAAATTAAATCATCCATATCCCATATCTGAAACGTAGGCAGCAAATGTACAAAAGTTTCTATCTGTCAGTGGTCCATCGTACAATGTTCTGAGTAAATATTCCAAATAAAAACACTTTCAACAACTTCCAGCATCATTTTCTTCTTTAGGTTTCTGTTTATCCTTCACCAATTCATTGTAGCACATACTGAGTTCATTCAGTGCTTACTGAACACCTAAGATGGCCAGAAAGTATTCTAGGTACTGTGTATTCGAAAGCACACTTACGGTAGTAAATCAGAGCATTTGACAGGGACAGAGAGCCTAAACAACTCATTATCTGGCACTCCAAAATATCCCTAACCTCTAACTTCTGAGAGTTTGTACAACTGGCCCCTACAGGTCCAGAAATTCGAGGGTTAAAGATCTTGTGACTCAAACCCTGAGTCTGTATTCCGTGAAGATGGATGTAATCACTGCCATAAATTGGCCAGTTATGCATAAAGCTACGGTGACAAACAAGGCCACAAGCCATCACACTGAAATTACTGATGAACTACCCAAACCTACAGTGAGTGAGAACAGGTAGCCCTCGCCCAGGACACTGCAGCTCTAAATCTTCCCAATGGACTAAGAAATAAGCACTTCCCCGTTTCACATGAGTGGAGGAAGTCACTTCATCATTGGCCTGTCACATGAATTGCTGACACAAGAAACTTTTCCCCACTTGGAAAACTGTGTACCAGGCGATCGCTTGCCAGTTGGAAAATGCCTATTTTTTTTTCACCCACGCTGTCTCGTATTTGAAAATAAAGGCCGATTCTCTTTGCAGTACATTTTGGTGCGCTAATCGTTTAAACTCTAGTTTGTTCCACTAATCCTCTAGCAGTAGATGTTTCACGAATCTGTCAATGGTATACACATTTATGTATAACTATAGATGTGCCCCTATTATGCACCTCTATGACTCAACATGTCAACTGACACCTGAACAGCAATTCACTGGATACCATTTTCTAAAAATCTTAGGTCAAACCTGCATTTATTACACAAGATCTTGTGGTTTAGGATTAGAAAGTGAGAGAAAACCCAGAATCAACCTGTCAGTGACTGAGTCAAGCTACAAACTGCTCCCAGAATTAATTGATATCATCTATCTATGTTTTAAAAAACCACATAACGGCTATGCACGTTCAAAGCTTTACTGGAAGAAAGAACTGACCAAAAGGATAGAATATACATTGGCAGAGCCTAATCACTATCAATTATCTAATTGAGGAAGAATGATCAAAGTATGCACCTAGCAAGCCTTGCCTCAGACACATAACTTGTGATTTTGAAAAGGTACTGAGTATGAAAAACATTACTCCCTTTATGCCAGTATCAGATATAAGAAGGAAAAAGATTAACCCTAAATACCTACTGTGAATCTGCTGCTTCACTTATAATACTCCCTTTAATCCTCAGAGACATCTTATATTGTAGTGTTAGCATCTTTACTGTACAGGTGAGAATCTGACAGGCATAGATGTTAAAAAAACTTGCACAGAATTATACAACAAATAAGCACTGAGATAGGATTAGCCGGGTCCAAGTCCCTTAGACTTTCCCTTCACAAAGTTGGAGCAGATAGTAACGTGGAAAATAACTCCTTTGTCATCTGAACTTCCACGGTGGGCCAGGTGCACAACTGACACTTGGGTCCTGGCGATTTCTCAAGGGATTATCCAAAGACTTGAACAGATTGCTCCATCAACACCCAAAGATGTTTACATCAGCAGCTTTAATATAACCCTCCATCCATTCTCCAGCTAAAGGTGGTTCAGCTCTGTCACAGAGAAGCTGGGACTAGACTCATCTTTTCTCAGCAGCAATCCCTCACGTGCTGACCGGAGAGAGAGCTGGGGTCCAGCTTTACACATGCCACTCAGTCCAATAAGCACAGCTGTGCTGAGAAGACCTCTTTCTCTAAATTCTCTTGCCAAGCTGAATTTTATGATCTTCACTGGCAGAGGATCAAATGCAAACTCCTAACTTACAGCCAAGTTATTTTACAGCAGCTGCTGGAAGAACTAATTTAGAATGCAAATCTGGTCCTTAATCTACGGGAAAACTGTTGCAGTGATGGATGGCTTTTGAGGCCATAGTTCAGGAAAGACACCCCTAATGCCTTCTAGCATTACAGAAGAAGAAATATGTAGCTGCCATTTGTTTTTATTTGCTTTGGAGCAATTGCCCCTCTAGGGAGGACTTGGAGTCCTATGGAAAAACGGTCCAGGTGTTTAAAATCTGCCTCAACTGTCTTTTCCCCATAAGTAAAATCAAGATCAGAAGAAAGGCGTGGAGACTATGTTTTAGATAATGTCTCCTTAGGATGTAGGACTCCAAGACTTTAGGCTAAATCATCTATAGGATAAGGCAACTGGATGTAACAAGAGAGTGAAAAATCAGTAGCCATCACTGATCCTGCCTATAGAATCCTGTTACTCGAGGTATCAATTAAAGTTGATACAGTCTTTTTTCTTTTTATTCATTTACTTGCCAGCTAATGGTGACCTTCTAGAACACCGAATGCGTGAAGCATTCACGGAACCATTCCACAGCTTTGATCCTCATGCCTTTAGTCCAACAAAATCTTAGAAAATACTCAGTCCTGGTTATGAGGAAGTTTCTTACTTTTTCCACTGAGTGACAGAAGAAACCTGAGCCTGAGCAATATCTATGAAGATCTCATCTGATGGCAGCTGTCAGAGTAAATGCAATAGAATAATGTACATTTCTACCTGTTCCTGTTTTGTTAGGCATGGAGAATGATGTCTGTGGAACTTCCAATCACTTCAAAGAACTATCAGAATAAGAGTAATGGGAAATGGCTCTGAGGAGTAGAAAATTAGAAAAGGAAAGGTATATCCACACTGGGGACTTTTGTGATTGGCCTTTCAGTTTGGCTTTGTATGTAACGGAGAAACACTTGTCATCTAAGTAATTGAACTTTGACTAGGAGACCAGAAACTCTCGTAACCCATGATGTGCTTCTAACTAGACACTCCCTCATGTGCTTTCTGGTCCACACGAGTCAACAAACGCAAAGGAAAAAAGGTGGTGCTACTCATGCCTATCTGTGGTCCTGCTTTTCCCTGACCCCATCCCATCACTGTTACCCCAAGTTTACTTAGATACACAGCCGTCTGTATTGCTGATCTACCTGAGTCTGTGGTAGAGCAGGTAGGGCTTAAATTGGGATCAGGAAAGTAGCCTGGATTCTCCACAGTCACAACAGGGAGCGTGAACTGCATTAACTATGGTAACAAATATACCCTCTCTGTTCTCCAAGGGCACTGCCAAAACCCCTGATCATCCTAAATTTTCCTGTGACCCAACAGTGACACCTTACCTCGAAATCCAGTGCATTTTCATTTTACTATTGCCCTAGTGGACACGTGGGAGTTTGCATAATTGGTTATTCATCTTATTTGCTTTTGCAGCACATGATGGAGGACCCCAACAATGTGTTTGATGTCAAGATACCAAGAAAAGCCTGGATCCAGTGTGAAACTACCTAATGTCCACGGACAGACCAAATACTGTGATGTCAGAAAATGAAGTAAGCTCACAGGAGGAAAGCTATTCATTCATCAAGGATGAACTGGGGCAAAGGTATCCTCTTGCATCTCTTCTAAGAATGTCTCCATTTCTTATCATGGGATGTGGCTTTTTTTTTTTTTTCTTTTTTTGGTATGCGGGCCTCTCACTGTTGTGGCCTCTCCCGTTGCGGAGCACAGGCTCCGGATGCGCAGGCTCAGCGGCCATGGCTCACGGGCTTGGTCGCTCTGCGGCATGTGGGATCTTCCCAGACTAGGGCACGAACCCGTGTCCCCTGCATCGGCAGGTGGACTCTCAACCACTGTGCCACCAGGGAAGCCCGGGATGTGGCTTTTTATGATTTGAGGAGGAAAGACAAATTGGGAGAGGGTTGAGATGTTCCCAAGCCTGGGTGAAATAAAGTTTGGATATATAGAACTGGTAAGCGTCATGATATTCATTTAGTCTTTAATTTATGCACCCAATAAATACATATTAAGCACAATATATCAAGTACTGCTCTAAGTAAGTACCTAGATAAAACAAAGGCAAACAGGCAAAAATCTTTGCCCCCAAAGAGCTTACAGTTTAATTGGCAGTGGGCAATAAACATAATAAATTAGTAAATTAGGTAGTATATTACAAGTTAATTAGTTCGTAGGAGAAAAACCGCCAGGTACGGAGAGGCGGAATGACAGGTGTTGAAATCCTAAATATAGTAGTCAGAGTCAGCATCAAGGGGTGGTGACACTGGGTCAAAGTTTGAAGAAACAGACCACGTAGAAATCTGCGGAAAGAGTGTTCCAGGCATAAGTAAGAGCCCATGCAAAGGCCTAGAGGTGGGAGCGAGCCTGGTGTACTTAAGATAGGGTCAGGATGGCTGGAATTAGTTTGGGGTGAGTGAAATATTTGCCTCAGGAGAAAAATGTAAGGGGATCTTAAAAGACTCAGTAATCAAGAAGAATGCTATTTTAATGCAACATTTTGTAAACATTAAAGTCCATGCAACATAAAGAAATCCAAGGTGAACAAAATATCAACATCTGAAATAGGACAGGATCTGACACTACATGGTCCAACCCTGCCTCATTCACCCGGTTCCGATAAAAATTTATTTACGAAAACAGGCGGCCAGCCCGTGGGCCGCAGTGTGCCATTTTGGACTCTTTCGTACTGCATTTATCATTTGTCCTGACGACTGAACTTTTTCTCCCCCACTTAAATTCTGCTTGTGACTCGGGTGCCTCACCCTAGACCCGGCCCTGCAAAGGAGGCCCGCGTGGCTGCAGAGGATGAAGTGGGAGGAGGTGAGGCCAGGAGGGCAGCTGGAGGCCACATTTCAGAGGCTGTGCAGCCAGTCTAAGGATTCTGCCTTTCGATCTAAATGAAATGCACCACCCCTGAAGAGTGTTTAACGGAAAAGCCACCTGATCTCAACTTGCCTTTTAAAAATGATGAGTAAAAGGAGTAGAAGCAGGGAGAATGATTAAGGGGGTGTTTATAATACTCCAGATGCGAGCTGATGGTGAGTAAGACCAGAGTGGTAGCAGGAAGGTGGTGAAAAGCGATTGGTTTCTGGATATATTTTGTTTGTTTGTTTTAGTTGAAGTGTAGTTGATTTACAATGTTGTGTCAGTGTGTGAAACTTCAGGTATACAGCAAAGTGATTCAATTACACACACATATACATGTATACACACACACACACACACACACATACATATATATATATATTTATATATATATATATATGTGTATATATATGTCTCAAGATACTAAGTAGATTTCCCTGTGCTCTACAGGAGGTCCTTGTTGGTTATCTATTTTATATATAGTAGTGTGTATCTGTTAATCCCAAACTCCTCATTTATCCCTCCCCCCTTTCCGTTATGGTAACCAGAAATTTGTTTTCTATGTTTGTGGGTCTATTTCTGTTTTGTACATAAGTTCACTTGTGTCATTTTTTTTTTAATTTCACATATAACCAATATCATATGTTATTTGTCTTTGTCTGACTTACTTCACTTAGTGTGATCATCTCTAGGTACATCTGTGTTGCTGAAAATGGCATGATTTCCTTCTTTTTTATGGCTGGATATATTCTGGAGGTAGACCTAACATGTTTTGTGTAGTATTGGACATAGAGTGTGAGACAGGAAGAAAGGATGATCCCAATATTTTCATCAGATGAACCAGAAAGACGGAATTGCCATTATCAGAGAAATGCTGCCTGGGGAGCAGGTTTGGGCAAGTGAACCATGGCCTTTAGTTTCTTTTTTTTTTAATTAGTGAATTAATTATTTTTGGCTGCATTGGGTCTTCATTGCTGCACACGGGCTTTCTCTAGTTGTGGTGAGCAGGGACTACTCTTCGTTGTGGTACGTAGGCTTCTCATTGCGGTGGCTTCTTTAGTTGCGGAGCATGGGCTCTAGGTGCGCGGGCTCAGTAGTTGTGGCTCATGGGCTCAGTAGTGGTGGTTTGTGGGCTCTAGAGCACATGCTCAGTAGTTGGGTGACTCGCAGGCTTCCGTAGTTGTGGCTCACGGGCTCTAGAGCACAAGCTCAGTAGTTGTGGTGTGCAGGCTTCACTAGTTGTGGCATGTCGGCTCAGTAGTTGTGGCTCGTGGGCTCTAGAGTGCAGGCTCAGTAGTTGTGGCGCATGGGCTTAGTTGCTCCGCGGCATGTGTGATCTTCCCGAACCAGGGCTCGAACCCCCGTCCCCTGCATCGGCAGGCAGATTCTTAGCCTCTGCGCCACCAGGGAAGCCCCTGGCCTTTAGTTTTGAACATTTTGGGTTGCGGTATCTATTTGCTCATCAAGTGACCACACTGAGTGGTCACTTGATACGGGAGTTGATACGGGAGTATGAAGTGGAAGAAGAGATTTCAGCTGGAGATATAAATATGGACATCACCTTAAAATCTATATAGACAACTTACTCTCCTCCTTCACCTCCAGATACTGAAGCCATTATTCTGTAAACTAGAATTGAGAAAGCTTTTGTAGAGGATACATGTCTTCATGAGGTAGGACTACGTTAACTTTCATTCTTTTGAGCTTTTCCAGTGGCCTAGGAATTTGTTTAAAAACAGAAGAAACTGGATTCTCTACATGAAAGACCTATGGTCAAATATGTTTCCATGGAGTTTTAATTCTTAGCGTTTTCTCAATTTAAAGACTGGCAACATGTTTCAAGTTAGAGGTCGAAATGTTAGTAACAGGATCCCACCAAAATGTGTCACTTCCCAAAATCTGCATCACATTTTCTACCAACAGGTAAAGTCCTAACAGGAGTACAATGTAAGTAAACATCTCCACAGGGGAAAAACTGGAGAGAGAGAGAGAGAGAGAGAGAGAGAGAGAGAGAGAGAGAGAGGTGGGCGGGGGGGAGCGGGAGGGGGGGGAGAGAGAGAGAGAAACTCTTCCCTGAATTATTTATTTAAAATAAAGATCAGTCATTTCAAATCAGTCTGCAATAAATGGTAATACATTTTCTAGACAATCTGAGTGTTTTATGAGTATACAAACTTGGCCACTTATGTTGGGCTGATTTGCAAAGTTAGGCATTAGGTCATATCCTGTGGCTACTGTTTAAAAGTATAAAAATCATATGGCTGGCTAAGATGACAAGTTTCTTGTGGCAAACTATTTGACTAGACTCTCTGGGCCAAGAAGAGATGAACTATAGTATTTTGACTCTTCATGAAAATATCCAGTCTGCTGACTGCCAATAAGGAGAAGAAAGAGTGGGTGCAGCAAAATATTATGTTAATTGTTAAACCTGCATAATGACAAAGCACCCCTTGACAAAACTGATTGGCTCCCATCCTGGGAAGATTTGAGACCACAGATATAGCAGGGAACCAGCTATAGCTGGTTTAGCTGAGCTAAAGCTCAAAACCAGTTTGAGCTTTCGGCTCAGATTTTCAAAACCAAATCCCATTCAGTGTTGTGTGGTTTCTATGTTTCTGCGTGGGTTGCTGTCTCATTAATTGATGCCATTTGCCCTTGTTTTGTTTCATAGATTAAAGTAAGAACCACTAATGTCTAAATGCTGGCATCAAATGAAAACAGCAGTCTTTCTTTGTTGTCTTACTTCACTCAGAAATAGAAATTTATACTATCTCGTAATAACCTATAATGGAATATAGAATGTAAAAAAGAAATATATATATGCGTAACTGAATCACTTTGCTGTATACCTGAAACTAACACAACATTGTAAATCAACTATATTTCAATAAAAATTTAAAAGAAAAACAGAAAAAAGATTCCCAACAAAAAAATAAAATAATACATTAAAAGATAGAAATATATCATTATCCTAGGAAGTCCAGCCATAGAAGAAATTTGAGTTTTTGCTAATTCAACCTTTTGATAAAGAGGCATGATTTCTAATTAAATCCATATTATTCTGTACTTCCACATTCTTTTGAGTTTTCTTTATAATTGTGTACTCTAAAAGTTAAATATTTTTTATGCTTTTCTAAATTACTGTTCTGGATTTTATAAAGTAATAAAAATATAACAAAATACAAGAAATAGAAAGAGTGTCTTTGTGGAATACACAAAGGATATATTAAATGTTTATTTAATCAGATATTTATTTTCAATACTTTATGAAATCAATAAATATTTTACCATGGAAACATTGCTCTAGTACTACTCTGAAAATGCTACTGTTTTAAGAAATATGAGTTGGATTAGAGAAATAAAAATTCCTTTTACTGCATATAACAAATATTACAATAGAGAACAGACTTGTGGTTGCCAAGGGGGAGAGGGGTTGAGGAGGGATGGACTGGGAATTAGGACTAGCAGATGCAAGTGATTACATACAGAATGGATAAACAACAAAGTCCTACTGTACAGCACAGGGAACTATATTCCATATCCTGAGATAAACCATAATGGAAAAGATTATTAAAACACACATATATATATATATTATATATATATATATACATGAATAACTAAAGCACTTTGCTGTAAGCACAAATTAACAGAATATTGTAAATCAACTATACTTTACTAAAAGAATATATATTACAGACACAGCTAAGAGTAATGGTGACTGAGCAACTGACTTAAAAACGTTTACTTCTCAATGCTTTTTAAACCATGAAGATAGCTAGTTCGTGTTACTTAAAATAAACTGAAAATTAAAGATAAATATTCTCTAGCCCAAGCCAAAACAGAAAACAAAAAACTCTAACTTAGGAAACCATTGCAAATCAACAAAATTAGACTTGCAAACATTCTAGTAAAACATGTGCTAAACTATTTTTTTACAGCAGCACTGAATATTCATTGAATTATCATTCATATGATTTTAATTTCTACCATAACTGCATTAAGAATGGGAAAACGTTAATACAAAAATAAGCAAACAATAGATCATAAACTACTCTTTGGAATGAAGAAGGCAAAAGCACGATACTAAGAACAATATAGTAAAAATTATCAACCAGACTTTGAGCACTGTTTGGGGAGCATCTTTTATCTGATGGAGCAGATTGAGCCAAAGATAGGCATGACAGGTCAATGAGACCCAAATGTAAACGATAAAACCATGGACAAAAGCCTTGAAGGAAAACGCTTTTCCCTTGGAGGGATGATTTGTGCTGACCTCCAGGTGTAATATTATGTGCACTGATGAGCTGATCAACAGAACAGAACTTCTAGCCAGCTGTAATCAAGAGTGATTGATGGCTGGGACAAAAAAGTTGATTACCATGACAAGTTTGCTGATGCAGAGAAAATAAGCCTCTGCTTGGGAAATGGATAAAACCTGCTCAGAGACTACCTCCTGAAACCTTATTATATAGGAATCTAAGAGAAGGCTTAAAGTTGCATGAACGGACCTGATATCCCAATAAACCTGATAAGAATAAATTTGCCATGCATCCATCTTCAGATACTTCTAGGTACAGAATTTAAAAGTACATGTAGGCCCAATAAAAAGTAAACCGCATGCTCTCAACGTTATGTGTGTGATCCTTTATGTCTCCGCCTCTCAAAGTATGCCTGTGAATCACACGTGGACACAGAAAATTAAACTTTCACAGCCCTCCACAGCTCCCTCCGCACAAGGAATGGGTTCCCCAAAGGACTGCAACCTTTACCACTTTCAGATTCAATTTACATCAAAACATAGATTTGGAGGGAGACAATGGATCCCAGAGGCAGTGTTTTGCATTGAAAATGAGGTTTGGCAGCCTTGAAAAAGGTGAATACGGGCCAGGAGGCAGGGTGTAAGTACAGTGTTCTAAAATAGTACAGTAGCTAGATTATGCAGAGATCCATAGACTATGAATAAATGTACCCATCTTTTCAAGTTCTGGCTTGAACGTCATACTCTAGTAATGCAACCCAAATGTAGTGTGCAATTTATAGCATGCCTGGTACAATGTCATTCTCCTTAAATCCATGATAAAACCAAATAGCCACTCCTCAACGAGTCATCCTAAGAAACGTAGTGGGAAGAAGGTAAAATGAATGGGTAGGTTCATTTCACCTATAGAGAGATCTGTGGCCATGGGGATGCTCGAGAAAGTATATTTCATCACAATTACTCTAGCTAATTAATACAGAGAATAGGACTCAGCAGAAGAGATAACAACAAATAACTGTAAAAGGAAAGAAAGGATATAAAGATCGTACAACCCAAAATGACTTAAGAACAAAGTCATAGGAATTACCTTTCTCTCCAATTCCTTTGCTCCTCTGCCCCTCTACTGTCCTAAATTTCCAGGGCTATGGCGAAAGTGGTGATTTATGAAATGCTGAAATAAATTATAGTGAAATGTAATAAAAAGGGCAAGGGGCCTGATAAACAGTGACTACAATGAATGGAAAGGGATGAACAAATCTGATTTTTGAGACTTTCTATTAGTGGTGATGATTAATGCAGTTGCTGCTTTTAGTTTCTATAAGCTCATTAGTGCCTATTAATACTTTGAGAAATGTATATGGTTGCAGAAAGAGATACAAAACAAATGATGACATTTATATGAGATATGTACATCAAGCGATTTATGGGCAACTGGGCTACATCCAGGTTTTTATTCCATGGCTAATAAAGACTTCATCAGTCACAAAGTGATGAAGCGGCTGGTGTGCTCCAAAATCTTCAGGGTATAATCATAAAGTTAAAATGGGGGAATTTGGACGATACTGATTTTTTTTGCAAATAACCTGAAATTCAGAGGTTGCTACAAGGCAAGCTTTCCAAATCACAAGAACCAGCTTCTAAGGCTGTGCTCAAATCTAATTCCACTTATTCATTTCCTCTTCAAGTCATGTGAATTTCCATTTCTCAGGTTTTAGGGAAGTAGTTGCTTAGGATACGAATCCTGCTTTGTAGAGGGATCAGGCAGTGGCGAAAAGGCAACCTAAAATTTCATTTTTTTCAAAATGTAGAAGTTATTCTTAATGCTCTTAATGAAGCTGCAACTTAGACCATCTTAGAGAATCCCGTTTCTACCTTCGTTTTCTTGTTAAGGTGATAAAAAAAAAAATGTGTCTGGTCTTAAGCTCTTAAGCACTTCATCCATTTATTTATTCAACATTTATTGAGTGATACCTAAGACTTGTAGAGCTTTCCTAACATTAATAGGTTTCTTGTCTCATCTTTGGGGACACGTGGACGATTTTAGTTGATTTAATTGGAATCATACCCTCCCCATCACATTCTTTCCTTTGATGCTTTGCACATGCTTAACCCTCTTCTCAAACTCTGCATTCAATAGGTGGCATTTGATGAAACAGACTCCGCGGAGATTATCTACTGCCCCCCTGCCCCGCCCCCTTCAAAACTTACTACAAGAGCGCTGCCTCTGAGGCGTTCTCAATTTTGAAATATGTTTCTAGGTTCTAGCGATCTATACTACTGGCAATCTAGCAAGGAGTTTAGTACTGATATCAACCTTAACGTCTACATTGTGTGTAGAACTTCAGTGACCAGTTGTCGTAGCTGAAAACTGTCAGCTGATACCAATGCAAGTCTCGGAATTAATTTCCCTTAGGGAAGGTCACGTGATACGTTAAGTAAAAACACTAAGTTGGGACTTAGGAGCCTGGTTTTCAGTCCTCTTATCTGTTTCAACAGCTTAGAGACCTTGAAAAAGTCAACTCAATATTCTGGCCTTTGGTTTTTCCAACTGTACAATCTATAAAATGGACAGAATGATTTCTTATACTTCTCTAAGTCCTAACTTACAACAATTCTCTGAGGGGCTCACAGTATTCCACTGACATACAAGTACCTCTCTGATTATTGGAGGTTATTGCACACATCTACTTGTCATAGCTAAAATCAACTTTCTCTTCCTATACTTTCAAAGTCAAATTTTCCATGTCTAGGAGAATTTGATACAAAAGTGAGTTTTATTAATTTGTTTTTCCTTGTTTATCAAGAAAAGAAGTCCAGAGAAATATGGACCCTTTTATAATGATTTCTCTTTTTTCTCAGTCCCATACCCTTCATTCCATCCACAGATGAAACTCTGGAATATCAAAGGCAATTCAGAGTCCCGAAATGACCCAATATTGAAGTTTTATTTTTAAAAGCCTGCCAAAGAAACACACTGCTTCAATAGATTTCTGTGCTCTTAACGGCTCATTTTCTCCTGAAATCTCGAACAGCCAGATTCAGTATCTCTTGTTTGGTCTTTCTGTTCAAGTTTTGCTTTCTGAGAATTTCTGACAGAGCCTCGGGCTCTATTCAAGAAGTAGAAGCCAGTGAAACTGAGGGATGAAATGGCCCAAACGCACACTCAGAGGACGTGCTCCAGACCCAACTCCTCACACAGGGACGACCTGGCAGCCCAACTCAAGCTCATCAGGTCCCAGATATATCTCCTTTGGCAGGGAAGCTGAATGGCCCTGTCCTAGAACTGTTTTTGAAGAAGAAAAAGCACCCAGTGGGAAAGCCATGATGCTCAGGCCAATGCTCTAAATAGCTCTGTGAGTCCTGGAGACATGGAAGGGACACAGTCTTACGAAAGAGCTGTTTCAAAGCTGCCTGAAAATTTAATTTATAACTGGGTTTCTCTGAAGTTCCTTTGGGACTTAGCAGCAGCAGCAATAGACTTAAAGAGGCTGAGAGTTTTTAATAAATGCAGCTTTGCCAGGGACAAGTGGTTTGGTTCCTGCTGTTTTTAAAAGGTAAAAGGTAAAGATTTACCAGGAGTGGGCACCTCAGATCTTAACACAAAGATACACTAAGATGCACAAAGATGCTTTCAACTTATAGATCCCTATAAGTACTTTTTTTTAAAAAAGAGAGATATTTTCAAACTTCTGTATTTCTTAAGAAGTAATTTAACATTTGAAGAATGAAACAATTGTAACTTCATTTTTAGCCCACAAAGTAAAAGTGACCTTTCTGTTTCATTCACTATAGAATTTATAATCCAATTGTTTACATGTTGTAGTTTATAATCCTTACAACGTGGCTGTAAGGAATGGCTAGTTATTTTAAATGAGATGATTCTGGAACCTGTAAGTTCAATGAAGAGCCCAAGGACACACAGCCAATTAAGAGAAGACAAATGTAGACGACAGGATGTCAAATTCCTGATCGGTTGTTTTTCCTGCCATTGCACTGGGCTTCCCTGATGCTGTTTTCAGGTCTGGGGTTTGATGTGTATCCCCCATGCATATATCTGTATTAATCTTCCTCCTAGGATATGCAATAAAATGCTAAAATCTGAATGAGACAAAAATAATATCTATGAACTTTCCTGGGCGTGTCTCAGACTGAAGACACGGCCAGAAAGAGGCCAGAAATACTTAGAAAAGCGCAACTGAGATTTTCAAAATATAATTTTTAATTTGGGATAAAACGTGCAGTTTGAAAACCATAATAGGATAGTAGATGCAACCATTCTTTTTCCTTTAAGAAACTTAAGCACGGGGGCTTCCCTGGTGGCGCAGTGGTTGAGAGTCCGCCTGCCGATGCAGGGGACACGGGTTCGTGCCCTGGTCCGGGAAGATCCCACATGCCGCGGAGCGGCTGGGTCCCGTGAGCCATGGCCGCTGAGCCTGCGAGTCCGGAGCCTGTGCTCCGCAACGGGAGAGGCCACAACAGTGAGAGGCCCGCGTACCGCAAAAAAAAAAAAAAAAAAAAAAAATGTGTCTTAAGATGTGATGTTAACGAAAGTGTAATTATCTAAGTTTGGTCATTTGGTAGGAAGAAATATTCCTATTAGCATCTTCATCATTATATTGCCACATTTGGTAATGGAAGTTTTGACAGAGATATGAATTAAATTCAGATTTATTGCTTCATTTCACTACATATCTGGTTTCTAAAGTGCAGAACAATAATGATTTCTATTTTATAATACCACTGGAAAATGTAAATATCAATTATATTGGTGATGGTCCCAAGGATTCCCTTTGGAGGGGTCTGAGATCTGTAAGTAATGTTATCTTCTTTCTCTCTTTTTGTTTTTTCATAAATTTACTTATTTTATTTTTTTATTTTTGTCTGTGTTGGGTCTTCGTTGCTGCGCGCGCGCTTTCTCTAGTTGCGGTGAGCCGGGGCTACTCTTCCTTGTGGTGCGCTGGCTCCTCATTGCAGTGGCTTCTCGTTGCGGAGTGCGGGCTCTAGGCGTGTGGGCTTCAGTAGTTGTGGCACGTGGGCTCAGTAGTTGTGCCTCGCGGGCTATAGAGCACAGGCTCAGTAGCTGTGGCGCATGGGCTTAGTTGCTCCGCGGCATGTGGGATCTTCCCAGAAGAGGGCTCGAACCCGTGTCCCCTGCATTGGCAGGTGGATTCTTAACCGCTGCGCCACCAGGGAAGCCCTAATGTTATCTTCTAATGAGGTTGCTTTTCCTCTGGTTCATAACAGTCACCTGAAATAATTAATGCTTGGCCATTCTGAGTGATAAAGGATTTGTTGTTACTGTATTATAGTTCAGTAGTTTGCATTTATCTTTAAATTTTCACCATGTTTATGACTGAACTGTGTGAGTGAACAGGAGTGATGCCGTTTGGGAGGACTTGTCAGTCATTGTGGCGGAGCCTAGCCCGCAGTGAGGGTGACCTCCACAGCAGCTCTGACTGCCCTGGGTTAGTTCCATGGGGGAAGGAGCCCTCAGGCTTTCTCTTTGGGGCAGCTGGACTGGGCAGGAAACACACAGGATGCCATCCATGCCATTGTTGTTGCAGCTGCTGGATCTCTGGATGGACTTTCTGCCCTACCTGGACCAGGTGAAGCAGAAACAGCCTGGAAGTGGACTTCGACCCTGTGTGGCTAGCCTCTGGCTAGGTGGCCTGGTATAAGCCTCCTACACTCTCTCTACACTTCAGTTTCCACTGTGAAATTAGGAAAAGTTTCCTTCCATCTTTAACATATCATGAAATGTTCTTTTGGGGATATTAACCAGAGTGATGATCAGATACCACAATTTTATGATCCCTCAGTTTTGGGGCCTGAGATCTTATTTCTCATTCTATAAACAGTCATTGAGTAATTAATCATTTTCTACCTCAATAATTTTACATATGTGCTGGCCTTGCTGTAAGTTGTCTTTCAAAGGCACACTTACTAACTGGTCCAGGCCAATGGTAATTTATGCTGATCTTAAGATGCTGATAAAATAATTGGACAAATTACAACCTTTCATTCTTTAATTGGAAGCTTTCTGCATAACCTCATGTGTGTTTCATATAAATGTCAAAAAGAATTTTTTTTTTCCCCAAAGAAAAAGCCTGCACCAGGAGAAGGCAATCTGATTTAAAGTGCATACAATATAATGTGCCACTTAGAAAGATATCTGCAGGGCTAAAAATGGAAAAAGTACTGTACAGGAAACGGGTATGGCATACCACCAAACTACAGACTTTATAATACGAAGGGTTAAAAAAATAAATAAAAGCTTAGAGGGAAAGGAAATTGAATTTTCATGATGCAGAGATGAAAAGAACTAGAAGCTATTATTTTCATTGGAAGGGGAAGAAGCTTTGAAATGTAAAAAGGTTCACAAGGCAAAAATACTTTCCTACGTGATAGAGGATTCAACCAAGCATACAAGTGAATTACAGTGTTACTTTTCCAGATTCTAGGTTTAAGAATGGAAATAGCAAGATAAATTCCAGATTTACCTGGAAAGAGCAAACAGACAGTTGTATTGGGATTTAAAGCTTTTTGGGAATACAATGCTCGATATCTATATCTATACATCTATATAAATATATATATACGTATATATACACATACATATGTATGTATACATATAAACACATACATATGTATGTATTTTCTTTTTTTATATATGAATGAATGAATGATAAATCCAATTGATCTTGGCATTCAGTACTAAATAGTTCGTGAAATTAGTATATATAGATATGACCAGTCAATAAATAAACAAATCTTATATTTTCAGCACATTAGTTCCCCTTTATTGACATAATAATGCTACGGAGATATTTAAAGTCTCTAAAGGAGTTTCTACTCCTGTATTTCAATTTTGCAATAATTATATTTTGTTTGTAAATCACAGTTAATATGTTGCTATGTCATTTATAAACTCAATAACATTGGGTCTTCCTATTAAAAAAACCCTGCAATTTAAAAAACTTGCACTGCATAGTGAATTTATATTCAAGGTTCAAGGAAAGGAAAAGGGCATTGAATTCATGTGTCCAGTTTATACAGACCGAAGATTTGGACTGGGGTAATTATCTGATAAATTCAGGTGGTCATGAAATTCAGTTCAAATGTAAGTCAGACATCCACGTGAGTACCTATGGTAGGCAGGATAATGATGTTTAAGTCCTAATCCCTGGAATCGATGGATATGTTACATTACGTGGCGTGACAAAGGAGATTAAATTAGCAGATGAAAGTAGGTTGCTGAACAGCTAAATTTAAAATAGAAAAGTTATGCTGGATTATCCAGGTGGGTCCATGGTGATCACAAAGGTCCTTCAATGTGGAAGAGGGAGGCAAAAGAGAGAGAGAGTAATTCCACATGCAAAGAACTCAACTGGCCTCGTTGCCTTGAGGATGGGAGGGGGTCGCGAGCCAAGAGGGCAGCTTCTAGAAGCTAGAAAAGAAAGGCAAGGGGAGTTCCCTGGTGGTCCAGTGGTTAAGACTCCACACTGCCAATGCAGGGGGCCCGGGTTTGACCCCTGGTCAGGGAACTAAGATCTCGCATGCCGCAACTAAAGATCCCGCGTGCCGCAACTAAGACACAGCACAGCCAAATAAATAAAAAATATTAAAAAATAAAAAAGAAAGGCAAGGAACTGAAATCTCCCCCACAGCCCCTGAAGGAACATCACTCTGCTAACACCTTGCTTTCAGCCATGTAAGACCCATTTCTGACTTCTCACCTCCAGAACTATAAACTAATAGAGCTGTGTTGTCTTAAACCACCAAATTTGTGGTAATCTGTTACAGCAACAATAAAAGGTTAACACAGTAACCATCTAATGAGTGGTCAAGTCTGCAATTGTTTAATTATGACCGAGAATGATTCTTGTCCATTCTCCAAATACCTTGGCCATTTTCCTTTTAAAGAAACCTGAGAACAAAGTTATAAGAATGAGAAGCAATTTCCCTAATAAATACATATTGATTCCTATATCACTTTGAAAATTAATTAGCAAATGAATACAAATACATTTTTAATCTCTTACTAAGAAATAAAATAAGATTACATTTTAGAAAAGAAATATGCAAATCTTTATTTTACATTATGTTCTTTATGTTAATAATCATATATGGAAACATAGTGTGTTTCCTAAAGCATACCTGACAGTATTTCTAAAGTTTTAAATATGACTTTGATATCCATCTACAGGATTAGTAGAATCACCTGCCAAAAAAAAAAGACCAATTGTGTCTTGAAGTGGTGAGTTACCCGTCACTGGGGATAATCAACGCAAAGACCTAGTCTAGATATAGCAAATGGTTTTCTTACATTTAGTGGGAGAGTGGGTTCAACGAGCTTGAAGTCTCTTTCTGGCTTCCAGTTTACAAGAAGTTTTCTTAATATAGAGAAAAACATTAGCAGTGAAATTGTTGGCAGAAGGGTTGATATTTGAAACAGCCCCTATTAGACGTAAGGAGCGGGAAACAGGGCTCCTCAGAGACTTTTGCAACATTATCTGATCAATACCAAAGTGAAATATCAATATGATTTAAGAAGAAAAGGAATAAAGAAGGACACACTTAACAATTATGGAACTATATGATTGTTTGCTGAGTATTTAAAAATGATCAAAATTGCAACTGTTGAGTTCAGAACTCTTATTTGCAAGTCAGGAAAACTGTTTTGTTTTTTTTTTTACACCAGCTGGAAGAGGTTATTATATAACATTCATCACTTGAAATATTTTTTAATAAATTAAACTATAGTAATTTTCTTAAAATTCAAATCGAATCAAGGTGCTCAGTATTCAAAAACAAACAACAAAACAAAACAAAAAGACAACACTTCAAATAAAATGCTGTATGTTTAGTGTGTTTTTTTTACAGCAGCAAATGCCATTCAAGTGCTATGCAGGCAATCTATTCCTCTTTTTAAGCCAACAGAAGGAATGCTATAAAATTACCTGATGATTATACTAGTAGGTATGAGTTCATAAGACAGTAGCAATCCTTATACAAATGAAAGGCTCTCATGGAAGGAAAAAGCCACTTTATTTATGCCACATCTATTTCCTGTGCCTGATTATCTCATATGAAACGCTTATCATCAGATCAGCTAAGGGACACACTTGCCTAGGGTGATTAAATACTGGAAGGCCTAACATTCTCCAGAATCCAGAGCTGTTTGGTTATCTCCATACAGCATATCCGTTTAGGGCAATAACATGGCACCCTGGAAAGGCCACTTTGATAGATGGGGTCCTCTGTTTACCAAGAGTGTCAACAAGATGTTCAATTTTTATTCCTTCCAAACCAACGTCACTTTTCTTTTCTGTATCTCAGGACCGACTACATTCCAAAGTAGGATGGGGACAGGCGGCAGTTTTCTTCATATTGACCACA
Source organism: Lagenorhynchus albirostris (assembly GCF_949774975.1). Lineage (NCBI taxonomy): Eukaryota > Metazoa > Chordata > Mammalia > Artiodactyla > Delphinidae > Lagenorhynchus > Lagenorhynchus albirostris. The sequence continues at coordinate 6,126,892 of NC_083099.1, read as the reverse complement.
AGCAAAATTAGCTTCTGTGATGAACCCAGAGTCCACACTGTCCCTTAGAAAAGGTATAAAAGATGAGGATCCCTCTCTGTGAATAACTTGCAAAGTGTCAGGTCTACACTGTCTTGCTCCTGTCATGTTCTCCACTTAACTTTTACTCATTAGGGGCTGGGGGCCTTTGAGGTCTTCAGAACCCCCTGTTAAAATGCTTATACTTCTAGGTCAGTGACTGGACGTCTGTAACACAAATACAATTAAAGACACCAGAGATCTGCAATTAGGGACCGTCAGGGCAGGCGAAGAGAATATACAAAGCCAAAACCTTGGCTTTGAAATATAATCTGGGACCTACCTTATTTCAGAGGTGTGATTTACTGAAAGCCTAGTTAGTCCTAAATTGTTACCATTCCCCAAAGGCAAAGTGTGTTACCTAAATTTAGCATTCCCAAGAGACTAAAAAATACCATTAAAGTGCAAGTATACCAGTTTGTTTAGGTGTGATTTTTTTTTATAGAAAACAACCAAACATAATATAATAAAGTCCAAACTTAAAACACATAAGGAGTTAAAATGTTACCTTTGCATTTTGACATGCTCAGTTATTGGAGAAAAATGTTTAAGAAATCTCTTCTGCAAGATTAGAACAGCAGAATACATTTTTTTCCAGTGAATACTAAGTGATAAACTTACATCAGAATTAAATCTCAGCTGGCAAATGTTGCATGATATGATTTGCTTTCTTCGATGAGGGAGAGGGACCCCGAAAGTATGATTTATTACAGCTTTCTGAATCGGGTCCATCTGTAATGAGAAAAAAAATACAACAAATAGAAATAAAGCTTGTCCGTTCCATTGGAATGTTGCCTATTTCATTAAAGAACCAATCTGTACAGCTTCAATCTACGGCTTACATTATAAAGAACATTTTTATTCTAAGAAATGGCATTTCTACTTTCTTGAAAAATAGACAACGAGCCCGCAGCGCAGTACGATAAGGAAATGATAAATGTACCCATTAGAGTCTGCATGCTAAACCGTTCTTCTCGTTTAGGATCAACAATTGCCTCAGTTTGATAATCCTCAAATATAATTAAAGGTTTATCCAAACTCAAGTTTATTGTGAATGCCAGAAACCTTACACAGAAGTTAGTCTATGCCATTGCCCCCAACGGACTTCAAAATAGACTTAGTCAGATGAGCAGCTATGAAAATAACTTAAGCCCCATTATGGATAATTAACCTTATGCTATGTTTGGTATCTTTCTGCCTTAAGAGTGTGGTATAGATTTCCCCTGCTATCTGAAAGTAGAAGCCACTACCTTAGGGCACATCTTGCTAACGGCTGCACAATGTGAACCTAGATAAAGCACAGATGCACACAGACACAGTTCAAAGCCATGGCGGCTGGATGCTGAGTGTAGTTGCCTGGGGAGGGGATGGAGCTTAGAGATGCCAGCCTTGCTGGTCAGGGTTCATGCTGCCTCTGTAAGAGCTGCTGCAAAACAAAGGCTGAACATCACTTTCGCTGTTTGCCTTTTTGTGTAAAAATGAAAAACCTCTTTGGATTTCCTTTGGTTAGCAGAAACAGGTACTAATACAAATCTTTGGTCAAAGCGAGGTGACAGAAAGAGAATTTTGGAAAAGCAAGGGTTACCTGTACACAAATCCTGCTTTCTAAGTATTCAGACATGGAGCTATGGATTCTTTCAACAATCATTTACTGATCACCTAATACATAATGCTATTCTATGGACTTACTGCTTGAGGTTCAGAGAGTTTGGGCCAGATGTCAGTTACTTCTCTTCATCCCATTCCCAGGACAGGACAAGGGACACCCAAAACATAATGTCAGCAACCTAGCTCTGATAAAATTTCATGTCTCCTCACCAAGCTTTGTCCCAGGGTCCACATCAGTGATTCCCAACTGTTAGAGTCAGATACAAATTTTGATCTGCTTCTTAATACTTGTGCTACCTCTTTGCTCATCTGCATCTATCTCTTAAGGTTGTGATGAAGTTTACACATAATGATTCTTGAAATTACTGAGCACAGTACAGTGCCGGGCACATTAAGAAGTCAATAAGTGGTGCTGGGAAAACTGGACAGCTACATGTAAAAGAATGAAATTAGAACACTCCCTAACACCATACACAAAAATAAACTCAAAATGGATTAAAGACCTAAATGTAAGTCCAGACACTATAAAACTCTTAGAGGAAAACATAGGCAGAACACTCTATGACATAAATCACAGCAAGATCCTTTTAGACCCACCTCCTAGAGTAATGGAAATAAAAACAAAAATAAACAAGTGGGACCTAATTAAACTTAAAAGCTTTTGCACAGCAAAGGAAACCATAAACAAGGATAAAAGACAACCCTTAGAATGGGAGAAAATATTTTCAAACGAAGCAACTGATAAAAGATTAATCTCCAAAATATACAAACAGCTCATGCGGCTCAATATCAAAAAAACAAACAACCCAATCCAAAAATGGGCAGAAGACCTAAATAGACATTCCTCCAAAGATATACAGATGGCCAACAAACACATGAAAAGATGCTCAACATCACTAATTATTGGAGAAATGCCAATCAAAACTACAGTGAGGTATCACTTCACACCAGTCAGCATGGCCATCATCAAAAAATCTACGAACACTAAATGCTGGAGAGGGTGTGGAGAACAGGGAACCCGCATACACTGTTCATGTGAATGTAAATTGATACAGCCACTATGGAGAACAGTATGCAGGTTCCTTAGAAAACCAAAAATAGAACTACCATATGACCCAGCAATCCCACTACTGGGCATATACCCAGAGTAAATGATAATTCAAAAAGACACATGCAGCCCAATGTTCATTGCAGCACTATTTACAATAGCTAGAACATGGAAACAACCTAAATGTCCATCAACAGAGGAATGGATAAAGATGTGGTGTATATATACAATGGAATACTACTCAGCCATGAAAAGTAACAAAATCGGGTCATTTGTTGAGACGTGGATGGACCTAGAGATGGTCATACAGAGTGAAGTTAAGTCAGAAAGAGAAAAACAAATACCGTATATTAACACATATATGTGGACTCTCAAATGGTATAGATGATCTTATTTGCAAAGCAGAAGTAGAGACACAGAGGTAGAGAACAAATGTATGGATACCAAGGGGGAAGAGGGGATGGTAGGAATTGGGAGATTGGGATTGACATATATACACTATTGATGCTATGTATAAAATAGACAGCTAATGAGAACAGACTGTATCACACAAGAACTCTACTCAATGCTTTGTGGTGACCTAAAGGGGAAGGAAATCCAAAAAAGAGGGGATATATGTATACATATAGCTGATTCACTTTGCCGTAGAGTAGAAGCTAACACAACATTGTAAAGCAACTATACTCCAATAAAAATTAATTTAAAGAAAGAGTCAAGGGGCTTCCCTGGTGGCACAGTGGCTAAGAATCTGCCTGCCAATGCAGGGGACACAGGTTTGAGCCCAGGTCCGGGAGGATCCCTCATGCCGTGGAGCAACTGGGCCCGTGCGCCACGACTACTGAGCCTGCGCTCTGGAGCCCGTGAGCCACAACTACTGAGCCCGCGCGCCTAGAGCCTGTGCTCTGCAACAAGAGAAGCCAGCGCAATGAGAAGCCTGCACACCGCAAGGAAGAGTAGCCCCCACTCGCCGCAACTAGAGAAAGCCCGCGCGTAGCAACGAAGACCCAATGCAGCCCAAAAATTAATTAATTAATTAAACCTAATAAATAAATAAATAAATAAATAAAAATGAGTCAATAAATGTTGTCTATTACATTTTCCCTTTTGCACATCCCACGTGATGATCAAGGTTAACAGGTGCCTCACACTCCTGTGGTCTTTGTTGGCACACCTTCCATTTCTCACATGGCCAAAAAACATTTCAAAATCATCCCAATGTTGTACATACAGCCATCGTTTTTGTTGAATGCTTGTAGACTTTGGAACTCTTAACTCTCATCAGATACAAACTTCTTATGAGAGTCTTCCCAATGGGTTGAGCTAGCTCAGAAAAGATTTGACATACACACAAATGCTAAGAACGTGTCTGTGAAACGATGCTCTAATATTCAGCTTCTGGGATACATAATAGTTCAGTAATTAGCCTAAACCAGTCATTGATACATTCCACCTCCTTTTGTGTATTTCAAATCATCAGAACCAGCTAACTCATAAGCCCTCTTCACTGGTTAGGAGCAAGGTTCTGTCTACATTCACGACTCCTAAAAGGTTGTCTAGACACCTTAGTGCACTGTTCTAAGTAATAACAGCAACAACATCAACAAGAGAATTAATAGCACTCAGCATTTATTAAGTGCCTCCATGTGCTAAGTACTGGGCTGGGTGGTTTATATATTAAACAGTTACGATCAGGAAGAACTCATGGGTTCTCATTTTTATCTTCCATCATCACTTTAAATTTTTTCTCATGTTAATCCCAGATTCTGGATGAAGCTCAACGGCCCCATGATTTTTCTGGTCACTTCCAGGAATTAACACATTCCAGGATCCCCTCCCTCCCCCTCCAATTCTACCATATTTTCTTTTTAACCAGTTTTATTTAAGTGTAATGGATGTACAATAAAATTCACCAATCTTAAGTGTACGATTTGATGAGATTTGACAAATAGATACAGCCTTAATAATTATCATATAGAATATTTCCATTACCCAGAAAGTTCCATCCTGCCCTCTGTGGTCCATTCCTACCTCCACCCAGCCTCTGCAAGCACTGGTCTGCTTTCTGTCACGATATTTTTCCATCTTCTCAAAGTTCATATACATGGAATTGTACAGTATGTGCTCTTTTGTGTCTGGCGTCTTTCATTCAGTATGATGCTTTTAAGATTCATCCATGTTGTTGTATCTATCAGCAGGTAATTCCTTTTTATTGCCAAGTAGTATTCCTTCATACGGATATACGCCAATGTGTTTATCCATTTGTTAGTTGATGGATATTTGAATTGTTTCCAGTAAATTCTATAACTTTTTCAAATCTTAATACATAATCTAAGCGCATTCCTAAATTCAGTTCAGCATCTTAATCCAAGCATTAAAAATTAACATAAAATTACAGTTTCTTGATCTTAGCTTGAACCTGCTCTAGAGGAATAATGTGAAAGGTCAAAGGGCATGGTACAGAATTCTTCTCTATATACACTACCAAGTCCCCCACCCCAGGTAAGTCAAACTTCCATCAACCTCACCTCACCCCTCTTTCCTCAGAACCAAAATGGACAATGCATAGAACTTGAGAAACCCATTGACCACACAGATGAGTGAATCTGGGAGGCTTTGAGAGCCCACTTTCTGCTGCCCAGGATCACTCTTATACGACTCTAAAAATGCCATCACAATGCTTCTGTGACAGCACAGAGAACACCGGGGCATAACTTCGCTTTCAGCCAACAGCCAGAGAAAAATTAAAAGCTGAAAGAGGTACTGATGTAGAGGTAGCTGTCTCATCATGTTCTGTTGTATCTGTTCTGTCTGCACAAACGGGGTCCATTTCTATTAGGGATCAGGTGAATTATGCCTATATTTCATTTAGGAACACTGAAGCCCCCTTATAATGACACTTTGAAATAAAAATGGATTACAGATTTATACTAAGGGCTCTCTGAAAATACACACTGTTGAGTTTTTATCATATTTTGCAAGTAACATATTATTTTGTCTTTCATTAACACTGGACACTTGCAGTGACCACATTCGATCCGGAAAAGAGTAGGAGGTATTTTGGAAGTAGACACTTCATACAAATGTGTCATATTCTCTAGATTTAATTCTTTTTTTTGAATTGAATGTTGTTCTGATCACTGTTGCTATAAAATCAAATTTCCAAATGCTAGGTAATATATTCTAATTCAGAGACCATTTTATTTCCCAGTATACTTTTAAAAAAGCACAATCGAATTATATTTTAATGATGGCTTCTACAAACATAGTTATACCACCAAAAGTAATTATATTTTATTATTTTAGAAACCTAGTACAACAGAATGACAAAAGTTTAATGCCTTTATTAATGAAAGTAAGTCATAATCACCTCTGTAATATATATATCTATAAATATATGTAAAACCACTTACAACAAGGAATTATAAAAGGGCAAAATCTAAATAATAACCAGTTCTGTTGTTAAATAGTTAATTAAATGATACGACATAGTATATAACTAAAAGTAGCATCTACTGTCACTCAGGGGAAACACACACAGCCACTTGGATCATTTTGTCCAAACACACCATTATTTACCATTATAATCAAACATTTTGTTCAAAAACAAAGTCATGTATGTTGGTTTTCTCCCCGTGAACCAACAGGTCTGATCTGTTAAAATAATCACACCTTATTGTGTGTATGCATATCATCATTAGGAATTTGTCTACAGAACCAGTGTAAAGAAATGCCAATGTGTGTAGAAAAGAGAAAAGGGATTCTTGGATCAAATAAGTTGTAGGAAATCTAGGTACCACAGCCTGGACATTCACAGTGCACATCAAATATTAAATGCGCTGAGATGTCTCACAATAAAAATATCTGCTTTAAATAATTTCTAAAATAATATAACCAAAGCTTTTGTTGTTTTCTTTGTTTTTAAATTTAGCATCTTTGTTCAATGCAGAGTTTAAAAAATAGTCATCTGGTAAAATAAAATCGTTATACGAATACGAATAAGATGTAATGCCTTCGTACAAAACGAAAGTCACTAAACTAAACGTGCAATACACAGAAATCAGAGCCAGACATTTCACTGAATCCATGCAGCTCTGAATTAAAAACAAAAAGAAATGGTAGAAGCTACATGGCATTTTAAGACACTTATTTAATTTCTAAAGTGGGAAATTTTGAAAGCTAAAATTTTCTAACTACATTATCCACCCCTCCCCAAACCAACAAACAAAAGTGAAGAATGATACACTAGCTATTGATAAGCTTTCCCAAACCACAGAGTAAAATTCAATTTCAAACTCAGTCTATGGCCTTATTTAAAGCCAAATGAATAAGTTTTCCTTCATTTCAAGTTTAAGGGTCTTTGCATTTCTCTCCCAGGCCTAGCTTTTCCCTCATCTCCCCTCAGGGATTTCTGTTAAATTGATTTGTAAATGAGTAACCAGTGCCACAGTTCTTCCCAGGGAAGTCAGCCACAGTTCTTTCCCTATATTCCCTTTCTTAGGATGCTGCTGTGTTTTCAGAGAGGACGAGGCTTAACCCTGAGTTTACATTTCCTGCTCCAAGAGACCTCTCCTCTTTCTGTTCCCATTAGTACTGTGGCTTTCAAATCAAAGAATAAGAACTTAAATGCCAGGAAGTTAGAAGTCCAGAAATATAAAGGTTGTCTCTTCGGGCTGGTATTTAGATCTAGGGAACAATGTCCAGTAACAATAATGCTAAAGGTTACCTTAAGGGCATTTACTGTGCTTGCAAGTATTATTTCTATCCTAACAACTTTCTGAGGAGGTCTCACTCCCCCTTTGCCTATCGCAGAACAGTAAGTGGCAGAGTCAACTAATACCCACAGCTTCCCACTCGGCACCCACCCCTACCTCCATCCAGTACCACGATAAAGCTCTGTGATATCCACTGTCGTGGATGTCTGTGACCATGAAATAACAAGTGACACTGAGTAATTTATTCCATCAACTATGAACTAGTAAAACTGGTGTTTATATGACATAACCACACCTTAGAAAACACGAATTTAAAAATTCCAATAATTGCACTCCAACAAATTTGTCCGTTTGAAAAAAATTGCAACTTTTGTCCTTTTAAAAAAAACTTTTAAAAATGGGCATATAACTTACATACCAAAAAAGTGCATACATCTGAAGTGTATTAGTTGATTTTTTAAAACATGTGCATACTCCCATGGTATCACCATCCCCACTAAGATACAGAACATTTTCAGCATTTCTCTTCTACGAGATTCGGGTTGGAAGGGAGTTTAACAAGAATACCAATCACTCAAGACCAAGACGCAGCTCTGAGTGGAGCTCGGGGGATGTGGAACAGAAGGTACACGTGAAGTTTCATGGTTTCTTGGATTTTGTCGAGTAGCAAAGGACATGCATGAGTGCTTTCAACAAAGGAATTCATTCAACTAGACGTAGGTTTTTCCCATCAATCTCATTAATCAAGCCCAAATTTGCTAATTTGATACATTTAAGTAGGAAATACAACATGACTAAGTCACATAAGTACATTAAGGGCACAGCCGGTTTTTCAATGCACCAAGCTTTCCTTTACCTTCAAGTCTTTTGCACATTCCTCCTCCTCTGCCTTGAAAACTCTTTCCCCATGCTTTCTGGTTCATCTTTCCCTGGCTAATGGCTACCTACTTTTCAGGACTCCAATCAGAACTCATCTCTTCTTCTAGAATTCTTAGCTGACCTCCTTCAAATGGGTTAGGTCCTCCAACTCACCCTGCAGGACACTCCATCACACCATCTGAAGATCTCTCATCTCTTTTGTTTCACCCAAAAGAGGGAAGAGTCAAGGCAGGGCTGAGTCCTTTTGTTGTTTGTACCCAGGAATCAGCAGAGTGTCTCCCACTTGGGCCAGGTCTCAACACATGACTGTTGAGTTGCTAAATAAATTGAATATTATTAAAGCCCAATAACAAAACTTAACATCAGTCTTGGAATGGTGTTAACAATAGCAGTGAGAAAACCTGGATTCACAAGGGAACCTTAGGCATCAGGGGTGAAGAGAGGTTATTAGAAGCAAAAGCATGTGGATAAATGACTCCATGATACAATCGGAATATAGAAGCTCGGAGTAGAATCTACAACTGGAAGCCACCAAGCAGAATTTACGTGTATTCATCTATGAATTCATTTATAGACATAGTGTCATCTAAGTAATGAGGCAATGGTTGATTGGTTCTCTTTATACTTTAGTGCCAATATCAGACCATTTTTCCACCAGGCCTCTTCCTAGACAAAGGCTAACAGACATACTGTTCTGATCAGTTCAAGAGAAGCTGATTTTGCTCAGGAAACCAATGCTTGAACTTAAATGAGCAAAGCCATTCAGATGCTCTCCAAGTACCCAGGACATGTCTAAATGGAAGAGACATTTCACTGTCAGTAGCTTTCTGCCATGGCTATTTTCCCTAATGTTCTATGAGAAGGCTAATAAAGTGAAACACAGTTCAAAGTAAAGAATAGATGATCTTAGGGGGATCTTAAGACATTATTTTTCTTAGAATCATTTATGTGCTCCAGCAAATTGGATTTAACCAATGTGTTGTGGTGCTGTCATGGAATGCCCACAGATAGCTGCACTCAAGGTATTTTTTTTCTTTTTTTGTCATTAAAAAAATTTTTTTTATTGAAATATTTTTGATTTACAATGTTGTGTTACTTTCAGGTGTACAGCAAAGTGATTCAGTTATACATATATATACCTATTCTTTTTCATATTCTTTTTCATTATAGGTCACTACAAAATATTGAATGTAATTACCTGTGCTATGTGGTAGGTCCTTGTTGTTTATCTATTTTAGATATAGTAGTGTGTATCTCCTAGTTTATCCCTCCACCCTCACTTCCCCTTTGGTAACTGTAAATTTGTTTTCTATGTCCGTGGGTCTATTTCTGTTTTGTAAATAAGTTCATTTGTATCATTTATTTTAAATTCATTAATGTACAGTTTTCCTCTATACCTAATGCTGAGCGTGGACCTACCTAGAAAAGCTAACCATGACAGGAAACCAGATATATATACATATATGCCATATATATATATATATATATACACACACATATATATATATATTCTTTTTCAGATTCTTTTCCCTTATAGATTATTGCAAGATATTGAGTATAGTTCCTTGATTTTTAAGTGGATATGTGGAATCGTTACCGACACAATGTCTCAGTCATGGAAGTTTAATCCTGGCTCACCTTTAGACATCATCTATTTGTGGTATTTTCAGTGAGTAGGCACTATGTTTCACCCATCTTCTCACCTCCTGTGGTTCTCATTCCTTTTCCTGGAACCCAGTGGGTACTCAATATATATTGAAATTTTACTGAAATATCTCACTTTATCAATGAGAAAAGCTATACCAGGAGAGGGGAAAAGGTCAGAGGGAAAAAAGGAAGGAAAGAAAGTGATTTCATTCTATGTATGGGCTCCCTTTTTCTGCAATGAGATTTTTTTTCTCTGGCCAAAAGAATATTAAGTTTCTTTAAGAGGGATGACTGTTGCCTGATCACACTAACACCACTCTGTAGAGAAGATACCAGTGCTTAATTTGGACACTTTAGAAACCTTGTTATCAGCATTACAGGTATGAAATTTGACTCAAATGCTTTGATCAGAATCCCATTTCTGGTGGACTTAAATGGCAAAACCTCTTTGGAAGACAATGAATGCCTATGGGGCCTGCCTGAGCCAGGAGACAGGTTACCCAATGGTTGGTCAGCCTTGGTCTCCGAATAATGTCTAGGTAATTAAATCCAACAACTTCAGAGCTGGGATTCCATTTACAGAAAATGCCCCAGAAAGCATGGCGTTGTAGACTGAGCTGGAGGATAAATTCCAGAAATCCATTCTATTACCAGCTGTACCAGAAGTCCACAAACACATCTGGTTCCTCAGCAGGTCACCGAAATGTGAGCCAGGTGTTGAAACCTGCTGTATTCTGAGGTGAAAAGAAAGGTGAGGACAAAATACTTTTGTACATAAATCACTGATGGCTGAACTGAAAGGATTTCCTCTTAATCTAAAATTATGTCCTTTCTATTTTTTTGTGTTAAATTCCTTTCTTTTTCAAAATCATGGTGCTACTAGATAGATGGATAGATGGATGGAAGGATGGATGGATGAAAAGATGGTTGGACGGATGGATAGATGGATGGATGGCTGGATGGACAGATGGTTGGACGGATGGATAGATGGATGGCTGGATGGATGGACAGATGGTTGGATGGATTATGCTCTAGCTTGAAATGATAACAAGGTGAAAGGACTATGTTGACCGGACTTTTAATACCCCCTTTTTAAGATGTGAACCATGTATAAGTTTCCTAGGGCTACTAACCAACTTGGTGGCTTAAAGCAACAGAAATTTATTATCTCATAGTCTTGGAGGCTAGAAGTTCGAAATCAAGATGTTTGCAAACCATACTTAACTTCCTCTGAAATCTGTAAGGAGAATTCTTCCTGCCTATCCCTAGCTTCTGGTATTTTTGCCAGCAATCTTTAGCAACCCTTAGCTTATAGACACATCTTTCTAATCCTCCATCTTCACGTCGCAAGCTTCCTGTGTGTGTCTATCTCTGTGTCCAAATTTCCACTTCTTATAAGGATACCAGTCATATGGGATTAGGGACCATTCTACTGAACTCATTTTAAGTTGATTATCTCTGTAAAGCGACCATTTCCAAGTAAGGTCACATTCTGATGTATTGGGGGTTAGGACTAGAACATACCTTTTTTGGGGGGACACGATTCAACCCATAAGAAATGGAATGGGGAATATAGAAATCTACAAACCACTGTGAAATTTTACTCAGGCACTAATTCTAGGACTTCTTGATTAAAGGAAAAATCAAAATCAGTTTTCTTGTTTTAGTGCCTAAAAGGGAAAGTTTAAACTAGCAATGGATCACTGAGACCATTCCTTGCCTGCCTTCTCTCTGACGTGATCAACTTTAGCCTCAAAGAGTCTTGTCATCCCCAAGAGTCTGGGAAGAAGAAATATGTTTAAGAAATTGAAATATACATAGAGATGAGGCTCATGAAATTGAAAGAAGCAGATCTTTACTAGTGAGCCCTCAAATGAATTTTGATGAGGTACTTTTGAAATGTCACAAAGTGAAAAGTTATAATCTATAGAAAAATTAAACAATGGCACATTGGTATGAGCTATGTGAGCAATTATCCTGATTTTAATTGTTTGGTTAAATTAGAAAAAAACATAAATTTGGGGGTACATGTTTCTCATTGTGCCTTTTTTTCTTAATCCTTTGCTTGTTTGTCTCTGTTTCATCAACCTTTAATGCCTTTGAGAACGTATAATGATGTGTGGGATGGTTCTTTTTAAACAAATTCCATCTCAATGGGTAATTAATATGATCTCTTCTAGCATGAAAATCCCAAGTGAACACATACATATGGAATTAGGCACATAAGAACATCCTTACTTGTCTTTACATTTTGTTCAAAAATGCAAATACACATATATGTCTGTGCAGATGTCTGTGTGTGTATACACATGCATGCATATTATTTATGTACCAATTTATGTACCAGTATTTATCCACCAATTCCCTACATAAAATCTCTCACTCTTTTGAATTTGGCAGGATTCAATTTCTTTCGTTCTGTGTTTGGGCTAGACTTGATAGTTTCTTGAATTATTTGACTTCTCCTTGCACTGAAGTATTCATTTGCTAACTTACACACACATTTCCCCCACCTCCCCATAGGTGTCCCAGATGCCTATTTTTCTTAGCCATCAACTGGGAATGCAAGGCTTGAAGGGCATTTTACGTTGGCAAACACTGCCTTCCACGAACCAGCCCGGGCCCACGTGTCTGGATTCATTTCCATTCCTCCTTGCCTCCTTGTATTTCCTCCAGTATTACAGATTTGCTGGCAACTTCGTGTATAACCTGGTATGGTTTACTGTCTCCTTCTCTTTTGTAAGGTTCTTTCCTTTATCCAATCTTTATTACTTATTACATGTGTAATTCCTGCCTATCCCTCCTAATGTTCTTTTTCCAAGAGTAATCCCTGGGGTCTCTTGGTAGGTGGGGCTAAATACCCCTCCCCCCAGTCTTCACAACACCCTGTACATTCCAATGTCATGTCATATACTCTCCACCACCCAGATATTCTGCTTACAGCTCTCCCTTCCCGAAACTGCAAAAGATATAGTCAGTTTTATTCATCTTTGAAAAACAAGTGCCTGAACACAGAAAATGCTCAGGAAAGGTTTATTGTCGAAGAAAGTCATTAGCTATGTGAAAGCAGGCACCCCAGCTGCTGTCAATCATTTTAAGGAGAAAAAGGTGGCCCAAGATATAATTCTTGGTTGAAGCATGCAGTTCAATTTCATAGAAAATTTGCATTGTCATCTAAGGCCAACTGTGTGTGGAGGTCTTGATGGAAATATTCAAAATAAACTGCAGGTTTAAAAATAAATAATAATCTCTCTTAAAATGCATGCCATGTGTTTAAAGCAATCATTCTCAACCTCAGCTGTACACCAGGAATCATTTGGGAGCTTGTTAAGGGTATAGATTGAGAGCCCCAACCCAAGGCAAATTAGTTCAAAGTTTAAAAGGCTCCATGGGGGATGACTAAGAAGTATTGGTCAAAACCTTGGTAACAGACTCAACTTCCTGTGATTAAAATGTTTTCCCTAGAGGTTTCCAGGAAACCAATGTCTTCTTTGCCACCAATAAATAACTTGTAGCTAAAGAATTCTATAAAAGATATGGTAATATCCTTGTTTAAAGAAATGAAAACTGAAGAATAGCCAAGATAAATGATTTGCAGCTCCAAGATTTAAACCCAGGTTTATTAAGAACCAGTGTTCTTCCTACATATCATACTGACTCTCAAACATGTGTAGGAGCTCAACAAACTTCTGAAATCAACTTAAAAACTGTGTCTGAATTTGGGGTTCTTGGGAATTGGCAACACATGGGCAGAAACACATACACATTAAAAAAAAAAAGAACTGATGAAGAAAACTAAACCAGAACAACTTGAAATAAACAAGGGATATTTTAAAGTACTTCTAACCATTGACTTCCTTGTTAATAAATGACACTGTAGGTTATTTTTAATCTCCAGAGTGTTGTTAAACTGTTTCACTTCTCTCTACATCTCTCTGGACTCTGCCTGTTTTTCACTTCCTGACCTTTTTAAGGACCTAAAGGAACCACTGTAAAGTTGAACTGTAGTTAAAAGCTTGAATCAGATACAGTGATAGACAAGTGGTCAGCAAAGATGTTCTCAACTGTGAAGGTCAAGGAAGAATGAAGCTGAGGCTATCATGTCCTTCCAGAAATCCTTCAGATCAAATCTGTCTGAAAAGTGAAGGTAACCCAGTACCTAAGGACTTCTTTTGACCATAAAGGCATAGTTGCATTTGGTTGTAATTTAAACACTTCTGGTGTCTATCATACAGAAACATTTGTATAAATTTTTGAAAAACCATAAATACAATGTTGCTGGCTGATTGGTGGCTTAACTGCATAAACTGTAAAAAGTAAAATATAAACTGTAACCACTTAAACCTCTCTTCCCATAGCCTGAAGCAGGTTGCAAATCTCAGCTTGATACCCAGAGCAAGCAGGTTGAGAACCACTGATTTAAGAGGTTATTTTGTTAGTTGGAATACTAACTAGTACATTTTGTAATTCCTGGGCACTTCAAGTCTTCTTCCAGAGAGACTCTCAAAATATTGTGCTATAATTTTTCTATTTTTGTTTCTTTTTATCAAATAATGCACATATGGTAACAGACCAAATAGTACAAAAGAGCTTCAGCCCAGAGGTAAATGCCTGAAATGAAATGTTTATTATTATTATTAATAAGTTTCTGCCAGTTGACATCATGGCTCTAAGTAACATGCTAATATATCTCTAGACACTAATAAAGATGAGAATTTAATACGTATACACTATCACACTTTGTCTTTCTCTCCACAATCTTCTACAAACATTTTCAAATTTTTCTAAGTTGAATATTCTCTTATTATTTTACAACTGTACATAATATGTTTCCATAGTTATGTCTGGTTCCATTAACTTGAGTCAGGATCTCAGATTCCCTGCTTGAAGTTACTCGTTTTTGTACATTTTTTCTTCCTCAATTTCCAATTTCCAAATTCTCTCAACTACTCTTACACTTTTAAATGTTCAACATTTTCTACCTGAAATAGTTAGTACTCTAACTACTACCCATTCTTCTAGGCTTTGTTCAAGGAAGAATCTAAAAGTTGAAAGCTAATAATCAACACTATCATTGTTTTGACTTCATCAATATTTTTGTCCACTGACCAGGTAACATGCTAGGATTAGATTACATTTTCTATGGTTCCAATGCTACAAAACTTGGCTTATTCAAAAGAGAATCTTTTAGCTTCAAGCAAAGTAGCTTCTACTTTCTTATTACCCATCAGTTGCTTGAAATTCTGTCTTATTTTCGACTGCTACATATATAAAGCGTACTTTTCTATTTTTCGTTTTTGCCTTTCCTTTTCTATAAAAATGTGTTTTTAATCGTAATTTAAAACACATTCTCCTCTTCTCAGTCAATCCTCATTTTTTCAGACCCCCTTGTCTCATGCTTTCTGCTTTATTCACTCAACATGGTATCTGCAGACCCTAATTCCAGACCTTCACCAAGGTTCTGACTTCATACTTTTCTCTCCTTTCTTTTTCTATGCTCTTTCCTTCCACCATCTGGCTCCCAGAGATGTTTAAACCTCCATCCATGGTGATCTGAAACATCTCTGTTCTTTTGTAGCAATCTCTCATTTTTGTATTTCTTTAGATCTATTTCGAAGAAATCTCGAGAGAAAAGGAATTATATTTGTATGCTCTCTGTCCCATTTTGAAATAAAAACTAGAAGTTTTATCTAAATGTGTTTTAAATAAAAAATCTGAATAAAAGGAACCTTGGCTCTTAAAAAATATACATTAGTCCAAAACATCTGATATTTGATATCAATAAATTATAGTTGCAGATAAAGGATCACTGTTGGTCATATTTAATCAGAAAAGCTATTCCATTTAAAATAATCACTCTTCTAAACAATATTTTAACATCAAGAATATGATTTAGGATCATGTCACTTCCTCTGAAATCTTCCAGGAACTCAGTGGAAGTTGCTTTCCTCCACTTCTCAGAATGTGTAATTCCTTCGATCAGGAAAATAATACATGACAGTGAAAAACTACATTTTCATCCTTCCTCTGTTGCTGAATTTATTTGTATTTTAAGTGAACTTTCTAAACCAGTTCTCCAGATATTTCTTGAAAACCATTTGCATTTGGTAAAGAATTCTTGGCTAAGGAAAAGCAAACATAAGAAAAGCAATCACAATGAAGAAAATTACTAATGCTAAACAACTTCTGCTAATTACCTGGAAAAAAAAAAAGAAAGAAAGAAAGAAGGAAAGAAAAAAAAATCTGGCTGCCTGAGCGCCTTTAGGATGGAAATATCAACCCTTAAGAAACACCCATCATAGATCAAGTGTCAGACTCCTAAGCTGAATTTCAAACAATTCCAAAACAATGAACAGGAAGAGACCATGCACTGCATGACACACGGCTAGGCAAGAGTTCCTGTAACCATTTGCTCTTTATCATATAAATCCAAAAAGGAATACAATATAGACAACATAGGGTTCAAAAAGGTGATGAAGGGGAGAGCTCAGCATTGGAAAATGAAGATGAAACTGGTTCTAAAACAGTAAAGTATCCTGGAATCCAAATCTTGTGGTAGATGGAGTTAAATTCACATTCCAGAATGGTCATCTACTAATCTTTTGACCTTGGGAAAGAGTGCTGGGAGGATTAAATGAGATAATATCTGTGAAGCACTTAAAACAGAGCCAGACATATTCAGGGCCCATAATGGCATTGTTGTTTCCAGACACTATCATCCTCCAGATATTTACAGCCAAATAAGTGGGAGAAATAATAACTACTATGCTGTTTCTCCAGAGTGGGTAAGATGATGCCTGAGACACAAAATCATTTAAAAATATTCTGTATTGATTGTTGAGAGATTAGTCAACATGACAACAAATGAAAAGCAATGGATTAAAGATAAATTGGGAAGGTTGATCAGTGTGATAAGGTTTTAAGGTAGAACTTGCAAGGTGGATCACTGTCAAGGACAGGGAACGACACCCTTGGGAAGGGGCCAGAGATGTTTTCTGGATTTCCCTAGATGTTTGTCTGAAGAAGGATATGTAATCTAACTCCTGGGGCAGATACAACAATGCAAAACAAATAGTTTCAATCTCCAGAAAGGAACTTTGAATACAGTTAGAGAAACATATGTAAACTTTAGCTCAAATTAGCAAGTGTTAAAATAAAGATCTGAGCAAAGTGTCAGAGGAGCAGAGAGGAGACCTTTACTCAGAGTGGGGGGTATCCCAGAAGACATCATATAAATGACCCCATTTGGGCTCAATGAGTAGGAATTATTTGGATGGAAATGACAATTATAACAGAAACAGCCCATGCAAATGTATAAAAAATGTGATGTTGTCAGTAAACATTTAAAATTTAAGGTGTGAAAGGAGAACAGTGTGAGTGGAAGACATGAAAATGGCAAGGGAAATTGGGGCATGTACATGACACGTGTGCTGTGTTGAGTTTGGACTTTTGTCCTTTGACCAAGGTTAAGCTATAAGAAAACATCCAGTTCAAAAGGATAGGTAACTATATATGTATCTTTAGAAAAATAACTTAGATAAGAACTTGAAGGGAGGAAATCAATCTGGAGTCAGGAAGACAAATCAGTGGGCTGTTGCAGGTTTCCACCTGAAAAATATAGCCAGTCATAATTCAGCCAGTAGCAATTGGGAGATTGAGGGAGTGACTGGGGAGAGTTTGAAGAGATAGGTTTTTAAGTCAGCATTATCTGTTTGAAACAAAGCCCAAAGAAGACTGATTCATTTCAGCTAGGTAACTGAAAGGATAGTGACAAAACTAACCATTCCATGAATACAGAAAAAAAACAACAAGTTTCAGAAAGGTGTGTGTATATGTGGGTAGGGGGATTAACGAATTCATTACTGGGAAGGTATTAAATTGTACGTGGAATCTAAAAAAAAAATGACACAAATGAACTTATCTGCAAAACAGAAACATACTCACAGACTTGGAAAACAAACTTATGGTTACCAAAGGGGAGAGGTGTGGGGAAGGGATACATTAGCAGTTTGGGATTAACATGATGCACATTACCATATATGAAATAGATAATCAACAAGGTTCTACTGTATAGCACAGGGAACTCTACCCAATACTCTATAATTACCTATATAGGAAAAGAATCTGAAAAAGAATAGATATATGTATATGTATAATAAAACTGAATCACTTTGCTGTACACCTGAAACTAACAAAACATTGTAAGCCAACTATACTCCAGTATCAATAAAAAATTTTTAAAATTGTATGTTTTAACAGCAGGTTTTATATGAGATATGTAGCAGATATATAGGACATTAGAAATACATCACAGGCGTTTAAAAGTGTGGGCAGTGTTAAAGTAACAAATTTAATAATTCTCAGTATAATTGAAGACGTAGGAGTGGATGATACGGAATAGGCTTTTGAGTAAGGTTAGAAGAGACTTCTGGGGGTGCACTGATGTTTCTGGGGATGGCAGAGGGCAAAAAGATCCCAAAAAGGAGCCAGAAGAGATGAGAGTTGGGGGAGAAATAGGAACACCAGTATCTGGGGAGAGAAGATCTAAAAGGGAGGGATTATCACACAGGCCAATTTCTATGCAATTTTTGAAGACTCTACTGAGAGTAGAGTCTATTATCTCCTTTAGATGTCCAGTATTAATGTCCAGAAGCTTCTAGTGCCTAGGTGCTACATGGCAGTCACTGTAACCGCTGACACAAAGACAAGATAAAGTCCCTAGTCTCAATGAAAGTGCAATCCAGTGAGGAAGAGAGATGTATGTAAAGATAATGACAGCACAAGACAACGTTATGATAATTGCTGTAAAACAGGGTCAGCATTATAAACACAAGGGAGAACTTAATGAATTTTTTGGGGGATGGGTCGTATAAGCCTTCATAGTGGGAGAAAATTTCCAAGTTAAGAGTAAAGTGTTTTTTCTCCTTAAACCTTCTCAGTAGTTTTAACTAGGTTTTTCTTTTTAGATTCTCGTCTCTTAGCTAAATGGAAATTTTCTGATGAATTACAATGACTAGCTTCTTTCAAAATTTTACCTTTGTCCAAAAATCTGTGATATTTTATGATTGAATTTTTAGAAGGTATAGTGTCAAGGTTTAGTTAAAGATAAGGATGTACCGATTTAACTGAAGAATATATGAATAACTTAACTATGTCTGCAAGAATAATAAGAATTTATCAAACAGTACAGGACCTTATAGAGATAATTAGAAATATATGTATTAAAAAGACATTAAAGAAGAACCAAAGAAATGAGAGATATATCATATTTATGGATAGAAAGATATGATATAATAAAAATGTCTCTGTTCTTTGCAAATCAAACTACAGAGTCAGTGCAAAGTGAATCAAATAGCTGTGAGGTTTTTCATGGACATGATGGGGTGATTCTAAAATTGACACGGGAGAGGAAATTGTCAAGAATAAACAAACCACTCTTAAAGAATGAGAACAAGGAGGGACCATGTCCTATCAGACTTCAAAACTTATAGTAATGTTGTAGATTAAGACAGTGGTCCTTACCCAGAGAAAAAGAAACAGACCAACGAAACAGTCTGAAAGCCCATTAACAGATCCGTTTTCAAAATGTGCTCATTCATCCACTCACTCAATATGTATTACTGGGCGCTGATTAAGTGCCAGGCATTTTCTAGGAGCTGGGGTTCCCACAGTAAACAAAACAGAAAAAAGTCCTTTCTCTGCATTGTGCATATAGTGGGGGCGGGGAGGGGATACACAATGAAATGAATAAGACAAGATAAACAAATTCAAATAGACATAAGAGTGATGGAGAAAAATAAAGCAGGGAAGAGGGACTGCATAAATTTGGGGAAGCGTCGGTTTTTAAATGCAAATGGATGTGGTCTCACTGAAAAGTGGAGAGAAAAAGCCTGAAGGAGGTGAGGAAAGAAACATGTAGCCACCAGAGGGGAGAGCAATTCAGTCAGACGGCAAAGCAAGGGCAAAGACCCTCAAGAGGGTGCGTAGCTGAGGCAGACATGCCACCACATGTCGTGTGGCGGAGACAGAAAGGACAAATCAATGAATGAGCTGGAACATTTGTTTACCTTTATGGCAAAAAGATGAAACTGGATTTCTACCTCATACTATACACAAAATCTAATCTCCTGTAGATTATAGACTTAACTGTGAAAGGCAAAACTTTACCTTTAAGAAGACATATTGTAATGGCCTTAAGGTAGGAAAATTTTTTTTTTACTTAAGTCAAAACGAGTTCAAATAATTTGAAACTAAGCACATTTGTTCATCAAATATCACTGTAAAGACAGCAAAAAGACAAGTCACAAGTCTTTCAAAGGATTAATAGCCTTAATAGAAAAAGAACTCTAACCATTCAGTAAGAAACAATCATAACCTAACAGAAAATGGGTATTTCACAGAAAAAGAAAAATAAATAGCCAATAAATATAAAACTTGATCAACTCTGCCAGTATTTTGGAACATTTTTGAAAACACAAAATTACTCTCGGATTCTATTTTTTAACCCAAGAAATTGACATAAGCTTTAAAAAACGTGTAATAGAACCAACCATTTGAAAAAAATGTAGACCAAAAAGAATCCTTATACACTCAGGTGGGAGTAAAAACAGGTACCAGTTTTGAAGAACTTATACTGAAGATGAGACCCCAGAACTATAAGATCCATTCCTAGCAACAGACTCTAGAGAAACTCAGGTGTCTCTGCACAAGTAGGCATATGCAAGAGAGTTAATAGGAACAGATTTTACAACAGCAGAAACATGGATCCAGACATCCATCTGCAGTAGAATAGACCTAGCTATGCCCTATGGTCTACTCATAACTGCATTAGCCATACAGCATGCTAAGAACCGAAGTTCAGCTAAATGTGTCGGCAGGCACGGATCTCAGAGACATGGCTCTGATTGGAGAGATAAGTAACAGAGGAGATACATATATACAGCGATATTTCTGTGATGCCAAAAACCAAGCAGAACTAAATCATCCTTTATTTAAGGGCATGTCCTTAGGGGCTGAAACAATACAGTAAAACATGGGACTGGTGAATAAAACAGTTTTGATACTGGTAACCTGTAATTGAAAGGCAGGGAAAAAGAACAAATTATTTTAAAAGTTAAAGTGTTCAATTTCTTAAGCTGAATAGGAAGTACATGATGTTTACAGTATATTATGCTTTAGAATTTACATACTATAGCAGTATATTTCTAGACATCAAGTATTTCACTAAAAAAGAACAAAAGAGAGTTTCTGAAATATGTTTACAATGAACCTTCAAAAATGCACCATAAAAAATGAATTACATTGCTTTTACCCATTGAACTTTTGTGCTGGAGAATCACTGAAAAATGGCTAATACTACTAGGAATTTAAGTGAATTAAAATTAATGAAGTGGAGGCAATTTTTACTCCTTCCATTTCTTTTTCTTCATTTGGGGATGGAGAGGGGCAGCAAGGGTCTGTTGGAGCCCCCTTGAAACTGTTAAGCTGTCTGTATCTCTACCTGATCAAGGAGAAAAACTAAACACAAAATATTCAAATGAATTTCAACTCACTATACTTTTTAGAAGTAAATTAAAATTTTAAATATGTATCCAGCATCTTAACATCCCAAGCTAGGCATGGCAACTCAGAAAAATAAGTATGAAAAATGTTTCTTGAGTCTGTTCACATCCTCTTTGAATTACATTGTAATAAACTGAATTGCCACATGGTAAATTTCTTCATGGAGGGGGCAGAGTCACTGGTGAAACAATGTTCTCTTTTATCTAACCAAAAGGAAATGAAGGGTCTATTTGTTCCTAGATACCTCTTGGGGCAAAGGAGGAATCACTGAATGGTTAAGAAAATAGAGTGAAGTGAAAGAAATATAATAGATTTCTAAAATCATTATTCACCCAGACTTACCTTTAGTGAGTTGATTACATGATTAAATACTATGATAATCAATGTTCAGTTTTAAAAGCCAACCATATGAAGTCTAATATGAACATAAATGAGCTTACTAGGTACTCATAAATGTTGACTACATTGTCCTCATATAGAGAAAACACACACGAATTAATTTAGTAAGTATTAATCTAATCTTAGGGTTACATCTTAAACCTTGGTTTACCAGGAACTTCACTGTCTCTCAAATCTTAAATACATCATTCACTCTGTCTACAAGCTTCTTTGAGCTCTATTCCATTGTTGTATTTTTCTTTTTCATGTATTCCTTCAAAACTCCAGTTCTCACTAGTTGTACTTCCTTCTCCAATACCTAGCCTAAAACCTTTCATATCAATGGCTTTCCTGTCTCCCTTGTTCCATACACTGCCATTACATTTTTTTATATAAAATTCCCATTATAGATCAATCAAACGTCTGAATTCTTAGCTCTTTTGATTATTACTCTTTATTTTTATCAGCCGCTCAAGCCTCCCAACTCTGACAAGAGGTGAGATGTGACACAAGTGAATTCACCTCTTAAAGCCTGAGTATTTATAATTAAGATAATAACAGGTGACATATAGGTATATTGTGGGAGGTCAAGGGAGATTATATTTGCAAACGACTCAATTAGTGTATTTTCCGGCACATAAGAAATTCTCATAATTATCACTTATGATTATTCGCAATTTTCTTGACTTATCTGAAACAAATGAAGCACTCATGTAGTTTTCCTGCTTAGTTTCCACACTCTTGCAGCTTCTCTAAAAATTCTATGACAATCCTGTTCCTCCACTCTTCCCTTAAATGATACTATTCTCCACTATTCCATCTGTGTTCCAATTTGATGACTTATGTATCTATTACAATCTAGTGTCCTGTGACTACTTTTAAAATTAAAAATAAATATCGAGAGAAGCAAGTTGACGATTGCTGTAGATGGCCATATATCCATGTGTCTTATATTTCCCTCTTTTCACTGTGTCCTCTATAATAGGATTCATATTTTCTCAGAAAGACTTCCCTCTTTCTTATTTTTTTCTTCTTGGCAAAAAACAATTATTGCATTATGTGTAATTTTCTACTTTGGGGAAAAAAACGTCAGAAAAGTTTATCTGCAGTAAAGATTTCGTTTGCTCAAACTCCTGTTCTCAAGTCAGATCTTTTAGATGTGAAAGGAACGGTAGCTTCTATTTTAAGATTTCAAATCCCAGCAACAGGTACCTTTCAAGAATAAAAAGCAGTTGGAATCTGTCAGTCAAAGTACAAAACTTCCACAAGGGAAAAGCATTCCAGAACATAAAGCCATTCATTGATCTAAATCAAATGAAAAGGTGCATCTCTTAAGTAGGCCCTTTTCTGAATGTGCTCTAGTCCCCCATACTGGCTGAGGAACAACAAGGGCTGAAATAGGGCTGCACCGCAAGCTGCTGGCCGGCTGTGAAATGACACCAAGCAAGGCAGATCCCTGCCTGACCTCAGAGTGTCATGCACACATCTAAAGCCACCAGAGGATGGTAGCTCCAGGTCACATCATGCCTTTGCCTCCAGCTCAGGTAGTATGTTTCCGATCTCCCCTTTTTTCTGGTTACTCCCAACTAGTCTCCCTTGAGCTCTCTTGACCCAATTGCACTTCTCATTTTGCAACGATTATCTCCCTCTAAAGGAGGGACCAATGCAGTAGCGTTGGGATGGGGTGACCAAGGGTCTGCCTTTTCTCCATCCTTCCCACCTCCCCTGGCTCCCTCAGTGGTGATCTTAGTAATGATTCTGGCTCCCCTTCCCCTACCTCACTTCCCAGGCAAATCTTTTGTCTTGCTGTCTTCACCCTTGGACTAGACCCCGCTCTGGGCCAAAACATCCAAAACAACTTCTGAAATGTAAATGACTCTTATTCTAACCTTTGTGAACAAAGTTCCATCTTTTTAAATGAGTTTAACTGAATGAAAATAAATAAGTAAAAAATAAGGATGGGGAAGGGGCACCTAAGTAAAGCAGAAGGGATGCCCTTCATGCCATCCCTTGCTTTTAGGATTCGTAGTAAATCTCTCCTCTTAAACACAATCCCCACCCCATGCCAAAAAGATGCGCACACATCCACACGTACACATGTACAATGTATTTTAAAATCTTGAACACAGCTTATTTTTGCTTCTGGGTCCCTAGGAATATATTATAGGCTTTCTTTAAAATCACAATGGAAACCAGGAAAGAAAACGTGATCTGAAACTACCGGCAAAGAAAAGAGAGAGGCCAAAAAATAAGTTAGCTCCAGAAAACTGCTGGAAGAAAAAAGAAAAAAAAAAAGAGTTTTAAAAGGAGAAAATAAAATGCCAGGGCACTGGCCTGAGCCAAGAGCCTTTCTGATGGGTTTATCCTACCATGAAGACCTACCTCTGTTGCTGCTTACCGTCTAAATCCTGGCTTCTCAGTTGAGCGCTTAACATGCAGGGGTGGAGGTGCAATAGTTAAAGCAGTACCATTCCTAGGAGACAGAACGCAGATAGCTTTTCACTAGACTTGCTGTCCCAGTAGAACACTGGCAGTGGAAGATAAGAAGCAAATCCAGAAGACAGGGATTTTGCATGGTGGGGTGGCTTCATTTCAGCAATGCTCAGAAGTTGTTCTTTTATCAACGAAAACCACATAGGTTTCAATGTCATACTCAACACCAGAACTGCCGAGATCATTCAGGTATTTTGCAGTGTGGATTTGTCCTCTGGATTTCCCATGATTGTAGCATCCTCATCAAAGTGTAGAATGACAAATAGGAACAGAGCTAGCTAACAGATAAAGGCTGTGCAACTTTGTTTTAGAAAAGACCTGTCTTAGGTTTGTTTTCCCAGAAGCAGATTCTGAGATAAAGATTATACTGTACAAGTGATTTTTAAAGACATGCTCCTAGCAGAAACTAGTAAACTTGCAGGGGAAGCAGGAAGACAATCAATAGTGTGATTTCAGGCCCTACAGTGGAGAATGGCTTCAGCCTGAACCTACAAGGGTGTCTGGAGTACAGGCTTTGCCACAGTGTGTCCTGACCCAAGGTAAGGGAGAAGGCTTGCATATTCCCACATCTATCCATCATTGCTAAGGACCTACCAAGGGCATCTTAAACTTCCAGAGCCTTCTGGTTCTCTGCCTGGGGTCTAGTATCCCAATGGCTCTTTTTTGAAGAAGAGTCAAAGGTTCAGCATGTAGGAAACAGAAGCATGCCAAAGGTGGGACAGACACACAGATACACTCAAGGGGATTGAGGGGACCTGGGTGGATAATGGACAACTTCCAGCACAAGCGCTTTAAGCAGTCATGACATAGTAACTGGAAATTTTAAGCTTAATGTTCAATCTGACACACATAAAATTTGGAGAAAAACAGAAGGCAGTCCTAAATTGGAGGACTCCCTCTGTCTTGTCCTATGTCCAGCAAGTTATCCTAAAACTTTTCATTTTGTTTAATCCTATGTTCGTTTATAATGTCATTCAAACCTTCTAGCCATGACCCATAAAAAGAAGATGCAATGGGATCTGGGATGTCACGACTGGGATGCCCTTTAAAATTAGTATTGAACCATAATTATAATTACATACACATTTCTTTAAATGCAGACATACACACATACCTATGTATCATATAGTCAATCAATGCAGTGTACAATTAAACTACTCATTTGTTACCACAGGTAAAGCCAACAGCTAATTAAATGCCCTAAACTGGAATAACCAATATGAAATAATTAAGTAGTTGTGACACTCTCTAACCCAGGCTTAAAAAAGGTACATTTGTCTTAATAGAACTTGGAACGTGAGGAGAAACTCTGGGAAGCTCGCTTATCACAGACCCCAGGGGGCTTTGGCAGTCCCATCATACAGCCCTATACCTGAACCCCACCCACCATGTCTCCCAGGGACAAGAATACAGCTCACCTGTAAGCTTGGTTCTTGGTTGTTCCAGGCCCGATAGACGCCTGTAGTGGTCAACCTTTGGGGCCCTCTTAGCAATGAGACTTCTCACCTTTGTTTAGCTCTCGGCTTCATCCTCCAAGCCCTATTATTCATGTAGGGTCTTTACTTTGGCACACCTGGCTCCAGGAACCCATATGTACGTAAAACAGGAAAATGGGGTACCTACTACCTGAGCAATATTGACTTCCAGACCACCTCTAGAAATTTCCAATTTCTTTAGTTTTCTCCTCTATCCCAGGACACTATGTTAAACGCGAGCCACCCAACGGCAGCCCTCCTTCCCCACAGAGGAGCACATCATTCTCAGCTGAATCATTCTTTTCCAACCAAGGTGATAATCGAGAAGCAGAAATAATGATGAAACTCTCTTGGTGAAGCAAACTAACATGTCTTCAGACATAAACCTTCTAGACCAAGAAAGACAAAGTAAAGAAGATGAGTGTGAAGTGATCTTCCATGAATACATGAAACGTCAGCCTCCAGTCCTTCACCCTGAAGTGGTTTTGCACCAAAAACATGCACGATACCTAACTGGGTATTCAGTCTCTTCTAAAAATATCAATCTAGAGGCAGAGATATCAGTGCACTTTCACAATGTGAAGGAATTTTTATTTTTCCAGTCATAAGAACCAGCCACTTGGCAGCTTTGACAGAAACATAATCAACATTGAGCTGCAAAAGTTCATAGAAACTCTCCATCACCTTTTCATTTAAAAAAAACAAAATTGACACCGGAAAGAAAGTTATTCAAAGTGGTTCTGAGTTCCATTTTAGCAAGTGCGAGTAGGGGAGTGGGTAATTTGAGTTTGAGAATAATTTACTGACAGACACGTTAGTAATTTTCTAACAAAATTAAAAGAATAAATAAAATGATATAGCAAATATTTAAAAGTCACAAACCACACTATTCAGTTTACAGAGCTGGGTAAGAGGGGACCTCACATTTTTTTGGAGACTCTTGGTCTCGTTTTCAAATAGTCCACAAGCTGGATAATGCAGTCAGAAGATAGATTTTTCATCCATCAAACATCCTTTGATTGTTTTCAGGTGATGCTATGAGGCAATGGAAGCCTGGGGTATAATATAATCAGAAGTGCTCTCAAGAAGCAGATTTGAGTCCTTGCCACCCTCACCTTTTCTTTTCTCTTCATAGGTAAGAGCTACAGTGAAAGTTAATGATGGAAGGAAAAACAGAGTACAGCCTTGTGACATACTTTTTGACTTCTCTTCCCACTTCCAGATCTGAAAACTACTAATTCAGTCTGAGAATTAGCCCTTTGCTAATACACTCTGAGGCATTACAAGTTTTACTTTTATACTAGTTATGCTAGTTTTCCCTATGTTTTTCTGGGTGTCAGAGTATGCCAGCTATCTTGATGCTGTATAATATGATAGTCAATAGTTGGTGTATTCAGAGATTTGAAAAAGATTTTGATGGCTGACCTAAAAACAAGGTATTGGAATTAATTCATTATTTTAATTAGGGCTTGCTTTTAAAATAAAGCTATGTTTCAGTTCTTGGTTTAGTCAAATAGTTGTAATTTATAACCTAATTAATTAGTGGCTTCCTTTCTTTTCTTTGGGAACATTCATAAAGGTTATCTTCAAGTAGTGTTATGTGAACTCATGCAATACACACCACGTTGATATTTATTAAATAAAAGAAGAAAGATAAATATTGTATGGTATCAGTTGTAAGTGACATCTAAAAAAATGATACAAATGAACTTATTTACAAAACAGAAACAGAGCCACAGACATAGAAGACAAACTTATGGTTACCAAATGGGATTGCAAGGGGTGGGGAGGGATAAATTAGGAGTTTGGGATTAACATATACACACTACTATAGATAAAATAGATAAACAACCTACTGGACCTACTGTATAGGACAGGCAACTCTACTCAATATTTTGTAATAATCTATAAGGGAAAAGACTCTGAAAAAGAATATATATATATATATATATATATATATATATATATATATGTGTATGTATGTATAAATGAATCACTTTGCTCTGTACCTGAAACCAACACAACATTGTATATCAACTATACTTCATTAAAAATAAAATAAAGTTGGGGTCAGCCATTAAAAAAAGAAGCAGCAAAATTCCTGCATCGGTATTCAATTTATGTGAGCTAGAAGCTGTTATTCAAATGTGTAAAGAAAAATGAGATATCTACTCCCATAAAACTTACAAAGAGAACGCATACAGAGTAACAAACAACATACAAATTAAAATGGCATAGGAGTTTGGAAGGGAGAAAGAGAAACATGAGAATCATTTCTGATAGGAGTAAAGGAGTAAGATTTCCGTGGAAAACGGCTTTGAAGCTTGGACTTGAGAGTTGGGTAGGACCATACGAATGAAAGTATTGGTGGGAGGCACATCAGACAAGGCAACAGCACATAAAAATGCAATAGAGGTAGCAAAGCTTTTCAGCCAGCTGAGCCTTTTGTGATTTATCTGGAGTTGGTTGTTTTAAGTTAAGCTCACCAAAGGTCCTCAATGTGTTTGTGAATGGCTGGTCATGGCATCATAGACGGTCTTTAGAAAGTTTACTCCAATGTTCCTGTGGAGAGATGGTTGAGTCGGGAAGAAAGGAGAAGACGCAGAAACTAAGATATGTTTCTACAATGGTCCAGGCAACATTTAATGAGTGATGAAAAGCAAAAGGTGAACTAGAAGAATGTCTGAGATCAAAATGGAAGAATTAAATGGGAATAGCAAGATACCTACTGATTCACATGCCACCTTAAAAAAAAAAACCCTACTACTTTACAGAACACCTTTTAGCAAATATATTTATAATAATTCATGAGGGGCTGAATTATTTATGATCAAAGATAACCATGGGAGTCTTAGAGAAATCAGGTTTGGAAATAAGTGCTGATTTTTTCATCCTTTTCAAGCTTAATATCTATAAGGATATATTTAGCTTAATATTTCATATGGATAAAACTATACATACACACATCTCATTCCTAAATAATTTTTAAATTCTTTATTTAAAATGATGTTTCAAAAAGGTAAGGACAGACAATAGTAGAGAACTACAGACATGTAGCTTTTAGCTTAATGGGAGGAAAATCCACAATAATCATTTTAGAACACATAGAAGCATTTTAAGCTTGGTCATTAAAAAGGAAATGTAGGAGAAAGAGCTGCCATTTACCGTCTAACATATTCTCAAATGGGTCACTTCAATGTGAATACACAATATAACTGGACCAAATTCTATAATTGGATTTAATGACAGTGGAGCAATGTCATCGCTCAAAACTGAAGAAAGTGGGATTTCTGCCCAATAGACAAAAAACTGGAGTCTCAATTTTCATCGACTTGGATCCTGGAAGAAAAAAATAAAAACCTCAAGCATCTATTTATGCCCTTAGTGAATTTATGACTATATGAATTTATGTTCCTTAGTTTAAAGCACAAACTAGGTACTGTGACTTAGGTAACATAAATAGGTATTTGTGGACTTGAAAGATGAATACAAATGTCTGAAATAACACGCCAAGTTTCGGCAGAGTTTCTCTGGCTTCTCAGGCAAATACAGATCTGTTCAATTTCAAAATTATGTATTATTTATTCAGGTTCTTTAATGAGTCCAGACAAGTTCACTCTGTTGTCTAATGTTCATAAAAATCTTAAGTAGGGATTCTGTACATGACTGACCTCCATGGAGCAAGGCGTCCTTGAGTCTACCCACCATGTTCAAAACGATTTCCAATGGTGTGTTTATAAAAGCGGCTGAAGAGAATTCCCCTTGGAAAGGTAGTGATTTCTAAATGAACTTCAACTATTTTTCTAAATGTGAATCTGGGGTTACACATCAACTTTTCTATAGGAGGTCACTGTTAAAGAAACACTGGTTCCCATTACAAACATCCAGCCCTCTTACAGCAAACAGAGGGCAAGTCATTTTACAGACCTGGTTGACATGTTGTTCATTGCAGATGTGAGAATAATGAGAAATTGAGAAAGGATTCTGGAAACGTTCTGTAAGGGATAAGTTTAGTGCTTGCAAATACCAAATACCCAACACACAGCTAGTGAATGGGCAAGTGACGTGCGGTAACAAAAAAACATTAAACATGAAGTTTGCATTTTTAAAACCAAAGGTTTTCCAGAGTTGCCCAAGCGTTTCCTCCAAGGTTTGCATAGGAGATGACTTCTCCAGGTTAACTAGAATATCTCCCACGCGTGATAATGTGCTGACTGTAATGCTCATCCACTGTACAAATCTGAAGTTTGGTGTCATTATTCCTGTTTGACAGATGAGGAAAATGATGCTCAGAGAGCATATTTACTTAAAGTCACACTGTATGTAGAACAAATATCTAAGGCTGCCCCCAAAGTCCATAACCTGAAGGGAAATAGTACTCTTCAGGGTTTTTGATTTCTAACAGTTGAGCATTTCTATTTTGATATATACCCATGCCTTTTTCCAATTTTAAAAACGTCCAAATAAGGGCTTCTAACCTGATTTTGATTTTTTTCTTTAAGATGATATAATCAATCATATTGACAAATATCAGTTATCTAAATTCAATTGATATAAAATCATTCATATCAGTATAATATACCAATTTTTGAAAAGACGAATTATTGGATCCAGTATGCCTTATTTTTATTTTACTGTACAATTTTAAAATATCAATTTCATAATAAACTAAATTATATTTACTCATAAGATATACTATATGTGTCAATTATTTATTTTATTGCTTTTTTTAAAGAAAAAATGAAAACATGGTAATGAAATAAGATTTTCTAACCCAATATGGATAGGTCTGGACTGATACTATGAATTCCTATGCAACATGTGGGTAAATGATCAAGTTTTTAAGTCTCGAGATATTCAAATCTTAAGAAATTTGAATTTCTAAGGTGGTTGGCACAATTTCTAAACTGACTATTTGACAAAAGTCAAATAACAAAGCATTATTTTATGGAATCAAAATGAATTCAAGTGAAAGGTGAGACAGCTCTACCATAGATAATTAGGATAATTAATAGATAAATAGGATAATTAGGGATAGGTAAATTGCTGACCCTTTCTCCTTTGATTTACCATCTGAAAAAATTCAAGGAACACGAGAACCAGAATCAACAGGTGATATTTATGGCCCTAAACCACAAATATAGAACAAAGCAAAAAAAATGAAGTCTAGACTTCAAGAGAGAGAACAAAAAAAAAATCAATCTGATTTGCCACTCAGAGTCACAGTGAGCATCAGTATTTG
The DNA here is from genome assembly GCF_949774975.1 of Lagenorhynchus albirostris. Lineage (NCBI taxonomy): Eukaryota > Metazoa > Chordata > Mammalia > Artiodactyla > Delphinidae > Lagenorhynchus > Lagenorhynchus albirostris. Next base: position 6,095,791 of record NC_083099.1, on the reverse strand, counting down.
GGACACCCAGTGTCTTGGGGGGTGACACTTGGGGATCTAAAAGCATTGGGTACTTTCCAAGGAACGATTACATGTGCAGGTCCCACCTCCATTTCCTATTTCATGCTGACTCTTGATCCATCACCACAGGAAGTAAGAGGCATATTTTCTGGAAATGTTCAAGACCAGAAGATATCAAACCAGGTCGTCATTTGGAGAGAAGTAATTGACTAACTTTGAGTTTAGTAAAGATCAATAAAATAACTGAAAGTTTCCAGTCTTCCTCCCAACATCTAGGACTATGTTGTCAAATGCGGTAGCTTTTGGCCAGATGGAAATGAAATAAAATAAAAACCCAGTTCTTTAATTGCAGTAGTCACCTTCCAAGAGCTGAACAGCTACATGTGGCCCGTGGTCACTGTACCAGACAGCCCAGGTATAGGACATGCCTATCATCACAGAACAGACAGCTCTACTGAACAGCAATGCAGAAATGAGCAATCTGTTACAGCCACCAGAGAAAAGATTAAATGGTGCCTCCCGCTAACATTCGAAAGCTCCAAAATAAGAGTTGTTAGAGTCTTTCAACAAAAAATAACGCAGTCTTATCGCCCTACATTGCTGATCCTACCACCACCATTCACACAAGGCATCAAATTAGCCTTTCCATGATTTCTTCTTGAAAATGAATTTAAAGATGATGATCATGAGACATTTGAGAAAACCTTCCAACATGGAAGACAGAGCTCTAAACAAAAACAAAAACTAAACACACACACACACACACACACACACACACACACACACACACGAAATGCAGAGGAAACAGGAGCAGTGCAGGGAATGGAAAAACAGTTAATTTCCATGATAGATAACAGAATATATTCATGCATTAAATTAGAAGAAGATGCTGTTAAAAAGGGAATATTCAAATGCAAGAAAAATCCCTGAGAAATTGTAAATAAGGACATATACATGCAAAATGTAGTCAGAAATTTTAAAGATAAACTCGAGAATATATCCTCAAAATTAAAAATAGAAAACAAGCCAAAGGTATGAACAAGAGATGAAAAGATAAGAAAATGAAAGATTAATCCTATAGAGCCCACATCTGAGTAATGGGAGTTTGAGAAAAAAAGGAAATCCTGATATTTTCCTGAATAGAGAAAGTTGTAGTAGAAGCCGAGGGAATACTTATTATTTTTATTGTTGGTGTCATTTCTTAGGAGCATTTTATCATTATTACCATTACCATGTATGTGACTAACATTGATAAAAATTAAAATAATAATAATTATTTAAAAACCCACAAACGATTTTACAAAATGTAGTTGAATCCATATATTACACTGGCTGAATAACCAAGTTATTTATAAGGTACATGTTTGAGATCAGTTCCTCAACGTAAACCCGAAAGATTTTTCACTTTAGAAAACAGATGATAAACCATGGACAAAGACAGATCTGAATTTTTCCTGCTGACTCATTTGCATGAATAAAGTAAAACATTCAAAACCTCCAGAAAGATAAAAACTCCAGCTAATGAGGCCATTTGTGCAAATTCATTAGCCTGAATACTTCCAATTGATTAGCACCAAGTGTTACAAGGAAACCTCAAGAGTAAAAAGTAACATATAAATTTGGAGGCTGCTCTCCCAGAATGGAGAAAACCCCTGGGGATGAGGCCTGGGGAGTTAAGAAAAGCATCTGGCCTCCTTTGTAAATGAAAATCTCTAAAAAGCAACATATACTAGTACTTACATGTCTGGATTAGAGCAGATGCTTCACTTTTATAAAGTTGCTAAATGTGAAACCAGTTAAAGAAAGCAAAATTTAATGCTAATTATTTATAGAACGTTAGGAATGATCACATCATTTTTGTTCACAAGCATCCAAAGATGCTGTGCTCCCTACCATGCCAAGTAACTGCAGTCATTAGTGACCTGGAAGACGCATTTGACCCTTAAGACGATTGCAGCCGTCCCTTCCTCCAGAAACCTTGAACAGATCAGCCCATACAGGGTGATGAGATGCTCCAACTAAGGGTTCCCAGGCATCCTTACACATCCCCATTTGGAGAACGCCCACGATATTATAATGATCTCTTCATTTCGTCCCTGTTCTCCATGATACTTTACGTTCAGAGACCTTATTCATTGTTGTACCCAGAGCTACTAATAAACTGTCTAGAACACCTTGGCGGGTGGACAAAAGTGATGGAAAAAAATGAATGGAAAATGGAACTGTTCATTTCAGAGACAAGGCAATGTAGTACTAGAGGCACAAACATCAGCCCAGGGTCAGTTAGGAGGAAAACCAGGAGCAGAACTTAGGTCTCCTGCTTCCCTGCTTATTGCTTTTTCTAAAGTATTAAAACAGAGCTCAGTGCACATTCAAGGGTCACGGAAAAATGATCATAACTTTCTCCTCCACTACTTGTCCTCCACTACACTTACATCTGCAGACAAAAAAGATGTTTACTGTTGAGATAAACCCAGCTTACCCCCTGCAGCTCCTGTCTTTGATGGCTCTGTCAATACCAGGAATACCCTGCCTGTATCTTTACCTCAAACATACTATCATTCAGGGTCCAGCTTAAATACAATCACATTCAATTACAAAAATAAAAATAAATTAAATAAAATCGAATAGTTTCTATGTACCAAGCAACAGAGACGACCAAAAGATGGATAATGAATAACCTCTCTTCAAGAAGCATACAACTGAACTAAGTGATGAAAAGGTTGATAATATCTAGAGTGGTAAGAGGTAAGAAAAAAACATTTTTGCACATAGCTGGTAGGGATGTAAATCAGTTCCACAGTTTCATTTCATTTTGAGGGGTCAGAATTTGGTGCTGCCTTTCCAGTTAAAAGTACCTGTCTCCTCAGAACCAACAATTTTGCTTCTAGTAATTTCTCATAAAAATATTCTCCTATATGTGTTCATTTTTTTATGTACATTAATGATGACTATAGCAGTTTTTGTAACAGTCCAAAACTGGTAAAATAAGTTTTCCTTTATAGGATGACATAACATAAATTGTATTATATCAATACAGATACTATTTTGTGTGAAAAAGAATGAGCTAGTTCTCTATGAGCTAATGGAGAAGAAAACTCAAACATAAAATGTAACCCCAGCAGAGTACAGAACAATATGTCTAATATGATTCCATTTGGTTAAAACTATACATGCAAACCCACCACTACATACATTAAAATTATCAAAATATAATCAAAGAGTACAAGTCGTGATCAATTGTCTCTAGAAAGTGGGATTCCAGGGTGTGGGTAGGGATCGGGCTGTACTTTTCAGTGTTTATTCTCCAATATTTGAATTTTTTAACCACACACAGCTAAGAAAGTTTTTTAAAGTCTGTGGATATTTACCTAGTTGATGGGAAGGTGATATGAATATTGGAGAAAGATTAAATGAGATAGTGATATTTGACAGAGGCCTTGAAGGGTAGGTGCTGTTTCAATGGCAAAGATAGTAGAAGGATTCTGTGCAGAGTGGACTATACTCCCAGCACATGGCAGTGAGGCATAGCTATCAGATTCACTCCAGCCAATGAAAAACGTGTGGAAGTGCATCTGATACCCAGGCTGAGGCAGTGAAAGCCCCTGTACAATCTGATTCCATCAGAGAGAAAGAGTTGGTAGAAAGCACTGCTGAATAACTTCAGGGAGAAAAGCTGCTCTGTTGTGTCATGTGAATCCTCAAGAATGAAAAATAAACTTTCCCTGTGTAGGACTTCCCAGGTGGCACAGTGGTTAAGAATCCGCCTGCCAATGCAGGGGACATGGGTTCAAGCCCTGGTCCGGGGAGATTCCACATGACTCAGAGCAACTAAGCCCATGCGCCACAACTACTGAAGCCCGCACACCTGGAGCCCATGAGCCACAACTACTGAGCCTGCGTGCTTGGAGCCCATGCTCCACAACAAGAGAAGCCACCACAACGAGAAGCCTGCACACTGCAACAAAGAGTAGCCCCCGCTCTCCGCAACTGGAGAAAAGCCCACGAGCGGCAATGGAGACCCAATGCAGCCATAAATAAATAAATAAATAAATAAATGTATTAAGAAAAAAAGAAACTTCCCCTGTGTAAAACCACTGTGATTTGGGGGTGTTTGTTACTAGAGCCAAGCCTAGCCTGAATGATACAGATGACATCAGAAGAGGAAATAAATTCTATATAAGGAAAGGTTTTAAAAATGGAGGTCTATATTTATAACACTGAGTGTCTCTGTGTGTAGAAGGACCGGATGGAGAAATGCTAAGAAAGTGACCTGGAGTTGAAAGGTAAATGAAATTGACCACAAAAGTGAAAAGTTAACCTTCCATTTGTTTAGATTGATACATTGCTGAAAGTTTTCTATTTGCTTGTTTGTTGGTTTGTTTTGTTTTGTTTTTGCTTTAAGTGTGAAGTGACATGATCAAAGTTTAGGAATTTCAATTACTTGGGAAAATTAGCCTGGCAGTGCTATGCTGAGAAGGATATCTAGTTTGGAAAATGCAAGAGGGGTACTCAGCAAAGAAGGGAGAAATGAGAAAGGGAAAAGTAGGAGTGTTTTGTGTTTTAGAATCCAAGGACAAAGGAAGAAATGGGTGGTTCACAGTGTGAACCAAGGAGGGGAAATAAGGTGAGATCTGAGGATTAAGTGATTCTGGTGATTAACAGATAAACTTTGAGAAAGTAATTTGTAAAAGAAAGTAGGTTCTAACAGTATGAGTGGTGAGTGGGTGGTAGGAAACTGGGTCACTTGGTGTAGGAAACTCTAAAGAAAGGGGAGAAATGGGAACAGCTTGAAGAAAATGTATTAAAAGTTAAAGAAAATTTAGTTAATTTTTAAAATATTTACTATTTGTTCAGACAGGGAAGATAAAGAATTATTTGTGGACATAGAGGAGTTATACCAGGAGGATAGAAACAATGTTAGAGGGCAGTGATTCACAGCATTCCCTGTAATAGGGAGGATCCAAATGGGATCTGTTTCTTTTACTCTAACCTTTGCATTCCATTGCTTTTGCTACAAGTTAAGAATGTTGCCTAGAGCCTGAAATATATAGAAGAGCCCATTCTCAAGGCTCTGATCTTTAAGGGGATAACAGTTTTCCATTTATATAAAGATAAAAAGTTGCAGAAGAGAGAATAACATTTGTCTTGTTGCAGGTTTACAGGAACGTCCTGACCTGAACTAAACAGAGAGCTGCAAGAACAAAGGATTCCAACACCAAGAGGTTTGCAACAACCGACCATACCCCCTCCCCTTTTAGCATAAAAGAAGCCTGGGGCTTCCCTGGTGGCGCAGTGGTTGAGAGTCCGCCTGCTGATGCAGGGGACGCGGGTTCGTGCCCCGGTCCGGGAAGATCCCACATGCCGTGGAGCGGCTGGGCCCGCCACAACAGTGAGAGGCCTGCGAACCGTTAAAAAAAAAAAAAAAAAAAAAAAAAGAAGCCTGAATTCTAACTCTGGGAAGATGGTTCTTTGGGACAGTAGTCCACCACCTTGGTCTGCTGGCTTTCTGAATAAAAGTCGCTATTCCTTACCCCAACAACTCATCTCTCAACTTATTGGCCTGTCATGCAGTGAGCAGTACGACTGGGACTTGGTAACAATCCACACGTGAGCGATGGGGAAAATCAAATACACAGGTGAAGAGAGTAGCTGTGAGCACCTGTGACATAAGCAAGAAGCTTGAGAAAATGGGTGAAACCGCTGAAAGATTCTGAAGCAAACAGGGAACTTACATGGAAATTAACCTTGGTCTTAACACTTCACAGTGGAAACAAAAGGTGTGCCTTTTTCATCAGAGTATGGAGGCTGCAAGTCCTTTAGAAGTCAGAGAATCACTGGACAGGGCAGTGTGGGAGTTGGGGACATTTAATTTCCAGGAACAGACAGGGAGTTAGGAAGGAAGAAACATAAGGATAACTGAGCCCCCTTGAGGGTTCAGATACAAAGAGGAAGGATTTGTATTGGACCCAATACTGATGTTTGCTAATAGCTCCAAGTAGGCACTGCAGCCTGTGGACAGAGTGCAGAAAACAGAATTGGCGTCTCCTTGGGCGTAAATTGAGTGAGAAGAATAAAACAAAGGTGTGACTCATAGCAAGGTTATCACTAAATTTTCTAAATGCCTGGCCACAAATATGAAGGAATTTTAAATGTGTTGACCACCAGTGATGTGCAAACAGAGGGGATAGCAGAAAGGCAGTGATTGATAGACAACCTAGGTAATGAAGCTTTTCCTTATCACAGTAAAGAGATCACTCCCTCTGCAGATGTCTTTCAGCATTTTTGTCTGACTCACTCCCATGGCTTTACAACTCTCCGTGACTCAGTTTCTTCATCTGTAAAATGATCATAGCAAGCACCATAGGGTTCATGTGAAGATTAAGTGTTATTTTTATCTCAATCATTACTACCATTGGGTGAGTTAGGGATTATCATTAACAGATGAAGAAACTGAAAGATTCTTACTATGATCTGTAATGATTTTATTAAAATAATTGAACATAAACATGCCATGATAACAGCCTACTCAACTCAACATTATCCCTATCCGCCACTGCATGAATCAAATGCAAAATGATTCATGTATACGACATAGAGGAAAACCACATAAAGTACACCTTAGAATGTACGGACTAGACCGGTTACTGTCTTTCCAGCACCTCCATCAAGTCTCTGACTTTCTCTTACCTCCTCTATTCCCTGAGGGGCTCACTCTATAGATTCCATCACCTGCATCCTTTCCACCTGACTTCTAGTTGTGTTTGGCCCATGGAGGCACCAACATGAGAACAGAGGGCAGGAGGAGAGAGAGGTAGAGTCCATCTTCCCCAGCTCCCTCTGAAGGTTCACACCACCCTGAGGGTGATGGCTTCTCTCTGACTCTAGCTGGAGTCCTGTTTCCCTCTGCCCAGCCCAGCTGTCCCAGGCTCCAGCAGCATGACTTCTTCCCCATGTCTCTTTGGCCGGGTGTGGTCAGGATGCCATCTCTGGGTTGCTTCATTCAGCATCGTCCTCACCTCTGAGCATCATCCTTTGATTAATTGTCTCCTATGAAACACTTTTGGGTAGATGTTTTTCCTATTGTTACCCTGAGTGTATATGAAATACATTTTATGTACAAAATGGAACATCAATAATACATTTTAGATCCAGAGGTGACTCTGGAATGCATCTGAAATAGATGAAGAAACTGAGGGCTGGAGATGTACTAAATTGGCTCCCAGGCTGAAAAACTATTAAGAGCAAAATGGAAAGGGGGCAGAGCTCCCAACTCCCAGAACAGATGATTTGTGCCCCATTATGTGGGCTCCCTCACAGGGTGACCTGAACTGGAAAACAAAAGATTCTGATTAGAGGAAGCAGCTGCAAGACAGTGACTGTGGCTTCTATTAAATAAATTCCACTCTCAGACCTTTCCACCCCATTGTCAGAACATCGCTACCAACTCTCTCTGTGGAGATAATTAGGATTTAACCTCCACGTTGGAGGCAGAAGGCTGCCAGCTTTCAAAAAGAAATGTTACTTAAGGGTCAAAACTATTTGCTTGTGATCAATTCTGCTGCAAATGGATGAAGTTTCTTAAATCTGCTGCTTGTGTCAGGGTGGAGGGGTATCTCTCGCCCTCTCTTGTATACTTATAGCAAATCATACACCATCAGGCAAAGTTGAAGAATGCAGTCTTTAACTAAAACAATTCTTCAATTCTGATGCATTTACAGAGTAGACAATTTATTTACATTAATCAATATTAACTTCCTAGCTATGTTTTGTTCTCCCCAAAATTATTCTTAAAATCGATGGTATACACAATATTGGATAGTATCTTAAATATGTACAACACACACACAGAAATGTATACAGACATATACACAACTATATACAGTCATATACACACAAATTAGTCCTTAAAAACTAAGATAAAATCGATTATTCTACAATAAAAATGATGAACATTTATTTATTGTTTAGCTAGGGAAACATTTGCATTAATGAGTTTATTGAATTTTCCAACAACTGGAAGAGGCATTTAATAGGTGACAAAACTGAAGCATATTGACATTAATAAAACCAGCCTAAGCTAGCAGAGCTAATAAGTCAAGAACTGCAAGTGTGAACCTAGGTCTTCCTATCTAAAAATTGTACGCGATTTCCATTCTTCTGGTGCTCTACAATCAATACACTTATCACAGTGCTCCACAGAGGATAATTGTGTTGACGAGGCCAAAGGATGTCCTCCGTCAATCGTTTCTTTCAAGTCCCTACATCTTCTTGGAGAACCCTCCCATCCTCTAGCCCTTAAAGGGACAGCACCCCTCTGGGCAAACCCCATTTCTTCTAGGAATCTATATTTGGTTCTTGGAGATACCGGTTTAAGTTCTGTTGGGGCTTAAATGGAAGCATCATGTGGGAGTGTGAAATGGAGGCCATGTGCATGTAGGACCAGAGAGAGCTGGCTACAGAGACAGAGAAAAAAAAATGCTTATCTCCAGAGAGAAACATAGATGAGAGACCACTTAGTTCTAGAGAGAGAGGAATCCAGGCCCCTGATGGCTGTCTGGTCTCATCCCTGTAAGAGGCTTGATCGTTGGTCCTGCATTTGAGTTCCATGAGATGTCCCTTTATTCTTCCAGTAAAATACTTCCTCCTTTATTTTAGACAAGCAAGTTTGAATAGCATTGTGTTACTTGCAACCAAGTGACCCATACGCAAAACTATAAATTTCAGGAATGTCATTACGAACATGAATTCTGGATGCTGTGGGCTATTACATCACAAGCATTAGTGGGATGACAGATAACTGACAATGTAGAATTAGCAGATGGTGGTTAACACTGTGGGCCTATATTCAGAATACCTAGGTTCAAACCTCTGCATAAATGTAACACAAAACAAGTTATTTTTACCTATTCTGCTTCTGCTTCTTTTGCTGTAGAATATGGAAAATAAAACGATGTGCCTGAAAAGGTTGTTTTGAAAATAAATGAACATGTGGAAATCAGTTACCACCATAACTGACCCAAAGAAGAGCTCAAAAAATGTCAGTTGTTGTTTTTCTTGTTATAAAACTCTGATCATATCCACAGTTACTTTTCCCTGCCTTGCTCTTCAGACAAAGCTTCACTTTTGGTTTCATGTAGACACATCAAAATCCCATCTACAGATGAAAGCAGTTTCAACTCCAGTTGTGAAATAAAATCAAGGTCTGCCATAGTCGTCGTTTTAACATGTACAGTTATTACTTTATCTTTGTTTAAATTTCCAATACGCTTCATTCCTTCTCCTAAGAATGGCTTGGGATGATGAGACTTCACTGAAATGGGGTGGGGAGTGAGGGGGAATCTTTCTAAACATCTTGTCCATGATACGTCTGACGACTCTGGGATGTAATCAGGCACCGCATATGAAAATGGCTGTGCTATCTTTCCTAAATGTACATGACTACCAATCACTTTCACGAGGAGTAGCTATGGTGTTGTTTTCCCAGCTGTGCTAAAGAGAACTGTGCTAAATAATTTCCCTTGCTTTGTCCCACATCCCAAAGAAGGTGTTTTCAGAAGGAGGTTAGAATAAGAGAAGAATCCCTATTTCCACAATGAGTAAAAACCTTCTGGTCCGCACAGGGATTTGCCCACCGCATCAGCCTCATTAACACACAGCTCCAACCAACTGAGCTAAATAATTAGGGTCAGCTAAAGATAGAATTACCATTAATTGTTTTCAGATTTCAATCTCTGGGCCTTTCATTCCAGGATCCCTAATTAAAATAAGGAAGAAAAAAGTGCTCAGAAATGTAGAGTCAATTTATGCTTCATAATCATCTACTAACAAGCCAAATGGCTCATTTATGGAGGATGCTATCCAAAGCAGGTTTTCCAGTAGTAGATGTTCGAATTCCAGGCACTTGAGAAAAATGTTGCTAAATAAACTCCAGATACCACTGTTTTGTCTAGTTAACACGTCTTCCCACCCTTCTTCTGGGAAAAGTTCCACCCCCTCAGGAATAGGAGTAGTTGCATCAGCTAAGCCTCTAAGTGTACCTTGGCCCATGGCACTCATACTGATTGGTCTGAAGTGTCAGAATAGAACCTAAGAGGTGCTGGTAATATTCATCTCTGGGATTCTTTCCAAGAGGAAGCTAAGACAGAATGTGTTCTTGACATTGTGGTCTTGAAACTATTAATATATAAGCTATATTGGCTTGCAGCCATTTCCAAAGCCATACAAAGAGAAGTGAAACCCACATGCAGAGAAAAACAGAGATGAGAGGTCAAGAAGGATGAAGAGAGACGCCTGATGGCATTTGAATCCCCCCTTTCATCTGTCCCTAGCTTTACTCATACCATTCCCAATTACAAGGCTTTAAAATTTCCCATTTTTCTTAAACTTTTCTTTGCCTGATCTAACTTGGGTTTCTATCACTTGCAATCAAAATGTCTTGATTAATAAGCCACCACACCAGAATTACTTTCTTTAAATATTGTTGAGACTTGCTTCATTTAAAAGACCCTAAAATTATAGGGGCAATTTAGGCATACCTACAGAAAAGGCATACCTACATTTAGGCATACCTACAGAAAAGATATACATATAAGTGTATGCATAAACATAAGAATAGTTCTTCATAAAGGCATCACCATAAGTTTCTAGGAGATTGGACAGGCATACAGCCAACTATATAGCTGACTAGATAAGAACATAAACATCAGGATATAACTCTAAAAATCTCATTACATTACTGGCTTAAAGAATAAAGCATGATGATGATACTAACTTTTACTGAGTTGCTACAATGTGCCTTTATATCTATTACCAGATTTAATCCTATAACAGCTCTGTTAGGGTGAATTAGTTATCTACGGAGGTCTGACAATTTAACTACAAATTCAGTGGCTTAACACAACATGCCTTTATTATCTCCCAGCTTAGCTGGGTCCTCTGCAGGACTGCAAATAAGTTGTCAGCCTGGGATGCAGTCTCATCTGAGGCTTAGATGGGGAAGGATCTGTCTCTTGACTCACTTGGCTGCTGGCTGCATTCAGTTCTTGTGAGCTGTTGAACTGGGCCTCATTTTCTTGCTGGCTGTTGGCCTAAGGCTACCCCAAGTTCCTTGTCATGGGCATCTCTCTATAAGCAACTCACAACAGGGCACCCTGCTTCTTCAAAGCTAGCAGGAGAGAAAATCTCCTTGCAAGACTGATGTTTCAATCATATGTAACATAATCATGTACACATAATCATGTTTGTCCTGTCACCTTCGCCATATTCTGCCGGATAGAAGTACAAACATAGGTCCTGCCCACAAGGTAGGGCACATGGGAGCCACCTAGGGTCTGCCTGCCACAGAGGTATACATCATTATTTCTTATTTTATAGAGGGGGATGCTGAGGCTTCCTTAATAGACAAGTGACAATGCAAACCTATGCTACAAATCCAGGCAGTTTGCTTCCACTACGCTCCTCTTTATGGGAAAAAGAAAAACAAACTAGATATGGCAAGTCCAATACCAGTCTCAGACCTGATGCTTACCAGCTGTGTGAGCTGGGACAAAAGTCTTGATCTCTCTGATCTTCACTTTACTCTTTCCTTCTGTAAACAGAAATGATAAATAAAAGCATTTCTGCCTTTCTGTGATGGTTAAATGGCATGATGTATATAAGTATACTTTGAAAGGCTAAAAATAGTGTGTGAAAAATATTACCCTGTATCCCTGTGATATAGAAGGAAGATATAAATGAAATTACTCTAAATTAATTTTTCCCCAAATAAGCAGGTACTGTGTTTACTATGAGTTGCTACAACTCTACGCACTTACATGGTCAAAGGCCAATAAATCATCCACTGCTTTCTGCAACAGTGACACCGAGTCCAGTCTTGTTGAACAGAGGGAGATGGCGAGAGGGAGATGGCGAGAAAAATATCTGAGGACACATGATGCTTCACCGTCACCAAGACATGACACTCGAGAACCCTGCCTAGAAGGACAGATGGGTTTATCCAAATTTAACCCTATACTTCTGCTTGTCGTAGGCCACAATACTAAAACGGCTAGACTTAGAGAGAACTTTGATAACAATGGATGGGAAAATGAAGGAATTTCACATCTAGTGAGCATGTCCTATAAGTTACCATTGTTCTAGGCAGTTCATGGATGTTATTTCATTTAACCTTCAGAAACTCTCTGAAACAGTCATTATTAACTCTAATTTCAGATTAAGAAACTAAGAATCAGAGATGCGTATAACTTTCAATATAGAATTCAAATCCACGACTTCTTCAAGTTGGACAAATAGAGGACATACATATTTAATTACACACACACATATACATACACACTCACACATAATGTGTCACAGTGGAATTCATTCATTTATTCAGTTATTAAATCACCATGGAGTAACTGAGCTCTTATAATATATTAGTCACAGATATATAAAGCAATGGGAAGTCAGATTCAACGTCACAGAATTTTGAAAGAGAAACCATTGACTTGGGACTCAAAAGGCATCCGTCCTTGCATCTGGCTGTATTGCTAACCAGCCATGTGTCCAAGTCAACTGATTTAGATTCTGTCGTCCAAGCCTTGTAAAAACGGTGTCAATCCCCTCTGCTCTGTTTTCACAAAGCAGCTATGGGTATCAAATTAATTAATATACCTGAGAAAATAAAGCAGTATAAATGTAAGGAATTATCACAGTCATGGATAAACAAATCCAATCTTGGACCTACTTAGCTTTGAGTAATGGTCAAAAAACAAACATCCTCACGCAAAATCACTTTGAAGCACGTTCAAATCAAAACAAATAAGGAAACGATAACAACAGAACACACACTGAACTGACTGGGCTGCCCACCCCGAAAGGAAAGCCCTGGATGGGGATGGAAGGCCCTTGTCACAAGGAGAGTTCAAGCCAAGGCTTATCACTGGGGCAGATTCAGATTTTGTGGGGCCTCAAGTGCAAGTTTATACCATTTTGGTGAGTATTTGTAAGAAAAAGAGCACATGCTTTCAAATACAAAATTAGATTAGAAAAAGAATATTTTTTATGATGAGAAAATGTACAACAAACTCCAAATTAAACAAACAAGAAAAAACAACCGACAGACACCACGAACATTATAAAATTCATAAAAAAGATGTTTTTATTTTTTTTTCATTTTTCTGTTTTTGTTTTTAAAAGAAAGCATTGTTTTTCTTAAAGATTTCCTATAATAAAAATTTTTTCAGTCATTTGTGACCATTTTTAAATAAAATATTTGTATTTTACTATAAATAGCAAAAAAAAAAAAAAATCCACTGAGGTAAACACACATTCTTCAACACAAAGAACATTTTAAAGCTCAGATTTGAGCTAAACCTAGTAGTAGAGATCTTATTATTTATGCTTTCTTTTTTAAAATATGTTTTTAAATTAACCTACTTGATAACACTTTTTTCCACCTCTATATCTTTTGGATACATACTCTTTGATTACCTCTTCATATGGCAATGATGTTATAATTTTCAGTGAAGAGATTAAAGAAACAAGATCAGTTTTTCCTCTGGTATGGTTGACTGGTTTTTAAAAATAATAATTTTTTTTAGTTACAAAACAGAAACAGACTCAAAGACTTAGAATACAAACTTATGGTTACCAAAGGGGGAGGGGGAGGGGGAGGGAAAAACTGGCAGTTTGGGATTGACATGTACACACTCCTATACTTAAAATAGATAAAAGGACCTACTGTAGAGCACAGGGAACTCTGCTCAACAGTCTGTATTAACCTAAATGGGGAAAGAATTTGAAAAAGAATAGAGACATGTATATGTATAACTGAATCACCTTGCTGTACACCTGCAACTAACACAGTATTGTTAATCAACTCTACGCCAATATAATATAATTTTAAAAATAAAAACATAAAAATATAATTAAAAATAATAATTTTTGAACAGTTTTTCCTTCAGCTTAAAACCAATTCCCCATTGGCAATATAAGGTACATTTTTAGGATTGTTGCCAAATCTGGGGCACTTCTATTAAGTTTCTTTTCTATTTGGGCTATAACATTCAGAGGTATTCTCTAAAGACCAGTATCTGGCTTCATACATTTCACACCTTGTTTTTCCTCTCTGTTGCACATAACTTCAGTGACAGGCTTTTTAGAATTGGCTCATACTGAGATCTAAACATTTCTGTTATGTTTCTCTCTGCGTTACTGATGACACAGAAGACATCCCAACATGACAGCAAGTTTGGTCAAGAAGACCCTTAATGAGCTTTCCATTGCTGTAATGACATAAACTTCTGCTCTTTAATTCATTAAATGGACCTTTGAACTCTGGAAGCAGTAAACAGGCAGACGTGTATTATCAGACAGAGGCTGAGAGAGAACATCGGGGTTGAAGACTGGAGCTAAGCCTATGGATGAATCTTAGACCCCTGCTTCGTAAGGGAACGGTCACTCTTGTTCTCAGTTCCTCCTCAGGCCACAACTATGGTTATTTCAGCCCTCAATCCTTGCCCCTACATCCTAAGGTTACTGTGTGAAGAAACCACCTATACTCGTTGGGAGAAGCAAACTGCTCTAACAGCTAGTCCCCAAATATAAGAATGACTCAAATACAGGGAAGGTTCAATTCTTATGCACAAAACAATGCTGGGAGGGTGAGCAGGTCGGAAGTGAGACTCTCATCCGTGTGGTCACTCAGGGACCCTGGATGACAGAGATACTACCAGCCTCACCATGTAGCTTCCAAGGTAACTCTATTAGTCTGCTAGGGCTGCCAGAAAAAAAAACACCACAGACTGGGTGGCTTAAACAACAGAAATTTTATTTCTCACAGTCCTGGAGGCTGGGAGTCCAAGATTAAGGTGTCAGCAGGTTTGATTTCTCCTGAGACCTCTCTCCTTTAGCTTGCAGACGGCTGCCTTCTTGCTGTGTCCTCACTGGCCTTTCCTCTGTATGTGTGTAGCTGTACTGTCTCTCTGTGTCCTAATCACCTCTCCTTGTAAGGACACCAGTCAGACTGGATTAGGGCCCACCCTAATGACCTCCTTTTCACCTAATTACCTCTTTAAAGGCCCTGTCTCCAAATACAGAGGTACTGGGGGTTAGGGCTTCAACATGTGAATTGGGGTTACAATTTAACCCGAAACAGTTATCCCTCATATTGGTTCATATTGAGAGCTAAACATTTCTGTCACGTTACTGATGACACAGAAGGTCCAGTCACACAGAAGTGGAAAGAAATATGGAGAGAAATAACACTGGGTGGCTTTTATCAGCCAGGCCCAAAGTACAGGATGATCAAATCCAGTCCCATTGCTTCAGCTGGACTCAGACATGGAGCGGCCCTCACATGGAAAGCTGGTAAATTGGTATCCCTAGGTAGCCACCGCCTCCTAGCCAAAGTTCACACAATGGAAGGCAGGACACATTTTTGGTGAACAGGAAGGCATCTCTGTCACAGCTCTGTGTTCAAATCTGTGGGTTCTTTATTAAAATGTGGTCGAGAACTCACATAGCAAGAACTCAACAGATATGATTTTATTTCATTTATCTTCTGTTTCCTGCTCTCATCCCCTAATTTTATTGATCTTGCCATCTAGCCATGTCCTTGACCCTTTTTTTCAAACTTCAAAACACTAGAGTTTCATTGTTTTTGCAGTTTTCCTTTTGCTTTATATTTCATTCTCCATTTAAAAAGCTTTGCATGCTTAGGGTTTCAGGGAGCCAAGCCATATTATAATAACGCCTCCTCTATCTAATTTCTGGAGAGAAAGGCAGTCTAGAATGAGGGGGAAATGTGTGTGCGTGTGTGTGTGTGTGTGTGTTGAGAGAGCTGTAGAAAAAACGGATCAATTTCAAAAGACCTCATTATTCAGTGAAAGAGGGGAAAAGGTATAACAAGCTAATCTCAACTCTCGGCGTCAGGAATCTGAGCAACTTTATTTACCTAGAATTTGAACACATAACTTTTTGAAAGGCTAATCAGAATTAATGAATAGAAAAATTAAGGGCTAAAATTAATGCATGGAAAACAGGAAAAGAAACATTACAATCAGGCATCAAGTTTGCTCTATTTAAATAAGCTGAAATCTATTAGAATTCAAAAAATAAAAATCACCTTAAGACTCCCCTCTCCCTTAATATTAAAAACTAAATGAATAAAAGAACCAAGAAAAGGAAATCTAATAGTAATCATATAATGTGCATGATGGGATGAAAATAAAGGTCAGTTGAAGGGGTGAGAACACACCAGCATCAGGTAATTTGAGAATTCGGGGCAAGGGGGCACCATTCATAATACTTTTTTTGCAAAGGAATCTGGGTAACAGAAGGAGGGCAAGGAATGACTTAATTCTTGTTTACTGCTGGGAATATACAGACATCTGATTCACTGATAGGGCTAAATTAGCTGCTTCTCCACTGATGCTAAAGATACCCTTCAGTACCTTCTGCTAGAAAATCAATTTCCTTGCAGGAGAGTTTTGAAGAAAGCTGGGGGACCTTCTACTCTTATGCTAAGTAACTAGTCACAGCAAAGCACACTTTTATTCCTAAAATGACCTCTACAAAACACAGCACCTTTAGTCTGGCAAATCACAAATCCTTTCAATCTAATTAGTTTTACCATTTAAAAAATTACAAAACAACTCAGGTATTCCTGCTTATTTCTTATTGCTTGTTAGTATTTACTAAATGGTTTGTTAAAATGTCTCCAAACAACAGTGAACAGCTCTGGAAATATATGCATATGTGTGTGTAAGGCTCACTCATATCTGGCGTCTAACAGTATAGAACAAAATAATTGTCACGATATTCGTAGCTTTTGATAAACAAGACAGAAATTACCAACATAGGTCACTTTGAAGCTGGAATTTAAATGTGTTATAAAAGAATATGTACATTTTCATGACTTATGAATCTGCAGTAGAGTTCTTTATTACAGCAATATCCAAATTACTACTTCCTCTTTGCTGATTAGTTTCTGAAAGGCTTCCGAAAAGTCAGAAGGCACCCCATCTGACTAAATCACTAGAACATTGATTTTGCCCTTATCGCATCTTTTAAAAATACAAACCTGAAAGTTTCCTTCTTTTCAAGAGCCTGAATTTCAGCAACATCCCCTCTGTCCTTGAGACTTGTGTCAATAACCATATCTACGTTCACAAACCCAAATGTGTTCGGGAATAGAGAATTCTGGTTTCTCTAGCCCCCGAGGATACCAAATTTTCATTTCTACTTAATAAAGTTGAGAGTAAGTTGTCTCAGTGCTCATGGGCTGATAAGCTAAGTTCTCTGTGAAAATTTTCTAGCAAGAACTTGAAGTACACACATGGGTGATGGGTACACAGAACTGAACTAACTAGGCTCTAGAGAGCTGGACTTGGGACTAGCTCTGTTATTAAACAGCTGTGTGTCCTTGACCAAGCACAATCCTTAGGACCTCCTGTGCACATCTACAAAGTGAGGTACTTGGATGAGATACATGCTAATGACAGCTAATGCTCCAGAGTGCCCTTGTGGCCCAGACACTTCCCTTTGCTTTACACGGATTAGTTCACTTCATCCTCAGAACAACCCCAAGAGAAAGGTACTTTTTTTTTAACCCATCTTTAACCTTTATTGTTGGAAGTGTAACACATACCGAAAAGTGCACAAAACAGAATACACAGCTCAATGAATTACAGCAAAATGAATACAGTAGGTCCCCTACATACGAACGAGTTCCATTCCAAGAGTGCGTTCATAAGTCCAGTTTGTTCCTAAGTCCAACAAAGTTAGCCTAGGTACCCAACTAACACAATTGGCTATATAGTACCGTACTGTAATAGGTTTATAATACTTTTCACCCAAATAATATATAAAAAACAAACACAAAAAATAAAGAAAACATTTTTAATCTTACAGTACAGTACCTTGAACAGTACAGTAGTATGTACCAGCTACATCACTGCTGCTTTTACACTTGCTTCCGGACATCCTGGGCTTGAAATAAAGATACTGTACTACTGTACTCTGTACTGTACTGTAAAGTACACAAAAGCACAACCACTTGTAGAGGATGCACGCACATGACAATGTACTCTAGACATGGGAACTAACTTATGTGATTGAACATGGGGACGCATATTCACATCTTTGAAAGTTTACAACTTGAAAGTTCCTATGTAGGGGACTTATTGTATTGTATAACTGCTAATGAGAAAGATACTTTTATAACCTTTGCTTTACAGATGTAGAAACCCCATGCAAAGCAAAGTTACCAATCTTGCCCAGAGTCAAAACAGCAAGTGAGCGAGAAGCAGACTCAACCTCTTAGCCATCCCATTGTACAGCTAAGGTCTTTTCTAGCCCTGCTGTGCTCTGATGTATCTCAACCTCTCTTACAAAGCACTCAGATCCAGTGTCCTTGGTAAGATTTTTCAGACAAGTAACATGGCGGAAGGAAAAGCAGCTGGACCAGGGACCAGGCAAGTTGCCTTCTCTCCCTCCTGCACTCTTAAGAAGTTGTGTGAAGCCAGGAAGGCTACCAATAAGTTTTCCGTGCTACACAAATCCTTAAAGTCCCTCCCAGTTCATCTGTGGGAATTTAATTCTGAATCATGGCACACCTCTCATTGTGAATGGAAGCCTAGATTCCTAGTACAATGATTCCTTCCCTCCTAGGTTGTGAGTTGAGTGGTAGCCTCGCAAAAGACATGTCCGTGTCCTAACTCCTGACACCTGTAAATATTACTTTACATACAGCAAGAGACTAAAGGTTACCTTATTTGGGAAAAGGGTCTTTGTCATGTAATAAAGTTAAATATTTTGAGATAAGATTGCCCTGGATTATCCAAGTGGGCCCACCAGGCTAAATAATTAGAGCAAAAAACACCTGCATTCCCAAAATGACCTCTACAAAACAGGGCAGAGTTAATCTCGCAAAGCACAAATGTTTCTCTATCCTTTAACTCTAACCAGTTTTACTGGAAAACAAATTAAAAACAGCTCAGATTGTATAAGATAGAGGCAGTGGGAGATTTTAAAGCTCAACACACAGAGGATAAGAGCATGTGAAGATGGAAGCAGACCTTGGAATGAGGTGGATGCAAACCAAGGGTTTCTGGGAGCCAGCGAAGCTAGAAAGAGAGCAGTGAGGATTCTGCTCTAGAGCCTCCAGAAGCAACCAACCCGGCTGATACCTGATTTTGGACTTCCAGCCTCCAGAACCATAAGAGGTTAAGTTTCTGCTGTTCGGAGCCACCCTTGGCAGCCCTAGTAAACTAATAGAGTATCTTATTCAGGATGACTTGGGTAAGTCAAAGAGTCTGAATCATTTTTATATCCCAGTGATTGCACAGTAAATGAGCAACAAACATATTCTTTTAACTATAAAATCACATCACAGAAATCCGTACACGTTAGGTCCTTTAAGTGTAAGTTGGGAAACAGTGGCAAGGACGATAAACTTAAATAAGGAAAAAGTCCATCAGGAAAAGAACAGAAGTCGACCTAATATAAGCAATTGTAGTCAAGAAGACTTGAGATTTAAACCTATCTTCCGGCCTTTATGCGTCTGTAAGCATATGTGTATACATGTATAAGTACAGGCATGTTTAGATCCAACCTGGCAGGTCTGTGAAGTCATGTCCCAGAGGGTTAAAGAAACCAATAACTTAAACATTCTTTTTTTTTCTTTAAATTTTCTTTATTTTTTAATTTTTAAAAATTTTAGGGCTTCCCTGGTGGCACAGTGGTTGAGAGTCCGCCTGCCGATGCAGGGGGTGCGGGTTCGTGCCCCGGTCCGGGAGGATCCCACGTGCCGCGGAGCGGCTGGGCCCGTGAGCCATGGCCGCTGAGCCTGCGCGTCTGGAGCCTGTGCTCCGCAAGGGGAGAGGCCACGGCAGTGACAGGCCCGCCTACCGCAAAAAAAAAAAAAAAAAAAATTTAAAAAGTTTTTATTTTATATTGGACTATAGTTGATTTACAATGTTGTATTAGTTTTAGGTATACAGCCAAGAGATTCAGTTATAATATACATGCATCTATTCTGTTACAAATCCTTATCCCGCTTACAGGTTATTACAGAGTACTGAGCAAAGCTTGAGCTTCTTACAGGATGACTGATGAGAGGGCAGCTTGTTGAAATCCCTTCTGCTTGGAACACGGCAAAACCAGCTGAAACCGGATAAAACCAATATGGTGAACTGGAGCCTGTGCAGTATAAACCTACTTGTCAGACGGGCGACCTATTGACGTCACAGCCCAAATTCCACAGCATATTTCATACCAGCTCCCCTGAATTTGCACGTCTGCGCCAGGTAGAGTTATGAAACCTATTTGCACCTGCGTATAACACTTCTTTAAACTTTGTAATCCACTGCTTTTCTCCTTTCTTCACTGCCCCCAAACCCTAACCCTTAAATATCCCCCTTGTAAACAGCTTTTAGCAAGAAAGAGCTCTCTGCAGGGGGCCCCTCTGGTCTTGTCACTAACTTTAAACCAGGCCCTCCCATGCTCTACTCATCTCTGGCCCAAGCACACCTTTCCAATCTATGGATCACACCATACCTTGCCTAACCTGTTGGTTCTTTCCGTACATCAAAGTAGAAATGAAGAATGAGTAATTAACAGATGACCAGACCTCTTCCCTAGCTTCCCCTTCAGCGATCTCACAAACAAGCTGCGTGAACAAGACAGCATCTAAAGAAAGGTCACAAGAAGTCAACAAGCCTGTACACAGCTAGGGATGGCGATGACTCCGACCCCTAATCTCAGTGAGTAACTGAGATTACTTCCCTTTTCCTTTACAAAACTTTCATGGCTGAGCAGAATCTTCGGAAGTGGTTTTGGGGGGGACATTGAGTCCACCATCGCCCCAGATTGCCGGCATTCTGATTAAAAGCAACTTTCTACCAACATTTGCTTCTCTCCAGGGTATTGATTTTCCAGCGGCAAGCAGCCAGGCCTGAGTTCGGTAACAACCTCACCTTGCTATTGGGAAGACAGATTTGAACTCTGCCTCTTGTTTCCTTGCAATAAAGCTTTCTCCACCCTGCGAAGCCCGTTGATTCCCTATCTGCTCTTTGTGTCACACGAGGTCAAACAAAGTCTACTCAGTTTTGTAGCACCTGTGGTTTTTCCTTTCTAAATTCACTCAGTTACTCAGCCAAAACAACACCGATAAAACACAAACCTGATGATCATATTATTCTCCTGCTCAACGCAATCGATGTTGTAAAAGAGACTTCACCGGAGAATGGCAGTAGACGTTGCAAAATCGGCAGCAGCTTTAACGTTCTCAGCCCAGACACACTAGGGGACCAATGACGGGGAAGGTCCCGCTATGTTCTGAGCTTAATTGATAAGGTGATTCTGGAAACTGCATTAGATAAAGAGGAGACTGGAACCCTAGTTAAGTGCAGTCTCTAGCAATTCGTCCATGTCGTACCAGAGACAGAACAAGGGATGCGATTATTTCATGTATGTGGAGTCAGCACCCTGCTCTGGACACCAGCCTGGCATCTGTCTTCCGTGCATGATGATAAGAAGTAGGATGCAATGGTATGTGTAACTTGACTAAAAGCCCATCAGAATTAGCAGTGTAGGTATTCAAGAGCCTGTTAGCCAAACATTTGCACATATTTCAGTGTAAGGGAAAAGTATTTTAGAAGGCAACAAAGAGTACATCAGAAATACAGCATGGGGATGGGGCTTCCCTGGTGGCGCAGTGGTTGAGAGTCCGCCTGTCGATGCAGGGGACACGTGTTCGTGCCCCGGTCCGGGAAGATCCCACATGCCGTGGAGCGGCTGGGCCCGTGAGCCATGGCCGCTGAGCCTGCGCGTCCGGAGCCTGTGCTCCGCAACGGGAGAGGCCACAGCAGTGAGAGGCCCATGTACAGCAAAAAAAAAAAAAAAAAAAAAAGAAATACAGCATGGGGAAGTTTATGTTTGAAAACAAAAGCAATCAGACATCTCTGACTACTTTGTATTTTAAATTGAGGCCATATCTAGGCACCAGGTCTACCAGGTCTTGTGTTCCAAACAGAGGAACAACGACTAAAATGGGGCTGATTGTTATTCAAATGAAACATCTCAACTCTTTACTGAAGAGTTCACCTTCTGCCAATTTTTAAAACCTCTTCCCTTCTCCCCAACCTCCTGGGTCCCTTCCTAGTGGCACTTTTCAGTGAATAGACATGAGATTGGGATGAGACTTTTTCTACTTTCCTTAGCAGGAAACTTTGTGTTAACAAAGTTCCATTTTATACGAAAAAGCCAGTAATTAGTCTCACGCAAAGCAGTCACTGAGTGCAGAATTGGATTCAGGCTCCCCCTATGCCAGGGCATTTTTCTTTCGGTACCCAGGGCTGTCTTTCAGCATCAGATTGCACGGAATGGCAATCAAAGTATTTTCATCTCAGACCACCGGGTTTTCATTTGAATGCCCTTAGTCTATCTGATTGCGTGTTTCAGTTTTGCCCAATATGCTGAAACCTGATTCATACACCAACAGGAACACGGGTGGCTGTGATAGAATGCCTGTCAGTGCACTTCACCCTAACCATGTCACAGTAGGAGGCAGTTTTCCACAAAGGGATCACGAGGCAGAACTGGCAAAGGGGCTCTAAGTTGCAAACTGCTAACGGGTGTCATTACTATGCAAATCCTTTGGTTGAACTCATCACAAACTAAATACAGTAGGTAAGCAAGTCTATGTGCCCATGTGCTGTGCACATGTGTGTACACACACACACACACACACACACACACACACACACAACCACACACTCATTCCTTATTTTCTGAAGCAGTAAATGCCTAGCATGGGTTAACCATTAAGCAATGGAAAGCAATCGTTTACTTATTAAAAACCTGCATTACTTACCGTGATATTCATAAGGACTCTGCAAAAGCACAGCTTGGAAAGGGGAACTCCTTGCTGCAAATACTGGGTGGCTTTTTCCCCCTGATAATTATGCATCTGCTGTCTAAGATTAATCAAGGAAGTTAATGATGCAAAAAATTACATTTATAATCCACTCTGAATACAGCTGTACTGCAAGCTAAGTTTGCAGTCCTATTAAAGTAAATGGAATTAATGGGCTGTCGCTGGCAATCTTTATATCTATCAGTTACTAATTAACATTCTTCTGCAAAGAATAGTTTGTGGTGGGGAAAAAATAAAACGCACCTGAGTGGGAGCTATGGTCAAAGCTTAAGACAGGCCGAGCAGTGGCTACTAGAGATGACTGTGCAAGGTGTTCACAATGCAGGAATGCAGTGAGCAAGAGAACACCAATGTGCCCTGTCATCAGTTTTAAAAAAGGTGTGTGTGTGTGTGTAAATTGTTTGTCTTGCACAGCAGCAAAGGATCACCACTAAGGATGACCTTTAAGTGGGAAATGTCGCCTCCAGCTAATAATACAGGGGCCCCGAGAGCTGTAAAAAGGGAGAATTAAATGAGTTAAGTTCGAAAAATGAAAGCAGCTCGTTATCCTTGGAGATACTCAAGCACATTTGCTGTTCTCATCACAAAAAGCTCCCATTTGATTACTAATTTTATGTCTTCTGTTCTTGTATGAGTTTGAAGTGTCCCTTCCAACCCTTTACCGCTGTGTGTGGGTGTGCTAGTGTGTGTGTGTGTGTGTGTGTGTGTGTGTGTGTGTGTGTGTGTGTGTTTGGTCCTTAGCACACAAGGGGAGACACATTATTATTCTTCTGGATTTTAATTCTTTTTTTTTTTTTGCTTTTATTTCCTTAGCCAGAAGCATGTGCTTTGTCGCTTTACAGTCCAGAAGAGGCCAGTTTGCTAATAAAGGATACCATTTCTTTAACAGGAGACACTGAGCGTTTCCACTCATTTTTTATTACTCACAAATTGAGCCTCTGATGCAATGAAATCCCCCTTAGGTCTTTTCATAGATTAAAGATGAATCATTTTAATAGGAGAAAAGTGATGGAGGAGGAAGGCATTCAAAAAGAATGCTTTAAAAAGAAAACAAGGTCAAGGGCATTTGCCTTCCAATTTACAACATCCCAAATTTGTCTTGACACCAAACAATTAACATTAGTTTGAGAGATCATTAGTTTGTAAACTTCCCAGATTTGCGGGACTTGCTTTTTTCAGATAGGTTCATATTGACCCTCACCAAGCAGAAGAAAGGCACATTTTAAAATCTGAATTAGAGTTGAGTTACAATATTGTGTTAGTTTCAGGTATACAGCAAAATGACTTGGTTATACATATATATGTACACAACTATATTCTTTTTTATTCTTTTCCACTATGTTAATTACAAGATATTGAATATAGTTTCCTGTGCTATACAGTAAACCCTTATGATCCAACAATCTGACACCTGACATATATTCAGAAAAGATGAAAAGATAATTTGAAAAGATACAGGGACCCCAATGTTCATAGCAGCACTATTTACAACAGCCAAGACCTGGAAGAAGCCTAAGTGTCCGTCAACAGAGGAATGGCTAAAGAAGATCTGTAGGGGCTTCCCTTGTAGCACAGTGCTTAGAATCTGCCTGCCAATGAAGGGGACACAAGTTCGAGCCCTGATCCAGGAAGATCCCACATGCTGCGGAGCAACGAAGTCCGTGTGCCACAACTACTGAGCCTGCGCTCTAGAGCCCATGAGCCACAACTACTGAAGCCTGCATGCCTAGAGCCTGTGCTCCGCAACAAGAGAAACCACCACAAGAGTAACTCCTGTTCGCCGCAACTAGAGAAAGCCAGCGGACAGTCATGAAGACCCAACGCGGCCAAAAAAGGAAAGAAAAGAAAAGAAAAAGATGTGGAAAGGCACATTTGTAAGAAGTCAAGTGATGGAAGAAATTGAGTCCTAGATTTTGAGTGAAAAGGTCAAGGTTGAAATTGTAGCTTTGTTTGTCAGTAAGCCAAAGGTCTTGAAGCTAGATTTTCCATCTACCCAAAGGAGGTAACAAACAGCACACACCCTTCCTTTCTCCTAAGGAGGTATTGAGATGTTCTCGACTTCATGTGAGATTACAGACAGGTGAGGGTTCATACATGTTGAGTGACTTCTCTGTGTTGAATTCAGTCCATCTGTATAGCTACTGAGAGACAAATGTATGATCAGTGCAGGCCCAGTAGATCAGGATCCCTGGGCTGGGACCAGGGGAGGGGTGAGCCTCTGAGGTCCCCAGGACACCTGTGGCCTCAGTGTCCAGGAGGGCAGCCTGGGTCCCTCCCAGTGCCCTGCGCACTGCTTGCTGTAGGAGATTAGGCACCAGTGAGGCTCACATCTGGTTTGAGTTGACCGCGCACATAGAACATGGGGTGTGTTTAGAGCGCTGGGTTACCACCGTCCACCGTAGACGCTGCCTGCATTGCCCGTGTGGTCCTGTGTGGGTCTCCCCTCTGTGTTCTGACCTTCCAGCTCTGCAGCACCAACAGGGGTGAGCAGCAACCTTGAACCTGTGCGCCCTTACCACAAACACCTAGGAAGGCCACCCACCCCTCACGGCAGCCTCCTCTGCCTTCCGAGGTGACTTTCCAGGCTGTTTCTGCTGGTCACTGCCCTCTGCGGTCCCCCACCTCCTGCTGTCCGCACAGTCTACCTTCCCGCCTGATGACGGTGGATATCTGTTCCTGAATGTAATTGCTTCCCCCTCCTCTTCCCTTAGGCCTCTACCCTCAGGGCTGGCAGCCTTGTGGCAGGCAGGGATGTGGTCCCCATAGAAAGAGATCACATTCTACAAAGGTACTGATTACCCCCTGAATTGCTCAGAACACAGTGGAAAAGATTCTGCATTTATGCTAGAAAATTTCAAATAGCATATTTCATGTCACCCCAAAACAATGATCCTTCACACTTTCTTGCAAACTCAGGAAGACATGCAATTTCTGTTCATCACCAAGGGGGAAGGACAGTAAGGACCTTGGAGAGGGTTTTGGGGGCCAATCTTCCCCCAGAACGGAATGGATAAGGCAACTCACTGGTAACAAGGCAACAGCCCTTAGAGGAATGGCGTTTGGGAAAAGCAGAAGCAGGATCTCTTCTGTTTCAACACAAACCAGCTCTGGAGAGCCCTGGCATTGTAGTAACAAAACTGTTCCCTCCTTCCAGTGGGAGATACAAAATCAACCAGGAATGGTGCATTGGACAATAAAGAACAGGACAAGATGGTGTCTGGATGTTACAAAGAAGCTTCATCTGCATTTGACCGGACAATAAATAAATACATAAGTAGCTCTTGTCCACCCATTATTCTAATTTTTCTCCAAATAGATCACTGTATCTCATACAGGCCCATGAATTTTGTAACATTCTGTAATCAGCTTGTTTTATAGACAGGAGCCCCATCAAGTAAAATTTGCCCAGGCTCTGCCTATGCTAAGGGGCAAGTTTGTGGGGTGTCATGTTTTGTTTGTTGCCGTTGTTTTATTTTAAAAATACATATATATATACACATACACATACAGTCAACTTAATTCTATGCTGAATTCAATCCATCTATGTAGCTCAAGAGGCCTTAGTTTACATTTCTCTTGAACATAATTATTATTTTGCTTTTTAATGTAAAATAAATGTTGTAGTTTGCCAAATCCTCACTTGACTTGTTGACGGCTATAATGCCTCTTACAGCCAAGGCTCATTTTAACTAAGACTCATGTCTTTAAACTAATTCATCTGTTCTTTCAGAATGATTTATGTGGTTGCTCCAAGCAAACTGCAATGGTAAAGGGAAATCATGGTTTAAAAATCTGGCCCCCAAATGAAAATGTTTATTCGCCTTTCTTTTCCAACTTGTCACTGAGAAAAAGTAATGACCAAATAATGTTCTTAACTAGGACTACCATTCTTTTATAGTTAGAGGCAGTATAGCCTGTTTGTGAGAACATTTTATTTACATTTTATTCCCTCTCGTCAGAGCTCTGGTCTTCATTGGCTGTGTGATCTTGGTTCCCAGTTTCCTCATCTGTACATAAAGACGACACAGCACACACTCTACTCGGTTGTTCAAAGGATCCAGACAAAAAAAGTAGGTCAAGAAATTAAGTATAGTACCGGAAGCCTAGAATCTTTTATTTTATTTTATTTATTTATTTTTGGATGTGGACCATTTTTTTAAGTCTTTATTGAATTTGTTACCATATTGCTTCTGTCTTATGTTTTGATTTTTTGGCCGCGAGGCATGTGGGATCTTAGCTCCCCAACTAGGGATCGAACCTGCACCCCCTGCACTGGAAGGCGAAGTCTTAACTACGGGACCCCCAGGGAAGTCCCAAGCCTAGAATCTATTTAATACATACAAGTTCCTATTATTTTATCATAGACCATAAAATAGTGTTTTGCCTTCATAAAACTTTTATAACATATTAATCACAAATTCCAAGAAGAAAGTGACTTTGCACGTGATTCTTAAAATATCGCTACAGTAGATGGTATGACTGCAAGTACCACAGCCATTTTGCTTTGCCTCTTTTTGTAATGCACAGCCCCATGATCCTAATTTTAAACCGTTTTTCTCCATTCAGAGTGTCATGACGATCTGAGCTGCACATTCTCCTTCCTGCAAAAGTAAAGCAGTACCACTTTGACAAAGATTAGTACTGAATTATGCATGTCAATGGGTTTGTAGAGAGTAGCTGAAATATGTTAAAATCATCAGGGTGCATTGAGAAAAGGGAGGAAGAGCCCTACGGTGTTTGTTTGCTATTTAGTTTGTTTTTTTCAGAGACAAAAATGGACTGAACCATGCATCTCGTCAAGATGGAGGATTCAGTTTGGTTTCTTATTCCCATTTCACGTGCAACCAATCAACATTCTTTCTTTTATGAAAACCAACAGCTCTATTTTAAGAGATGCCTCTGTTCATAAAAATTGCTTTCTATTGTCATCACAACCCAGTTTTGAAAATTACAGTTTGGGTTGCCTTTGGAGATTCCCAGGTTGGCCAAAAACCTTAGAAAGGAGCCCAGCTTTTCCTTGTAGGGAGGATTACCCTGTCATATATCTGCTCTCTGGGTGACCTACAAAATTAGTCCAATATGAAAAACTGACATTAAAGGAAGTAATTCTTTTTTTTTTTTTCATTTCAAAAAGTGCTGCAATAAAAATGACAATGCTACTTTCTAGTCAGACAGATACCTACAAGAGATGAAAAAAATACATGACCGGAATTGGAAAAGCTTTAGCTTATTTTAAAATAACACAAATCTGGGAAATACTCATACTCTGAGGCCACGTAATGACTACTGGCAAGAATTAAATTGGTGGAAATCCAAGCAGCTGGGAAAACGTTGGCTCAACCACTGCCAGGGAAACCTTGAGTCCCTACTCAGAACTCAGGAAGGAAACCATAACTCCCCAGCTCTCGCCCAGCAGCCTCAGAGGACCCAGTCGAGTCTCATGCAGGGTTTTAGTGCTGAGTATTCCCGGAAAACCATGAGCCAGCTGGGCTCTGAATCCGGGAACGTGAGGAAAGAACATCTTATTTCCACTAGAATCCACTCTTTAGTCTCCAGACTATTTCCTATTTCTGAGTTGAAGGCAAGTTTGAATGCATTAAAAGGTAGAGGTAAAAATCCTCAGAGTGACCTGCCAAACCCACCTGATTCCCACTGCCAAACATGTAGGCTTGGAAAGGAAGGATTAAGATTCCTTAAAAATTACACTTTGCAGGCATTTATTCACTCATGAATATTTTCATGATGTACCTCTTGCCTGTCTCTCAAAGACTTTGTTTGATCCAGCTTTAAGGATGAATACGTTAAAATTGTAATGTAACAAGATAGAACAAAATTGATTAAAAAATTTTTTGATTGTAGACCCCAATAGTCAAATAAAGTAATACACATATAATCTAATTAGCTTTACAAATAAAAAGTAAAGAAAATGTTTCCTAATGATTCCAAATTCAGAGTAAGAGAGGATTTCCCTGGTGATCCAGTGGGTAAGACTCTGCACTCCCAATGCAGGGGACACGAGTTCGATCCCTTGTCCCGGAACTAAGATTCTGCATGCTGCACGGCACCGCCAAGAGAAAAACAACAAAAAAAGACAAAAAAAAAACAAATTCAGGGTGAGAGATCTTTCTAAGTCTTCCCAAGGTCCACATTCTTGCAGATGCAGGTGCATTACGTGTTTTTGTCCTTTTTGTTGAGAGTCAGAAGAGGAAATGACCCAAACGAGGAGCAAGCAGGAAGGACTACATGAAAATTAGTAGAGCTTCTAAACCAGCTATGGTAAAGCTTTCAGGACTTCAGGGACAAAGTCATCCACTGAATCCTTTTCTGAAGCTAGGCCTCTTAAACAAGAATACTTAGCAACATTGCTCTCTTCCTTCACGGATGGCTGTAAGAGCACACATGTATTCAGGACGTTTGAACAATGTAAGAGAGCAATGTTACCTGATGGCATTAGGAGAAAAAGTCTTGACCCCAAATTTAGCACATCGTGTTTGTTTATCAGGGCTTCTTAGCTGTGCGAATCACAAACAACAGAAGAGATACAGAGGAAACCAAAATACCAAAAAAAAAAAAGGTTAAAAAGAGCTGCCGTAGGCAATGCACAGTAGTCTGAGGCAGACGTGGTTTTCCCATGAAACAACACATCAAAATGCGTGTCGATGGAGCAAGCATCACCCCTGAAGTGTCTACGGCTTTGAAGCTGGAAGAAAAGATCGATTAACGTAACACTGTTCCAGCCGGTTACACAGAAAGAGGTCTGCTTGCCATCTAACTGCTTTTGAATCAAGCCACAATACTGGGAGATTTTGCTATATACTATGAATATATCTGCTTTCACGAGTTTATTTTAAATTTTGTTGTGCAGACAACAAGCAGAGCGGACCAAAAATGTCAAGTGTTTTCTTTGCGAATCTATCCTGCAACAAGGAGGGGGCATATAAATAATCCTTTTGTCTGCGATTTACGAGACAAAATTGAGCCATGACCTGAAAGACCACTCTTCCCACCACCTGGAGGCTTTTCTCCCGTTCAGCCCTTTTTAGGCTGCGTATGAGGCTTCGGCAGGACGGGCTGCTACTGTCAGACGTTCAGAAAGCATGTGAGGTGGCAGTGCATTTGGAGGGCCTGGACCTGGGATGAAGCTGATACAAAAGCTCTTTACTCTGACACCAGGGCTTCAAGGGGCATTTCATTGTCAGATGGGACCCGGTTTAATTGCTCATGAGAACAACTCTGCTGCTGGGGGAGCGACAAGAACTACGGAAGGCTGTGGAGTTCACCAGAGGAAGCGTGAACTGGCAGCAGAGGGCAAAAAAGGAGGATGAATTCCCAGATCTGCCACCAACTGGCTATGCCATCTTGGGCAAGTCGTTTTTATGCATTTCCTAAAGGATACTCTTGGAGAGAAAGGATTTGAGGTGGCTTCTAGGAACGGCCTAGAGAAAAGAAAAAGTCGATAAAAGAAAATGAGAAAAGGAAGTTGCTTAGCATCTCCAAGTTTCTGTCTTCTAAGAAAGGCAGGTGAGTTTGTCAGGAGTTAGTCAATTCCATTCCGTGCCTTGGTGATTGGCTACCAGAGTGGGAACAACCTGGGATCTTCATTATACAGATTCCCTAGAACCACTCTGAAAATTCTCCCTTAGTAAGTCTGAGGAGGAATCACAGAATCTGAACAGATAACCAAAAATGGGAGTATTATTATTAAGTAACTGTAACAACCATAGCTCAACTTCCCCAATACTTAGCTTGCCAGAGACGACATAAGCAATCTCGTTTCCCATAGGACCTTCTAACTCCATGATTTTATGACTTCATGCACCCTGCCACTCGTATTTTGGCTGGGAAATATTTATTAAGGGCAGGACACTAATTCTTTTCTGAAGAAAATCCCCCAATCAACACTGTCTCTTATAATTAACAAACAGTAACTGTTGGGTTACAATGTAGACGATCAGACTAACTGCTCTTTTCCTCGTGATCTGTTCCCCGTCAACTCTGGGGAGAATGAGCCTGTCATACTGGGCAGTATTTCCTCTCTTCCTGCAGACTTACTGAAAGTTGTGGGCTGTCAAAGCCCTTTGCCATGGGCAATGAGAAGCAAGAGGGGCAGATTTCTTCATCCGGCCCCTGCTGGCCAGGCCTGCTGTGACCTCGAGGTGGAAGTTGATGGCCCTACCATCCCTCCCCACACAGCACTCTATGCAAATCTCCTTCTGATTTCCACGTGTTTCTCTCCAGACCTCTTCTCTTACCAGTTAAGAAAGTTCATTCTTAAAAAAGAAGAAAATCTATATAGGTAATTAGTTTCCAGAATCTAACATGCGATACATAACACAGAGTCACCTAGCTTTTGAAAGTCTACTCATGGATTAAACAGAAAGATGCAAAACTGGAACACACCGTCTTGGCCCACCCTAGACTTGCTTTGATGGTATTGTATTCTGACATCATTTCACTGGTCTCTGACAAAGAAGGGTGGGGAAACCCATCACAATATTTGCTGTCAGGATGTGATCAGATTTTCATCGTATTTATGGTGTTTTCTCTGGGAGGACCCTTGGAGAAAGTGTCCTTCTGTGTAGCTTTTTCAGTGCATCCTCCCAATTATCCCGCAAAGTAGGTTTTATTATCATCATGACCATTTGACAGATGAGGAAAGTGAAGATTATAAAACTTGAGAAATGTTCCCATAACTACTCAGCTAGTAAATGATGAAACCAGCATTCAAAATCAAGATTTTTCCAAATCCACAAACTTCGTTTTCAAAACTTTAATTGCATTTCTGAAATCGCCTGTATCTCAGTGTCACTCACACAGTACGTACACTTAGGCAAGTGACTACATCTTTTTTAGCCTCACTTTGCTCATCTATAAAATAGGGAGACACAGCTAAACAAACTCAAAAGTACATTCGAGTTTGGATGTATGAGGATTATTAAATCATTGCTCTCATCAGAAATGTGCAATTCTTTCCTCTTCACCACCATCATAGTCTTCGTCACAATCTCCATCACTAAAATCTATTAAGCACCTATTAATAGATTAATAAAATCTCATTCATATATAGTAATCTACTTAAGAGAATTTAATTAATAAAACCTATTAATCACCATGTAGAGTTTTACTTCTCTTACACACTCTATGAGCTAGTTTCTCAATAGGACCTATTGAGTTTCTCTATTTTCAAGATGGGGTAGGAGATTTAAAGAAATGAAGCAGTTGCCCAAGTCCACATAATTAGTAGGTGATGAAGAAGATAAATCCAAATATGGTGGTCCTTTGACTCATGTAAAAAAATATACTAAGGACAGCCAAGATAAGGAGAGAAAGCTTCCTAATGCTAGAACTTGGTATAAAATAAGTAGACATTCCTGATAAGCAGCAGCGTAAGGATTTTAAGGATGTATTCTCATCATGTTACTTGAAATAAAAGCTTTTCCTTTAACGCTTCAAATTCACAGAGGTGGATCCTTATTAATTTGGAGCTTATCTAAAATTCAAATTTATATAAGTACATACTACGTATATGTCTACTTGTGGATGTTCCCTCATTAAACCAATACTTACGGAATTCCTAATATGCGCTATTCTAGCCATCAGTGACATGGCGATGAACAAAAAATAAAAATCCCCATTGTCACGGAGATTACAATTTAGTGGGCGGAGAGACAGTCAATTATAATATGGGGGAAAATCGTAACATTCCTACCCTCGGAGAGCTTATGTCTAGTGGTGGAGAGAAGATATTAAACTAATATGTAACATGATGTCAGATTTTGGTAAGTCCTGGAAAGGAGGCAGGGCACACTGGTGAGGTAATGAAAACTGGTAAATTTTAATTAAAAGTAACCAGTTTGAAGCTGGCTTTCTTAATATGTTCATTTACTGAGTTGATACCATTAGTTTAAACCCTTGGGAAATATATGAAAATTTTACTTACTTCTCATGCTGATTTTTGTCAATTCAAAACAATTCTGCATGAAATATATTAAGTTAATCTCCAAAAGAATGTCGTTAAGGGGGAAAAAAGGCAATGTAATAGCATTTTGCTCTGGGAGATTGAACAATACTGCATGATATGAACTGGACCACAGAGTGTATTCTTTAATGAAAGGAACCAGAGAAAGGAGACCAGAGAAAGGAGACATAACAAATCTATTTTCAGATGCAGTGGACACAGACTGTTGCCTCCCCCTAATTTGTAGTGGAGTACATACATCATCTCTGTTGGATCGGATGTGACAAAATTTGGGAAAACAAAATATAAACCATCGTTTTGTGTGAACACTGGAATCAAGTTACATGGTCATCAAGCAATTTGAAGTCCTGAGAAATTATCTTTTCATGTATCTTAGTCAAATATCAAAATCTGAATAACTGAGGCATTTGCATTATACCTATTTTACTAATTTATTTGATGAATTAATTTATAGGAAATTTATTCTTTTTTTTTTATTATTTTTCCGGTACGCGGGCCTCTCACTGTTGTGGCCTCTCCCGTTGCGGAGCACAGGCTCCGGACGCGCAGGCTCAGCGGCCATGGCTCACGGGCCCAGCTGCTCCGCGGCATGTGGGATCTTCCCGGATCGGGGCACGAACCCGTGTCCCCTGCATCGGCAGGCGGACTCTCAACCAGTGCGCCACCAGGGAAGCCCAGGAAAGTTATTCTTATATACCCTCTCCAATATATTTATTTTGAACAAATCCATGATGTTATTAAAATGGATTTTTTAACCATTAGTTGAAATTGAAACATACTGAAGAAAAAATGTAAAATTCAGTATATTTGTGAGACTTAACAGAAAAGTTATCAATTATCTATCTGTCACAAGCTGGTATTTAAAGGCAGAGGAAAAAAAAGAAGAAATTCATTCATTTTGTTCCCATATCATATGGAAGTGAAATTAAAATAAAATCATTAGAAGTGTAGCAGTTTTTATTTTCTTCCATTATTTTACCTTTATTATTTTATCTTTATTTTACTCTATTTCATGATTATTCGGTTACCTTGAATAAGAGCTAGCTATATATAGCACTTGAATTATATAAAGTCGCATGAGTGTAGGTGTCAGAATGACTAATCTTTAAATTGCAGTAGATGTGTAAATGTAGAAAAACGAAACAACAAAAAGTAAAGAGGTGGAGCAAAAAAAAAACCAACACTTTAATATATTTACTTGTATTCAGCTATTGAGCCAAATTACTACTTGCAAGCTGTACTGAGTATTAGTTCTGGAGGCCATGATTTCACTGAGGAAACCCGAAATCCCTTCTTAAGTTATTTAGATAATCAATAAATTCATTAAGATTCTGAAAGCTGGAGGTTTTAGCATTGCGTTCTTGTAATGACTCTAGTACACAGAAAATTTACTATGAAGTATAAATATTTCATAAAACTGTACATTTCTTCCACCTCTAGCCTCTCATTAATGTATATATTGCATTATTCATAGCATACTGATAAACC
Organism: Lagenorhynchus albirostris; assembly: GCF_949774975.1. Taxonomy (NCBI): domain Eukaryota; kingdom Metazoa; phylum Chordata; class Mammalia; order Artiodactyla; family Delphinidae; genus Lagenorhynchus; species Lagenorhynchus albirostris. The sequence continues at coordinate 6,061,400 of NC_083099.1, read as the reverse complement.
TAGTGAATCTATGATCTTATATACTTTGTTAATGTTTTAAACCAGTGATACTGGCAGCTAAAGAAAGCAAATAAAAGGAAAAGATGGCTTTTCTTTTTCATAATAAAAATAAACCATAAAATCAGCCATAAAGGAAATCCGTGATCTTTAAGTTCTAAATAGCATTGAATGCTACACATCTCTGTTATTTTTGAAGCGTATTTTTAGTATTAAATTTGAGAGGGACTTACCACATTTTAATTATCATTTTCCAGTCAATATAAAGGTATGATATACTTAGTTCAGAAGGACATAAAGGCTAAGTAATATTCTAGTTTTTGCAATTGCATAATAACATTTCAGTAAATTGCATGCATGTTATGTGGCTGTGATGGCTTAAAAGTACACAAGTATCTAGCTAATCAAATTATATGTTAATTAACCAGTATTCTCAAGCCTGACATTTTCCTTCAGTATCATTTCAGGCTTACTCTTTTTTTGGATTGCAAAATTTTTCTTTTAGATTTCATTTTACAGAGAGAAGAGAACTGTCACTTAGAAGAAATGCAATTTAAAATGTGAGTCAAGAGAATGAGTTTAGTCATACATATCAAGGCAACTTGTGTTAATTAGCTGAGGATTTCAATGGGGGCAACCCAGGGTTTTGTTCTTCAGGTCTAATTGTGCTATCAAGAGGCACTTCCCTAAAAATCAAAGCAGATCTCTATTCAAACAGAAACCTACAGACACACACACATATGTACAGAACACTATCACAGCCTTTCTTTAGGTCCCTGTAGATTGTTTCAGGATTTTCATTTTTAAATATCTTTTATTCACCTATTCAATAAATATATGATCAAGCACCTACTTTGTATGAGGCATTGTGGTTGCCTAAAAATATAATGGTGAGGGCTTCCCTGGTGGCGCAGTGGTTGAGAGTCCGCCTACCGATGCAGGGGACACGGGTTTGTGCCCCGGTCCGGGAAGATCCCACATGCCGTGGAGCGGCTGGGCCCGTGAGCCATGGCCTCTGAGCCTGCGCGTCCGGAGCCTGTGCTCCACAACGGGAGAGGCCACAACAGTGAGAGGCCCGCGTACCGGGGAAAAAAAAAAAAATATATATATATATATATATATATATATATAAAAAATGGTGAGCAAGCTAGACTCAATGGATTCAGAAAATGTCATTGTTTTCTAAGAAAAAAATTCATAAACAATTAGATGATATTATTTTAGTTAAAATGTATCAAGTGCCCACCAAATGCCTGGCTCTGGTGAAAGTGACTGTTACGTATTAACTATTTTAATCATCACAACAATCCTACAAGTTATGTTATATTAATATGTCTTTTACGGAGATGGGAAAGTTGAGGCACAGTAGATTTAAGTGACTTGTCCCAAACTGCATAGCTAGTAGCATGGCTGGTATGGGATTCTAGCTCAGGCAATCTTGGTCCAGAGTCCACTGTCTTAAACACTGCATGACCTTTGGTACCTGACTCTGTGTGTGCACATCCATGGTCCATATTTGCCAAGGAACTTTTTTTTTTTTTTTTTTGCGGTACGCGGGCCTCTCACTATTGTGGCCTCTCCCGTTGCGGAGCACAGGCTCCGGACGCGCAGGCTCAGCGGCCATGGCTCACGGGCGCAGCCGCTCCGCGGCATGTGGGATCTTCCCGGACCGGGGCACGAACCCGTGTCCCCTGCATCGGCAGGTGGACTCTCAACCACTGCGCCACCAGGGAAGCCCACCAAGGAACTTTTGATGCTGAGTTTAAAGAATGTACTTTCTCCAAGTGGTCCAGTTTTCCCTTTCCATTCTCCTGCTGCTTCTTCCCAACATCTCTCGCCACAACACCTAGATTCTAGATTTTAGAGGACTTCAATGGTGAGCCTCAGAGGAAACTTCTTTGTTAAAGGAGGAAATAAACTTTTAAGAAACTCCTGATTGTTTCCACAAATCCAAAGTCTCTACTACTGGCTCTGGATCTAAATGGAATCTAACATTTGGTCCTAATGCCTTTGTCCCTGTACTTTCCTATCCTTATCTGTTATTGAACAAGTCACCCACAAAATTCTAAAGAATAATCAGAGGAAATTAAAAGAAACATAGCAGTAAAAATAAAACAATATTGGTCATTACGTTACACTGTACACATACTGACAGAGAAATTTTCACCTGCATTTTTCTTAAACATACTAACAAATATGAACAAACTCAAGCAAACAGAAACAATTCAAGAAAATACAAATAACTCACAAAAATTTTAATATGCAACATTCATTTGGGAGAAAATTCTCCAAGAGTTTTGTGTTTCTGCACTTCTGAGCAAAGGGGCTTGACAGCTTTCTGGACTACCATTTCAAGGATGTTTGTATAGCAAACAACAGCCTTGGAAGTTAGACAGTATCTTCCTCTGGGCAGAGGACAGATATTTTTTCCTGACCAGTACAACAAACATAATGTCTTTCACTGGGGCAAAGGTTGGGCAGGTTTGCTAGGAGCCTCCTTTGTAAGATTGTGATTTTGCTAAGCTCAGGGTTCCTCAGCTGTGAACCTTCCCTGGCATCACCCTGTGGCCTTGGTAGGCCAAGGGAACTGATGGGAACGTGAAGCCCCTGGTGCCTGACGAGTGTCAGTAATAAGTCATTTGTCTCTGACCTAGGAGCCTCATGTCTCCTGCCAGCATCTATAAAACTGTGGTAGACTTACTTCTTACCTTGCAATGTAGTGTGAAGTCTCAGATCCTGAACTGTTCCTGATGTATTCCAATTCAGTAAGAGGTACTTTGTGTCTAGAAATCTATTTTAATTACACTTTATTGAAATCTTTATCTACTTCTTGTAATCCTCAGATTTCTGGACAAATGCATAGTGAAATAGAAGCTTGTATTTGAACTTGACAAGAAATGACCCAATGGCAATCACAGAGAAACCTTTTACCTACAGAAATTTCCTCAACAGCTGAAGCATACACACCTATTCATTGGTATGAAACTACAAAGAAACGGCAGTTCTGACAGGTATTACAAGAGGCAGTTTCTTAAATTTACCAGATAAAGACATACACACACACACACAGAGCCACACACAGACACACACACACACACAGAGCCACACATATTCCAACTTCAAAGAGAGTTGACTTCATAATTCCATCTAATCCAACTACCACTCTGTGATTTATTGCTATTTCAGAACCTGGATAGAACCAATTCCAATTTTTCTAATTATCAAGAGTAATTCATATAATTGTTAAGTATATCATTTTCGTTCTTAAGTCCTTCAACAACATAGAACCCATCACTCCTGCAGTCCCTACCATCTCTGCTTTATCTTTTTTCCAGATCACTTAGCACCTTCTGACATACTTCATACATCACTTCCTTATTTATTATTTGCTTCTCTCCACTAAAATGCAAGCAGTATGATCTCTAGAACAATAACAGAATATGATACATGGTAGGTATCCAATCAATGTCTACTGAATGAATCAATAAATACATTAAATAAATAAATAGATGTGCTAATTGATTTTTTTACAAAATTAGGGAAATACTGAAAAAACAATTTTACATTCTACCTTAAAAATTAAAATATTATGAGCCTTGCATTAAATATTCTTTCAAGCCATTATTTTTTATGATGATATAAAACTCCATTTTACTAATGTAGCATAACTTAAATATTTCCTCATTGGTAGACACTTGGCTTTTATTCAGTGTTTTGATATCATACCTTGTACTCCCATAAATATTAATCTTTGGCTATCTGAACACTTCCAACGCAGGATATCCTCATTTCAGTGAACTCCTAATTATACAATTCTACATGAAAACAATTGTGTGACAGACTTGCTCTACTTTAAAAATTTTTTGATAAAGTGTAATTATTTGTATTAGTTATAGATTTTTTATTTAAAAAAAGTTCATCATATGAGTCTGCTGAAGAGAATTTCCTTCACCACACTACTATAGTTTAGAAAAAAGAAAATTGAGACCAAACATCTCAGACTTAGTTTTATTATATAATGAACTGTTCAAATATACTTTAAGTCTTTCAAATGATCTTTCTATATTATTTCTCTTTCCCAACAGTTTAAGTAATTGAACATTTAAACTGTTAACTCAAAATTATATTGGATTTTTAAACTGGAGTTCTTTTCCTCCTTGTTTAAAGTTTTAACTTATTTTATTTTTCCAAATCTTTGAGAACAAAATAAGCTTGAAATCCACTCTGTAACATGGAAGTTTTGCTGATCTCATACTGGTCCTCCCAATCTTTCTAATTCACACAGTTGTTGCAATTAACATGGTGGAAAGAGGGCCTTAGAGTTGAAATACACACACACACACACACACACACACACACGCACACGCACACGCACACAATTATTGAGATTATCACAGTAATTCATCATCATAGTTTTGTCTCTCTGGCTTCTTTCCCCTTTCTGACTGAACCATGGTATTTGCCAAAAAAAGTGTGAAAGAGGGTCCCATGCTTCTAATGTCTATCTCCAAATAATGGATCATCTCAGATTCACCACTCCTGAAATTCAGATGCTTACTATTTTCCAAAGCAATTATAATTTTTTTATAGACACTAAGAAGCACAATGGCTATTAAAGGTGAAAGTGCCTCCTATGATCTAGAGCTACCAACTAAATACTTATAACAACCATCCAGAAATTTTTGCGAATATGCTCTTTGGTACATGTAATGGCACATGTGAGAACTCAACAGCTTTGCCTCCTAGGAAAAATGTATGAAGGGGTGAGATGGTGTGATAACTCTAACAGTTAAAGAATTTCACTTACAAACTCTGAGAAGACCCCTTACAGGAAGTTAGAGCTTCTTTATGACAAAGCTCATGGTAGGTTGGCTCCTTCTGTTTTCTTAACCACAGGGTCAAAGTCTCTCCAACACACTAAATTTAAGTTTCACGCCAGTGCCTGCTCTATTCATTGGTCTGTAAACTTGCTGCATGGAGAACTGAGAGCCCTGTGAAGCAATACGTGATATATGCTATTATAATGCAAAGAGAACTAAAATGGGGCTCAGTTCTAGACCAGGGTTGAAAACTTTCTCTGTAAAGAGCCAGAGAGTAAATATTTTGGCCTTTGTAGGCCACAGGGTTTCTGTATGTTTCACCTACTCAACGTTGCTGTTGTAGCATGAAAGCACTCAGAGACAAGTTTTATTGACTGTGTTCCAATAAAACTTTATTTATGAAATAGGTGGCCCACTGGATTTGGTTCACAGGCTATAGTTTGTTGAGTCTCGGCTTCTATTGGTTTCTCTTCTGGCATAGTGACTAAGCACAGGTAAATCACCTAATTACTCTGGACTTTAAATTCACGACCTATACCATTTATAGAGTCTTGATGGGCTAAACAATACTGGCATGTATGTCCACACAAAAAAAGAAAATCACACATTGACCTCCAAACATTTTTGTTATAAAAACACATACCCATGGGGATTTGATAAGATGCTATATTTGATGTCTCTTCTTCAGTTACTCCAAAGGTACCTTTTGAGTATCCAATTGGAAAAAGGCGGTCTGAAGCATGGGTCGGTCCATCTCTAGCTTTATGAACATAGATAAATTAATTACTGCCTTTGTGTCTCATATCATTTTGTAAAATGAGGATAATTTAACTACACAAAATTTTTCTAACTGCATGTGTCACAGAGACGTTCAAATCTACAGGGCACCGAGTCATCCAGTCTTTCAGTCCACTCACTCATAAGCAAGAGTGTCTTGGTGCCCATCTTAATGTGATGGCGTTAATATCAAAAACAAACAAAGACCAACCTTGAAAATTTGCTGAGCAGACAAACCAGTTGAGCTACACAGATAAAGCTTAATTTAGCTTATTTCGCAAGATTAACCTGCCCTGGCTCATTTCTTGCTTATGCATAAGCAAAGTTTAAACGCTTTCCTGAAGCTGATAGCAGGTAACCACTAACCAAATCTGTATCCTTTAAGAAAATTTGAATACTATAACTCATCACTGTGAAGAATAAACAATCACTGCTTTCTCCCTATATACACTGCTTTATAAACATATACTCTTTTTCTTTTTTTCTTTTATTTTTGCAGCACGCGGGCCTCTCACTGTTGTGGCCTCTCCCGTTGCGGAGCACAGGCTCCAGACGCGCAGGCTCAGCAGCCATGGCTCACGAGCCCAGACGCTCCGCGGCATGTGGGATCTTCCCGGACTGGGGCACGAACCCGCGTCCCCTGCATCAGCAGGCGGACTCTCAACCACTGCACCACCAGGGAAGCCCGTATAAACATATACTCTTGAGCCTCACTTCATGTTTTGGTTTGAGGGCTCCCAGTTTGTAAACTGTCCCTTTGATGTATACCATAAAATTTTACTAGTTACTACTTCGATGATTCATTGGTTTTTCTTTTGCTATTTATAAACTTTTGACAGTTCAATGCCCAAAATTCTCAGCACTATCTCCAACAGTTGAAGTAGAGTTATAGTTTTCCTATATGTGTCATTGCTGTAACTACTTCCCTACTAGTTCCTGCAGTTACCATCCTTTCTCATTGGTCTGCTTTTGTCCACTCTAGAGATGACCCCACAACTTCAATATTCCTAGAGCTCTTGTGTTTAGGAGACTGTTATAAACAATTAAGGGGTACCTAGAGTAAACTTTAGCATGGGAAAGGAAGCATAATAGTAGCCAGCTTGGAGTAGAAGGCAAGCAGGAGGGTGAGAAAGAGAAGGAGGAAGAAAAAAAGAAAAAAACTAATTATAATGATTATTATTTATATGATTTCCTATCACTAGGAACTGCGTGGATCATATCCCTCTATTGTTAGTCCTCCTGCCATGTACTTTCCAAACAATGACTGCATCTCTCCCTTCTCCGTTCCCACACATCTCCCACTTTCTACAACCAGACAATGTAAAATTCTTCTCACTTTAGTATGCAGAACAAAGAACCTCTCCTCTTAAAAATCTCCTTAAAGTCTCCTTATAAGTCAAGATGAGCTTTGACATATTTTCACCCGAATCCCAATTTAATCAGTAGCTTTCACCAGCTAAGAGAAAGCAGAAACTTCTGGGTATATACACAAAAGGTTTGAAAGTGGGGTCTTGAACAGGTATTTGTACGCCTATGGTCATAGCAGCATTGTTCACAGTAGCCAAAGGTAGAAATAACACGCACATCCATCGATGGGTGAATGGACAAACAAAAGGTGGTATCTAACATACAATGGAATATCACTCCACCTTTAAAAGGAAGGAAATTATGGCACATGCTTGCAACATAGATGAGTCCTGAAGACAACCTAAGTGAAACAAGCCAGATACGAAAGGAAAACGTTATATGATTCCACTTACGTGAAGTACTTAGAGTATTCAAAGTCATAGAGACAGAAAGTAGAACCTTGGTTGCCAAGGACTGGGAGACAGGGGGAGGGGAGCTGCTCTTTAATGGGTACAGAGTTTCCGGTTTGCAATGTAAAACATTTCTGGAGGTGTTTGGTGGTGACGGTTGCACAACAATGTGAATGTACTTAATGCCACTTAATACACTTAGAATGGTTTAAATGATAAGTTTTATATTAAGTGTAATTGAACGTGATTTTAAAAAAGACAAAGCAGAGAAAATGCAATTGGTTTTTAAAAGCTAATGTTTTTGAATTCTAAGAGCTGGGCTCTTGAGCTTAAAAGCATAAGCTCTAAAGGCCGCAGTATATAGTGTAGCCACCATCAAAAGGCAGATGGAGAAAAACGCATGCTCAAGTAAGAGCCTTTTTTCTCACTTCAAAGTATAAGACCATCCTCTGGGCTGAGGAAGGCAGCAGAGAGTCGGAGAAGACGAAATCTTAGCGTTGGTTGGTAAATAGTAAAAGTCAAGCTGAGTGGCAAGATGACAGGACCACCATGTGCTTTTGGGGGAAAGGAGAAGAAAGGAGACCAGCTTGACCCCTGAACTCCAAGAAGGGATGAGGCAGGAGATAGATGGGCCCCAGGCTGAGCAGCTGAAGTCTGTCCCTTGTGGACAGATACTCCAAGGTAAGACAATGACGGGAGCAAGGAGAAGCTGAGTCCTGCACAGATAAGAGATAAAGAGACCACATATTCCTCATTCTCAAGGTCAAGGAGACTACACATGCACAGAAAGGCTCCTCTGGGGCCAAAGGGGAGGGGCGCCACCTCATAGTAGGTGATGTCAACCTACCCATAGGCCTCTTTGCTAGAATCCACCTTGGCTGAGAGATGCGCGCACACAGGGGAGGACCCTGAGATATTCTAAATCCGGACTCAGAACCAGGCAAAGAAAGCAAGATGACTGGCTAGAGGAAACCCGGAAGAAATGCCCCGTATAAGTGATTTAAACTACCATGAGGGCGTGACTCTGAGCCCACCCACATGAGTCTATTCACATGTATTCTTTTCCTTCTTAATAAACCCTTGACTTGTTTCACTACTTTTCATCTCTTTGTTGAAATTTATTTCTACAAAGCAGACAAGCCAGGGCCTTGTCACTGGCCACTGGCCCTCGTGGTCTGGTGGCTAGGATTCAGTGCTTTCACTGCTGGGGCCTGACTTCAATCTCTGGCTGCGGAATTGGGATCCTGCTTCAAGCTGCTGCAGGCCGAGGCCACCCAAGGTCAGAGCCAGTAACACAGCAAGAGCCCAAAGATTTCTTGTGCCCACCATGGTGCAGGAGCAAGACATATGTCTGCATGGGGGGTAGAGGGGATCTAAGCAAATGAGTGAGTCTACCTCACAGAGTTCCAGAAGGCTGCAATGATGTGACATTCAGTAGAATGGCTTCTTAACACACACCAGAGGAGCCATGAAGCTATCATGGCCTCAGGGAGCCTCTTCACTCTTCCAGAGATCTAGCGTGTCATGGAGGAAGGACTGAATTTATTTTAAGATCCTTCTTAGTGTGTAGAAATAGCTGGAATCGAAGTGACCTGCAGAGACCCTGTGTTTTAGAACTGTACTGACCAATATGGTAGCCACTAGCCATGTGTGGCTCTCGAAGTACAAATAAATTAAAATTAAATGCGATGAAATGTTCAAGCACTCAGCTGCATTAACCACATTTCAAATTCTCAATACCCACATGTGGATTGTGGCTACCCACTTAGAGCAGATACAGAGCATCACAGAAAGTTTGACTGGACAAGGATGGTTTAGAACAAAGAGCTATAATAGCAATTTTAGTGGCTGGACAACCAAGAATCATACGGAATAGACCAGGGTGCATCTCCCCTCTTGCCAATCTGGACAGAAAAAGACAAAGAACCAGGTGTCTCCTGCCCTCTGACATTTTTAAAGCACCTAGAATATAAACATAATCCAGGAAAGTAGAGAGAAAGACTCTGAATTAGCTAAAATTATATTTTACACATAGAATGAAAGTTCAAAATACAGGCATTTCAGGTGTGGTTTCAGACCACCGTAATAAAGCAAATATTGCAATAAAACAAGTCACATGAATTTTTTGGCTTCCCGGTGCATATAAAAGTTATGTTTACACTATACCGTAGTCTATGAAATGTACAATAGCCTTTTACCGAAAAGAATAATGCACATACCTTAAATCAAAAATACTTTTTTTTTGATGAAAACTGCTAACCATCATCTGAACCTTTATTGAGTTATAATTTTTTTGCTAGTGGAGGATTTGAAATACTGTGAGAATTGCCAAAATGTGACACAGAGACACGAAGTGAGCAAATGATTTGGAAAAACGGCGCCCAGAGACTTGTTCAACATGGGGTTGTCACAAACCTCCAATTTGTTAAAAAAAAAAACAACAACATCTGCGAAGCACAATAAAAAACGAAGTATACCTATAGATACTAAGTTCAGTTTTTTAGAAAAATGTAAACTTTCCTGCACACATAGCCTTACGGATTAAAACACGTAAACCAAACTTCCCTGAGATGGAACAGAGTTCCCTGTTCGGGTAAAAGTGACCACAGCACCGTTTTAAGATAAAATTGTGTCCTCCCCCTAAATGAAATACCCAGTTGGGGCCTAGTTTATAGACCTAGTTTACAGACGGCACTCAAAAATGGTAGCTTTTGTGATGACTACTCCGTACACACATCTTATTATAAACATACGAAATAAAAGTGGGTATCTGAGAAGAAGCAAAACCTCCCGATCTAAAAAGGACAAAACTGCCTTTGAGAATAAGCAGTCAGTAAGAGGCCCCGAGGTCCTCTAAGTCAGAAAGCTCAGTGTGGCTCTGAGGCAGCACTGCCTGAGAAAGTTCTGCGAATTCCAAACGATAGAATCTCCCAGGGTCTTGCCCATATGGGCAGTAGCAGAAATGGTAACAGCTGTGCTGTCAAACGCACACTCATCAGTTAACTGTTGTCCAAATCAAATTGCAGCCAAGGTTGTTAGAGCTGCTGAAAAAAATAAACAGCTGTTGAGAGGGAGATGGTACAGGTGGTGAGGTCACCCCGGCAGCGGGGGCTGGGGGTGAATGAGGAAGTGAAGGAAGAAAGGGATGGTGTGACCCTGTGATACTTGTCGACCCCAGAATAACTAACCTATTCACTCTCTAACCCTACTAGTGGGGGATCTTAACTGCACTTGCAATTGACAGAAAGGATAAAAGAACAGATCAATCTCAGGGATCTTATTCCTGCTGTACAGGCTGCATTCTGAGGGTGACAACAGAACACAGAAATAAATGATAAAGCTCCAAACACACTGGCAGGCCGTGCTGAGGGATTCAGAACTGGGCTGGGAATCCGAGGAAAACAGAGCTAGTCAATTAGCTCGTCAGTTAGCTAGTCAATTACAGAAGGGTGTGTGACATACAAGTTCCCAGAAAAGTTGAAGTTCCTTGCAGTCCCCACCTACTTCCGAGGCAGCCAGCCACCCTCTCCGTCACCAAGTTTCATGCCAACAGTCCCTGCGGAGAAGAAGAAAAGATGGAAAGAAGGGGGCTCGACGAAGGTAAAGTGACTTCATTCCTACTTCCTGGGTTTTCCCACTCAGCTCAAAGTCACAGCTGCTAGGTCCCATGTCACGGTTAGGTTTTCTAGGTCCATGCACAGCATCAGGTACCGAGAAAAACTGCGCATTAATGAAAATTGTGCAAAATGAATCTAAAAAATGGATACAAATGAACTTATTTCCCAAACAGAAATAGACCCACAGACAGAGAAAACAAACATACGGTTACCAAAGGGGAAAAGGGGAGGAAGGATAAAGTAGGAGTTTGGGATTAACAGATACACACTACTATATATAAAATAGATAATCAACAAGGTCCTACTGTATAGCACAGGGAACTATATTCAATATCTTATAATAACCTATAATGGAAAAGAATCTAAAAATGAATATATATCAATATATATAACTGAATCACTTTGCTATACACCTGAAGCTAACACCATATTGTAAATCAACTATACTTCTATCAAATTTAAAAAATTTTTAAAAAAACCCCAAAACTTAGCCAATGTCTCTTTCACCAGCAAGGGTTTTAGGTTTTCCCATTTGATTCGTTTATGATTCGATATAGGTGAATCTCAAATGTGTCTTCTACCTCAAAGGGCAGCAAATTCCGAGAACTGGGTTGAAACGAGCATCTTGTTAAATTCAGAGGGTCCTGGTGTACAGGGACTGAGAAAAGACCTGAAAAAGCAGAGTGGCTGCCCATAGCCACAGGGCCAAATTATGCTTTCTAAGGTGGAAAAATTCAAGGAACTTTTTAAAATGGTTTTTCTTTTCAAAAATTGAGGAAGAGGGCTATATACTTTTGGGATGTGAAAATAAGCCCCGAAGGAAAGGCTATCGTGGGTTTGGTTATGTTGAAGAAAATGAAGGAAGGAGGAAAATGCCATTCACTGAACACCTACTTACCTGCGACTGCTCAGTACTGCCATATAAACCGTTTTTTTGGTTTTGGTTTTGTTTTTGCGGTACGCGGGCCTCTCACTGTTGCGGCCTCTCCCGTTGCGGAGCACAGGCTCCGGACGCGCAGGCTCAGCGGCCATGGCTCACGGGCCCAGCCGCTCCACGGCATGTGGGATCTTCCCGGACCAGGGCACGAACCCGTGTCCCCTGCATCAGCAGGCAGACCCTCAACCACTGCGCCACCAGGGAAACCCATATAAACCGTTTTTGAATCGGGAGTTTTGCTTACTACTGTGTTAGGCAGTCTTATCCTTATTTTATACATGAGGAATTAGCTACTCAGGGAGGTGAAGTTAATGGACTGAGAACCACACCGGCCAAAGGGCAATGCTTTGATTTGAGCCAGATGTTTACCTTCAAACGTAAGCTGGAAGTTTGAATGAGGATTTACCAGCCACAGACTCTCCTCAGTGGTACCCGAGACTGATTCATTCACCCAGTGGTAAGTGGGTGCCTACTGTGTGTTGACCAGGGCTGTGGGAAAACGGCAAACAGTGGATTTGGAAAACTTGTCAAATCTAGAGAAAATCTGATCGTTCTGACAAGTCTACAGTCTCCACCTACTTTAGAGGCAGTTACAAATAACGAAATTAACTGTTTTCACTTTTCCACCGTCAGAGGCCTGTATAGGCCGCTCCATTTACTTTCTTTCCATATTTCATCTGGGAACGTTTTCAATCAGCCTTCAGAGCTGACAGCTTCAGCACATGGATCACACATAGAAAGCATGGAAAAGTTCTGGGGTTTTGTGTATAATGGCAGCACTGTCCAGTCCCACTCTGTCTGATTCCCTGGCTTGGCTGAAATCATAGCTGGACAGAAGGAGAGCCAGTCCAAAGTGATTCTGTGATCTGTCATTTATCCTAAATGACCGTGATCTTTTTAATCGGTAATCAATTTCTTAAGGACATATGTAGTTTCTCATTTCTAAGCAAAACAGAAGAGTCAAGGAAAACAGCGAGTATAGACAGATCTAAATGTCTCAATATCATATTTACAGACAATCCAAAGGTCCAGAATAATTCTCACGATCCAAATTCTGATATGGCTCTTAAGTAAATTACAATCATTTTCCAAGTACTAACTTTTTAAAGGGATTGCCTAAATAACATGTAATAAAAACAACACAAAACTCACCACGAGAGTCTCCTTACTATCCCACTGGAAATCATTCACAGACCTACATGCCTTTGGTTGAAAAAGCAAAATGGTAGTGATGAATCCATCTTTTTTTTCCTTCCCTCCCCTCCTTTTTTCTTTTCCTTTCTTGCTTCCTTCCCTCCCTCTTTCCCTCCTTCCTTCCATTTACTTACCACCACGGATGCCACAAGTGCTTATTTTTCAAGAGTGTTTTAAGTTCTAAAGAAGATCAGGTAATACAGCTAATTATATAATTTACACAGCTGAATTCCTAAAACAATGATTTTGTTCCATTTTCATTATCTATACATCTGTTTCTTTTATCCACGGAATTAGTTGTGGTGGTAAAATGTGCTTCTCTCTTTGTATTCCTGACTTAATATAATTGAACCGAATAATTTCTTAAAGTATGTCACTTTTCATTTTAAATGTAGCTTAAAAAAAACAAGTTAACAACTGCCTACAGTTAACTGAAGGTTTTATGTGCTATGATATTATATGCCATCCATTACCAATTTTATAGGCTGAGCAGAATAAAATAATCATTGATCTTTTTCATCTGAATGCTACTAAGAAAAACGGTGTAAACTTCAAGTGATTAAACTGTTACTTAAGACGCTCTATTAAAATTTATTTTAAAGCGATTTTTTCTCATTAAGACTTGACAAATCTGGAGAGCACTTCATTTGATCTCCTTTATGAGAATGTTTTGCATGCAAAGAACCTGAAGGACTATGAAACTCCACCCAAGAGAGACTTGGGTGGTCTGGAGTTGCTGAGACCTGTAAGCAGTTATTTCTTGCAGTTCTGCTGTGCAAATTGTTTCTTAACCAAATCAAGGTGGGAAGGAAAGGCAGGGAATCACGATCTTGCTTAACAGTTTTAGTTTTCTACAAACATCGATACAAATAAAGACGGAACCACTGCCAATTACACTCTGTGTCTTACACATCTTTTATGATTACTGAACTTAATCAAAATATCCCATAACAGGAGTTCAACAGATTTAAGGCATGTGACAAAAGAACTGTAAAAGACCTATCAGGAAATAACAAAGGAGCAACTGTCATTGCCATTCTCACAACTACCTAAAGCCAGTACAGTATTCTCGAGGTTGGGTGTGTCCCAGGAAATAAGATATATGTGATATCTCATGTAACCCACAAACAACCCATAAGGTGATTAGGTGATTACTTGCATGTTACAGATGAGGGAACTGAGCCACAGGGAAAGCAAGCAACTTCCCCAACATTGCATATTTAGTCAGTAGTGAATCTAGAATCCAAACCTTAGACTCTGACTCAAAAGCCATCGCCTGAAGCTCTAAAGCCCTGCTCCTCCATGTGTGGTTCCCAGCGAAGCAGCACCAGCTTGACCTGTGACTTTAATAATGGTGTGTATTATGTTATATATTTCTTTATTTCTTAAAACTATGTGCGCAGATACTGCTTAACCGTGGGCAAGACAAGGTGAGAAGGCAAGTAAGAATGTTCTGGAAGAAAAGGAGTCTATTTGGATGTCACCTGACAATGTTTGGTCCTGCAGTTTATAACATAACATGGACAGATATACTCTTGGAGAACTATGAAGGGAGTGGTCATGAATTCATGTCCCCAGAAGCTACTTAGTGGGCTGACATCATGGGATTTTGCCGAACTTGCCTAGGAAGGGTTGTCTAACCACATCAAAAGCTATCTTGCCAAAAGTGACATCAACTGTCCTTTCTCAGGATATAATGAAAGAAACCCGTTCCCTGAGAGTTTCCATTTAAATGAGGAGGAATCTTGGCAAAGCAAATCTTCAGAACTAGAAAATATTTAAAGCTCCAGTCCCTGTTACTGAATGTTTTAAAGAGCAACAAAGGAGCAACTGTCATTGCCGTTCTCACAACTTCCCAAAGTCAGTACAATATTCTTGAGGTTGGGTGTAAGCAAGAGCAAGTTTAATTAATTTATATTGAATGCAAAACTGGATATAGCTTTTTTATCATAAATGCAAGTTAGCTAAAAGACGATGAGATAGGATGGAATTTTTTCTTTGAATTCTTTTACTTTGTCCAAATAAAAGCCAACAGATTCACTAATAGGAATCAATCTGTCAAGTTAGTAGCATTGAATTTACTACTAAAATTACATAAAATGTGTTGGTTTCATGTGCCTGCCTCCTCAGCTAAATTATGAGCTTTATCTTCATTTATTCTAAATATTCCACTAACATTTATTAATTCTATGTTATTCAGATCTCTGAGTTATATTCATCACATAATAAATAAATACTTATTGATTCATAAATTAAAATAATTTTTTTCAGGTTCCCTGTATTAGGACTCTAAGATCCTTGAAGAGAACGACTGGGTCTTGGTCATTGTCTATCTCCCGTGACTAGAAATTTGACAGTAGCAATATCTCTTGAACTAATGAATGAGTAAAAGGTTGCAGAGAAGTAGAAAGTAGCCATGCTGTTGAAGTGACCATGAAAAATGTTCATTCCAACAAACAAGTTGCCACTTTTATGGCAATAATATGAGTATTTTATATTTTAAAATGTAAACAAACAATGGAATCCTTATGTCCTAAACACCTTAAATGAGACTAGTTATTAATGAAGTTTTCAGTTTGTATTCATTCCTTACTAGTTCATATAACTTGTGGTTGAATATCATCTGCTAGCAATCAAGTTGATAAACACATTTATATATTTATAAATGTTTACTTCCCAATAAACTTCTACTTAATACTCACATTATCAAGAGCCAACATTTATGAGAGCAAAGTTCACAATTATGAAACTTACATTAATGCTTTTTTGAAGCAGAATTCCTTAGGTCAGGTCTTTACATATCAGTATTCCACATAAAGACAAATTTTTAAAAGGGTATAGATAAAATACAGGTTTTATTATAATGGTGTTCTTTAGACCATTTCACATCTATAACATTTTCGTTTATGTCATTCTTTTTTTTTTTTTTTTTTTTTTTGCGGTACGCGGGCCTCTCACTGTTGTGCCCTCTCCCGTTGCGGAGCACAGGCTCCGGACGCGCAGGCTCAGCGGCCATGGCTCACGGGCGCAGCCGCTCCGCGGCATGTGGGATCCTCCCGGACCGGGGCACGAACCCGTGTCCCCTGCATCGGCAGGCGGACTCTCAACCACTGTGCCACCAGGGAAGCCCCGTTTATGTCATTCTTAAAAAAATAAGAAAAAGAAGAAAGTATCTACAGATATGCTCAGGACATGAGAGAAATCTAGGGCCATTTATTCTTCCACATCACCTACTGAAAAAATACAAGTTGTCAACATCAGTTAAAAATAATGGCTACCAACCAGCCAATACATCCACAGAAAGATAGAAAACAGACTCCATTGAAGCAAGCCAATGTACTAAATATGGAATCAGACAGCAATCACAGAACTAATTACCATATTTACAGTCAAACGATGAAGCTAGCAGGAAGATCCAAAGATATGACGAGCAGGGAAGCAACCTGGAGTCTTAGTATTTCAAAAACTGAAGGTGTGCGAAAGTTGGCCAAAATAAAAGTGGGGCATGAGGTATTACATATGTAATCAACATTTCTGAACACCTATGGCATTGTATATTAAACATAAACAAATTCCATGTGTTGTAAACTTTAAATCCCAGATATGATTTCAGGAGCCAAAACTCAACTTGGAACATTTTTCTTTGCTCCTACGGTGAGTATTTTTTCAGGATGTTCTTTTAGGTTTACTTGGCTTTATTAGAAGTCAAACTAATGCCTCTCTCCCTGCCAACGACCATAGAAGCCTTCTTAACGAGGTAAAGCAGACAGCACAATAAGCAGCGGAGAAAGAAGTGGTTACATTCATGTGTTTTTCTTTATTAGGCATGAAAGTCCTTAAGACATACATTTAAAAAAATTCCTTCCAACAGCTCACAGGCATCCGCAAGTGATACGCTCTTTAGGATAAAGAACAAAATGGACCACGCTTTCAGAAGAATTCTGAGAGCAATTCAGGCTTCGCTGTTCTGCATGCTCTCCTGTCAGATTCCCAACACTTTTCAGTGAAGTTAGAAACCGAGGAATGTAGCACAGGGTGTGGGGTGTTTCCTCCTCATTCTGGACAAACCAACGGTTTCTGAGAAGAGTGCATTTGGCTTTGAAAAGAGTGAGAGTCATCATGTGATGCTTGCAGAATTCTTCAACAGATACGAAGTTTGTTGAATTTGCTGTGGGTTGTTTTCCTTTTATGGCGTATGTTAGCTTTTACATTTTTATTTTTGCCAGAAATACACTGTGCAGACTCATACAATTATCTGACATTTTTTACTGAAGTATAGTTGATTTACAATGTAGTGTTAATTATTGCTGCACTGCAAAGTGATTCAGTTATACATACGTGCATATATATATAAGAATATATATATAAGAATATATATAAGAATATATATAAGAATATATATATTCTTTTATATATATATATATATAAGAATATATATATTCTTTTCCAATATGGTTTATCACAGGATATGGAATATAGTTCTCTGTGCTCTGTGCTGTACAGTAGGACCTTGTTGTGTATCCATTCTCTATATAAAAGCTTCCATCTGCTAACCCCAGCCTCCCACTCCATCCCTCCTCTAGCCCCTCCCCCTTGGCAACCACCAGTCTGTTCTCTGTGACAGTTTCTTAAAAGAAAAAAGTGAAGGGAAATTTTGAGGCTAAGAGCCTATAAGGTATTACCTCATTTATGTTCTGGCTTATCACATTTTCATTCAGCTAAAGATGAATATATTCATCAGATATACCATATAGTATATCTGTGATCACTAAACTCTATTGTGTGGAGGAAATGGTGCTCTGGTGCCCTGGTTCTCATTGTATTTGGAAGCACAGCTGTCTGGATTTTTTTCCTTTGTTTTTTTAGTGGTGAGGAGAGATTTCTACAAGTTATTACTAAAATTGTTTAGAATAATGGTTAAATGTATAGTCAAGTCCAGTCAATCAACTTATTTAAATTGGACTTTTTAACTTCATTAAGGAGTTATATGACAGATATGGTAAACTCAATGATCCTTGATTCTAAAATAAAAATTTTCCTAATATTCAGAACCCAGTGGTTATCTAAAAACTACAGCAATTCCTTGAAAAACACAGAGCTTTCAACAGAAAATTAAGTGTCAACTTGACATTTTAATTTGCTGGCTGGAAGAATTTGCTCTAAGGATGTGTAAATAAAGTTGCCCACTTCTGAGAAATACTCAAACGGCAGTGTTTAAACAGTGATATTAATTTGCCCACTACCCTAAAATACCATCCCTGCTATGCTATGAAACTCGATATAACCTAGCACTATCTCAATCAAATTCCATTACAATCGGTATTAATAATACAAACCAGAAATTTTACTAACCTCCTTGACCTTCACTGAACGTGCAAGTGTTTAAATGATAATGTCTATAATGATTAAATTTGAAATTGGATTTTAGGAATAAGTTGCCAAGCTTGGTCAACATGTTTTCTGATTGACTTTGTAATCTCATCTAATAGGAGAGGTAACAAGAATCAATGCATTAGCCTTTCCACCTAGATATTAATCTAAATAGCTCGACAAGGCCTTTCAGCAAGCCAAATGCTAAATGTGACACAGAAATCTCAGAGCTGTGGTCATGTCGATCAGAAAATACAAACTAGGGGGCACATCTAAGTATTAATATCAGCTGGGCCCTTAACTAATCATATATTATAGGTAGTACACGGTGCAATTAAGTATTTTGCTGAAGATATTTGCAACGTATACAGTTTGAAAAGTTTTTTAATATATAAAAATATAGAATATTATAATAGTTATAATATTCATTTATAGAATGAAAAACTACAGGCTACTAACTCTATTTTTGCTACAGATATGTCTTTTATTAAATAAGAAAACTTGAATGCTACAGACATGTCCTTTGTTCCCTTCACCAGGCCTCCTGTCACTCAGTCATTCCTCAGAGCCATCTGCAAACTAAGATTTGACGCATGACCTTCCAGCCCATGTTATATGCTGATAATCAACTCAGTCTCTCTCTCTCTCTCTAATTGCCACATGATTTCAAAATACACACACACACACACACACACACACACACACACACGTATATTGTATAATTCTGTACACAATTTGCAACTTGTGTTTCCTCCCCACCCGACATTATGCTTTTAAGATATTTCCACATAAAAACAATTTTTTCATTTCAAACGTCTCTTAAGGTACATTTCAAAATAGATCTCAATGGAGATATCTATTTTTCCTTTGATAATCATATTAATTGTTACGTGTTTTGGGGGTTGTTTTGGCTAATAAAAACATTGCTGGATAAACCATAAGGGGAAAGAATATGAAAATGAATGTGTATATATGTAAGACTGAGTCACTCTGCTGTAGAACAGAAATTAACACAACATTGTAAATCAACTATATTTCAATAAAATAAATTTTAAAAATTTGCTGCAGTGAACATCTCTGAATTAAGCTTCATGAAACACCTATGCAGGAGGTTTCCACATACTTGCATTATTTTAAACCATGATCTCCAGTAAAAAGCATGTTTACATGCATAAACATACATATCCACATGCATTTGTGTATATACTTTTTTCTTCAAAATTCTGAATTTTTACTATAATTTTAGGTAAGTCGAATTAAAATCAAACAAACTCTGAGCTTAAAAATCATTCTACTTTATTTCTCTGCCTCATTCCAAACCAGGATTCCAAACCCAGAGTATGTCAATAGGACCTGATAGGTAGTCTAAGAGCTAATTAAGTTAAAATTAATTAAATTGACTCTGGAGGTCAAATTAGTATTTTCTGGATTTTTTTTTACTTTAAAAAACAGATAAAATTATCAAAAAAAAAAAAAAAGGCCAGGATCCCCACATAGCCCATCACACACAAGCACCATCTATCTGAGTATATAAATTCTGTAAATGTAGAAAGTGCCAGAAAGGGCTGTTTACCTCTCTTGTCTATCTTTCCTACCTCACGTTCCTAGAAAAGCAGAGACTGTTGCTTTTCAATGTAGCACGTGACAAAAGTCACAGAAGCACTAAAACTGTATGTATACGTAGAGGTTCTAAAGAACACAAGGATGTTTGGTAAAGCTGTTTTTCTATGTGATCGCTTTTAAAAAGCTGGTTTAAAAAATGTTCCCAACTTATTGTACTACTGGACTGTTTTTTCTAGTTTCTATTTAAAAAAATAATTTGGATGTAGACATCAAAACTATGAAGTATCTTATCCCCATATACAGTCACTTAAATTTTCCTCTTTTTTCTTTTTCTTTTTTTTTTCAGTTCTTTAAAATCCCTCATCAAGGTCCTTGAAGTAAAATTCCATTTCAGATTGTTCAAAAAGGGAAGCTCAATAATTAACTACTAATTTTACTACCTAATTATTTGCCCAAACTCAAGATAAAATGTGGCATAAATGGCTATGCTTCAGAAAGAGGAAAATTTGCAAAATGCAAATTTTCCTACTTTTGTCACTAGTACTGTCTTGATTTATGAGTTTCAGAGGAAGCCATTTGCCATTGCCACATGTCACCAGGATCAGGAAAACCGGGTAAAGCTAAAGGAATTTGAGTCAAATTGAATTTGCTGTTTCCTCAACCAAATACCGTGCGACTTACCTAAATTTAATAACTGCTTCAAAAATCCCCTCATGGGGACTTCCCTGGGGGCACATTGGTTAAGAATCCACCTGCCAATGCACGGGACACAGGTTCGATCCCTGGCCCGGGAAGATCCCACATGCT
Organism: Lagenorhynchus albirostris; assembly: GCF_949774975.1. Lineage (NCBI taxonomy): Eukaryota > Metazoa > Chordata > Mammalia > Artiodactyla > Delphinidae > Lagenorhynchus > Lagenorhynchus albirostris. The sequence goes on along the minus strand of NC_083099.1, from coordinate 6,040,561 downwards.
ATGCAGCAACTAAGCCCGTGCGCCACAACTACTGAGCCCATGCTCCAGAGCCCGTGAGCCACAACTACTGAAACCCTCGCACCTAGAGCCCGTGCTCCACAACAAAAGAAGCCACCGCGATTAGAAGCCTGCGCACCACAAGGAAGAGGAGCCCCCACTCGATGCAAGTAGAGAAAGCCCGTGCGTAGCAACAAAGACCCAATGCAGCCAAAAATAAATAAACAAATGAATAAATAAATAAACCCTTCACTTTTGATTTGTAGATGGAATCTGAAACCTTCACAGTAACAGACCACTGCTTCCCAAACCTCTTGGTTGAAGGACCTGCATCCCCCCATAAATCATAAGCCAAAACTCTTAAGAAATATAACAAAAATGAATTAAAAGAAAAAATGAAATGACAAAGACATGCAAAATATGTCATAATTCTTTACTAGCTTCAACAGATGTCCATTTGCTCTCCTAAGTTGCTATAACATCTGAATGCTGCTCACATTAAATCTCAGCACTTATCTTATTTCTGACCTGGAATCAGTTCTTAGACAGGAACATACAGGTCTGAGAACCATACTCTGAGAAGCACTGAGTCATAAAACCAAATAGTCTGCTGGCAAAAAGTTCTCATTCCTTTGACAAAGAGTCATGAGAAACAGCATTAACACTGTTCTTTACATTCGTGTTGGGAAGTGTGCAACTTTTCTCAAAAGACAGTCTGAGAAGGTTACGCTTTCATCTGTACTTCACTGTGAAAATGGATTTTCCCACCAATTTTGGTCACAGAATGGAATTCAGTGATGCTCAACATTTAAGGGGCAAAGGACTCACCTTCAGGAGGTTGTAAAAGATGCTCATTAGGGTCCCAACACCAGAGCCCAGAGTTCAGAATTCAGTAGACTTCCTTAATGCCTACCATTTCTATAGCACCTTCAATCTTTAACACCTTTAGATACTCTTATGAGGTCAATACGATTACTCTAGTTTCACAGATTAGAAAACGTGGACTCAGGCTTTTGTCTTTTAGACATAGAACTCAGACCTTTTAGATTCTAAGTTTGGTATTTTCTCTTATGTGTGCAGATGGGTTTTGAGTCTTAAAATTGTTACTAGGATAGGAATAGATTCTTAACATTTACTACCACTTAAAGTTATTTATTCCCCTAATGATGACTGGCCATATACAACATGAATGCTTGTGAGGGTGACATTATATAAAGTCCACTGAAGCTCTAGATGTTCCTTTTCATAACTGTCTGATCACAGCCAGGATATTACTTAGGAAATAGCTTACTGTCTTGGAGTTAAGCCTTCTCAGGAGCTACAGATTATTTAGTTAATTAGCTTATAATGTACACCAAGGCTCTGACAGCTGATTAAAGACACTACAACTAAAACATGATACAAATGAACTTATTCACAAAACAGAAACAGACTTAGAAAACAAATTTATGGTTACCAAAGGGGAAAGGGGGTGGGGGATAAATTAGGAGGTTGGGATTAACATATACATACTATTATATATAAAATAGATAAACAAGGAACTACTCTATAGCACAGGGAACTCTATTCAGTATTCTGTAATAACCTGTATGGGAAAAGTATCTGAAAAAGAATAGATATACATATATGTATATGTATAACTGAATCAATTTGCTGTACGCCTAAAACTAATACAACACTGTAAATCAACTATACTCCAATATAAAATAAAAAATAATAATAAAAAAAAGAAACCACAACCGTTTGCAGGCAAGAGAGCCTTGTCATAGATGAAGTTGCACTGGGCTTGGATCACTGCATCTAAATCTAGCCATGACTCGGTGATTCACTACTTGTGTAATTTGGGGCAAGTTATTTTACTTCACACCTTTGGGTTTCTTTACCTATGTCATCCAGATGCCACTTATAATACGTAAGGCTCTCATGAAATTTTATTTTTTAAAAGGTGGGTGTAAAATTGTCTTCCTTAATAGCCCTTGTCACTTAGTCTGTGATCAATAAACATTTTTTTTACAAAAAAGCAACATACAGTGTTTTATCTTCTTCCTCGGTTTAAAGTAGCTATATGGAGCTGGCAGTGGCTCCAATAGAGAACTTCTTTACAGTGTAGGTGACCTACAGTGGAGAGACCCCCTACCCCAGGGGTAGACTTATTTGCCATCACAGGAGATAGTTAAGTAAAAAGCTGGATTACAAGTTGTCAGAAACATTGTAGAGTGCAAGTGTAGGTACGTAGGCCAGATGGCTCTAAGAATCCTTTCTTGCTTGCGTGGCCCTAACAAAGTATCACATACTGGGTGTCTTCCACAACAGAAATGTATTGTCTCACAGTTCGGGAGGCTAGAAGTCCAAAATCAAAGTGTCAGCAGGGTTGGGTCCTTCCTTCTGAGGGCTGAGAGCACAGAATCTGTTCTAGGCCTCTCTTCTTGGCTTGTAGAAGGTGTTCTCCCCATGTCTCTTCTTATCATCTTCCCTCTATGACTGTCTCTGTGTCCAGATTTCCCCTTTCTATAAGGATACTAGTCATAATGGATTAGGGTCACTCTAATGACCTCATCTTAACGAATTACATCTTCAACGACCATATTTCCAAATAAGGTCACATTTCCAAAGCACCGTGGGTTAGGAAATTTGGGGGTACACAATTCAACTCTTAATGCTATGATTCAATGTTTAGCATCCTCATGAGAAACAGAAGTCAGGGGTCTCAGTTTTCTCTTAGCTCTACCACGTATGAGCCATGAAATTGGAAATCTCTCCATCATTCTAGGCTTATCTGTAAAATAAGTGATTTGCAGCAGACACAAATTAATTCTAAAATGTTTCTTCCATTTTTAAAATGTCTGTAAGTGTGGAGCAGGGAATTTCCCGAAGAGCTGCTGGATTCCACAATAAGCTAAGAGCTTAGATAGTCCCTTATTCAGGTTCCCTTAGTTGCCCAGGATCACAGTTAGTAAGAAAGCAAACAGGTCCAATATATATTCTTGCAAAAGCAATGCTTCAGCTTATTATGACAGATGGACTGAAAAAGGAAAATAAATACATAATGTGTATTATGCCTCAATCTTTAGTGAGAGGAACACGCTCATACCTCAAAATATCACTGGAAGGATAGATACAAAAGCCAGTGACCACACAGATTGTCACTGAAAAGAGAACTGAGTGGCAAGGGAAAAGCAATAAGGGAAACTTTTTTGTTCTCGTCACAAAAACAAAGGAAAATATGTTACTTGGTCACATTTTGAATGATAGAAAAACATGTTACCTGCTCAAAGAGTAAACAAGCATTAAAACAGAAAAAATATCTGTGTGGTGTGCAATTGTTTAGCCTTTTATTTTCAAGCCTAGATATCCTGTATTTAATTCATTTTGTGTTTGAGGGTCCTTATAAGTAGGCTTGACTTTTACAGTTTTTGGTTCACAGGAAGGTGTAGGGCTCAGCAAACATGCTTACGTACCTGTTTCAGCATGAAGACATATATTGAAAGATTTAATAACCATATGTTTCTTAAGATGCTTCTGTTGTACAAATATGGTGCACTTAAAGCACAGAACTGGCTAGAAATCTGCTACATTTGTCTTCAAAGGGCAAGGAACTTAGCAATCAATACCATATGTACTATGGTATTTTTCACCTGCAAAATTTCCACACCTTCTACCATTGTGGCTAAGAAAGACAGGTTTATTTTTCTACCCATAATTTTACGTTGGCTCCCTACCTATTTTAGTGACAGCAGCATTTGTAAAGACTTCCTAGGAAGTTATTGATGTGTAAACTGAATTTTTTTTTTAAAACAATGACAATCACTTATTTTGTTCACGAACCTGGAGGTTGAGTAGAATATTAATTCTTTCACTACACTCTTACTGACTAAAAACAATACCTATTTGACTAGTTCACAGTTCTGTAGGTCAGAAGTCCAGGCACAGTGTGACTGGGTTTCCTGCTCAGATACACACGGGAACATGTGGGTTCCCTCCCAAGAGTGTTAAAGCACGTGAAATTTAAGTGTAAGACATTGAGCCCCAAACGTTGGATGTTCACCATAGTTTGTGTGGGTCACAGAGCTGAAATCAAGATGTCAGTCGGCTGTGTTAGCATCCAGAGGCTCTGGGAAAGAATGGCTTCAAGATTCTTCGGCTTGTTGGCATAATTCAGATTCTGCAGTTGCAGGACAGAGGTCCCCATTTCCTTGCTGGCTGTCAGTCGGGGGACAGTCTCAGCTCCTAGAGGCCTCTCGCTTGCCTTCCCTGCCACAGCATTGGACTTCTTCAGAGCCAGCAATGGAGACTCTCCCTCTTGTCCCTTTTGTACTTCAATTCAGGAAGAGTTCAGGTCCTTTTCATGGGGTGCCTGAGCAGGTCACATTCACCTAGAATAATCTCCCTATCTTAAAAAATCAACTGATTTTGAACCTTAATTCCATCTGCAAAATCCCTTCACTACAGCACCTAGATTTAGAGTTTGATTGGATAAGTGGAAGGTTTCTGTACTTCAGTAAGTAGGAGTCTTAGGGGCTCTGTTAGAATTCTGCCTATTGCAAGCAGTGTCCCCACTTCAAGGACCGAAGTGTCTTATTTCCTGAAACTCCTAAGGGAGTTTATCAGTGTTCATTTTATTTCAGTGACCTTGGTGAATGGGAAGACTACCACCTCCGTGAGCAGGAATGGCACCCAGCTTCCTGAGTCCACAGTGTGGCTCTGCTACTTAGTGGTGTGACCTTGGCTGTGCTGCTCTACTTACTCTACTTCTCTGCCTCTGTTTCCCTCATCTGTAAAATAACATGGAGTTAGTGATCATTGTTTCCTCGTAGGGTTTTTTGTTTTATAAATTTATTTTATTTATTTATTTTTGGCTGCGTTGGGTCTTCGTCGCTGCTCGCGGGCTTTCTCCAGTTGCGTCGAGGCGGGGCGGGGGGGGCTACTCTTCGTTGCGTTGCGGTGGCTTCTCTTATCGCGGAGCATAGGCTCTACGCGCGCAGGCTTCAGTAGCTGTGGCACGAGGGTTCTAGAGCGTAGGCTCAGTAGTCGTGGTGCACGGGCTTAGCTGCTCCGCAGCACGTGGGTTCTTCCCGGACTGGGGCTCAAACCCGTGTCCCCTGCACTGGCAGGTGGAATCTTAACCACTGCACCAGCAGGGAACCCCCTCTTAGGGTTTTGATGATTAGATTATTTAATACGCAGGCAACTCCAGGAACAGTGCTTGACTGTAAGTTGCTTTAAAAGTGATTACTTTTTTTTTTAACAACTTTATTGGAGTATAATTGCTTTACAATGGTGTGTTACTTTCTGCTTTATAACAAAGTGAATCAGTTATACATATACATATGTTCCCATATCTCTTCCCTCTTGCGTCTCCCTCCCTTCCACCCTCCCTATGCCACCCCTCTAGGCGGTCACAAAGCACCGAGCTGATCTCCCTGTGCTATGCGGCTGCTTCCCACTACCTATCTATTTTATGTTTGGTAGTGTATATATGTCCATGCCACTCTCTCGCTTTGTGACAGCTTACACTTCCCCCTCCTCATATCCTCAAGTCCATGCTCTAGTAGGTCTCTGTCTTTATTCCCATCTCACCCCTAGGTTCTTCATGACTTTTTTTTTCTTCTTAGATTCCATATATATGTTAGCATATGGTATTTGTTTTTCTCTTTCTGACTTAGTTCACTCTGTATGACAGACTCTACGTCCATCCACCTCACTACAAATAACTCAATTTCGTTTCTTTTTATGGCTGAGTAATATTTCATTGCATATATGTGTCACATCTTCTTTATCCATTCATCCGTTGATGGAAACTTAGGTTGCTTCCATGTCTTGGCTATTGTAAATAGAGCTACAATGAACATTTTGGTACATGACTCTTTTTGAATTATGGTTTTCTCACGGTATATGCCCAGTAGTGGGATTGCTGGGTCGTATGGTAGTTCTATTTGTAGTTTTTTAAGGAACCTCCATACTGCTTTGCATAGTGGCTGTATCAATTTATGTTCCCACCAACAGTGCAAGAGTGTTCCCTTTACTCCACACCCTCTCCAGCATTTATTCTTTCTAGATTTTTTGATGACGGCCATTCTGACTGGTGTGAGATGATATCTCATTGCAGTTTTGATTTGCATTTCTCTAATGATTAGTGACGTTGAGCATTCTTCCCTGTGTTTGTTGGCAATCTGTATACCTTCTTTGGAGAAATGTCTATTTAGGTCTTCTGCCCATTTTTGGATTGGGTTGTTTGTTTTTCTGTTATTGAGCTGCATGAGCTTCTTGTAAATATTGGAGATTAATCCTTTGTCCGTTGATTTGTTTGCAAATATTTTCTCCCATTCTGAGGGCTGTCTTTTGGTCTTGTTTATGGATTCCTCTGCTGTGAAAAAGCTTTGAAGTTTCATTAGGTCCCATTTGTTTATTTTTGTTTTTATTTCCATTTCTCTAGGAGGTGGGTCAAAAAGGATTTGCTGTGATTTATGTCCTAGAACGTTCTGCCTATGTTTTCCTCTAAGAGTTTTATAGTGTCTGGACTTACATTTAGGTCTTTAATCCATTTTGAGTTTATTTTTGTGTATGGTATTAGGGAGTGTTCTAATTTCATACTTTTACATGTACCTGTCCAGTTTTCCCAGCAACACTTATTGAAGAGGCTGTCTTTTCTCCACTGTGTATGCTTGCCTCCTTTATCAAAGATAAGGTGACAATATGTGCGTGGGTTTATCTGCAGTGTCCTGTTCCATTGGTCTATATTTCTGTTTCTGTGCCAGTACCATACTCTCTTGATTACTGTAGCTTTGTAGTATAGTCTGAAGTCAGGGAGCCTGATTCCTCCAGCTCCATTTTTCGTTCTCAAGATTGCTTTGGCTATTCGGGGTCTTTTGTGTTTCCATACTAATTGTGAAATTTTTTGATCTAGTTCTGTGAAAAATGCCATTGGTAGTTTGATAGGGATTGCACTGAATCTGTAGATTGCTTTGGGTAGTAGAGTCATTTTCACAATATTGATTCTTCCAATCCAAGAACATGGTATATCTCTCAATCTATTTGTATCATCTTTAATTTTTTGCATCAGTGTCTTATAATTTTCTGCATATAGGTCTTTTGTCTCCTTAGGTAGGTTTATTCCTAGATATTTTATTCTTTTTGTTGCAGTGGTAAATGGGAGTGTTTTCTTAATTTCACTTTCTGATTTTTCATCATTAGTGTATAAGAATGCCAGAGATTTCTGTGCATTAATTTTGTATCCTGCTACTTTACCAAATTCATTGATTAGCTCTAGTAGTTTTCTGGTAGCATCCTCAGGATTCTCTATGTATAGTATCATGTCATCTGCAAACAGTGACAGCTTTACTTCTTCTTTTCCAATTTGGATATCTTTTATTTCTTTTTCTTCTCTGATTGCTGTGGCTAAAACTTCCAAAACTATGTTGAATAAGAGTGGTGAGAGTGGGCAACCTTGCCTTGTTCCTGATCTTAGTGGAAATGGTTTCAGTTTTTCACCATTAAGGACGATGTTGGCTGTGGGTTTGTAATATATGGCCTTTACTATGTTGAGGAAAGTTCCCTCTATGCCTACTTTCTGCAGGGTTTTTTTATCATAAATGGGTGTTGAATTTTGTCGAAAGCTTTCTCTTCATCTATTAAGATGATCATACGGTTTTTCTCTTTCAATTTGTTAATATGGTGTATCACATTGATTGATTTGCATATATTGAAGAATCCTTGCATTCCTGGAATAAACCCCACTTGATCATGGTGTATGATCCGTTTAATGTGCTGTTGGATTCTGTTTGCTAGTATTTTGTTGAGAATTTTTGCATCTATATTCATCAGCGATATTGGCCTGTAGTTTTCTTTCTTTGTGACATCTTTGTCTGGTTTTGGTATCAGGGTGATGGTGGCTTCATAGAATGACTTTGGGAGTGTTCCTTCCTCTGCTATATTTTGGAAGAGTTTGAGAAGGATAGGTGTTAGCTCTTTTCTAAATGTTTGATAGAATTCGCCCGTGAAGCCATCTGGTCCTCAGCTTTTGTTTGTTGGAAGATTTTTAATCACAGTTTCAATTTCATTGCTTTTGATTGGTCTGTTCATATTTTCTATTTCTTCCTGGTTTAGTCTTGGTAGGTTGTGCATTTCTAAGAATTTGTCCATTTCTTCCAGGTTGTCCATTTTATTGGCATAGAGTTGCTTGTAGTAATCTCTCATGATCTTTTGTATTTCTGCAGTGTCAGTTGTTACTTCTCCTTTTTCATTTCTAATTCTATTGATTTGAGTCTTCTCCCTCTTTTTCTTGATGAGTCTGGCTAATGGTTTATCAATTTTGTTTGTCTTCTCAAAAAACCACTTTTAGTTTTATTGATCTTTGGTATCATTTCCTTCATTTCTTTTTCATTTATTTCTGATGTGATGTTTATGATTTCTTCTGCTAAATTTGGTGGGTTTTTTTTTTTTTCTTTCTCTAATTGCTTTAGGTGCAAGGTTAGGTTGTTTGAGATGTTTCCTGTTTCTTAAGGTAGGATTGTATTGCTATAAACTTCCCTCTTAGAACTCCTTTTCTGCATCCCATAGGGTTTGGGTTGTCATGTCTCCATTGTCCTTTGTTTCTAGGTATTATTTGATTTCCTCTTTGATTTCTTCAGTGATCACTTCGTTATTAAGTAGTGTTTTGTTTAGCCTCCATGTGTTTGTATTTTTTACAGATCTTTTCCTGTAATTGATATCTAGTCTCATAGCATTGTGGTTGGAAAAGATACTTGATACGATATCAATTTTCTTAAATTTACTGAGGCTTGATTTGTGACCCAAGGTATGATCTATCCTGGAGAATGTTCCATGAGCACTTGAGAAAAATGTGTATTCTGTTGTTTTTGGATGGAATGTCTTATAAATATCAATTAAGTCCTTTTTGTTTAATGTATAATTTAAAGCTTGTGTTTCCTTATTTATTTTCATTTTGGATGATATGTTCATTAGTGAAAGTGGGGTGTTAAAGTCCCCTACTATGATTGTGTTACTGTCAATTTCCCCTTTTATGGCTGTTAGTATTTGCCTTATGTATTGAGGTGCTCCTATGTTGGGTGCATAAATATTTACAATTCTTATATCTTCTCCTTGGATAGATCCCTTGATCATTATGTGATGTCCTTCTTTGTCTCTTGTAATAGCCTTTATTTTAAAGTGTATTTCGTCTGATATGAGAATTACTACTCCAGCTTTTTTTGATTTCCATTTGCATGGAATATCCATCCCCTCACTTTCAGTCTGTATGTGTCCCTAGGTCTGAAGTGGGTCTCTCGTAGACAGCATATATATGGGTCTTGTTTTTGTATCCATTCAGCCAGTCTGTGTCTTTTGGTGGGAGCATTTAATCCATTTACACTTAAGGTAATTATTGATATGTATGTTCCTATTCCCATTTTCTTAATTGTTTTGGGTTTGTTATTGTAGGTCTTTTCCTTCTCTTGTGTTTCTTGCCTAGAGAAGTTCCTTTAGCACTTGTTGTAAAGCTGGTTTGGTGGTGCCGAACTCTCTCAGCTTTTGCTTGTCTGTAAAGATTTTAATTTCTCCATCAAATCTCAATGAGAGGGGGCTTCCCTGGTGGCGCAGTCATTGAGAATCTGCCTGCCAATGCAGGGGACACGGGTTTGAGCCCTGGTCTGGGAGGATCCCACATGCCGTGGAGCAACTGGGCCTGTGAGCCACAACTACTGAGCCTGCGCATCTGGAGCCTGTGCTCCGCAACAAGAGAGGCCGCGGTAGTGAGAGGCCCGCACACTGCAATGAAGAGTGGCCCCTGCTCGCCGCAACTAGAGAAAGCCCTCGCACAGAAATGAAGACCCAACACAGCTAATTAATAAACTCCTACCCCCAACAAGAAGAACAAAAAGATCTCAATGAGATCCTTGCTGGGTAGAGTAATCTTCGTTGTAGGTTTTTCTCCTTCATCACTTTAAATATGTCTTACCACTCCCTTCTGGCTTGCAGACTTTCTGCTGAAAGCTCAGCTGTTCACCTTATGGGGATTACCTTGTATGCTATTTTTTGTTTTTCCTTGCTGCTTTTAATATGTTTCCTTTGTATTTAATTTTTGATAGTTTCATTAATATGTGTCTTCACGTGTTTCTCCTTGGATTTATCCTCTTTGGGACTCTCTGTGCTTCCTGGACTTGATTAACTATTTCCTTTCCCATATTTGGGAAGTTTTCAACTATAATCTCTTCAAATATTTTCTCAGTCCCTTTATCTTTCTCTTCTTTTTCTGGGAACCCTATAAGTCGAATGTTGGTGAGTTTAATGTTGTCCCAGAGGTCTCTGAGACTGTCCTCAGTTCTTTTCATTCTTTTTTCTTTATTCTGCTCTGCAGTAGTCATTTCCACTATTTTACCTTCCAGGTCACTTATCCGTTCTTCTGCCTCAGTTATTCTGCTATTGATACCTTCTAATGTATTTTTAATTTCATTTATTGTGTTGTTCATTGTTGCTTGTTTCCTCTTTAGTTCTTCTAGGTCCTTGTTAAATGTTTCTTGCATTTTCTCTACTCTATTTCCAAGATTTTGGATCATCTTTACTATCATGTTTCTGAATTCTTTTTCAGGTAGACTGCCTATTTCCTCTTCATTTGTTAGGTCTGGTGGGTTTTTACCTTGCTCTTTCATCTGCTGTGTGTTTTTCTGTCTTCTCATTTTGCTTATCTTACTGTGTTTGGGGTCTCCTTTTTGCAGGCTGCGGGTTCATAGTTCCCGTTGTTTTTGGTATCTGTCCCCAGTGGCTAAAGTTGATTCAGTGGGTTGTGTAGGCTTCCTGGTGGAGGGGACTGGTGCCTGTGTTCTGGTGGATGAGGCTGGATCTTGTCTTTCTGGTGGGCATTTCCACGTCTGGTGGTGTGTTTTGGGGTGTCTGTGAACTTAGTATGATTTTAGGCAGCCTCTCTGCTAATGGGTGGGTTTGTGTTCCTGTCTTGCTAGTTGTTTGGCATAGGATGTCCAGCACTGTAGCTTGCTGGTCGTTGAGTGAAGCTGGGTGCTGGTGTTGAGATGGAGATCTCTGGGAGATTTTTGCCATTTGATATTATGTGGAGCTGGGAGGTCTCTTGTGGACCAGTGTCCTCAAGTTGGCTCTCCCACCTCTGAGGCACAGCCCTGATGCCTGGCTGCAGCAGCAAGAGCCTTTCATCCACATGGCTCAGAATAAAAGGGAGAAAAAGTAAAAAGAAAGAAAGAAAGGAAGGAAGGAAGGAAGGAAGGAAGGAAGGAAGGAAGGAAGGAAGGAAGGAAGGAAGGAAGAGAGGATACAATAAAATAAAGTAAGATAAAATAAAATAAAGTTATGAAAATAATTATTAAGAAAAAAAGTTTTTTTAAGTAAAAAAAACCAAAAATGGATGGACAGAACCCTAGGACAAATGGTGCAAGCAAAGCTATACAGACAAAATCTCACACAGAAGCATACACATACACACTCACAAAAAGAGGAAAAGGGGAAAAAATAATATATCTTGCTCTCAAGTCCACCTCCTCAATTTGGGATGATTCTTTGTCTGTTCATATATTCCACAGATGCAGGTACATCAAGTTGATTGTGGAGCTTTAATCCGCTGCTTCTGAGGCTGCTGGGAGAGATTTCCCTTTCTCTTCTTTGTTCTCACAGCTCCCAGGGGCTCAGCTTTGGATTTGGCCCCGCCTCTGCTTGTAGGTCGCCAGAGGGCGTCTGTTCTTCGCTCAGACAGGACGGGGTTAAAGGAGCAGCTGATTCAGGGGCTCTGCTCACTCCAGCCGGGGGGAGGGAGGTGCAAGGAGTGCGGGGCGAGCCTGCGGCGGCAGAGGCCGACGTGACGTTGCACCAGCCTGAGGCGCGCAGTGCGTTCTCCCAGGGAAGTTGACCCGGGATCCCGGGACCTTGGCAGTGGCGGGCTGCACAGGCTCCCGGAAGGGGGGGGGTGTGGATAGTGACCTGTGCTCGCACACAGGCTTCTTGGTGGCGGCAGCAGCGGCCTTAGCGTCTCATGCCCGTCTCTGGGGTCCGCGCTTTTAGCCGCAGCTCGCGCCCGTCTCTGGAGCTCGTTTAAGCAGCGCTCTTAATCCCCTCTCCTCGTGCACCAGGAAACAAAGAGGGAAGAAAACGTCTCTTGCCTCTTCGGCAGGTCCAGACTTTTCCCCGGACTCCCTCCCGGCTAGCCGTGGTGCACTAACCCCCTGCAGGCTGTGTTCACGCCGCCAACCCCAGTCCTCTCCCTGACCGAAGCCCGAACCTCAGCTCCCAGCCCCGCCCGACCCGGCGGGTGAGCAGACAAGCCTCTCGGCTGGTGAGTGCCGGTCGGCCCCGATCCTCTGTGCGGAAATCTCTCCGTTTTGCCCTCCGCACCCCTGTTGCTGCGCTCTCCTCCACGGCTCCAAAGCTCCCCCCCTCCGCCAGCCACAGTCTCGGCCCGCGAAGGGGCTTCCTAGTGTGTGGATACCTTTCCTCCTTCACGGCTCCCTCCCACTGGTGCAGGTGCCGTCCCTATCCTTTTGTCTCTGTTTTTTCTTGTTTCTTTTGCCCTACCCAGGTACGTGGGGACTTTCTTGACTTTGGGGAGGTCTGAGGTCTTCTGCCAGCGTTCAGTGGGTGTTCTATAGGAGCAGTTCCACGTGTAGATGTATTTCTGATGTATCTGTGGGGAGGAAGGTGATCTCCGCGTCTTTTCCTCCGTCTTCCTCAACTTCTCCGTGTAAACTGAATTTAATTGATATCTCTCTGAACCAAACAAAGGGAGATGTAATTAACACTGTTTCTGTTAACTCTAATCCTGGCTGAGGGAGGGGAGGCATCCCCGTAGCTGGATCAGGTAACAAAGTACAGAGCCACAGGGGCAAGCCAAAGTCAAGAATAACTTTTGAAAACACAGGAGACAAAATGTGCCAGTAAATATGATGGTCTTTCCATTTTAAAGATGGAGGAAATAAAGATCCTAAAGGCTATATATCCGAAGATAACAAAAAGCTGAATTTGAAATTTTCTATTTTGAGTTCTGTATTTTTGTCATTCACCTGTAATATTATAAATGCATTTTTAACCTGCAGAATAATCTCCGTATGTTAAGCATACTTAAATTTGTCCTTTTAGAGCCCTAAAGTGCCTCACCAACAATTTTATGGTGAGAGCCGTTCTGGACTCACATGAAATAGTTAATGAATAATACAAAGGACTGATTTTAGAATACATTCTATAGGCAATCACTGGGATTTTTACATCACTGTCCTTTTATATAATGGGAGTAAATAAATATATGAGCCAACATAAAATTATAAATGCATATTAAGGGGATGGCTTGATGCTATGTTCCCTTATATTTCGTAATAATTGCATAAATTAATAACTTCAGTTAAATAGAAATAATCTAACGTATGAAGAAGTATTTAGATTTTTTAAATTTTCATTGAGACATTTCCTCCCGTTATGTTTCATATGATACAACTGTAATGACTATTTCTCCTCTATTAGTTTTCTGTCAAGCATTTTTCCTATCTAATTATCATCTCTCTATCATCTGTCTTTCTATCTTTCTATCATGCCTCCATCTACCCTCCACTCATTCATTCAAGAAATGTGTGTTGACAGACACAGAAAACAAACTTATGGTTACCAAGGGGGAAAGGGGGTGGGGGAGGGATAAATTAGGAGTTTGGGATTAGCAGATACACACTACTATATATAAAATAGATAAACAACAAGATCCTACTGTATAGCACAGGGAACTATATTCAATATTCTGTTATAAGCCATAATGGAAAAGAATATGAAAAAGATATATATATATCTATATATATATCTATACCTGAGTCATTTTGCTGTACACCAGAAAGTAACACATTGTAAACCAACTACATTTCAATTCAAAAAAAAAAAAGACATGTGTATTGAGTCTTTGTGATATCCCAGGCTCTATAACTTAATGAAAGAGATAAATTTGGAACCGATTACGGATCCCAAATTAAACCTTAACTTTTACCATACAGCTTTCCTTGGCCATCTCCAAGTCACCACTCCTTCCCTTGGCCTCAGGTAGCACTTATTTTCACAGGACTTTATTTAAGGATTTAATTACTGAGTTCTTTATAGAACGTTTTAACTATTTCACCGCATGCTTGCATAGACCTTATTGTCTAATGCTTGCATAGACCTTATTGTCTAATGTAGTGGGTTTTTTCTGTTTTGTTTGTTTGTTTTTTGCAGTACGCAGGCCTCTCACTGTTGTGGCCTCTCCCGTTGTGGAGCACAGGCTCCGGACGCGCAGGCTCAGCGGCCATGGCTCACGGGCCCAGCCGCTCCGCGGCATGTGGGATCTTCCCGGACCGGGGCACGAACCCGTGTCCCCTGCATCGGCAGGCGGACTCTCAACCACTGCGCCACCACGAAAACCCTAATGTAGTGTTTTTATATCTAGATGCTTTACCACCTGCTGATAGAAGAGTATTCTCAAGAGTGATGAATCAACTGGGTTGATGCCATAGTTACAAAGACGAGTCCTCCCACTCCTCCTGTTCTTTCTTTTGTATTTCCAGGTCTACTAGAGTGTCAGACAGATAGCTGGTGCCTAACAAATGCCCAGAGAGTGAATCAGTGAGTAAGAGATGAATTACCTCTTCTCCCTCCTCATCCTCTCCATTATACTTATTAGTACTTTCCTTACAACAGATACTTTTGATGCAGCTATTTTTAGGAGGCACAGTTTTCAATCTATAGAATTTTTCCAGTGGTCTCAAAAGTTTGTAGAATGAAGAAAGCATTGAACGAATAAACGAATGAAAAACTCATTCCTGTATTTTTCTCGCCAACAATTTGGAGATTGTGACACGCATAAAAGCTTAAAAATTTCACAGCAAAATTTTGCTTTTAACCAGTTGGGATGCAAGGGATGATTTCAGGTATATGGTGCACACTAAGCATTCAATAAATGGCACCTATGACCAAAGTCCTGAACAATGTCACCCTATTAGGAAGGCTCCTAGTATTTCTGGGAGCTAAAGCACACCGTAGAAGGATCATGCTTGGGGTAGAGCTGCAGCTGCCAATAGCTTCAAATGTCCCCAACGCCCCACCACACATACACCAAAAAGCGAGTTCCACAGTGGCAGAGACTTGGCCTGTTAGTTTTGCTGTGGAATCCTAAGGGCCCAGCACATAGTAGGCCCTCAATAAATATTTGTTGAGTGAATGAAGAGATACTCTGCAGAAGCGTTTAAGAAGTGTCCAGTGTATGTAGTCATTCTCCTGGCTTTCCCTCCCTCTACCCACATATGTTCAAAATCTCAGGCCCTATCCCTGAACTACTAAATCACAATTTGCATTTTAACACGATTCCCTTGATTCTTCACATGCATCCTAATTATGAGAAGCACTCCTATAAGACACATCAAGTTCACTTTCCTGCCCCCCCACCAACTGATAAAACTTCTGAACCCAAATTAATGCCACATTCAAGTTTATATGGCTGGTTGCTTGTAGGGTCAGTGTTTTTGAAAACTAAGAACTGGAGTCAGATGCTAGGATTTGATCTCTCTCAGCCTCTTTCTTTTCCCCCTTTCTTCCTCCCCATTTGCTCCCTCTCTGGCAATGAAGTCATTACACAGAGGAACAGGACAGAGTCAAAATTTCTAGGCTAATTTACTTTTTTCTTTTTTTTTTTTTTTACTGTTAAAGAATATTAGCCAGGGCAGACTGAAAAACAAAATAGTCATCTCCTGTTTTTGCACACCTTGCTGCCTCTTTGCACTCTGCATGACCTCCTTACACTTCCTTGTGAATCTTCTGGAAGAGACAAGACTCAATATTTGCTGAGTATCTGGCTTACGCGGGTGCACTAGGTCGAGCTTACTCATTTAATCTTTATGCCAACAAGAAATATAGTCATGGGAGGGGAGCACGGAGTCAGGTTCACTGTCAGCTCCCATCAACATGTCCTCCAAAACTTGTACTTTTCAATGGCATTCTCAATGTTCATTACTGTCGTGACTACTGAGCAGAATATGAAGAAAATATGTTAGAGACATGAAAAACAAAAAGGCAGTTCAGAGACCTTTGGAGAAAATTGTCAGGGAGTATAGCCATTTTTTACAGGTTAGCTCCAATCTAAACAATATCCCAAGGTCTTACCCAAGCCCATTCTCTGCTTCCATTTCCAGCATTTTAAAACTCAGCTACCTCGCTAGTAACAAACCTAAGAGATAGTTAGCCACCTTTTCCGGCACAGGACACTGGGGCTCCAATGGACTTAGCTTCTTGCCCAAGATTGCAGAAACTTTTAGCTTTTCTGATTCTCAATAGTCCTTTCCATTCTGCCATCACGTCAAGTCTTCTGTTGGCAACTCAGCACCGCTTCCGCTCTTATGTGCTCCCCCTTACATCCTAGAGACAGGAAGCCTGAGGCGTACGTTCCCACAGATCTCGGCCAGCAATTTTCAGTGCAAGAGCCCACTAAGTACTCGAGATACGTCTTTCAGATATCACATTAGTGAAGCTGTCTTATCGTGTCCTACTGGGTGGCACGTGGTCTTTATTTGCCGAATTACAGATGATAACACTGATCATTTGAGTCAGATGGTGCCTGCTAGGTTTCTCCACTGTAAAGTTCCTTTTTTTCTTTGTAATTAGTAGGTATTTGTGTGGAAATATCTGGAGACTGTGTAAATATCCTGTTCCCTATATGTCCCCTGGCTGAATAACTTGAATGTTTGCCAAATGCCAATTTTTTATTTTCATTTTTCCTCCTACATTTATTCACAGGCATTCTACTGGAAGTAAAAGCTTTACCTTCTCTGTGTTTAATTATATCTGTGTGGAATCATGGATTCATCGTTTATTCAATGGATTATAATCTATTGTTATCTTTTTTAAAAAAAATCCAAAATCGTGGGATTTGGATGAAAGTAACTGGGATTACTAGGCATCCTGTATTTCTGCAACTTCCCGACTCCATGAAAGCAAGTAGAAAAACCAAGAGCCAGCAACAGCCTTCCCTGACCTTTGTTTGCCCAACACTTCCAAATGTTTTTTAAGCATCTAAATCCTTCTATTAATTCCCTTCCTGTCAGCATGCCTAGAATAGTTTCTATTTTTCTCACCAATCCCTCACTAAGACAAACATAAGGACAGCCTTTCACTCCTGTCCTTGAGCAGCCATTCTATCCTAGACATCATTCTCTATAAAAGCACCCATATTTATAAATATTTATTTATTTGTCAGCTTCTCCTATATAAACTAAATTATTTCATGGTAGAGGTCATAACATAAATTTTGTTATCACTATTCTTAGCACTTAGAAGATGCTTGATAACTAGCAGTTGACTGAATGGACCAAGCTCATACTACTTAGAAAAGAAATATTTCATTACTAAATACCATTTACCTATTTCCAGGATTGGTTCCTTTCAAGAAATGCACACGCAGAATGGGATCACTGGGATAAGAATGGTCCTAAGCACTGAAACTCCAGTGAAGAGATTGAAGGATAGAGTAGGGGTATATGAGGAATTAAAGGAAAATTTCTCTTGTCTGAAAGCTACTGGAACAACCAGAGATACAACATCCCTAGGTCAAGGGAATGGCTTCTGTTGCTATTCCTTAAAGTTGGCTTTAAGTATATTAAGGGATCCTAATGATTTTATTGAATGTCCTTTTATATATCCATAGCCCAGGTCATACCCTACATCTGCTTCTCTCATAACTGTGTGTGTGTTGTTTTGTTTGTTTGTTTCTTTGTTTTTGCAGTACACGGGCCTCTCACTGTTGTGGCCTCTCCCGTTGCGGAGCACAGGCTCCGGACACGCAGGCTCAGCAGCCATGGCTCACGGGCCCAGCCACTCCGCGGCATGTGGGATCTTCCCGGACCGGGGCACGAACCCGTGTCCCCTGCATCGGCAGGCGGACTCTCAACCACTGCGCCACCAGGGAAGCCCTGTGTGTGTTTTTTTTAACAGATGTTTCATGATTCTTCCTGACTCACATCTGAACCCAATGGTTTATACTCTTATTTAAGGACAATAATCTCAGATATTCACGTGTGTATTTTGTTACATGTATATAACTGAAATTTCTTTCCTTTACCATTCTGCCACACTTTATCCCAAATAGACCATTCTATACTCATATACTCAGAGAAGAAATATAACAGGAAAACAGTTTCTGATCACCATGGACTTTGTTTCAAAAGGTCAGATGAAAGAAAATTGTGGGGTGGGAAAGAGGTAATAGCAGTGTGGCACATCTAGGCGGGAGGCACCGCTAGAGCCTCACCAGTTTGTGTGTTCAAAGTCAAGAGTTTGGGCCTAAAAGGCCATGCTCACTAGGGGCTCATCATACCATGATTGCCTATATGGACACATAACTTGACGAACAGAGGAAGTCTCCCACCAAAAGCTGGGTGGATGATCTGTTAGATTCTAGAGCCTTAGCACATCCTGAAACCATTAAATTTCACTTCCCTATGGACTAATGGAATGGGCTTTTGAGCCAGAAATAAAATCAACTTACAGCAATCAAATGTTACATTTAACACACCCTGAATTTGTAGATTGAGAATCACACCTGTTACAAAATCAAGAACTCAGGCTGTTACTTAAAGAGATGCTCTATATCATAATTCTCAGTCCCAAACTACCAGATTTGGGGCTTTGCAACCATTCCACTCAGTTGGAAACAAAGAATGGCTTAATCCATGACTGGCTGCAGCTTGACCAGCACTAGAAGGAAATAACCAACAGGTGGAGCAACAGAGGGTCTCTTGGTTTAAATGAAAGAAATAACAACACAAGTCCAAATTATCATAGAAGAAAAAGAATCAAGTAAAACTTTGGCAATCAGTTAGTCAATGAACCTCCAAATTCAAAATAAGGATTTACAGGCTATTTATGAATATAATACCTGTCATTAAAACAATGATTATTAATGCTGAGCCCTGTTCTAAATGATTTAACCCACATAATCATGACCACAAGCCTACAAAGTAGGTTATTAGTCCCATTTTACAGACAAAGATATCGAGATACATAAGGATTATGTGACTCACCCAAGGTCGTGATGATGGTGAGTAGCAGCTCTGACTTGAACCCAGTCATTCTAGCTCAGAGTCCAACTTGACCACCATGCAATGCTGTCTTTGCCCACAAAAGCTCAACTATTTTGAATGGGATAACCCCAAAGGAAGAGATTATCAGGTCCACTCCCTTTATTTTAAAGATGACAAAACAGTACCAAAGAGGATTAAGACATTTGCTCAGTGTCCTATGGCTCCATATATCACTCATCTTTGTTTTATGAAAAATAATACTCATTGCCAATCAAATTAATCATTTTGCTTTTAATGTTTCCCAAAGGGCAAATCGAAAGTTTAAAACCCAGCCTTTTACAACCTTCCAGGAATTGTACCTCAGCTTCTCTAGAGCTGATATGAGACGTGAGGGACAGGAGGCCAAGTAGTCTCAGAGGCCAGGTAAAGCACGCTGATGGATCATCTCCAGGTGGCAGGAAGCAAAATGGTGCCAAGAAGCCACTTAACAGTGGAGCAGGCAAAGAGCTCAGAGAGAGGAAACCCAGGGACTTTACTGTGGTCATTCAAGAATCAGGAAATTTGATTCTGAGCAATTTTTTCCTCTACTCTTATTGAAATACCTAGAATTAGAAACCTCTACTTTGGAAATATGATCTTTATGCTGTTCTATTTAGGTTCCATCAATTTCAAAATAATATTCCTATGGAAAATCCTTCATGCTCCCCAAAGCAATGAAATCACTGTGATTTTCCCTTGTCCTTTAGGAAAGGCTAGTATGTAACCATACCATCTCCTTGGCAGGTCCAAAGTCCCCATGACAAAGCATGATTAAAATAAATAAGACCCACTGCTGTCTCCTGAAGGAGAATGATCTAATTGTGGGCAGATTTTTTTAAAATCCATCATGGGGGTAAGATGTTGCAGTAAGAAATCTGTTTTATTTAGCTCACTGGGCATTCAGAGACCTTGCGTCCTAATCCCCTTCACCTTGGTTTTGTTGACATGTCCTGCATTGCATGACCTGCATTTTATATATATATATATAAATAAAATTATATATATATTTATAAATATATAATTAAATAAAATATATAATATATATATTATTAAATTAATTAAATAAAATATATATATTTTATATATATATATATATATATATATATATATATATATATAATGCATGACCTGCATTATAACAACGGCTGAATCAGATGATATTAGAAAAAAATGTCACTCACTGGCTTCTAACCTTTTCAACCCTTATTTCTATTTCCATCCTAGGAATATTCTCACTGCTTGTACAAAAAAAGATGATGATAAATAAGAGGAATCTGTCCACTCATAAAGACATGCTTAAGAGTGTAAACAGGTAAGTAAGTATTGAACTTTTGTTGAGAAGGCTGCTGACAAAGCCCCCAAAACAAGGTCATTTAAGAAAGACTTAAGTTGAGGAACTGTGCCTGAGCAGGAAGAAAATAAAATGAAAATTCTTGGTACCAGAACCCTACACTGTTTTACGTTAAGAGAGAAAATGGACTGTATACATGGAATGTATCTCTAGTGTGATTATAAGGGTCCTCTTTATTAAATCAGAAAAGAAATAACAGATTTGAAAATTAAAGTAAAAGGCCCAGAGAGAAGAAACACATGTTTAAGTTTTTAGACATCTACTTGAATTTGAATGCTCTCTAACACATTCATTAAATTTCAATTAAATTGAATTTGGCATGGAAAATAAACTAATAAAATCGTTAGTGTTGTCCAAAAAGACACTAAAAGGGAGACATGAATTCATGATCAACCTAATCAGATTACATCTCTTTTCATTTTCCCTTTGAAGGAGCCTGGCTCTGGGGACCTTACACGACCAGGCAGACAACTAACCCTGACGTGCTTTCAGACAATCTATGGAACAAAGCATAGAGTAAATGAGAGGTAGTGAGCAGCTCACTCCTGGCCCTTAAGGTTTTCCAGTACCTACCACCCTGGCATATGCAGATGATGTGGGACTTACCGCATTAAAATTGGGGAAGAGGTTGACTGCGGCCGCAGTGTCAAGAGGAAAGGGAAGAAACGGTTTAATATCCAGCGATGGTTGCAAAGGAGGGGCTGGTGGACGGACCAGGGCTGGGAGAGCGGGGCTCTGGCATGTACCACCTGCACAGAGGAGAACAAAGGGAGCGATCAGGGACATGGTGCATATTAAACACACAACACACAAACACCAAGGTCTCTTTTGAGACCAAAAGGCCAGCTTTATGGGTCACTGGAAAAAACAAGACATGGAGTGTATTGACCTCAACTGGGAACCGGCCAACGAGCAGATGTGCCATTAAGCAGAGAAAACCAGTTGAGCTGCTCCTTTTTCCCTCTTGGATTAAAACTATCTGGTTACATAAGGAATTGTTAACATTTCAAACATTTCATACTCCCCAATCCATCCTTCTTTTCCTGCCTACAACCCGGGACTGAGTCAGCTACAAATCTATAAGCAACATCCCTTGATTCAAAGGGAAAACCCCTCCAATGTTCCCCCATCCCTCTTTGAAAACTAACTCCTGCTCAAAATATACATGCAGTCTGAGGGATTCTTTTACAGAGCTGCTCTTTTCCACCGCATCCAAAACTCTGGCAGCAAGATGACATGAACCTGGCACAGAAAAGAAACTTAACGCAAATGCAGGCAGCTGTACCTTACTTCCCTGGCAACTGGAGGGTTAAAACCAGCAAATCCAGCTACATATCATGTGATCCCTGAGCTATTTAGCACCCCTGTGGCTTTAAACATTCAAGACTAGCTGCCCCCTTCCTTCCCAGTCATAAGTAGGTGGAATTTAGAAGGTCACCAATGAGCAGGCAATGGAATATTATGGCAACACAGACAGCTCCCTTGCATACCAGTGGGCAAAGGCTGTTTGCAAGGGACTCCTACCTCTGCCCCCTGTTCTAGGATTCCACTGCATTCAGAAGCTGAAAGGAGCCCATCTCCCTGTTATGTCTCTCATACTTTGGTAACATTCCAAAGCATCAATTGGCTGTTAATTAAAGGCTGTTTGAATCCTAGGAAACTGTTAAAATATGCCAGCATTCTTCTAATCTGAGAGGCAAGCAATGGACTGTAAAAACCTGCTGGTGAGAATCCAAGAAGCATGAGGAAAACAAAATGCACTAGAATTATTCCTTTCTCATGGAAAAGAATTCCAGGAGACAGAAAAGAGAAGATGGCAGAGTAGGAGGATGCGAAGTTTGCATCTCCTGACAACTAGGGCACCTACCAGGTGCTGGTGCAGGACCTCAGACACCTAAGGGGACAGGGGGAACCCCCGAGTGAGTGGGTAGGATGTGGAGTGGAGTGAGAGGGGAGGAGAAGTAGAGGCGGGAGGGGACCAACACACCTAAGGGGCAGTTGGGGGAGGGGAGGGGCCCACTCACTACGAGGGGATCAGGGGGACATGGAGAGATGTTCGGGGGATCAGAGGATCAGAAGGGAACATGGCCAGCATCTCCTCTGCCCACTCGGGTCCTGGACTAAACCTCCACACACCAAGGTCCTCTCCAGCTGTGTGGTGCTGAGCCTAAGCCCTGCCCCCCACACCCCTAGGGCCTTTTCTGGCTGTTTGGGTCCTGAGCCTAGGTCTGCCCCCACCTAAGCCCTGCCACCCCGCCTAAGCCTTGCCCCTTGCCTAAGCCCCGCCCCACCTAAGCCCCACCCTGCCTAGGCCCTGCCCCCCCCAAACTCCACTTCCCACAGCCACGGCCTTTTCCGGCCTTTTTTTTGTTGTTTTTTTCTTGCTATTGTGGTTCTCTTTTACCTTGTTGTTGTTTCATTTATACGTTTATTTTTTATAACATATTTTTTATTTTTCTAATTTTATTTTACTTTTATTCTTTGTTATTGTTCTATTCCTTTTTGTCTTTGGCTGTGCCACCTGGCTTGCATGATCTTGGTTCCCAGGCCGGGGGTTGGGCCTGAGCTCCTGTGGTGGGAGCTCTGAGTCCAAACCGCTGGACTAACAGAGAACCTCAGACCCCAGGGAATATTACTCGGAGTGAGGCCTCCCAGAGGTCTTCATCTCAGCAACAAGACCCAGCTCTACCCACCTGCCTGCAAACTCCAATGCTGGAAGACTCAGGCCAAACAACCAGCAAGACAGGAACACAGCCCCACCCATCAAAAAAAAAATGAGATGGCAAAAAAATATATTACAGACAAAGGAACAAGGTAAAAACCTACGAGACCAAATAAATGAAGAGGAAATAGGCAACCTACCTGAAAAAGAATTCAGAGTAATGATAGTAAGGATGATACAAAATCTCAGAAACAGAACGGAGAAAATAAAAGAAATTTTTAACAAGGACCTAGAATTTAAGAACAAGCAAACAGTGATGAACAACACAATAACTGAAATTAAAAATACTCTAGAAGGAATCAATAGCAGAATAACTGAGGCAGAAGAATGGTAAAGTGACCTGGAAGATAAAATAGTGGAAATAACTGCCGTGGAGCAGAATAAAGAAAAAAGAATGAAAAGAATTGAGGACAGTCTCAGAGACCTCTGGGAAAACATTAAACACACCAACATTCGAATTATAGGGGTGCCAGAAGAATAAGAGAAAGAGAAAGGGACTGAGAAAATATTTGAAAAGATTATAGTCGAAAACTTCCCTAACATGGGAAAGGAAACAGCCACCCAAGTCCAGGAAGCACAGAGAGTCCCATAAAGGATAAACCTTAGCAGAAACACACCAGGACACATATTACTCAAACTAACAAAAATTAAATTCAAAGGAAAAATATTAAAAGCAGCAAGGGAAAAGCAACAAATAATATACAAAGGAATTCCCATAAGGTTTTCAGATGACTTTTCAGCAGAAACTCTGCAGGTCAGAAGGCAGTGGCAGGATATATTTAAAGTGATGAAAGGGGAAAACCTACAACCAAGATTACTCTACCCAGCAGGATCTCATTAAGATTCAATGGAGAAATCAAAAGCTTCACAGACAAGCAAAAGCTGAGAATTCAGCACCACCAAACCAGCTTTACAACAAATGCTAAAGGAACTTCTCTAGGTGGGAAATACAAGAGAAGAAAAAGACCCACAGAAAAATACCCAAAACAATTAAGAAAATGGTAATAGGAACACACACATCGATAATTGCCTAGAATGTAAATGGATTAAATGCTCCAACCAAAACACATAGACTGGTTGAATGCATATAAAAACAAGACCTGTATATATGCTGCCCACAAAAGACACACTTCAGACCTAGGGACACATGCAGATGGAAGGTGAGGGGATGGAAAAAGATATTCCATGCAAATGGAAATCAAAAGAAAGCTGGAGTTGCAATTCTCATATCAGACAAAATAGACTTTAAAATAAAGACTATTACAAGAGACAAGGAACAACATTACATAATGGTCAAGGGATCAATCCAAGAGGAAGATATAAGACTTGTAAATATTTATGCACGCAACATAGGAGCACCTCAATACATAAGGCAAATGCTAAAAGTCATAAAAGGGGAAATTGACAGTAACACAATAATAGTGGGGGACTTTAACATTCCACTTACACCAATGGACAGACCATCCTGACAGAAAATAAATAAGGAAACACAAGCTTTAAATTACACAACAGACCAAACACACTTAACTGATATTTATAAGACATTCCACCAGAAAATGGCACAAAACACTTTCTTCTCAAGTGCACATGGAACATTCTCCAGGACAGATCACATCTTGGGTCACAAATCAAGCCTTGGAAAATTTAAGAAAATTGAAATCATATCAAGCATCATTTCCGACCACAATGCTATGAGATTAGAAATCAATTACGGGAAAAAAACTATAAAAAGCACAAACCCATGGAGGCTAAACAGTGCACTACTAAATAACCAAGAGATCACTGAAGAAATCAAAGAAGAAATTTTAAAAAACCTAGAAACAAATGACAATGAAAACACGATAACCCAAAACCTATGGGATGCAGCAAAAGCAGTTCTAAGATGGAAGTTTATAGCAATTCAATCTCACATCAAGAACAAGAAAAATCTCAAATAAACAATCTAACCTTACACCTAAGGGAACTAGAGAAAGAAGAAGAAGAAGAACAACAAAAAAACCCAAAGTTAGTTATTAGGAAAGAAATCATAAAGATCAGAGCAGAAATAACTGACATAGAAATGAAGACAACAAAAGAAAAGATCAATAAAACTAAAAGTTGATTCTTTGAAAAGATAAGCAAAATTGATAAACCTTTAGCCAGACTCATCAAGGAAAAAGGGAGAGGACTGAAATCAATAAAATTAAAAATGAAAAAGGAGAAAAGGAGAAATTACAACTGACACCGCAAAAATACAAAGGATCATAAGAGACTACTACAAGCAACTATATGCCAATAAAATGGACAACCTGGAAGAAATGTACAAATTCTTGGAAAGGTACAACTTTCCAAGACTGAACCAGGAAGAATTAGAAAATATAAACAGAAAAATCACAAGTAATGAAATTGAAACTGTAATTAAAAATTTTCCAACAAACAAAAGTACAAGACCAGATGGCTTCACAGGCGAATTCTATCAAACATTTAGAGAAGAGCTAACACCTATCCTTCTCAAACTCTTCCAAAAAATTGCAGAGGAAGGAACACTCCCAACCTCATTCTATGAGGCCACCATCATCCTGATACCAAAACCAGACAAAGATATCACAAAAAAGAGAAAATTATAGACCAATATAACTGATGAACATAAACGCAAAAATCTCAACAAAATACTAACAAACAGAATCCAACAGCACATTAAAAGGATCATGTACCATGGGGTTTATCCCAGGAATGCAAGGATTCTTCAATATACACAAATCAATCAATGTGATACACCAATATTAACAAATTAAAGAATAAAAAACATGATCATCTCAATAGATGCAGAAAAAAGTTTTGACAAAATTCAACACCCAGTTATGATAAAAACTCTCCAGAAAGTGGGCATAGAGGGAATCTACCTCAATATAATAAAGGCCATATACGACAGACACACAGCAAACATTATTCTCAATATTATTCTCAATGGTGAAAAACAGAAAGCATTTCCTTTAAGATCAGGAACAAGACAAGGAGGTCCACTCTCACCACTACTATTCAACAAAGTATTGGAAGTCCTAACCACGGCAATCAGAGAAGAAAAAGGAATAAAAGGCATATAAATTAGAAAAGAAGAAGTAAATCTGTCGTTGTTTGCAGATGACATGATACTATACATAGAAAATCCTAAAAATGCCACCAAAAAGCTAATAGATTTAATCAATGTATTTGAAATAGTTGCATTCCTATACACTAACAACAAAATATCAGAAAGAGAAATTAAGGAAACAATCCCATTTGCCAATGCAACAAAAAGAATAAAATACCTAGGAATAAACCTACCTAAGGAGGCAAAAGACTCGTATTCCGAAAACCATAAAACACTGATGAAAGAACTCAAAGATGACACAAACAGATGGAGAAATATACCATGTTCTTGGATTGGATGAATCAATATTGTGAAAATGACTATACTACCCAAAGCATTCTACAGATTCAATGCAATCCCTATCAAATTACCAATGGCGTTCTTCACAGAATTACAACTAAAAATTTACAATTTGTCTGGAAACACAAAAGACCCTGAATAGCCAAAGCAATCTTGAGAAAGGAAAATGGATCTGGAGGCTCCCTCATTTCAGATTATACTACAAAGCTACAGACATCAAGACAGGATGGTACTGGCACAAAAATAGAAATATAGATCAATGGAACAGGATAGAAAGCCCAGAGATAAACCCATGCACGTATGGTCAACTAATCTGTGATAAAGGAGGCAAGGATATACAATGGAAAAAGACAGCATCTTCAATAAGTGGTGCTGGGAAAAATGGACAGCTACATGTAAAAGAATGAAATTAGAACACTCCCTAACACCATATATAAAAATAAACTCAAAATGTATTAGAGACCTAAATGTAAGACCGGACACTATAAAACTCTTAGAGGAAAACATAGGAAGAACACCCTTTGACACAAATCACAGCAAGATCTTTTTTGATCCACCTCCTAGAGAAATGGAAATAAAAACAAAAATAAGCAAATGGGACCTAATGAAACTTCAAAGCTTTTGCACAGCAAAGGAAACCATAAACAAGATGAAAAGGCAACCCTCAGAATGGGAAAAAATATTTGTAAAGGAAGCAATGGACAAAGGATTAATCCCCCAAAATATACAAACAGCTCATGGAGCTTAATATCAAACAAACAAACAACCCAATCCAAAAACGGGCAGAAGACATAAATAGACATTTCTCCAAAGAAGACATACAGATGGCCAAGAGGCACATGAAAAGATGCTCAACATCACAAATTATTAGAGGAATGAAAATCAAAACTACAATGAGGTATCACCTCACACCAGTCAGAATGGCCATCATCAAAAAATCTACAAAAAATAAATGCTGCAGAGGGTGTGGAGAAAAGGGAACCCTCCTGCACTGTTGGTGGGAATGTAAATTGATACAGCCATTTTACATTCCTTAAAAAACTAAAAATAGAGCTACCATATGACACAGCAATCCCACTACTGGGCATATACCAGGAGAAAACCATAATTCAAAAAGACCCATGTACCTCAGTGTTCATTGCAGCACTATTTACAATAGCCAGGACATGGAAGCAACCTAAATGTCCATCAACAGATGAATGGATAAAGAAGATGTGGTACATATATACAATGTTATATTACTCAGCCCTAAAAAGGAATGAAACTGGTTCATTTGTAGAGATGTGGATGGACCTAGAGTGTGTCACACAGAGTGCAGTAAGTCAGAAAGAGAGAAACAAATATCGTATATTAACGCATATATGTGGAATCTAGAAAAATGGTACAGATGAACCTATTTGCAGGGCAGGAATAGAAACAGAGACATAGATATGATGTGTTTCTGATGAGAACAGATATGATATCTGATGAGAACAGATATGTGGACACAGGGGGGAAAGGGGAGGGTGGGAACATTGGGAGATTAGGATTGACTTATATACACTACCATGTGTAAAGTAGATAGCTAGTGGGAACCTGCTATATAGCACAGGGAGCTCAGCTCAGTGCTGTGTGATGACCTAGATGGGTGGGATGGTGGGGGTGGAAGGGAGGTCCAAGAGGGAGGGGATATATCTATACATAGAGCTGATTCACTTCGTTGCGCATCAGAAACTAACAGAACATTGTGAAGCAATTATACTCCAATAAAAAATAATAATAATTTTTAAAAAGGAAAAGTGAAGAAAGGCTCCTGTCTGTGTCACTTCCTTGCCTGCCATCTTGCTTTTAAATCAAAGTAGAGTGAGATCCCGTACAAATTATCTTTAGAAATCTCATGATCAGTTCTCGTCAATTGCACACAGACCATCATCTTGCCCTTCATCAGTTACCTGAACAAAGGTCAACATTTAAAAAATGATTCTGCAATGCTAAATCCAATGCTATTGGAGCAGAGTTATCTACTAACAAGGTGGGTGACTTAATACCTAAAACAGAAGCCATCAGCACAGGATTTAATTAACTATACCAAAAAAACCATTAGCTCTCCTGGCCCTCCTGATTGGCCAATCATCTGGAGCCAAATTAACAAAAACAGTATTTTTTTCCCCACTTTTTACTTCTCTCTTGAAATGTTCTTCACCAGCTACAAGGCCAACAACAGCCAGTTTGAAACAGCAAACCAATTAAATAAAAAGTAGTATGAGTCAGGAAATAGAGGGTCAATGTTAAAACAGAGATAAGAGCAAAACATAAGTCTCCATTCACCAGAGGACACCATAAACTTATTTTATTGTCCACCTGGTGGTATACTTTCTTAGAGAGGGCATTCATAAAACTTTGGTGATAGACCTGTCATGAATTTAGTATTGCTACCAATTTCTCTCTCTCTCTCTTTTGTTTTTTTCCAATTTCTCTTCTGATAAAAAGTTAAAGAACCAAAATAAAATGTTGGTTGGCGCCTCTTTAGAAAACTCAGAAGTCAACTAAGTTGTGGTTGAAATCAGTGGTGCGGTTTAACCTGTCCACAAGTAACAGTGAGCTTTAAATAAATCATTTTAAATATTTATTTTCTGTGTCACAGGTCATGTTTTGCAAAAGATATTCATTCATATATATCCATTACCTTGTTTGACCCTAAAATCTCAGAAATCAGCTAATGGCTAACATAATATCATGGAGAGAAAAAATAAGTTGATAAACTCTTTAGCTGTTTATGTTGCTTCCACAGAGACATTCCATTCTTATAATTACAAGAATGCAATTTAGCAGGAACATATTCTGGAATTATTTCATTTCTAAGTCCCCTCTGGTTCAGAACAGCCAAAGAGGTTCTGGAAAAGCTCAACCTTCTTTTTTTTTAATCCACCACAATGAGAGGAACAAAGAATTAAAAATACATTGATTCTATTGCTAGGGAAAGTTAATTCCTACCTCTCTTCCTCTGAGATATGTATTTCATTTACATTTCATTATACCCACAGTTCAGGGCCCTCTCTCAGTGTTACAACTGGGGTTCCCTACCTAAGGGATTAAAAACATCAAAGAAGAGTCATAAAGCTGGGGGGAAGCTGGGGATACTATTTGAGTTCATCCTTTCCTACCTATTTGAAGAGAGAAATGTAAAAGATAGTTGGAAAAGAGAGAACATGTTGACCACATAGTCTTTGGCCACTGGCTAGGCAAACCCAGGTGTACTGGATGCTGCGGTGTGCTCCCCACAGCCCCCTTCTGGACTGAGGCACACCCTCCCCCACCTGCTGGGGGACCCCCTATGGAAGACTCTCACGAGATCCTCCTCAAGCATTGCAGAGATCAAAGGGAGCTACCTCACCCAAGGTCAAACTTCCTCCCCAGTGGAGGGGCTGGTAGCCCCATACAATGACGGATTCACGCAAGGGTTTTAATTAGTGGCTCCTTCCCCTTGCCTCAAGGCAGGGAGACTCTGAAGTTCTATTTCAGCTCTAAAGCTCCTCACAGAATCTAGGATAGACTGAGGCTTCTGTTGTGACTTCATCACAGTTCAACTTTTCCCTTTGCTCAACCCTGTATCTCTCACTCCTCACAGGAGATTTCCCCAAGAAAGAATCCACTGCTGGAAGAACTTGACCTATAACATCAGAGTATAACCATTCTTTTTTTTTTTTTTTTTTTTTTTTTTTAGACTATAACCATTCTTGAGTCTGAGTGAAATGCTGACTTGCTTTATTCTAAAATAGGTAATTGCCTACAGATCTACAGAGAGGCACAAGATTGAGCCTGTCTCTCAAAAATTACCTGTGACTAATATTTCTGCTTTTAAAATGAGTATAAGTTCTGAAATATTTTACTTGTCTCAATCTGTATATGCTCAGCAGTAAGAATACTATTGGCAAATAGTGTAAAATCAAAACTGGCAAACATAACATGTTTCATCTGTAAAGCAGACTAAAATATGCTCCTTGAGAAAATAGCTATTTCATTCTTTCATTTTTATTAGAATGTATTACATTTAGGACATCAATTTTTGTTTATTTCCTTTATTTTAAAATTATCCTGAACATAATTAACTTCAAAATATATAATGAATTTGTAGACAGGACTATAGGTAAAAAAGAGATGTTTCGTTGTTACCATTTACCGACAATGTTGCTTCACTCATCGGAATGTCACACTTCTGGAAATATTGCTGTTATCAATTTGAGGAAAGCATTTTGAAGCTTCCATAGGGTAGTAACAGAAAAAATACAAATTCATGCCCTTTGTGTGTGAAACTCGGCCTACATCTAGTACTATGTATTTCAAACCCTATGCAGTTTTAATTTACGCAGGTTTTAAAAATTAAACCTTAATAAATTATTCAGATTTCAGAGCAGTTAATATCTCTCTATACCAAATT
The DNA here is from genome assembly GCF_949774975.1 of Lagenorhynchus albirostris. Taxonomy (NCBI): domain Eukaryota; kingdom Metazoa; phylum Chordata; class Mammalia; order Artiodactyla; family Delphinidae; genus Lagenorhynchus; species Lagenorhynchus albirostris. The sequence continues at coordinate 6,009,595 of NC_083099.1, read as the reverse complement.
TCTTCTATGCCATTAAAGTTAAACTAAAAAAACAGTCATTAAGTAGAGATTAGTTATTATAGCTATATTGAGTAAGGTATTGAATAATGAAGGGAAATAAGGTAAATACGATGAAGTAAGCGATCTAAACTCATGAAACTCCTCTCTGTCCCTTTTTGAAGTTTGGTTTTGTTAGTTTATATTCATATTTAGAATTCTGAATTGAACTATAGAGCAAACATATTAAATATTACTTTGGTTTTTTCACAAGACAGCTGTGTATTCACAAAAGCGTGAATTTGTGAATTTGAAAAAAATACCGGAATAACCTATTTGTTCATGAATATTTGTTAATACTATCTGAGAAAATAAGACACATTCACTTCAGAAGTTTGCATTTTTGAAATGCAAATCTAATTAAAATGTAAATTTGGCAATGTTTGTTTTAATAATTTATACAGATAAATAGGAATTCTAAACCAGTGATTGTCAGTTGAAGCTACCGTATTAGAGATAATGTATATAAAGTGCCTAGCAGAGTGTCTGGCCAGTTGATGCTAAGTGAGGAGTGTTTTTTGTTTCAATGAATTCAGTAAATTCCAGAGGAGCTGTTCAGGTTGGTCCAGACACAAATCCGGGCTCCCTGAAAGAGGTCAATCAAGATAATTTTAAAAGCACCTGCCTATTCTTCACTTTTATTTTGACCCCTGCAGAAGGAGAGACTTCACAATAAGAGGCTACTTTGTAAGTCAATATTTTGAAATATTCCTTGAGAGTGGAGTAGTATTCTTTCCATAATACAACATTTTAACCTTGAACTTCTGCACTTGATCCATTGAGGTTTCATCAAATAGTCGCAGGTGTCCTGTCTGACAGCTTAACCAACTACTTAATCATTCATTTCCCCAAGTGACAAAACCAACATTCAAAATGATCAAGGGTTGCTGCTGTTCAGTATTCATGACAGTGTATGCTTTAAAACTGTGAATCATTGAAAAACAATATACATAATACATATTTATTGTTAAAATCTATTATCATTACATATTTTATATATATATATGTATATATATATATACACACACACATTTATAGAAAGCAGAAGAAATCCCTGATTTCCTGATGGGAGAAATAATTTCTATCATATCTCTTTTTTCACCATCAATTTAATCATATATATGTATATATTTGCTTATCTATACTGAAATACGTACATATATTTCGATAGTGTCAACAGTGAGCCATAGTTAAACTGTTAAACTGCTCAGAATATTTATACTTATTAGGAGAACATCAAGAACATTTTATGTAACATCAAGTCCTAAGTAGTTACCTGCAAAGCAACTAATTTGATAGACGTGGAACATTATTCACATCCAATCCCAACTATTTTGGTTAGAATTTGCCATGTGCACTGGGGGAGGGAGGGGCACGATGGGATTTCTGGAGTCTATGTGATAGAGGACATAAAAGAATTAGATCTGATAGTATGAATAAGAAATAGAAAAGAAATGATGGATTTGGGGCATAAAGGCAAAACTTGATTTAACACAAACAGAACAATGGCCATAGGATGCTGTTGGTGAAATTGGCCAGCCAGGGTGGATGGGAGCAAACGTTGAGAAAAAAGCTAAACTTTATAAATCTATTGAGTAATTGGTATGAACTAGGCCCTGTTTTACCCTTAATTCCTTTAAAATGCACAAAAATTCTGTCAGGTATCTATTATATTACCCAATTTACAAACTCAAAAGCCAAAGCTATTACCTAAATTACATCTCACCTCAAATTACACAGGTAAAAAAATGGCATTCGATGTAAACCTGAGTAACCTTAACAAGTTTCAACACACTGATGCCAATAGCATTTAAATTAAATCAGCAAAAACAAACAAAATGACAACAAAAAAGAACACTCTAAGAAGTCGGTTTTGTCATACAAGGCAAGCCAGCTCCCTTGAAGCCAGAATGGAAAGCACTAAATCAGAAATCTTGTGAGAAAATTTTACCACTGCTCAAAAAAAAAGAAAAAGAAAAGAAAAAGGAATAGACACATTCCTTGTACAGGAGAAGATAAAGGAATATTCAGTATTTATTACCAATATTTATCTGCATGGGAAGATGCTGGTTCTGCCCTACATTTGAGAATGTATCCAGAAAGACACGAATATCATATCAAATGTTTGAAAAGTCCTCTGGTTTACATTCTTTAACATCTACTTGCCAAATAAGAAAAGCAAACAGGTATTTGTGGTATTCCCTTGTGCAGCTGTCTCTAAAAAACTCAAGGTTAGGGATTACAATGGGCAGTTTGTCGTTGAGATTATTTTTTATTCCTTAGCTAGGAGAACTGTATGTTTATCCTGTTTCCTTCAACCTCAAGTGATCCAAACTCCCATTCACTTCCTATCTTTGTTTAAATGTTGTTCCCAACTGAAAGATACAACTAGAAACAAATTTTGAGATAAAATTTGAATTTACTGTGACTTGGTCACAATTTTTCTTTTATTGCTTTCAGTTTTCCTCTGTTTTAGATTGTTGATTCACTTACTAAGGTGCGGAAAATTGATCCAGCACCTTCTACCTGAGCTGAAGGTCCTCATTGGCCTAAAGTGACCAGCACTTGGCAGGTCAATTCAAATATTAAAGCAGGGTCTGGTCCACAGGGGCAGTTGCCAGCACTAAGCCACACAGGGTGGTGACTGCTGCCTCATCCATCCTGTCCTTGACCACAAAGAGGAATGAGGTGAGAATGGGAGTGAGTCAGGGCAACTGGAACACTGATCTGGAAACAGTGACACAGAAACGTTTGCCAAGTCAACTGTCTGACTCATACTTTACCCATGAAAGAAAGCCCATGTGAGGGATCCATTCTCCCTTGTTTAAACCCTTTATTTATTCATTTTAAGTTGTAGTATTTAAATATTCCAGTAAATCCAATGGAATATTACTCAGCCTTAAAAAAAGGGTGAAATAATCCTTTTCATTTGCAGTCACATAGATGGACCTAGAGATTATCATACTAAGTGAAGTAAGCCAGAGAAAGACAAATGCCATATGATATCACCTATATGTGGAATCTAAAATATGACACAAATTAACACATGTACAAAACAGAAACAGACTCACAGACATAGAGAACAGACTTGCGGTTGACAAATGGGACGGGGGCAAGGGAGGGATGGAGTGGGAGTTTGGGATGCAAACTATTATATATAGAATGGATAAACAACAAGGTCCTGTTTTATAGCAACTATATTCAATATCCTGTGATAAACCTTAATGGAAAGGAATATGAAAAAATATAAACAAACAAACAATAAATAAATGATGCAGTAAATCACTTGAAAACTCATTTCGGAAGGAAGCTATAAAAAAGGACTAACTAATGTTTTCTCTGTTAGTTATTGAATACTGGGACCAAAATCAAAATACTGCTATTATCTAGTTGCCAATATCCTGAGTCAAGTCTTCACTAGAAGAAAAGTGGAATCTTTCACTTATTTACCCAACTTTCATGACAATTTCTGGTGCCTGGGAGATCCTGTCAAGAGTACCAGAGCAAGGAGTTTTAGACATTTAATCCTGTATATCCCTCTGCACTTCAGCCCCTCTGTCAAACACTGCATAAGTCAGGACAAGGACCTCCTCACAGGCGATCAAAAGATTTTGCCTGGAAACTTCCTCTCATGTCTGCACCAGTAAGCATAAAAATGTAAAATTTTCCTCAAGAGGAATTTCCCAAGATTTCATTCCACAAAATCACTTGTAACTAATAAAAAACAGTGCTCTGGTGCTGAGCTGTCCCATGTGGTAGGCTTTAGCCATGTGCGGTTCTTTTAAATTGGAATTAAGTAAAATTAAACATTCAGTTTCTCAGTCACACCAACCACATTTCAAGGGCTTGACAGCCATGTGCGGACAAAGGCTACTTCGTTGTATACTGCAGTTAAAAAAAAAAAATTTCCATCACTATAGGAGGTTCTATTAGACTTTGAGGCTTCAATGCAAAACCAACAATCTCCAGTGAGGAGTAATTTGCAGATAAGGTGCCTGATACAGTCTGTTCTAGAATGCACGGCCGATAGAAGAGAAGTCTTGCTTTCTCCTGGGTCCATCTCCTTTTGGGGTTGAGGAGGAGAGCTTTCCCAGAGCCAAACACAGCCACTGTCAGAAAGCAGACCCTGCTGGGATTGTACCAGAAAGAATTAATTCCTTCTCAAGGAATTCTCCATTCCTTGAGAGGACAATGGCCAGTCTATGAATCTTCACATGTGATCAATGATCAATGATGATAATCCTCAAAGGGCAACCTAATGTTAAAAATTTGATGCTGAAATCAATATTGAGTAAGGAGTGCTTTGGAAAAAAAGATACCAGGGCTTCCCTGGTGGCACAGTGGTTGAGAGTCCGCCTGCCGATGCAGGGGACGCGGGTTCGTGCCCCGGTCCGGGAAGATCCCACATGCCACGGAGCGGCTGGGCCCGTGAGCCATGGCCGCTGAGCCTGCGCGTCCGGAGTCTGTGCTCCGCAACGGGAGAGGCCGCAACAGTGAGAGGCCCGCGTACCACAAAAAAAAAAAAAAAAAAAAAGATACCATATCTTCAAACTAAAGATGGAAAAAGAGCCAGACCTGGGGCAAATGGATGTTTATTAATATCTGATAATTCTTGAGAGGGCTACCACAAAGCTTTTATTTCACCGAAGTGTGTCACAATCTAGTCTCACTAAAAAACCAAGTGTTCAAAGCCAGCTAATGTAGGCAGTTAAACCTGCCTAGCTACATCTGAATTACCCTGAGGGGTAATTCTGTTCATAACATCCAGGCGTTAGTCATCTCACTATTAAAAGAGAAAAAAAAAAGATGCTGTCATCTTGTGATATGGTCTTGTTTTTTCCATGATCTGTGCCTTTCAGTTGGGACTTGCCCACATGAGTTTCTCCATGCCAGCACATCTGGGTGTATACAGTTCACTGTTCCTCCAAAGCCTGGTCAATATCTTTCTTTTCCCATGTTTTTTCCACGTGATATTACTGTGATATATTCTTTGCTTCCTCTCCAAGCACTCACCAATCTGTGTAGACCTTCAATGTGACCCAAGGTGCTAATGAAACATCTCCTGGCTTAAATGGTTTAGTGTGGTTTTCCCAGTACCATCAAGGTGAGTTAGGCAAGGATCACACAACTTAGGGAACACCTCTGTTTATCTCCCTAAAGCGTCCTCAAGATGTAGAGGGTGAGGATGTCAGTTAAGGGAGAGAACAGCTGAGGAAGGGCAAGTCTAAGAGAAGAAGACAAGCTAAGTTTCTGACATCCTGAGGTTGAGGTGTAAGTGCGAATGTAGCCATTGGGTAAGTGGTACTAGCACTTAGAAGACAGCTCTGGGCAGACTTCATTCTGACCAAAGAGTGGAGACTCATCAGGTAGGAACTCAAATCATGGACATGAAAAAGATTTCCTCGGGAAAGTGTGGAACAAAGAGCCCAGGGCCTAAGCCTGAATCTGGAGGCTCGTTAGCCCAGTGAAGAAGACTGAGCAGGACTGGAAAAAGAACAAGACGGAGGTGGAGAGAATGATTTCCCAGAGACAAGAGGCAGAGGTTGTTTATAAGAGGAAGAAGTGGTCAGCACTGTCTAAGGCTGCCCACGGAGGCAGCAAGTAAGATGACAACTTCTATGAGATTTAATGTCGAGAGATTTGGTGACCTTTATGAGCTATTTAGTGGGTAACATCAAAAAGAAGTCACTTTCTCACAGGGGATTGCTTCCAGGACCCCTGGATACCAAAATCTGAGGATGCTCACGTCCCTTATATAAAATAGCACAGTATTTGCATATAACCTACACACATCCTCCCATATACTGTAAATCATCTCTAGATTACTTATAATACCTAATACAATGTAAATGCTATGTAAATAGTCTCCTGTGCCCAGCAAATTCAAATTTTGCTTTTTGGAACTTCCCAGAATTTTTTTTCAATATTTTCCACCTGCAGTTGGTTGAATCTGCAGACACAAAACCTGTAAATAAAGAGGACTGAATGTATATTAAAATTAAAGCTTCCTACTCTTTGAAAGACAGTATTAAAAAAAAAATAAAGAAAGGGCAAGCTATTGACAAGAAAAATAAATAATGCAAAACATATATCTAACAAAAAGCTTGTATTTGGAATATATAAAGAACTCTTATAGCTCAATACTGAGATATTAACTCAATTAAAAATAGGCAAAACTTCTGAACAGACATTTCACAAACAAAGAAATCAAAATGGCAAATATGCGAATGAAAACATGCTCAACATCATTGGGGAAATACAAGTTAAAACCACAGGATATTATTATCACCTACTAGGACAGCTAAAATTAAAAAGAAAAACAATACCAAGTGTTGGCAAGGATGCCGAACAACTGGAAATTTCATATTTGGTGGTAGAAATGCAAAATAATATAGCACTTTGGAAAAATTTGGCAAATTCTTATGAAGTTAAATATTCACTTACTATATGACCCTGCAATCCCCTAGGTATTTACACAACAAAAATAAAAATACCTGTGTCCAAAAAAAAAAAAAAAAAAAGTGAAGTCACTTTTTAGGAGGGTCAGGGATGGAAGAGGGGTTCAGAATGGAGTCTAGCGGGGAAAATTATTTTGAACAACTTGGCTGGGAAGGGAAAGTAAAGTAGGACCCTATAAATGTGGGTAAATATGTTTTCAAGGTATGGAAAGGAATTGATTCAATCTAGAATATTTAGTGTAACTCACTTTTGGAAAGGCAAGTTTCCACTACCAATTAAGCCTAGAAAATATGAAGCCATGGCAGCATATTAAGCATTGTAATTTGTATCTATCTCGGTTACATCCCCCTCCACATATACTCTAAACCTACATCAAAGTATAGCAAATAACGACTCATAGTCCTGGTTCAGAACACAGTTCAAGGATGACTTCCTCTGCGGGGTATCTTATAGATGTCCGGGTAGAAAGAGCACTCCCTTGGCACTCTACCCTGCACTCCTCTGTCTGCACATATATCGCTGCATTTACTTGCTCTGGGTCTGCCTCCCAACATGAGGATGTGGGGTCTTGAGGAGAATGTCTAGTGTAATCCTCCTTGACTTCTATGCATTAGGGGGTTCCTAGTACCTACTTGGTGACTTGTTTTTCTTTTTCCTGGAATGGATGGATGGATATATAGGCAGATGAGCAAACAGATGACTGAGTGAAATTGAATCACAGCCTGCTGAGATATTGTACCCTTTCTTCTGTTGTGCCCAAACTAACAATCTTATCCATTTCAAAACCCAGTAACCTCCCTGAAGAACTAGAAAAGGGGACAATCAGAGAGTTTATTGAAGTGCGTTGCTAAAAGGTGAGGAACATTGTATCATAGATTTTTAAGACAATGAAGCCTCCATGATGGATTTTTTTTCTTTAAAATAATAAATAAGTGGTTCAATCAAAATTCTAATCTTTCTAGATTAGAATTTTATTAACATTTTTTCTTGGCACTATATAAATTTCTTAAACATCTTTCACTTTTAGGTATGAATTTATTCTATCTCGTAAACAACACTCCTTTCCTCCACAGGTATAAAGGCAGTAACATTTCAGCTCCTGTGTGCTGGGTAATCCATGGAGTGTATCTCCTTTGTGCTCTCACAGCCTTAAGGAAATGGAGCCATGGTGAAGTGAAGATAATTCTTCAAGGCCACACAATAAGTTGTAGAGACAGGATTTGTAGCCCAACATTCCACCTCCAAAGTCTAAGCTCTTATATTTACATTTTATTCAGAGATGGCCATATTTTTTTGGATGACCTGTGATAGAGAAAAAAATAATTCCATAAATAATAGCTGGTTTCATTTAAACTAGGCCAAAGCCAATCAAATCAATTATCTAAGATTCATTCATTTGTAAGGCACTAGGTTATTTAAGGAACAATTTCATGTTTCTTGCCTTTATTGAGGTTTATAATCCAGTATAATGCATATTATGCACGTGTTGAGTCTACCAGATACCATAATGTTATAGACTGAATGTTCGTGTCCTCCCCACCCAAATTAATATGTTGAAACTTATAACCCCCAATGTGATGGTATTTGGAGGCGGGGCCTTTGGGGGTGATTAGGTCATGAGGGTGGAGTCTTCAAGAATGGACCTAGTGCCCTATTAAAGAGGCCCCAGAATGATCCCTTGCCCTTTCCATTACGTGAGGTGGTCATCTATGAACCAGGAAGCAGGCTCTCACCAGATACCAAATCTGCCGGCGCCTTGATCTTGGACTTCACAGCCTCCAGAACCGTGAGAAATAAATGTCTGTTGATCATATGCCATCCAGTCTATGGTGTTCTGTTACAGCAGCCCAAATAGACTAGGACACGTGTGTTAATCCAAAGGTAACAGATTTTTATTCTACTTGAATGAACCTGTTATTTGTTCAGTTCTCCCTTTCACTCCACATATTCCAGAAGGGCAATGTAGAAACTCAATTTATATTCATCAAAATTAACTCTATTGAGCTTAATGGTAATATCTCCTAGAGCATTCACTTACTGTGAATATTTTCACTTGGTGTTTCACTGTGATTTCTTTTTTTTTTTTTTTTCATCTTCAAATTGAATTTTCTTTCAAAGAGCCTTGGTACAAAATTTCTAGGGAACACCCCTGGAGTTAGCACTGGGTGACACTGAGAAATAACCATGGAAGAAAAGACTATGTCGCCATTACTATCATCAAATTAAATAAAATCTATTAAAAACAAGGAAGATCACATTTTCGCTATCTTAAGAGGCCTATACTTAGCACATCCCATTTGTAGCATCCATTAACTTCTGAGATTTAGGAACCGTGAGTTCTGGTTTCTATCTCTTTGGTGAACATTCTTACAAAGTCTATAATAGCAAAAAGAAATTCTGATTTCAATTTCCTCAAGAATATCCCCTGTGGAGCTAACATGTGCTCTGTTTAGTCTAGGCCTCAATGTGATTGTTTCTTCTGGCAGGTTTTGCATAAAACAAACCTAACTTTATATTTTCTTTTAATTCTGAAACATTTGGTCCTTGGAAAAGATGTAAAATCAGTCACTAATAGAACTCTAGTAATTGTGGTATGCTGAAAATGACTGGTTTTAAAATAGAAGAGAAATAAAATGCTTCTAAGTGATTGTAAGCAAGAAGATACACATAACCATATTTTATTTTTATAAGGAGTTCTGTCATTGTGAGCACTTATTATAGCCTATGTTCTGTGCTAGATGGCTTTACATAGATATTTACGTAAACAATGAAGGTATCCTTGTTCTCATTTTACAGGTAAAGAAATGGAGGCTTAGTGAGGTCATTTTTCCAAAGATAAACTGACTTATTAAGGGGTAGAGCTAAGAAGAATTAGAAACCAGAGATATCTGATTCCAAAGCCCATATTCTTTGATTATATTACACCCCTCAAATACCTACCAAGTTGTGAGTCCCACCAATCTAAAAGAGGAATTGATGAAAGTGGTAATTGTCTCTGAGGAAAGGACTTAAGTTTCCACATTCAAATAGCCTGGAGTCAGCAGACAGAGGATTTACAAATGCAGGAAAAAAACAGAAATTGTTTATAGCCTCAGGAAGGAGAAAGTCATCATACCAAGGTTATAGGACCATCCCTAAAATGTAACACATGATGAAAAGGGACATCTATATTGTGTTAAATCAAAAACATCATAAAATACTGCAGTTAGTACAAGGATTAAGTGAATCTAAAATGAAGGAGAAACAAATAATCAGTGGGAGCTGTCCCTGCTGGGAGCCATGTTGATAGAGATGACTAGCATTAAAACTTAAATCTGAGACAGCCGTCTGGAGGGTCCCGGAGCTCAGAGAATACAAGGCACTAACCAGAAGGTGAAGATCAGAGGCCAAGGTACATAAGAGAACACAGGTTCTTCTGGTTGCCGTGATCAAGTTCTCACCTTCCTGTGAATTGCTGCCTAAAACATAGAGTTCTTGACTTGCCATGAGGCACATGCACATCTTGACTTGTGCTACTAATTCCCATCCATTTTACTCCACTCAGACTGAGCCAGAATTGACTGACTGATGTAGGACATCACAGAAATTGTCTCCAATTTTTCTTTGACTGCAAATTGACTAGAAGCTCATTCTCTTAGTATTCCTTAGAATTGGAGTGTCCAGAATAGTACAGGCCTAAATAAGTTTCTAAGAGAAAAATTTAATTTAGAAATAAGAGTAAAATATTCCGGTAATTGAATTGTACACTGCTGGTACATAGTGGACCATATAGACTGAATTATTCAAATAGCTCTAATTTCAAATAATAATGGTAACTACTAAAATAATAATAACAATCACTATCAATTTTTGAGCACTTCATATATATATATATATGATTTTAATTTTCACAATTGTATTAGTTCTTAATAATTTAGTTTAATGGTGGAAACTGAAGCTGTAGAAGATTAAGTACTTTATAGCAGCAGATTCAAAGTAGGGATGCAAACAAAGGTTGACTGATTTCAATACTCCTGCTCTTTGTAAAACATCATATTCCATCCATTGTCCCTATAACCAAGGATAGAAAGCCATGATATTGCTTTCCTTTGTAGTACTCAGGGCCTATTTTAGCAATCAACCATATCTGTAGTTGGTCTCAAAATCCTTGTATAACACACCATACCAGTGGTATCTAATCCAGTTCATCAGAGTTTGCTATCCCCAACATACAAACTCAAAATAATTTAAACATGGTACCATTAGGGCATCCTAAACTCCACCTTTATGCTCATCAATCAGGTTAGAAGATGTATGGAAATCCTTTGTCAAAAATGGAAGGTGGAGAGTGAAATAATCCTCCTGGCTTCTTTATACCAAGTCATTGGGAAAACTGCTCTGTCTTCTTTTGGTTGAAATCTGGTGAGAGGACTTTTCTGCCAAAGCTTGCCCAGATTGTGAGGATACTTGGAGAACTGCACTTGCTCCTCAGTAAGTAGGAGGCCTCCATTCCTTAGCTTTCTGAATCAGTGAGTGTTGACACAGTTAACATATTTTGTGAGATCCCTTCATGACTCTTATGTGATGACCCTGGCATGACTGACCATCTTGAGAACATACAGCCCCCTTATCGCCATTCTTCCTCATAGATCTGTCTTAGAGAGTAAAAGCCTGAGGACTGACCTGACCCATGTAAACCCAAAAAGTCCGGTGGAAAACAACTGACCTTAAAAAGAGAAGGGGCTCTGATCACAGGTACAAAGAATTCGAGTTAGTCCTTTCAAACTCATGGGCTAGTTTGCCTTACATTGTAAAGATTATTGTTGTGCTTTTGAAAGGACGTTAATCCCAAAGGAAGAACAAAACAGAATGAGTCAAATTGCTTTCAGCAGAAAAACCTGCTGAGAGAGAAGAGAAAGTCTATAAGGAGCGACTTTTCTGAAATTGACCCTGCATTTTCCTGAATGATTCTTATCTGTCCTGACTTTTCGAAAGTCATTACGCCTTCCAAGAGCTCACGATTCGCCTCCATGTCATCAATGTCATTATGACCTTGTCTTGCCTACTCATACTATTTAGCGGCATCCTCATACACCTAAGCTAAGGAAAATACTTTTAACATTTTTACGTTTGTGTTATTTCTTTAACTCCTCCCTGTCTTTCAAGGTTTAGCGGAAATGTCACTTCTCCCAGTTCCCTACCCGGCCCTGGTCCATTCAGCACCATAATCAATTTTCTCTTTTGCAAACTTCCACAGAATGTTTTAAGTGGTGATGAGAACAACAGTTTCTGTTATCAGAAATCTGAATCCAAATTCCAACATTTTCATGTTCTAAGGAAATTCACACCTTTTTAGTTTCTTTTTCTGTAAATTAAGGAAAATAACACCCAAATTACAGGATTTCTGTAAGGATTACTTGGAGAAATATTTAACAGAGGACATACTAAATTATAGTAACTATTCTTATTGCCTTTTTTATTATTTTATTTAAACAATAGGAAATAAATTGATATGTGATATTTTCTTAAATTTGATTTTATTAAAGTCATTATTATTTAAATCATTAATCATTATATCTCTCATGGGTCTTACCTTTTGTTTAGTAATAAAGTTATTTGGTTCAGCCTTAAAAGTTTTTGAAGGGGAGTATCCATGTCTGTATTACCTTAATTTTTTTTTTCATGATGGCTAACAAAGGAACTCAAGTGTTCTTTTTCTCTTTTTATTGAAGTATAGCTGATTTACTATGTTGTGTTAATTTCTGCTGTACAGCAAAGTGATTCAGTTATACATACATATATATTCTTTTTTTTTAATATTCTTTTCCACGGCACTCAAGTGTTCTTGAGTGAATGAATGAATGGGTAAAAAAGACATTGTTTCTCTGAAGGCTAATCAAAACAGAATAAGTGGAAATGGCAAACTATAATTTCATTAACACTATTGGTTGAGTCCTATTAAGAACGTGAACTATTCATTGCTGCCCATTTTCAATGCACGAGCATTGTGATGGTAGGGAAAGGAAACAATATTTAAAAGAGAGAGAAAGATAAAAAGGAAGGAAATAAGGAAGGAATGGTGTGGGGGGCAATAATCTAGGGAAATGGTCACATCCAAATCAGATATGCACATGATTCACTTGACCTAGACAAAACTGTTACTGAAACAGCCTCTAAACAACAGGGAAATGGCCCCCCAAAGATATCCTACTTGGAAATACTTACTCTTAAAAGAGCTCATGGTAACTCACAGAAGCACTTCTAGCTTTTCAATTGGAAAATAACCAATCAAGTACATGATATTATCTGACAAAGTATCGTATGGAACAGAGACTAGCTCAGTGTCTAATTCATAGCGGATATACGAAACATAATAGCTGACTCAGAATCTGTGATGGAAACGTTTATTATTATTTTTGGTCAGTGGGAAAATGGACACACTAATTCACATTCGTCCATTTTTCCTTGTTCTCAGTTGCTCACCTGCTCACAGCCACCTCTTCTCTTTTACTGCCCCTCACTTCTCCTCCCTCTCAGATTTACTTCTTCGCGCATTCATTCTCTCTCACAAGCATTCATCAAGTATTTATTGGTTGCTCACTCTCTTGAATGCACTGGGTAAGTTTCAATAAAAGTAAATATGATCCCAAGCCCTTTAAATAAGCATAAGTACAAAAGCAACAGCAAGGGAGTAAGCAAAACATTGTTTTCCATTCCTATTCTCTTCAGCATCCCCTTTGGAATAATGGTTTTCTCTTGTTGAACGAAATGAAATCTTTTTCTGAACCATGCAGTAAAAACGAATGCAATTTGTTCATATTAGCATATGTTAACAAAAGCAAATGAGCTTCGAACTGGACATTGGCTGGCCTCAATTTGGTCTTTCCTCCAGATTTTCACATACTTTGAAACCCACTTCCTTTCATAAAGAGACATATGTGATGTTTAATTGACAGTATCAGATAAGATGACTGAACTTTTTGTCAAAATGTGATATGTTCTGTCATTCGCACGGACTAGAATCAAGCCCACTCAATTTTATGAGTGGATTTCTCGTCCGTTCGCTCCGTTTTTACCCACTATTTCAGGCAGACAAAGTTTAAGACAGCATATTGACACTGGGGACTACTTGATAATAATTGTTTATGGCAGTCTTGCCTGTAGCTGAAGAATTCAATTAGTCCAGCCAAAATTTTAGTTGGATCTTTTTTTCAAATATCTCTAGCCAAATCATGAGTGCTGTACAGTTCTACACAAAAAGATCCTTTCTTCTCTCTCCATATACACCAGCTCATAAGCTTACATTCCCTCTTCCTCACAGACAGCCAGTTTCTATTTTTGTTTTTAATTTTGTCTTCCATTTTCAATTGCACTTGGTTACATTTTTGTTTAGCTAGTCTGGGTTGGGTCTCAACTGACTGATAAATTCTATGCTTATAGATATGAGCATAGTAACATTGTCTGCAAAGAACTCAGACTCTCCCATCACATTTCAGAGTATTATACTGTTATGAAATAACTGAAGTTCTTCCCTGATAGCATGGAAGAATATGGTAAGGTAAATCTCCTCACAAAGCATGTTATTTTTATATTAAGTAAGTCATATGTTCAGAAATCTCACGTGAATATATTCTATGAGTAAAACATTTTTGGCACATGGGATGCAAATTTGATTGGCGTGGAGCAAATTATGTTACTCATTATGTTCCTGGAAAGGTAAAGGCTGCACAACTGGTAAATTAAAAGTGATTATTGTGGTAATGAGATATTTCAAATAAGCAGGCTTTAATCTGCTCAAGGAAATAGCAGGGCATACCTCAAGGGGCGAGCTTAGGAAAACTGGCTCTTCCTCAAAGAAGTCCATGATGCCAAGAGCACAGAGATACATCACAGATAAATTGGGTAGAAAGGAAACCCAAGGGGATAGAACAACAACTCTGCATGTATTTGGAAGACACACACAAAAATATGTTTTCTGGAAGAATGCAGACGAAGAATGTCAAAACTTGAAACAAAGCAACCAAACAAAAAACAATCATGTATATTATTAGCGTCACAAATCAGAAAATATCAAGACTAAATCAAACTTAATGTGATTAAAGGAAAGAAAGAGAAAGCAGAGACTTCACTGATGATTGATAGATTTTCTAAAACAGAAATGAGAAAAGGATTATAAAATTAGAGTTGCATACTTGGAGTATGTTGAACCAATCGGTTGACCAATTAAAAATATCAGATACCAGTGAAAACCTCCATTGAGCCAAATGTTCGACCTCATCAAGTCCGGGCTCAGAAAATAAGAATTAAATGCATTAAAGTCTGATTGTTGGACCGATTTTGGAGAGAAAGGGATGTAAAGTAAGGGATGCAGGCCACATTTAATGAACTTCAAGCAAAGGTAAGGGCAGAAGATATACAATTACACAGAACTCTTAACAGAATAAAGAGCTGAAACCTGGACTTTTGGAGGGTTTGTTTAATTGTTGTTTCGTTTTAATAGAAGCCAGAAAGAGTAGCTACGTGTGTTCAGAGTCTAATAACTTCTAGAAGATATACACAGCCTGTAAATAGCCAAAGTAGAGAAACAGACATGATTAAAGGGCAGGCAAATAGGAAAAGGTAAGGGATGGGGAAAGCAAAAGGTATTGGTGATGTTTGCCTGAAGGGAAGAGACTCAGTGTAACTTAAGAGCCTTCAACTCTTTGAAAAGGAATATAAGAAGGATGGTGAACAGATGTTCTCCATTTTCACCTAAGACATAAAAAGCAGACAGAGGACTAAAAGTGCAGAGGAAGGAGAAAAGAGTTATTTTTTAGTTGCAATCATGTCTGGAGGAAATGCCACACTTTCAGGCCCTCTAATAGGAATGACTGTTAAGGGTTAACCTTTTTTAGAAGAAGGAGTCCCTAAATCTCATGAAATTTTGTGAATTCCTATGGGAAGATGTACAAAATCAGAACAAGTTAGAACTGGATGGGACTCAAGCAATCCAGTCATCTACTTCCTGAGCAGGGGTAGGCAAACTTTTTAAAGGAAAGGGCCACAGAATAAATATTTCAGGCCTCGTGGGGCATAAGGTCTGAACTGCAATTCCACCACTGTAGTGTGAAAGCAGCCACAGGCAATATGTGAACAAAGGGGCATGGCTATGTTTCAATAATTACTAAAACAGTCAGCAAGCCAGATTTAGCTGTCTGGCACCAGCTCTTTCCTGACCCTGGTCGGAAAGGTTGGTTCTCAAACTTTAGTGAGCACGAGAAATACCTAGAGGACTTGTTAAACACTGACTGCTGAGGCCTACTTCCACCTACAGTTTCTGACTGGGTTTTGACCAAGGCCTGCTCATTTGCGTTTCTTACTAATTGCCAGGTAACACTGATGCTGTTGGTCCAGAGACCACACATTGAGAACCCAGAGGCCAGAGCACAGAAATGAGATGCCTAAGGGTCAGGTGAGCAGAATTCTAAGATGGTCCCTAAGATTTCCTTCCTCCCCGTTTACATACCAGGTATCATCCCCAAGACTGTGAATTTGGTGGTTATTACTCCTGTGATTAGATTATGCTATGTGATAATGACCTCAAAATTGGGAGATTATTAAAATGGACCTGAGGTAATCACATGTGGGCTTTAAAAGCAAAGAACATTCTCCGGCTGGTCACAAAAGCAACAAAAGGATTCAGTGTGCTGTTGGAGGCCAGGTGTTGAGGAGCTAAGAGCAACCCCAGGCTGACAGTGACTAGGAAATTGGGACGGCAGTCCTACAACCACAGGACTGAATTCTGCTAACAAGGATGAGCTTGGAAACAGATTTTTTTCCCCCAGAGTCTCCAGATGAGAACTCAGTCCAGCCAACATCTTGATTTCAGCCTTATGATGCCCTGAGCAAAGGACACGGCCATACCAGTGCTGGACTTCAGACCAACAGAACTGTGAACTAATATATGTGGGCTAATGAAATACATACATGTTTTCAGCCCCCTAGTTTCTGGTAAATGTATTATACAGTAATAGAAATCTACCACTGTGTGTGGTGTGTGTCCCGCCCTAGACCTAAACCTCCCCAGTCGAACAGGAGGTATCCACTGGCCGACATCATTAATTCCCACAACCCCCCAGTGCTCTGCCTACCCGCTGCCCCCTCCACATGCATGCATGTGTTTCGGAAGCACCTCTCTCTGGATTAAAACATTCTCTGAGTTCTCACCCTCCTCTTCTGGACAGGGGTACAAAGAAACTGAGGTAAGAAGTAGCTTCAATGTTTGGCAAGCGTAGTCTTACTAAACCTAAAAATAGTTAATAGTGTCTTCTTTCCAAGGAGCTTTACATTCTTTAGCATCTAATTTGAGCCAACCCCAAATATTTCAATGGCAGAGACCCTTTAAGATTCTTTAATAAGCCCCCAATTCATAAAAAGTTCAAAAATACCCTCAACAGTTATAAAATATTATAAAATCCTATTAATTTAAAAGCATTACATTTTCTGACATTTAAAAAGTTTCTGACATGGCGTATCCATGGTTTGATTTTTCTAATATTCTTATAAAGGTCATGTTTATGGTATAATAAACACACATTTGCAAGAGTTATTAATCAGAGCAAAGCTAGGTCACAAACAGATTTCCAAAGAATTTCCTCTTTTTTATTCTGAACATCTTAGCTACTTAAGTCTGTCACATTTTTCAAGAGCCTACTTGGAAAAAAAATTAATTTCGTTTAAAGGGATGTCTTCATTTTAAACGAAGGGGGAGTGCAGCTTAGGAAATTAATGACAGAGATGCATTCTGCTAGTTCAGCTAAGTTGCATGGCCATTTGGAAAATTCTAATTTTTAAGCTCATGCTTTAGAGCAGGTACACTGCCAGTTAGCAAGGAAACCGATGGGGTCTAAAAGCTTCGCAAAGAATTCAGTGGATATTGGCAATAAGTTTTTTAAGGTGTTTATGATGGAAGGGACATCTCCTATTAATGCTAAGCAATACTGCAAAATAAAAAGGTGTTAAACTTTATTTTCTTACACAATTACCTTTCCGTTTTTTCTTAGCAAGAGAGATACTAGATAGTTCCCTTCTTGTTGAGTGTTAAAAATAAAATAGACTTATTGGGCTTCCCTGGTGGCGCAGTGGTTGAGAGTCCGCCTGCCGATGCAGGGGACACAGGTTCGTGCCCCGGTCCGGGAAGATCCCACATGCCGCGGAGCAGCTGGGCCCGTAAACCATGGCCGCTAAGCCTGCGCGTCTGGAGCCTGTGCTCCGCAACGGGAGAGGCCACAACAGTGAGAGGCCCGTGTACCGCAAAAAAAAAATAATAATAATAAAATAAAATAGACTTCTTTTGTTTTAATATTCAAGAAATGCTAAGGAGAGGAGTGTCGCTGAAGATTTTGTGCCTACTGGCTATTTGGAAACATTATTTGCCTTGATAACAAGAATTCAACCCACTCTTGAAATCTAAGCACACTTTCAAAATATTTAAGCTTAACAAAAAGAAACACAATACAGCATAGCCTAGCAGTTCATAAAAGACGACAGAAGTGGCAGGCAGCATCCGATCTTCAAATTTCTGTATCTCTCTTCAGTTTTTCCAGCTGAATTTCTCTAACCTTGTGTGTGATGAACTTTACAAACCCAACAGACGAGCTGGCATACGCAATTTTGCTCCAACAAGAGGACGTATTGGCTCCAAAGAGCTGTTTCACCTGATGTTTAAACCAAACATCCCAGCCAGATTTCAAGGGCTCCACATAGCACAGCTCAGAAAAAGACCCAGTAGAAACACATGAAACGATGAAATTGGTCATTGGCATCACCGAATTACTAATGACACAAGATTTCTGGAAAAGCATGAAAACAACACATCTTGCCTCTCTTAATTTAGAAGATGAAGTGCTAAAGGTACAAATGATCAGGCACCCTGAGGTTCTGGCCAAGGGACCAGTAAAGCAATAAGCCAAGCATGGCAGCAAGACAGGTGGATTCCTGGGGCAGTAGTTCCTCAACTGAGACAATCAGAGCAGGGAGAATGGGTCAACCAAGAAAGGCGAAAGAGGACAACTGTGAAAACTGGCAGGCGGGCGCCCTGGCTGGCACAGATGTACAGTTTGGGTTTCCACGCAGATAAAGGACAAAAAGGCAAATCAATACATTCTTGCCTTTCCTGTGATCCACATAAGAATAATTAAAGATAAATAATACAGAAAAAGGAAATGGAAACACAAGGAAAATGAAGAAAGTAACTTTTCTTTAAACGCCAAGAAATTTGGTAGTGGTAAATATTATGTGCAGAAACGTGTACGCGGTTTGTAATAGCTTATTTCAAAGTCTCTTCAGTAATGTAACACCAAATTATTGTTGCGTCTGGCTTTTAAGGTTGCTCTAATTATTTTGGGCAAGTGCAGATTATACATTGCTATAAAAAGATTGAAATAGTGCACTTTCAAATTACGTATGATTTCTAGCCATGTAATTGTAAAACTCAGGATTGGGACGTGCTATGAGAAACTATGAAAAGCATCAGTATATACCAACTAGCACCTACCATACGGCACAGGGAACTCTGCTCAGTATTCTGTAATAACTTAAATTGTGGACTTCCCTCGTGGTCCAGTGGTTAAGACTCAGCGCTCCCAATGCAGCAGGCCCAGGCTCGATCCCTGGTCAGGGAACTAGATCCCACACGCCACAACTAAAGAGCCTGTATGCTGCAACTAAAGATCCTGCATACAGCAACAAAGATCCCATGTGCTGCAACTAAGACCCAGTGCGGCCAAATAAATAAATAAATATTTAACAAAATAACCTAAATGGGAAAAGAGTTTGAAAAAGAAGAGATACATGTATCTGTATAACTGAATCACTTTGCTGTACATCTGAAACGAACACAACCTTGTAAATCCACCATACTCCAGTATAAAATAAAAATTAAAAAAATAAAGCATCAGTGTATAAAGCGACACTGGCTAAATGCAATATGATGTGACCTCAGACGTGAGTCACATGTGTAACTTTAAAGTTCCTAGCAGCCACATGAAAAAAGTAAAAAGAAACAGGTGAAATTAATTTAATAATTTTATTTCATTCTTTATCCATAAAAGAGCATTTCAACATATGAGCCATCTGAAACAATGAGCTAGTTTACACTCTTGTTTTCTCTACTAAGTCTTCATAAACCAGTGCATATTCTAAACTCATAGCACATCTCAATTTAGCCTAGCCAGTGTTAAGTCTTCAATACCCACACGGGGCCAGTGACCACGTTTGGCAGCCTGGGCACAGAAGTTAAGAAATCAAGGCTTTGGTATCAGACTCTGAACTTCCACCCTATCCCCACCATTAACTAGCTGTGACCTAGGCAGCACGATTAGTATTTCTTAACCAAAAATGGGAAAAGTAATAATATTACCATTAGAGTTACTCTGTTGATTAAATAATTCCTATAAAAATAAAGTAAATACTGACTTGACACTTACCTGAACATTTAATAGTTTTTAGTTTTAATAATAATGTTTTAATATAACACTGGAATTACTTATAGTCTCAAGATGTGAGAGCCATAAAACACTTCTGATCGATAACTGTGGGATTCTGCCTTCGGCATTTTGGTCATCCCTTGTGGCAAATTAAATGTGGCCACTAATACTTTGCTGGTCCTCCCATCATGGAGAGGAGACTGTTGTCTTGCCCCATGAGTTACTGATGGCCCGATGGTCTGCTTTCCCAATAGAACATGGCAGAAGTGATGCCATGTGCATTCCGGGGTCTGGGCCTCAAGAGGCCTTCCTCTCTTGCCCCTTGCTCTCTGGTAAGCTTGTCCAGAGACCAGTAGGAAAGGAAGTGGGTCTAGTCCAATGAAGAAAGAGGTGCCATAAAGAGGAGAACCAGGGTCCACAGTCAACAGTCAGTACCAACCTCCAGAAAAGTCATCTTGGACTTTCCAGCCCAGGAGACTTTCCAGATAAAGGCTGCTAGATGAAAAACAAAACAAACAGGGTGGGACTTCCCTGGTGGCGCAGTGGTTGAGAATCCGCCTGCCAATGCAGGGGACACAGGTTCGAGCCCTGGTCCAGGAAGATCCCACGTGCCACGGAGCAACAAAGCCTGTGCGCCACAGCTATTGAGCCTGTGCTCTAGAGCCCATGAGCCACAACTACTGAGCCCATGAGCCACAACTACTGAAGCCTGCGTGCCTAGAGTCCATGCTCCTCAACAAGAGAAGCCACCGCAATGGGAAGCCTGCACACCGCAACAAAGAGTAGCCCCTGCTCGCCGCAACTAAAGAAAGCCCCCGCGCAGCAACGAAGACCCAACACAGCCAAAAATAAGTAAATAAATAAATAAATGTATTTTTTAAAAAACCAAGCAGAGGCAGTACCCAAACACAAAGTATCATGAGACATACTGTTATTGTTGTGGCCAGTTAGTTTTGGAGTTGGTTTGTCATGCAGCAACAGATAACAAAACCATCATGACAAAACTATTATAACAACTATGACCTGTGATATGTTTTTTTGAATAAAGCATAAGGTACTTTGACATTCACAGGAATTCAACACAAAAAGGCAAAACAATGGTTCATCAATGATGATCATGCACAATTTTGATTTGTTCCCATTGAGAAATAGATAAACAGCTTAATGAAGCCTCATGTTCATTGTAAAAAAGTGAGACGATATAAAGAAGCAAAGAACAGAAAAAAATTTTAAAATCTCTATAATCTCACTACCAGAAGTCACCTCTGTTATCTGGGCATCTCTACTATTTTGCTCCTTTTAAAAATGTATTCTTTGAGGGGTCAAACACATTCGTTTACAAAAAACAGAATCATTTCAAACTGCCTTTGCTCTATGGAGAATAATTGCACATTTTAGTAAATATACTCCTAAAATCTCGTTTTAAATTCTGAGAATGACGTTCTTTTAGGGATATACCATAACTGATTTAACCAAGGCCTCATCACTGGGCATTTACATACATACCCGATTTTTTCCATTATAAATAAAGCTGACATAAAAGATGTTTATAATCATAAATAAGTTATTTCCAATGAAACAAGATAAAAAGGCAATCAGTAAATTGGGGGGAGGAGACAAGGCGTACCATGAAACACATAATGGCATAATTCATTAATTATCTTTCTATACTAAAACTTGCAAAACAAGTGTTTATCACAGCTAGACATTAATTGCATTCTCTCCAAGTCTCAGCTGATTTAAGGGTCTTTAGCAATGTCTCTTCTTCCATAGGGCATTTGTATCAATAAACTGTTTTTAAAATCCATGAATTCTGCCGTAACTCTTGTCATCTGATGACATTCTAATATTCAATTAATATCCTAATATTCCATGAATGACTCTAGATATGTAACATGAAAACTAAAAACCAAGTCACGTAATTTTTAAAATGACAAAGAGAAGTTTCTCATTTCCCACTCAACAGCTTTATACTGTAACCATATGTTTAGAAAATCAATTAAGAACACACCAGGGTATCTGAAAACAGTATGTGTACGCTATGAAGTTATTATTATATAATGTGCTTGTTTTCCCAACAACGCACTTCAGTACCCATTGAGAGACGTCCTTAGCCAAGAAGATTATTGTCTTCTTAAACTAGTAAGCTAAGAAAAGTATTCTCCATGACAATGAAAGGGAGCTTAGATGCACAAATCTTACCTACTCCCATGGCTGAGACTGCAATCTCCACACGGGGAGATTTTTCGGATGTTCAAATATTTACAATCATCTGGCCTGCCTCGCATTCTTGAAGCACAAATATCCTATCACAGTTAAAGACTGAACAGCTGAATCTCAAAGGAGTTATGACAAACTGACCGTGTTCTAATACCATACTATCTACAAAAGTAGAGTCCCCGGAGAGAGACTTTGGCCGTGTTGGTCTAACTCTGTCCAGAGGACAACAGCGCCCAATTCAATGAATCACTAATATTCCTTCTCTGGAGAGATGTGTTCTGTCGTGGGGTAGCGTAAACCCCACTGAACTTACAATTCGAAAAGCAGCCATAAATAGAACAGTCACGGGAAATTCAGTGTGGGCTCAACTACACATTAGTAGTTAGACACGTAGTTTAGATTCCATATGCATTGAGTTCGTAGGTGTCAATCTTCGAGAACCTGCCTGCTGCTTCCTGTAGCAGTTTCTGATTAAGGGGAGGACAGTCAGGTAGCGTCAATTGATAAGAAGCTCTAACGCAGCGATTCTCATACTTGATCAGCGTCACCTGGAGGGCTTAAAACCCAGAAATTTCTGGGCCCCATCACCTGGGAATTTGAATCTCTAAGAACTTCTTAGGTGATGCTGTTGCTACTGATTTGGAGACCTTAGTTTGTGAGCCACTACCCTAAGGTATTTTCCGATTACATTGGGAATGTTATAGCAGTTTATACTGGATGTGTAGGGCAGGAACAGAGATGTAGGTGTAGAGAATGGACAGGTGGACACAGTGGGGAAAGGGGAGGGTGGGACAAACTGGGAGATTAGGTTTGATATAAATACCACGTGCAAAATAGCTAGTGGGAACCTGCTGTATAGCACAGGTAGCTTACTCGGTGCTCTGTGAAGACCTAGATGGGTGGGATGGGGGGGAAGAGAGGTTCAAGAGGGAGAGGATATAGGTATACATATGGCTGATTCACTTCACTGTACAGCAGAAACTAACACAACACTGTAAGGCAATTTTACTCCAATAAAATATATATATATACTGGATTCCAAATAGGACTGTTCACAGATGCAATGAAAAGTAAGTGCGCTCGAGTGATGTTTCAGACCTGGTTCCTTAGGAAATAGAGCCTAAGATAAGAGTTAGGTGTTATTGCTTTATTTGGGAGATGTCCAGCCAGGGCAGTGAGGGTGATGAAAAGGGACATGAGGAGGGCCGAAGGACAAGCCATGTGAGGTGGTGTATGGCCACTGCTTCGTGATAAGCTGTGAAGAGACACCGCCCGTTCCACTGGGCCATGTGTGATGTCTCCTGACATGCTATTCAGAGAAACTGCACCTTGGAGGAGCCCATGAGACAGAAGGGGCAGAAAGGGAGTTTGGTTGCCTTCGTTCTCCTTTTCTCTAAGTTCTAAGTGTGCCCACTGGAAGTTAACTCCCTGCCCCCCCCAGGGGCATCTTCTGACCTCCTTGGGGGGAACCATGTTCCACTTTTCAAGAAGTGCAGCACTTCAACCCTAGGCTAGAAGTCTCAGGAAAAGCCAGAAACCCAGAGCTTAGCACTGGCTACACTAGCCATTTATCCTTAGCCTAGAAGGAGGATCTGGCCATCCTAGACTGGCCACTGGACCCACCAGGTAGAGAACGTGAGGACCCAGGCAGACTTTGTTCCTTGACTCTGATAGTGGGTGACACAGCGCAGGAACCTGAGGGTCTAGAAAATGGGGGTACTGAGTAATTCCAAGGAAGCCCAGAACATCTGTCTACTGCCTATAGAATTTGAAAACACTACCCTCATTCTCACTAACTTATCTCCAATGAATAAGGGTCACATACGCACCATCTAAGTCTGAAATGACAGATCTTGTCACCAATTTTGGGATCAGTGAGCTCACAGCTGCCCGAAAGTGCTAGAAATCATTAGCTGAAATTCTAAGGCTGAAGAATGCGTGTTGACTGGGGAAGAGGGGATTATTTTCATAATTAAAAGAATCTGAATGTGAAAGCCTTTAACAGGCCTTCCAAAAAGTTGGCTAAGTCAAAAAAATTGCAAAAAACAAAAAGGAAGAAAAAGAAGTGTTCATTTTAGTGGAAAACATTTACCAACATGAAAGAATTGAATAAGAGAACGTTTACACATATTTTGAAAGAGACTTTACAACTGTCTTAATGAGGATGATCCAGTAAACATTTCTGAATGATAGAAAGATTGAAAATTAAATATACTGAATATATAAAGTGCCTGCAAAAAATCCTTTATTCTAGACATAAAATTTGTGGGCAATTTGTATACAAATGAAATTTTAATTTTTTAGTAGAAAGATCAGTTTAAAAAATGTTCACTAAATAACATAGTTTTAATATAAAATAAATACATATGGATATATTTATGGATATATTTATTTATGTCTTTATAAATATACATGGATATATATACATTTATTTATGTATTTATAAATGTATATGATATATACATATACATCTGTATACCCAAAAGTCAAAGGCTATTGATTTGAAAGGGTGCTAAACCATTAAACCGTCCGGGATGTACACATAACTCAGTATAGCCTTGTCTAGGGGTCCTTAGGGTACGTAAGCTGGCAGACTCAGTGCCACACCAAGGTGGGGATACTATGTAAGGTCCTATGGATGGTAAACTGGTCAACCTAGCAGAGATCTCAGGCTTACCCCTCACCCTGCTTACATTCTTAATTTTATTTTCTCCTGATTATCACCTTCAGAGCCCCAGGTCATTTCCTCATGTTCTCTGGAAACTTCAGCACCTGAACAGAGCATCCCTCCTTTACCCTCTGCCACGTATAACACCTGCACTGGAAAATCCCACCCTACCCCCAGCCATAGATTCTTCTCTGCACTCTACTCCGGTGGTTCTCAAAGTGTGGTCTCCAGGCCAGCAGTATCACCATCAAATGGGAACTTACAAGAAATGAAGTCACTGGCCTCACCCCAGACCCTTGGAATCAGAAAGTCTGGCTGTTGGGACCAGCAAAGCATGTTTTAAAGAACCTCAGGTAAATAAATTCATCTGTATCTTTTTTTTTTTTTTAGATTCTATATGTAAGTGATATCATATGGTATTTGTTTTCTCTTTCTGACTTACTTCACTCAGTATGATAATCTCTAGGCCCATCCGTGTTGCTGCAAATGGCATTATTTCATTCTTTTTTATGACTAATATTCCATTGTATATATGTACCACATCTTCTTATCCATTCATCTGTCAATGGGCATTTAGGTTCCTTCCATGTCTTGGCTATTGTAAATAGTGCTGCTATGAATATTGGGGGGGGTGTCTTTTAAAATTATGAATAGAACCACAGACATAGAAAACAAACTTGTTACCAAAGCAGAAAAGGGGGGGGAGGTATAAATTAAGAGTTTGGGATTAACATATACACACTACTATGTATAAAACAGATAACCAACAGGGACCTACTGTAGAGCACAGGGAACTCTACTCAATATTCTTCAATAACCTATATGGGAAAAGAATCTGAAAAAGAATATGTATGTATAGATAGATATATAACCGAATCACTTTGCTGTACACCTGAAACTAACACACCATTGTAAATCAACCATACTTCAATAAAAAATAAATTAATAAAATAAAATAAAATTGGAAATGAAAAAAAAGAAAGCACCTCAGGTAACTCTGACGCACCTTACATCTGAGAACCACAGCTCTACTTCATTCACACCCACCTGCCTTCAGCCTGAACACTTACCTCGTCAATATCTGAAACTACTCTTGAACCCTGGCACTCTGACCTCTGATCACAATCCACGTCACTTTCCCTTTTTTAAAATCTCTGGTCCCTTGAATGCTTCCAAGACACCTCTCAGCCTGCCACCCCCTCCCTCTTTGCCGTCTCTCCTCCCCAGACTGAACCACATGGGCAACCAATTAAACTGTGTTCTCAAGGGCATCCTCAAATCCCTCACCTCTTTAACTCTTGACCACAGCTGTCCTGCCGATGCCGTCCCCTAAACCAGTCCAACTCCCTGTTTCTCCAGGTTGTTTCTGGGTTGCCAAGCACTGCTTGAAAAAATGACACAGCTATGTTCACTGGCTCCATTACAACTCTATCCTACCCAACCTCAGCTGCTTGCTCTCTGTGACTTGGCAATTCTTTCATGCTTCCCCAGTCTGCTTCCTTTCCCACCCACAGCAGCTGGTCCACAGCTTTGTAACTTTCCCAGTGGCTCCAACCTCACCTTCAACCTTCACACTCCTTCACCAAGAAAGGAGACTCACTGTGAGGCAGGAGTTCCTTACACCCCCCTCCACCTCTGCCTCAAAATGGACTCAAATACGTGTGCCCACCCTTTCCTCCTTTCTTTCCTCTGAGAAGAGCTGTCTTGCCCTCCCCAGGTCATCCCGCCATCTCCCTTCTCTCCTATCCTACACTTTCCAAGAACTTAATGCCTATCGATAATTCTGACCGTCATTGCTATGAAACTATGTTATTCTTATGGACTGTCCACCTTAATTTTCACAACTCTTGAATTGTTTTTTATTGCGGTAAAATATACATAACACGAAATTTACCACGTTAACCACCTTTAAGTGTAAAACTCGTTGGCATTAAGCACATTCACACTGTCATGCAACCATCACCACGATCCATCCCGAGAACTTTTCATCCTCCCAAACAGAAACTCCATAGATGTGAAATGATTAACTCACCATTTCCCCCTCTTGCCCCAGCCCGTGGTAACTACTGTTCTACTTTCTGTGGCCATGAAACTGACGATTCCAGGCATCTCGTATGAGTGGAATCACACAATAGTTATACTTTTATGTCCAGCCTATTTCACTTAGCATCATGTTTTCCAGATTCAGCCGTGTTGTAGCAGGTATCAGAATTTCATTCCTTCTCAAGGCTGAATAATAATCCATTGTATGGATATACCACACTTTGTTCATTCATTCGTCCATCAATGGACATGTGGGTTGTTTCCTCTCATAAAACTTATGTGTGGGGCTTCCCTGGTGGCGCAGTGGTTGAGAATCTGCCTGCTAATGCAGGGGACACGGGTTCGAGCCCTGGTCTGGGAGGATCCCACATGCCGCGGAGCAACTAGGCCCGTGAGCCACAACTACTGAGCCTGCGCGTCTGGAGCTTGTGCTCTGCAGCAAGAGAGGCCGCGATAGTGAGAGGCCCGCGCACCGCGATGAAGAGTGGCCCCCGCTCGCCGCAACTAGAGAAAGCCCTCGCACAGAAACGAGACTCAACACAGCAAAAATAAATAAATTAATTAATAAACTCCTACCCCAACATCTTCTTTAAAAAAAAAAACAACTTATGTGTG
The DNA here is from genome assembly GCF_949774975.1 of Lagenorhynchus albirostris. Lineage (NCBI taxonomy): Eukaryota > Metazoa > Chordata > Mammalia > Artiodactyla > Delphinidae > Lagenorhynchus > Lagenorhynchus albirostris. The sequence continues at coordinate 5,982,109 of NC_083099.1, read as the reverse complement.
GTGTCAATTTTTAACCTCACTTTTAGATGAAGATCCTGAGGTTTAAAGAGGTTAACACAGCTGCTAAGCAGGTGGACCTCGACCTTCATATCTCCGGCCTTCCCCACGATATCCCTCCGGCTCTATCTCATATACGTCCACTTCTCTGGAGATTATACTCCATCAGTTTTCCACCCTCAGTCAAGCTGCCTTTCTCTGTGCCCACCCACTCCTTTCTAAAATCATATTCAATTCCGTTCAACCCTAAAAACAATTGACTTCTCTCTTTCAATTTACTTCCCAAATTCTCCCAAATGTGGCCATTAAAGGTCGTGAATGTCTTTCTCTGTCTGACTTACTTCACTCAGTCTGATCACCTCTAGGTCCATCCATGTTACTGCAAATGGCATTACTTCTTCTTTTCTATGGCTGAGTAATATTCCACTGTATATATGCACCACGTCTTCTTCATCCATTCATCTGTCGATGGACATTTAGATAACTAATAAGGACCTACTGTATAGCACAGGGAACTCTACTCAGTACTCTGTAATGATCTATATAGGAAAAGAATCTAAAAAAGAGTGGATACATATATATGTATAACTGAATCACTTTGCTGTACCCCTGAAACTAACACAACCCTGTAAATCAACTATACTCCAATACAAGTTTCAAGAGGTCCTGAATGATGTCTTCAGTGTCTCTTCCCTTGCTCTCCTACTCAGTGCCAGTCATTCTGTGCCTTCACAATCCAGCCTTATCCGCCAATGACACCCCTCACTTCACTCCGCACAGAATGCCACAAGCTACAGGATATCCATCTTCCTGCAGAGTGAATGCCTCCATTCTTCCCCCCAACATTTTCCTTAGAAGGTCCTTCTTTCCACTGCTCCTTCTGACAAACTCATGCTCAGCCCATCCTAAATTACCTTTTTGCTGGCGTCTCCCAGGCCACCTCAACTCCCATCTACCTCAGAGTAACCATGTCTTTCTCTGAGCTACTGTTATGGATGCTACTGCCCCAGAATTTTAGTATCATTCATCATCTGAACATCTGCCTACCTCTTCCAAGATACTGTCAACATCTTGAAGGCAATCGTTACTTTTTAAATCTTTTTAAATTTTATTTTTTTTAATTTTTTATTTTTATTTTTTTCCAGTACGCGGGCCTCTCACTGTTGTGGCCTCTCCCGTTGCGGAGCACAGGCTCCGGACGTGCAGGCTCAGCGGCCATGGCTCACGGGCCCAGCCGCTCTGTGGCATGTGGGATCTTCCCGGACCGGGGCACGAACCCGCATCCCCTGCATCAGCAGGCGGACTCCCAACCACTGCGCCATCAGGGAAGCCCTAAATTTATTATTTATGTTCGAATTATTCTTTATTAAATTTATTTTATTGAAGTATAGTTGATTTACAATATTGTGTTAATTTCTGCTGTAGAGCAAAGTGACTCAGTTATACATATATACACATACTTTTTCATATTCTTTTCCATTATGGTTTATCACAGGATATCGAATATAGTTCCCTGTGCTATACAGTAGGATCTTGTTGTTTATCCATTCTACATATAATAGTTTGCATCTGCTAATCCCAAACTCCCAATTCATCCTTCCCTCCCTCACTCCCCCTCCCCCTTGGCAACCACAAGTCTGTTCTCTATGCCTGTGAGACTTTCTGTTTCATAGGTAAGTTCATCTGTGTCATATTTTAGATTCCATATATAAGTGATAGCATATGATACTTGTCTTTCTCTTTCTGACTCACTTCACTTAGTATGATAATCTCTAGGTCCATCTACGTTGCTGCAAATGGCATTTTCATTCTTTTTATGGCTGAGTAATATTCCACTGTATATGTGTATCACATCTTCTTTATCCATTCATCTGTTGATAGACATTTAGGTTGTTTCTGTGTCTTGGCTATTGTGAATTGTGCTGCTATGAACATAGGGGTATATTAAACAGAGTAAAAAACATATATAGTGGATATTTCTCGTGACCGCCTCTTAACCTTTAAAAAATTTTCTTCTCTGGCTGTAGTTGTGGCAACTAGCTTCACACAGCTGTAACCAGATAACTCTTTGCTTCAGTGACAATAGGTATCTCTTGCTTTCTTCCCCAGAGTTTTTCTGATACCTCAATGAGGGATGCCTTATGGGAGCCTGAGTTCACACACACATGAAGATTTGATTTATGCGAGAATTATCCCATGTTGCCACCCAAAGGGAAATGAGAGCTGGTGGACTGTCTACTTCTTTTAGTCTCTTGAGTGGAAATTTCTGAGGCTACCGCATACAGGCACTCAGAGGGGCCCAGTATGATTCAGCCTGGTTGCCCATAGCAGTGATCAGTTTGATAACCTGCCTTTGTTTCACTTTTCCCAGTCCTCTGCTCTTGTTCGCTGGGATCGCTTCTCAAAATAAACTACTTGCAGCGCAGACTATTGTCTCAGGCTCTGCTGTCTGGGGCATCTCAAACTTACAGTCAGAATACTGTGTCATAAGCGTGGCTTTGTCATTTACAAGCTCAGAAACCTTGGGCAAGTCACTTGACCTCCCTAGGATTCAGTTTTCCTCATCTGTAAAGAAGAGATATCAAGAAGAATTAGGCTAAAACTCATAAGCTAAAAAAAAGTATATGTCCTGTGTAATACAGAGCAGGTTTTAGAAATATTAGAACTAATGATCTCCATAATAATATTTTTTAAGTTTTTAAAAATATTTCTCACAGATTGGTGCCAATCGACAAAAGCCAATAAACAGTTTATGAATTTAAAACATAAGAGAGGGCTTCCCTGGTGGCGCAGTGGTTGAGAGTCCGCCTGCCGATGCAGGGGACACGGGTTCGTGCCCCGGTCCGGGAAGATCCCACATGCCGCGGAGGGGCTGGGCCCGTGAGCCATGGCCGCTGAGCCTGCACGTCCGGAGCCTGTGCTCCGCAACGGGAGAGGCCACAACAGTGAGAGGCCCGCGTACCACAACAAAAAAAAAAAAAAAAAAAAAAGAGAGAGAAAATGATGTATCATCTAGCCAAAGAGAAGTAGGAGCTACAGAGTCAAAATTATTGATAATGTAAAACTTTAGGAAATCTTTTCCGTAGCATCTTTAAGGAGTGCCTTCTGAGAGAATCAGGACTCATGGGGGAAACCCTGCAACTTGGATACATACTCAAGAGCAAAGTAGAACTAGCCCCGATTAGGAGGTTTCACTTCTCCATGTGGCCTGAATCTGCTTTCTCTCAGCCCTTCCAGAACGTTAACTGGTCTTAACAACCAGATCTGGGCACTAAGGGAGAATTCTTGGGCCTTGGAACACCCTACACTTGACAGAGGAAGATAATTTGGAAAAAAAAAAAAAGAGAAGTCATAACTATGGTGAGTTGAGTACTCATTTGTGTACGTCTAGAAAAAGATGGACTCTTGGGTATTTAAACATACAATGATGAAAGAGGGTAACTCAGAAAGCTTCTTGTGATGGAGCTCAATGAAGCCACTTGAGATCTACGTCTTACTAACTGTGCAGGGTCATGCTGGTTATTTAACTTCACTGAGTCTAATTAAAACAAACAAGCAAAAAAAAAAGGGGACAATTTTTCAAAGGGAAGGAAAGGGAAAGAAAATAAGGAGAAAGGGAAGAAGAGAAAAAAGGAGGAAGGATAGAAGGATAAGCTTGGCTTTTAAAGTGAGGCTGACTTGCGCTTGGATCCTAGCTCCACCAAAGAATTGCTTTTGTGTTTAATAAATCATTTAACTTCTCTATAAAAGGAGTACATTATCTTGAAGATTAGATATGGAGCATATAAAGTGCCTGGAACATAGGAGTTATGCATAAATGGAGCTGATATTCATCATCATCATCGTCACCATCGTTACAAGTATTGGCATCACATCACTTCCCAGAATACAGAAGTCGATGCTAAAGCCGAGAGCTGGGAGTCCAAAAGACATCAGAAGAAAAGCAGTGTAATGGAGTTATTTTTCTCTTCTAAAGCAGCTTTCGGAAATTGCTTTTCTTTTCCCTTTTAAATTAATCTTCAAATGCCTCTGGAGACAGGTGATTCTCAAGAGCTGAGCAAAAGGGAAGCTGATCAATAGTGGATGGTGATAGCTAAGGGAAACAGTCTAGGTTGCAGAATGTGTGCAATCCCCAAGAGACCGCCCTGTGCAGCACTTTTTAGTTCAAAGGTTGCAGCCACATGTGATTTTAAGCAAGCATCGCTGTGGGACACAATACGTATCACAGCTTAAGTAGAACCACCCAGCAGCCCATCCAGTCAATGCTAGACCTCATTCTCAAATACTGCCGGACCCTTCCATGGGAAAGTGTAAAAACCTCCAAATATTCCTCACCACGTTCTACATCACCACAGAGAGGGGTGCTTCTTGACCTCGGCCAGTCATCAAGCTATGCCCAGAAGCATGAGACCTGACAGCCCTCCTCATAATTTCCGCCTTGTAGTCAAACTGCAGATGCTGTTATACATACGTTGTACCCAGAGAGTGTCCATGGAGTTACTCCACTTTATTCCTTTAAAATGCCCTCCCTTCTAATTCTAATCACTGCTACCTCTTGTTGGGGTGAAAATATGTGGTGCACACAAGAACAGCATCTTATTCTCCTGAAATACTTTGTAATTAGAGAGATAATTGCCATTATGGCATCTTGTCAACACCAGACCCTGCGCTAAACAACTTAGATATACAACTTTTCATCATAATAGTGCTAATGGTATCATAGTCCCATTTTACAAATAAAGGAAGTGAGGTTCTCAGTGGGTAAATCATTTTGCCCAATTTCTTACAGTAATAAGTAGGAAACTGGTCTTAACAGCCAGGTCTGGGCACTAGGGGAGCATTTTTGGGTCTTGGAACATCCCACACTTGACAGAGGAAGATAATTTGGGGGAAAAAAAAAAGAGAGAAGTCATAACTATGGTGAGTTGAGTGCTCATTTGAGTACGTCTAGAAACAGATGGACTCTTGGGTGTTTGAACATACGACAATGAAAGAGGGTAACTTAGAAAGCTTCTTGTAATGGATCTCAGTGAAGCCACTTGAGATCTACGTCTTACTAACTGTGCAGGGTCAAGCTGGTTATTTAACTTCACTGAGTCTAATTAAAACAAATAAGCAAAAAAGGACTTCAATGGGGATGAACCTGGTTCTGTCTGGCTCCAAGGCCACCAGAGAGCACCTCCTTTGATGTGCCTTCCCAGCGTAGAGAGGCAGAAGTCTGGATGCTTCAAATGTAGGGGGTGGGCAGGCAGCAAGGTTGGACACAGGCTCTGGATTCAGATCCTGTTAAGTCAGAGCTCTGACACATAGAGCTGTGTGACCTTGGGGGACCATGGGATGTCTCCTGGCCTCAGTTACTTTATCTGTGGAATGGAGACTGTAAACTCTCCTACCTGAGCATGCTTGAGATAATCCCTGGCCCCTCCGGCACAGGAAACACAACACATATTTGTTGTTGTTGCAATATTCATTGTGTTGTGACAACAGATAGCCACTATACAGTGGCAGGTAGAAGCTGGCCCATGTGAGTGAAACCGAGACATTAAATTCAGTCACCGTTCAGTGCATTTAAACATTTCTCTCTTAAGCCACTACATCAATTAATAATAGGCTTTCTGATCTAATCAGCATAACCGTGGGTCCACATAACCTGCCCACATCCATCAAACTCAGCTCTTGAAACAATTGATCATTGCCTATCAAGCCCATGCAATGCATTTCCAGAGAATTATCCCACAAGATCATGAGAACTCAGCTTCTGCCAAACAATGCTTTATCCTGGGAAAAAATCTACTCCTTAGTCAACCTCCCTGTAAATCAGTAGAGTGTGAACTACCTGAACCGGAAGGGAACCAGTCCTCTCTGGGTAGCTCTAAAGGACCCAAGGTTATCAGTTTATTCATCAGCTTGTGTCTTGTTAATATTCTTTGTTTAAGTATGATTTGAAACAAAGTAAAATGATTGGAAATGCCTTAGAAAGTGACAGTATAGCATTCTCATGAATGTGTTTGTGCGTGTTTTCAGGTCAGAAGAACAGCTGACACTAAGCATGTGCTCTGGAAGAGCTGCTCCCACTGGCCACGTGGCCTGGGGAGAGGACGTCTCCGTGTGCTGTTGCTTCTCCTCCTCTTGTAAATAGGGGAGACCAAAGCTGAACCTGCTGCATAAGATTGCTATTCGCCCCCAAAAGATCTGAGTGCTCACCTTGGGTGAGATACCATTCTACACATTTTCATGCCCTTAAAAAGTTTATAATCACATGAAGAAAGACAGTAGATCAATATATAATATGCCAAGGGGATAAGCTGAGCCCCATCTTTGCTCTGATAGTAGTAAGTTTTGTGATCTCTTCCAAGAAACTCATTTGGTCTTGCTGAACCTGATAAGAATAGGAAAAAAAAAAAAGAAAGAAAGAAAGAAAAGTAAAGTGGAGTAAAGGGCATAGAGCTGCACTGTCCAGTATGGTAGCCACTAATCCCATGTGGTTACTGAGCCCTTACAATGTGGCCGGTCCAATTTGGGATGTGCTCCAAGTGTAAATACAGTGCATTTACCAGAAGTACCCAAAATCTGGTAGAAGTACCAGATTTTGAACACTTAATATGAAAAAGGGAATATAAAATATCTCATGAATCTTTTATATTAATTACATGTTGAAATGATAATATTTGGGGTATATAAATTAAGTAAAAGTATTACATAAATTAAATTTTACTTGTTTCTTGTTGCTTTTTAAAAAATGTGACTACCTAAAAATTTAAATAAATTTTATTAAATTTTTAAATTATTAAATTCAATAAAATTAAAATTTTAGAAAATTTTAAATTACCTATGTGGCTTGCATCTGTGGCTCATGTGATACTTCTGTGTCTTCTGGGCTAGAGAGGGATGGGAGCCAGATGTGTGGCTGAGGGGGCATAAAGTGGTCAGGGAAGACCTCTCTTAATAGCATGACGTGGGGGCAGGACCACAAGGCAATGAGGGAGGGCACCATGTGGGTTCTCGGGAGGAAGCACTCCAGACTGTGGGCAAAGTCAGAAATAAAGGAAATAATTGATGCTACACAACTAAAAAGAGCCTGACACCTAGTAAAGCAGTAAACTTTAGCTCTAATGATTCCTCAGACCCAAAAGCCTGGACTGATATATAAAGATCTGAATTTATACCATCTGATTAATTTTAAAAACTAGTAATCTTTTAAGTAATCTTTTTCCAAGAGGGAACAGCCAGGATTAAGCATCTTTAGGGATTATGGAAAACCAGCTGGACTAACAGATCTGAGTGCACTCTGGCTCTGACAAGCTTTGTGACCTTGTGACCTTCATTACCTCACTTGGCCTTTCTGAGTTTCATTTACTGGTATGTATTGATAAAATGGAGGGAAAAGGTGAATAAGAATTTTGGCTCTGTCTTCTGTAGAGAATTGATGTGAAGCTTTAGAAAGTTATTTAAATTATATAATGCAAGAAAAATCACATTGGAATTCTCAAGTGATATACACATGCTAATTTTATCATCGAAATGTACAGGGGAGAAATCCAACACAATTCTAGTTCACCTCTGTTGCAACTGCCTGTAATGCTTTATGTTGAAAAGGATGTCCTTCAGATTTTTTTTTAATTTTTGAATTTTATTTTACTTTTTTATACAGCAGGTTCTTATTAGTCATCAATTTTATACACATCAGTGTACACATGTCAATCTCAATCGCCCAATTCATCCCACCACCACCATCCCCCCGCCGCTTTCCCCGCTTGGTGTCCATACATTTGTTCTCTACATCTGTGTCTCCATTTCTGCCCTGAAAACCGGTTCATCTGTACCATTTTTCTAGGTTCCATATATATGGGTTAATATACGATATTTGTTTTTCTCTTTCTGACTTACTTCACTGTGTATGACAGTCTCTAGATCCATCCACATCTCAACAAATGACCCAATATCGTTCCTTTTTATGGCTGAGTAACATTCCATTGTATATATGTACCACATCCTCCTTATCCATTCGTCTGTCGATGGGCATTTAGGTTGCTTCCATGACCTGGCTATTGTAGAGTGCTGCAATGAACACTGGGGTGCATGTGTCTTCTTGAATTATGGTTTTCTCTGGGTATATGCCCAGTAGTGGGACTGCTGGATCATACGGTGATTTTATTTTTAGTTTTTTAAGGAACCTCCATACTGTTCTCCACAATGGCTGTATCAATTCACATTCCCACCAGCAGTGCAAGAGGCTTCCCTTTTCTCCACACCCTCTTCAGCATTTGTTGTTTGTAGATTTTCTGATGATGCCCATTTTAACTGGTGTGAGGTGATGTCTCATTGTAGTTTTGATTTGCATTTTTCTAATAATTAGTGATGTTGAACATCTTTTCATGTGCCTATTGGCCATCTGTATGTCTTCTTTGGAGAAATGTCTATTTAGGTCTTCTGCCCATTTTTGGATTGGGTTGTTTGTTTTCTTAATATTGAGCTGCATGAGCTGTTTATATATTTCGGAGATTAATCCTTTGTCCGTTGATTCCTTTGCAAATATTTTCTCCCATTCTGAGGGTTGTCTTTTAATCTTGTTTATGGTCTCCTTTGCTGTGCAAAAGCTTTGAAGTTTCATTAGGTCCCATTTGTTTATTTTTGTTTTTATTTCCATTTCTCTAGGAAGTGGATCAAAAAAGATCTTGCTGTGATTTATTTCACAGAGTGTTCTTCCTATGTTTTCCTCTAAGAGTTTTATAGTGTCCGGTCTTACATTTAGGTCTCTAATCCATTTTAAGTTTATTTGTGTGTATGGTGTTAGGGAGTGTTCTAATTTCATTCTTTTACAGGTAGCTGTCCAGTTTTCCCAGCACCACTTATTGAAGAGGCTGCCTTTTCTCCATTGTATATCCTTGCCTCCTTTGTCATAGATTAGTTGACCATAGGTACGTGGCTGTCCTTCAGATTTAAAGAAAAAATATCTTAACCGGTCTGAACGTTCTCTCTTTGCCCCTCACGTGTCCTCTTTAGCACTCTCCAGGCTTTGCTAAGCCCTGAAACACTAACCTATGTGGACTGTATCCATGGACTCCTTTGCCATGTATCTTCTGGTGGCTTTGGTCATTGGGAAGTAACAAGTGATTGACGTCAGAATGAATTTAAGTTTGGGGGTTTTATTCCCTGATGGGTCTCCATTGCTTGTCCGTGTCCTTCTATCAAACCTCCTATGAGGCACCACTCTCCACACAGTTCAAAGATGCCCATGCTTCTCCTTGCTCAGGGCACTGCACAGCTTTGTTGGTTTCCTTAAATCCTACCCAACCTTTGTAAATAGTCCTCATGTTAACTTCTTCTCAAGGACACAGTTTTGGTGTGCCATCTGTTTCTTGTTGAATCCCTGACTGTCAGTAACTAAGTATGTGTAAAATAAACTATTTAAATGAGAAAGCAGTTATTGCAACCTTATATAAGTAGCTCATGCTGTGTACCCTCGCATGAAAAACACCACTGTAGATAGTTCTTTCTCCTGTTGGTCCACGACGCTGACCTCAAGGCTGGTGACTTGGCTAAATCTGTTATTTGTGTCTCCTCCTCTTTCTGATCTTTGGCCTTGAAATGAACCCCGCCACTTTCATAGCAATTAACCGCTACTCCTGCGTGGCCAACTCGCACCACTTCCTTCCCTAAACCATACACTCTCGTGCTGTGAAGGTGCACCTTTCAGGTCACTGCACATGCCAAACTCCCTGCAGACTTTGTGCCCTGCATACCGTACCACCGGTCATTGGTGCCCACACCTGCTCTCCCATGACTCTACCTGCTGAGGTCCCTTACCAGCCACAAACACTGAAAAGAAACTGTGTGCCCCTTCTCTATATGCAGTTAAAATAAAAACAATACTCAGCTGTAAAAGACAAATGCCTGTATTTGGAAATTAGAATAGCATTTCCTAGTGTTTCTGATCCCACATAAGTTCCCTGGGACCAAACTTTTCTTATTTTTGAGGTGACGTTGCACAACTTTTAAAATGCACTTTGTGGTTGGTTTGCCTACTCAGTCACACATCAATGTTCCCCTCTTTTCCATGAGATTCTACTCAGGTGCAATTTCCTACTAAAAGCCAGCACTAAAGCCTCGACTCTGGATTAAGAGCCCTACTTCACGTGTACCTGGCACACACTGTGTACCTCCCGCAGAGTCCTGAGCTCACCTTGAGCTCACCTTACTGTCATCACCGGGTTTACCTGTCTGCCTCCTAAGTGTCACTCTTCACTCTTTATCCTCTTTCCCTACTTTTTTATTTCATAGTCTTTATCGACATCTAATAGTATTTATTTGCTTCATTATTCATTATCCTTTTCTTTCTCTAAAGTATAACCCATGAAATCATATCTTGTTAATCACAGTATCCCTAGTACCTAGAATAGTCCCTGATACAAAGAAAGCCCTCAATAAATATCTGTTGCATTAATGAATGAACAAATAATCTCATGTTTTTCACACGGTATGGGACAGAGTAGGTGCTTAATAAGTGCTTATTTGAATGCAGAGTGGCTTCATTCTAGTACCCGACCACAGTGGCCACTACAGTGGCGTGCTGATCCGTTCACGCATTTCCAAGAAGAGGTCTTCTAGAGTGTGGAGGTAAACATGGTTACCTCAGCGTCTGAGCCATCTAGAAGGGGCAGCTGGTTCTCAACCCCAGACAGTATCATCATTTGAGAACGCAGGCTCAGTTCTGCCAGAGCTTCCCATATCTCAAGAAAAGCCAAAATTCTTGATTCTCCTATGTTAAAACTTCTCCATTTTAAAGGTGGCAATGAATTTAAAATATAAAATATGGTGGGACCCAAGCTAAATGTCTGCAAGCGGGATGCAGCCAGTGGGCTATCAGTGTGAGAACTCTACCCCCATCCCTGCCCTGTAGAATGCCTCCATAAAAGAGGGTAAACTTTAAGAAACACCAGCATCTGGACTCGGGAACTCAAAGACATCTAAAGTAATTTCTTAATATAGATTAAAAAGGAACAGCAAAGGCTCCTATATTTATATTTTTTAAAGTTCTCTCTTAGAAGACACAAAGAGTATGAAACCAAACCACTAATTAAAACTTCATTTGAAAATTAATCAAGAGAGAATTTTCCTGTGCTAAAAACTCAGTGATTTCCAGGATCCCACAACTTACGATCTGTTTGTAATGTGGTTCTCCTTCCTAAGTGGGCAAGGGAGGGCGTAGTACATGAGAGTCAGGAGTCATTTTGCCAATATCTCCATTGTACAGCTGAGGAAATTAGGGTGGGGGAATCGGAGACTAGCCAGAGGTCCTGTGAGGAAGGGCAGAGCTGGAAGCAGAATCCACTCCGTCTACTATCCCCCCCAGATCCACCTGCTCCATCGCGCCGCTCCTGTAGTCCAGACCCTTTGCACTAGATGCGGACCTGGCTCTTCCACTCACATGACTGGGTTTGACTCTCTAGACTGTCCTGTGTTTCCCGCCCCGCAGTACTCAACGGTTCAGTTTCTGCCACTCCCACACCAAGTCCCAGTTGCCAAAGCCTCAGCCTGGGACCTGTGCCCAGATGAGCTCAGTCACCAGTGATGGCGGAGGTGGAGGCGGGAAGGGGAAATTTACCATCCTGCACCCCGCAGAACCTCTGATGCACTGCTTCGCATCCTGCAAGGGTCTACCTCACTTCCACATGACTTGCCCATATTAAAATAGTTGCTCAGTGGTGACAGGACCAGCAGTGACTGAAACATCACCTTACTTTCCCCACAGGACAAAACCAGAACAGATGTCCACAAGGCCATGCAACCTTACACGATCACACCTTGACTTATCACAAAGTTCCTTGTCATGCAATCAGCTATTTTCCTTTTTTTTTTTTTTTCTCCAACAGTTTGATCGAGATATAGAGTTCACACACCATACAATGCATCCCTTTAAAGACAACCAACTTCTGATAGCTCACCTATAACTTCTTACACTGGGGTCAGTGAAAGACCACATATTCCTACAAAGAAGGTGTATTTTTCCACAGGAATTATAGTGAGGCCAGGGATTCATTTTGCATGAGTCACAGCATATTTATGACTTGAGAATATACAAAAGAAAACTTTATGACTCTTTTCTAAGCCACTGTTGGCACCTTGACTAGAGGCAGATATTGGGGCTTGAGGGGCATGTTTTCAAATGGATGTCTATATTAGATTTATAATCTTATCATCAGAAGTGATCATGGACCAGTAGGGTTTATTCCAGTTTCTAACCTCTTCAGATGTCAGAGTTAATTATACTATGGCGAATACCCAGAAACCTATTGTTTTGCACGTACCGTGTGTCATGAAGGCAGTTGCTAGGGTAACAGAGGGTCACATCCGCAATTCCACTTCCGGGGGAGGGGCATTTAAATAGGTAGATGATAGATAGCTAGGTAGATAGGTAGATGATAGATAGATATGAACATAGATTCTAACACCAGAGACAAAAATCTGGTTTAGAGAGCTGCCAGTTTATTTTTTAACCCTCCTCCTTCAAGTGGCTGCCTCAGCCTGTATTCCTCAGTACGTGTAGACGTATCCGGAGATAATTTGGAAAGTCTGATAACGTTGAAGTTCAAAGGCTTTCAGTAACTTTCCTATAATAAAACACAAATGTGATTCAAACTTGAGTGGGCCTTACTTGCTAAGAGGGTTTTTTATTATTTAAAGAAAAATGGAGCGAGTTGATGATCTGGATCACACTCCCGGGGGAGAGAGATGCTTGGTTAAATGGTTATTATTCTTTTTAATAACTCCTGTTTAGATTGGCTTCATTATGCGACTCACAAATCACATCATCTTTATTAAAGTCGCTTAAAACATTCAACATGAAACAAACTTCGGAATGCTTGACTTACAGGTGTGGGACTGTTTACAGTCCTCAGGTATAGCAGGAAGTCAAGCTTTCATTTATATTTCATGGTGCAGTAAGTACCATTTAATTCTGAAATGTTAGGATCATTACAAGGAGTCTTTAAATTTGAAGCAATTGGGCTTCCCTGGTGGCGCAGCGGTTGAGAGCCCGCCTGCCGATGCAGGGGACACGGGTTCGTGCCCCGGACCGGGAAGATCCCACGTGCCGTGGAGCGGCTGGGCCCGTGAGCCGCTGAGCCTGCGCGTCCGGAGCCTGTGCTCCGCAACGGGAGAGGCGACAACAGTGAGAGGCTCGCGTACCACAAAAAAAAAAAAAAATTGAAGCAATTGTCAATGCAGATCAACTTTAAGACTCCACCACCATCATGATGCCACCTTAAGGACACTACAAGTGCTTCTTTGTTAAAATCGTGAAAGGAAAAGATCTCTACACATAGAAAACATTTAATCCCCTAAATGTTCTGGGGGGGGGGAGGCTGCAGATTAGGGGAGTGTATGCTAATATGGGCAAAACCTGCTATGGGCTCCCTTAGGAAAGTAGCGTTTGGAAAGGGCAAGGCCTAGCTGAGTACTGCTATAAATTTCTTCTGAAGGTGAGATCATTTGAGAATATACTGGTCTCTTTAACTGCGTCTTAGTTAAACGTTTCCAATTAGTAATCCCTGGTCCCTAATCAGCCCTCAGAGACTGGAAAAAACACAAATTGTAGAAGATGACAGATCCGCGCTTTAAAATGTTAAAAGATGAGAAATGAGTAAGTTGGATTATACATGTGTGTGTCTGGACTTAAATGACCTAAACTCACTTATTTCATGGTGACGTAGAGGAGCTTTGGGCTGGGAACAGACAGCTGGGTTTTAGCACTGGCTCTGGTGCAAAACGCATGTGGAACCTTGAAAAGTAACAACCCTTCTGTGATTCAGTTTCCACATCTGCCAAAGGAACGGCTGGACTTTACCTAAGCTCTAAAACTCCGTGACCAGTTCTAATATGAGGCCAAAGCCCCAGAGTACCAGCTTAAAATTATTGGTGATTATAAGGAAAAAAGGGAAAAAAAAACAAAAGCAAAGGCACTTTGGGTTAATCTTGGTTACTATCAGCGACATGGGCAGCAGCAGGAAACAGAAAACTACCATGTTCTAGGTACTGAGCTAAGAGCTCGGCAAGCTCACGTAATTAGCTTACAACAGCCCTACGAGGAAGCAATGATTCCTCTAGGGATAACTTACCCAAGATGGCACATCATCCTAAGTGGCAGAAATAGGATTGAAACCTAGGGAAACTCAGGTTTCTCGGGCTTACTGCTATCGCTCTTAACGACGATCACCTCCCCCTGCAATTTGGGATTCCTGAATGTCCCAACCAATCCCATAGCTTCCTCCCACCCACGGGCATTTAAGCTACCTTCATATTTTACCATAAGAAATTGCTCACCTCAAGTCCCAGAGTAGGGAAATAAATTTGATATTATTATTTTCCATTACTGGGAATCAAAAAGATGCTTTCACTCCTGCCTTTTCATTTTTAAAAATTTTTTCATTGACTTTTTTTGGTATTAAATGTTCAAAATTATTTTATTAGAGTGTGGTCTGAGTCCCTTCAATCCTAACATTTAAATTTCATCACCAGCTATGACCAAAAAAATACATTTAACTGTCTAAGAATTTCAACTGATTTGTCTCGATAATAGGTCATATTGGTTTTTTGTTCTTTTTACAATCAACCTGTTGAATTAAGCCAAGGATTAAAACATCTGGAGTGTGTTACACTCACACACATACACACACATACACGTACACCCACAGAGCAATATTTGATCACAATGGCCTTACCAGGACGTACACATTATAAAGCAATTTTTCCTAGAAGGCAAGGTCTGTTTCTAAAGCTTCTGTGGTAGAAAAATCCATAGTCAGAGACTTGAGACCAGATGCGTAGACTGGGATTAAAGCTGTGATTAAATCTCTTGCAGGCGCAATGCTTCCTTTCATACTTCTTAAGATATGCACAGACCACAGATACAATGTGTGTCAGTGACACAGGACGCATTTTACATTATGGTAATGGCTACCCAACTGTTTAATTCCATTTCCAGTCTCCTTCAGGATCTCACACACCTTAAGTAAGGATGCACATAAATTCGTTTTACTCTGACGAAGCAATACACTAAAAGGCAGGTATATTGTTCATTTTCTGTGACCTACCAAATGTTCAATGCCTTTATGATTTTATGACCCAGAGTCGTCTGCACCTCCTTCTCACTAGTACCTCGGTCCCCATGAGTTTCCAGAAAGGCCCTCTAACCCTCAGCTTACTTACCATCCTCTAAGAAGCAGGGGCTGTCTACAGGGGCTGTAGACAACTATTACACCCCTCCCTAGGCTTGCTTGAAACAAATCTCACCTCTTTCTTTAGCTTCTTTGTTTATTCCCAAAACATCAGTTTCTCATTTCCTAATTTTTTTTCAACAGAAGTTCCTCTTGGGCTTCCCTGGTGGCGCAGTGGTTGGGAGTCCGCCTGCCGATGCAGGGGCCACGCGTTCGTGCCCCGGTCCGGGAAGATCCCACATGCCGGGGAGCGGCTGGGCCCGTGAGCCATGGCCGCTGAGCTTGCGCGTCCGGATCCTGTGCTCCGCAGCGGGAGAGGCCACAACAGTGAGAGGCCCGCGTACCGCAAAAAAAAAAAAAAGTGCCCCTTGCACGATAAAAACTCAAGGTTGTATAAAGCGAAAACTTTCGCTTATGAAATTTAACGAAACTCACGGATGGGAGAAACTACTGTACGTATTTTTTAAATAATTATTTTTAAAGTAAACATTTTTTTCCCAGTTTCTTATAAAGTTAAGTATACACTTACCATGTGACCCAGCTCTCCCACTCCTAAGTGTTTTCCCACTATTTCTGAATGTATACAGCGGAGTTGTTTGTAATCATCAAAAACTGGAAACAAAACTGTCCTTCAATAAGTGACTAGATTGACAAACTGTAGCACACCCATACATGCAATACTATAGGTAAAATAAGAGTTAAATAAAAATAAATAAACCAGAGCAAGTTACTGATACACAAAACCACATGGACGACTCTCAAAGGCTTTAGGCTGAGTGAAAGGAGTCTGTCTCAAAAGACTACATACCCTACTGTTCCATTTATATGATATTCCAGGAAAGACAAAACTACAGGGACAGAAATCCAGGAGTGCTTCCAGGATCTGGGCATGGAAGTAGGCATTTCCTATTAAGAGGCATGGAGACATTGGGGGAGAAAATAGAATAGCTCTATATTTTGATTGTCGTGGTGGTCACATGATTACATGCATTTTCTAAACCTACAGAACTCTAGACTAAAGGGATAAATGAAATCTTAATAAAAATAAATAGATAACAATACTTTTTTCTAAAAAAAGTAAATTGGGTCTGCGAGACCCAATGATTGGTGAAACAGATGTGTGTCTTAGAGCCAAGCAGTAAATGCCTACATACTTATCCCCAGCTAGCGATGGTTCTATTCTTTAGATCGGTATATCACCTTGATAGCTTGTCAAAGGGGCAGGGAGGGGCGTGTCCCTCTGCTGCTTTCCTTGGTAACTGATGAGCCAACCAGACATCAATTCCCCCTGTAACTGGTAAACCCCCCCTCCCCCAGGGAGCAAAGACCGTTGCAATCTCCTGCCCCATTGTCCACCGCACACGGCGGGCTGTCGCTCCAGGACCTTGCTTCAGACGTGTAAGCTCCCTCTTGCATAAGACCATTGATGTCTCTGTCCCTAACTCCAGGCTCTTTCTTTGGTTCCCAGGCTTGGCAAGTACAGGTCTTTCGGGCCTGCAGGGTGCAGCCCAGCAACAAGGTCCAGCTGGATGCCTTTTTTGAGTTCCTAGGAGATGCCTTGACCATCTTCTATCTCCTGACTCTTTGTCCTAAGCTTCCATTCTCTGATGATTGGACCTTCAGCCCCACAGCGCATATTGGTGGGCAGAGACTAAAAGGCACTGCATTTTTGTTGGTGGTGGTTGTTTTTTTTTTTTTTTTGGGCTTCACCACGGAGAATGTGGGATCTTAGTTACCCAACCAGGGATCAAACCTGTGCCCCTTGCACTGGAAGCACAGGGATCGCCACTGGATCGCCAGGGAAGCCCCAGGCACTGCATTTTTGAATTGCCATTGCACAGTCCTTACATTTTCCCAGTTTGATCCTCATTTTTACCTACACCCAGGAACGTTTGTGGCAGGACTTATTAAATAACAGCCTGAGCAAAGAAGGGATTGTGCTATTTCTGCAGACTCTCAGTGTTGGCAGTGACGCTGAAAGTCTGTGGACCACGATGCTTGACCATCTCCTCTATGATAGTTCCTCCAAGGACTGATTTAGCCTCACCTGGAGGGTGGAGAAACTCATTGCTTCCTGAGCAAGGCTGCTTAATTCTTTCACAGCCTGATGTTAAGACATCCTCCTAAAACTCACTCATTCCTCATGAACCAAAATGCTCAAATTGTATTTGCTAATCTAAAGTGTCTCTGATTTTCCCTTATTCAGTCCTCTACCATAACTATGTGACCTTTGTCCTTGGGAAACTGAACCCTCCTGGGCCTAACTTTCCCATCCCTCCAGTTTTTCTAGAAATCAAATATATAATTCTCTTCCTCTACAACGATTTCATAGTTTCTTACGTTCTATTAATAAGTTTGGAAAGATGGGAGAAATGGTTAAGATATTTGGAAAGAATTCACCTGTAACTCATTTCAACACTTTTTTTTTTTTTACAACAGTAATTATAGGACAATTCTGTTATCAGTAATCCAGTTCTGACAGCCCCGGAGCCCATACACCACCAACATGCTATCATATGTAGCTGTCATATGGAGAAAAGGAATAGAAATCTTCCTTAAAAAAAACCCTCATTCATTCTGCCTTTTCAAATTGTAAAACACATCCAAGTAATCTAGGTTTTTATATGTAGCTTTAAGGACATATGAATTTCCAAAGATCTTAAAAGGGAAATAAACGGCAATCTCCAAGGCCCATCCCCATCTCCTCCAAGAGCTGGGAGAGAGAACTGAGACTCCGAGAAATGGACAGCAGCCCTGGGACTGGAATTCCATCTGGAAAACCCATTTTTCTACCTTTCCCGTATCACTGGGAATGAAAAAATACATAGAATTATAGACCAAATAACTGATGCTGAAAACGCAGCCTCTGTGCACCAGTGCTGATCAAATCTCAGAGACAGAGTTTGTGGTGAAGGAGAAAAGAACAGCTTTATTGCTTTGCCAGGCAAAGGGGGACACAGCAGGCTCATGCCCTCAACACTGTGTGTCCCAACACGGGGGAGTCTGGTGAGGGGTTTTATAGCCATGGTTCAAGGGCGGAGCTGCTGATAAGGATCAGGGTGTGTGCAGGGCCTGGGCTCCTATAATCTGGTCTCAGGGGGTCTCCTGATGAGCTTCTGTGGTTCTCGAGGTTATCAAACTGTGACCTTGTCTCTGGAATGAAGAATGCTTCATCAAGTAGTTAACATCTT
Source organism: Lagenorhynchus albirostris (assembly GCF_949774975.1). Lineage (NCBI taxonomy): Eukaryota > Metazoa > Chordata > Mammalia > Artiodactyla > Delphinidae > Lagenorhynchus > Lagenorhynchus albirostris. The sequence goes on along the minus strand of NC_083099.1, from coordinate 5,963,706 downwards.
CCCTTTGTTGGGGTTTTAGTTCTGCAGAAGAGCTCAAAGATATTACGTATATCCCTTGAGGGGGAACCAGGACCCTGCCCCAAGGCTGCACTAGTGTTTTTGACTGTTCCTCCCTTGTCTCTGCATCCCCTCCAATCTGTGTTCCACCCTTTGCCTGGCAAAGCAATGAAGCTATTCTCTTCTACCTCACCCAAAGCTCTGTCTCCAGGATTGGATTCAGCACCAGGGTACAGAAGCTGAGTTTTTGGCATTATAACTACCATCTTAAAAACCTACAGTGACATATATGAATGTCATTTTGCTAATTAAAACCCTTCCATAATTCCCTATAACATATGATGATGATGTTATACAAAACTTCAATTGATGGAGCATTTGAGGCCTTTTTTAAAGGCCCTGCCACCATTTCTGGCCTCTCTGCCACCACCTACCACACTGTCACTACTGTCCAGGGCAATGGACGAGTACCATCTCCCTGAACTTGCTATGTTCTTTCACATCTTTGCACCTCTGTTCACTCTGCCCTAGCATGCCCTTCCCTCTTGCAAATCACTATGGATCTCTGCAATCCTGCCCTCTCTCCCCTGGCCATGCTTGCTACCAAGGCATCAGTGCAGGAATCAGACGCCCACGTTATGGAACAGGATCTCTGCCCCTTCAGGCTGGGTGTCCTCCCATGAGAACCTCCCCCACTGGCCCAGCACAGCCCTTTGGCCAGCTGAGCTCACCATCTCTTCCTTTCTTACTTCTTTATGTGGAAGATCACTCTCCTCCCCGTATTTCTTTTTTTTTTTTTTTTTTTCCGGTACGCGGGCCTCTCACTGTTGTAGCCTCTCCTGTTGCGGGGCACAGGCTCCGGACGCGCAGGCTCAGTGGCCATGGCTCACGGGCCCAGCTGCTCTGTGGTATGTGCGATCCTCCCGGACTGGGGCACGAACCCGTGTCCCCTGCATCAGCAGGCGGACCCCCAACCACTGCGCCACCAGGGAAGCTCTCCTCCCCATATTTCAACCTATAGTTTCTACAGTCTGTGACATCTTCATATTTGCTTGGTTTCAACCACCAGGAAACAATGTTATTTTAAGTAATAGAAAAGTACGGATTAGAGGAAAAGATTTCTCAATAATTTGGACACCCTTGCAAAATTCTATTAAATAAAACTCTGATTTTGAGAAACATCTATGCACATGGGTATCCAATGTGCAAATTTCATGCAGAAGGAAATGAAAATAGTGCATATGAAAATTATTCAGGTTTGCAAATATATAAGCTCTTGAAAACATGGATTTTACTATTGTCTAAATACATAAAACCTGTTAGCTGCCTTTATCTACTCTGAACAAATAGAGTTTTCTTTACTCAATCAGGATTAATTTATTTCTTGAATCCATCATATTCTCTCAGCCTCTACTGGCAGTGAATTAATTCAGTCTCTATTTGTCTCCTGAAATACTGCAACGAACTCCTAAATGGCTTTGAGGCTTTCAGTCTCAACCCACCACACACACAAATACATATGCACATACTCTGCTTTCCACTTACCAGAGATGCCAGCTTTCTGAAACATAAGGATCACTTTTCAAGGTAAAAGGAATTTCCTTTCCCTTCCCCACCATGCTAACTTGACCAACCTTGGGGCCTCTAATGGAGAGAGCCAAGAGAGTAGCCAGGTGCATCAAGTAAGATGGCGTCTCTATTCCACTGCCAGGCGCCAAGGGCAAATCTACACATGTGGAGGAATAATCCCTTTCCAAAGGCCCCAAGGGTGCCCCTCAGCAGAGTACGAGGAAGTCCCATTCTAGAGAAAAGCTGGCCCCTCTGAGACCTCCACTTGTCCATACTCTGGAGTCTAGTGGCAACCCCCAAACTCTGTGCTCCTGAAGACCTCTTTTGTAACGTTGCCCTTCATGGTCTTGGCACTGAGGGCGCCCCTTCCCCTACGCCCTCACATGTGGTGGGTGTTTTCTCCTCCCCCTTCCTTGTACCCATAGGAGGGGAGGCAGGGGACATGTTCTCCTTATCGCCATCCCCAGGGCATTCCCCCTCTGCACCCCCAGCTTCAAAGTGTCACAACCATTCGGAGCAATCACTGTCACAGCCATTGTTGCCATTATCCCTGACCACAGGGCATGCCTCTGATGCCAAAAACTCAGCTTCTGTGCACAGGTGTTGAATCAAATCTCGGAGATAGAGTTTTGGGTGAAGTAGAAAAGAATAGCATTATTGCTTTGCCAAGCAAAGGGGGACACAGTTCACTCATGCCCTCAAAACTGTGTGTCCCAACCCGGGGGAATCTGGTGAGGAGTTTTATAGCAATGGTTCAAGGGTGGGGTTGCTGATAAGGAAGGATCGGGGTGTGTGGACTCCTTTAATCTGGCCTCAGGGGGTCTCCTGATGAGCTTCTCTGGTTCTTGAGGTTATCAAACTGTGACCTTCTCTCTGGAATGAAGAATGCTTCATCAAGTAGTTAACGTCTTCATGTGTTGGGGGTTTAGTTCTGCAGAAGAGCTCAAAGATATTGATATGTGTATCCCTTGAGGCAGAACCAGGACCCTGCCCCAAGGCTGCACTACTGTTTCTTGACTGCTTCTCCCTTGTCTCTGCATCTCTTCCCTTCCCTGATTAGCAACTGTTTGAACCTGCCCTTTGGAACTCAGGGACGGTCACGGTGGCTGAAGCCTATACCCTAAGAACAAGAAACAGGGGACACAGAAAGGCTTCCGTGCCCCGGAGCCCCACAGGCTTCTGCTCAGTTTCATCTCTTCTTTCCTTGACGGTTTCAGCACTTGTTTCTCTACCACTGTCCCCTGCACTATTTTTGACACACCTTGTGATGATTTTAAGATACCCACAGCCAATATTTCCACTTCCCTGGAGGTTCTTCTCTTTGGCCTCCTCTTCTCCAGTAATCCTGTTTTCCACCCTTCCTCAGCCACTCCTTCCCACAGTCATAGGCTAGACCTTGTCATTTGCAATAACTGCAACGTCACCATAATCTCAGTTTCAAGTATCCTGTCCTCCAAACACCGTCTTCCTTATTTGCTGGTCACTCTTATTACACCAGCTCAATCTTTCATCCCATGAGTGCCTAGAATCTGCTGATCTTTTCACCTTTTCAGTCCTTTACCCTGTTCATGCTTTTCTGTCTTTACTCAGCTTAATCATTATAACCTTCTTGCCTGCATCCTCAACTACCTAGCCCTTTCTAGCTTCTTTATCCCCTTGACTAAATGAAGCCCTGCTTAAATTTAAATCTTTGCCTACATGTGCGTCTGTGCTCATGTAGCTGAATTGGACAGGAGAAGAAATGAAATGTGCCATTACGACGTCCCTCAATTTAAACCCAGGATCATTTCAGTATCAAGAGGGCCCTTCATGCTGCCCAGTAAACAAATGGCCTTTCCCAAATCCAGTCCCTCACTCTCCCTCTCTCCTAGACAAGTGTTTTATTTTTTCTCCTTCTTGAAACTTCCAATACCTCTTCCCCAACCTACCTCTGAGCCAGTGGCCTTGTTTCACACTTCACTGAGAAAATGGAAGCAACAAGGGACAAGTACCATATATCGTCATAATCTCATCTGAGCCTACATCTTGTACCACCCCTGCCTTCTAGGAATGAACTGTATCTCATCTAAGGACAATCCCTCTTCTTGATCCCTGCCCTGAAGTCTGCACACAGACATCACTCCTTCACCACCGCTTTCTCTTCCACATCATCAAATTTCCCTCCCTACTCTATATCAGTCCACTTACTTTTCACATGTGTTATTATTTCTTCTGTCTTCAAAAACAAAACAAAACAAACAAAAAGCAAACTAACACAATTCTCCCCTTCCCTTTACAGCAAAGCTCCTTGAGATGGTTGTCTATAAGGGCTGTCTCCAAAATCCCTGTTCCTATTCTCTATTAATCCCACTCCAACCAAGCCTTTGCTCACACCATGCCATGGAAACTTCTCCTACTAAGACCATTAAAGAGAATGTCTAGTCCTCGTATCACTTGACCTATGGAACACTCCTCTTAGGATTTTAGGTATTGGTGTTCTTCCCACGGCTCTGACCTTTTCTTCTTATTCTCCTTTGTTGGTTCTGCCTCATCTCCATGGCCTCAGAGTCTGGTCCTTATAACTTACTGAATTTCCATTTATATGGTATTTACTGGCAACCTCTTTCAGTCTCATGTTTTAAACATCATCTGTATGTTGACAACTCCACATTCACATGTCTAGCTCAGACCTTAACACTAGACTTTGCACTCAATATATCCAGCTGCCTTCTCCATGTTTCCACTGAAGAGCTCACAGACATCTCAAGCCTTACATGTCCAAAACCAAACCCCCGCTATTTTCCCTTCAAATCTGCTCCTGTCAACACTGTGTCCATCTCAGGAAACAGAAGCTTCATCCTTCTGTTACTCAAGCCCCCAAACTTTCAATCACCCTCAATATCCCACACCCAACCCTCAGCAAATCCTGTCAACTCAAGCTTTAAATACACATTTCCCACCACCTCTGCTGTTACCACCCTTGCCCATCGACTGAAATATTTTGGTAGCTTCCTAATGGATTTTCTTGCTTCCATCCTTGTCCACGTTCAAGTTATTCCCAACACAGCAGCCAGAATGATACTATTTAAACATACATCCCCTCCTCAGAAACTGTCAATACCTTCCCATCTCAGAGTGAAATCAAGGGTCTTATAATATCCTAAAGTCCCCTATATTCACATGATTATCTCCCTATGTGATTCCCACCATGACCACCCTCACCACTGGAAGTCCAACCCCTACAACCCTGTACCCCTCTCATACCACTCCAGCCACACTTGCCTCCATGTTATGCCTCTTACATGTCAGGGGAAGTTCTCCCTCAGGCCTCTTACATTCGCTGTTCCCTGTGCCTGGGATGATTTTTGCCCATATATCTGCCTGGCTTGATTTCTCAGCTTCATAAATACATTACTCAAAGTTCACCTTTTCATTGAAATCTTCCCTGATCCCCCAACATGTCCCTTCACTCTTCCTTCCTTTATGGTTCTACTTAAAAATTTATTCCTAAAAAAGAATGAAATAATGCCATGTGCAGCAATATGGATGTTCCTAAAAACGAATGAAATAATGCCACATGCAGCAACATGGATAGACCTAGAGATTATCATATTGAGTGAAGTAAGTCAGACAGAGGAAGACAAATACCATATGATATCACTTGTGTGTGGAATCTAAAATACGACACAAATGAACATACCTATGAAACAAAAACAGACTCACAGACACAGAGAACAGACTTGTGCTTGCCAAGGGGGAGGGCGTGGGGGAGGGAAAGATTGGGAGTTTGGGGTTAGCTGATGCAAACTATTATATATAGAAAGGATAAACAACAAGGTCGTACTGTAGAGCACAGGGAACTATATTTAACAACCTGTGATAAACCATAATGGAAAGGAATATGAAAAAGAATATATATATGTATAACTGAATCACTTTGCTGTACAGCAGAAATTATCACAACATTGTAAGTCAACTATACTTCAACATTAAAAAATAATATTCCTATATAGCATAGGAAACATTTTCCTTATTTAACTTACTATATCTCTATATCCCCACTAGAATGTAAGTTCCACCAGCGTAGGGAATTTTATTTATTTTTTTCATTGTTCTGCCTCCAGTGCCTAGAAAAGTTTCCAGTGCATAGCAAATCCTTATTAAATATTGAACGAATAAATGTTTTACCTGAAGCTATTATTTGATTGAGGCAATACATGGCAAAAAGTCCACATAAATGCAATTATGCCGTTAAATGGATTTTGCCTTTTTTTAACCATAAAATCACTTGGGACCTTCAAAGGAGGATAGAATGGATATGTACAAGAGAATATTTGGAGCCCCTCTGGAATTTTCAGACTCACAGATGATATGTGGAGCCTTGTGAGATTGTCAAATCCCTTGTGATAACTTCCAGGGTCTCTCTGCAGTCCTGATGCAGAGATTAGAACCAATGCTCCATTATTCTGCCAAAGTAATCGTTCCAAACTATAATGTTCCATTACAACACACCTCTGGTTAAAGTCCTTTAAGGTTGCTTATGCCCACAACAGTGCTTCACAAATTTTCACCTGCCTTAGAAGCACCTGGAGGACTCCTTAAGCCACAGAGGGTTGAGTCTCACCCTAGAGTTGCAAATTCAGTACATCTCAGGTAGAGGCAGAAAATCTGCATTTCCAACAACTTCTCAGGAGATTCAGTTACTCTTGGTGCTAGAACCACATCTTTAGTATCACTGGGCTGCAAAGTGAACACGTTTGTTCACCCTATGACGTCCCCCACAGATGAACCCACATGATATCCTCCAGAACAAGGCAGTCTGGGGCCAGTCCACAGGGAGGTTTCCTGGAATGCTCGTCCAAGTTTGCTCCTGAGCAACTCTTCCGGGGCTCCTCTGCAATTGGACCCCCTAGGGTTAATATGAATACAATTCTTGTTTGGTCTCCTGAGAAACCTTTCCGGGGAAATTCCTGACAGCCAAGTCAGAGCACTGAGTCCTGGGAAACACTGGTGTCCATATCCATCAGCCAGCTTGTGGCCACCAGCCAACAAGGTAGAATCTCAATGAAAACCAGTATTTATCTAAGCGTTTACCAAGTGCCTGGATATTTGCTAAGAACGTTCTACGTACCGTATGTTCCCTACATATGAACCTTCAAGCTGTGAACTTTCAAAGATGCGAATGTGGAGCTTACTAATGAAGACCTGATGGAATTGGAGGCCCACAGAAAGGACAAAAAGAGACAAGAAGAAGAAGAAATAACTGAAGAACAAAGAGATTCACAACGCAGGAAAAGGCCAAGGGGTTTTCTTTATTTGAGGCGGCGCTGCTAGTTTTTGAGGCACAGGACCTGAACGTAGAAGGGTACACGGAGGTTGCAGCAGCCGCTCAGAATGCAACCCACTGCTACCGTGTCATCTGTGACGAGAAAAAAAGAGCTACTACCCAGGCATCGCTGGATCGATTTTTCAAGAGGGTGGAGAGAATTGAATCCAGCAAGGAACCAGATCCTGCGCCATCGGCGTCAGGCGTGAGTGACACTGCTGCTTGCCCTCCGTCCCCTATTGCTGACGATCCTTCAGCTCTGCCATCTCCCACCTCCCCTCCCTCCTCCAGTCAGTAACTCTTCCTGCTGTTCCCTCGATGCCAGCCCCTGGAGGCCAGCTGTTGTACTGCATGACTGTACTTTTCAAGGAACTGTTCCGTAAGATTGAAAATGTTTTCTTGATTTTTTGTGTTTGTTCTCTATATATTATCTGTGTGAAAAGTATTATAAACCTATTGCAGTACAGTACTATATAGCCGATTATGTTAGTTGGGTATCTAGGCTAACTTTACTGGACTTACTAACAAATTGGACTTAATGTGCTTTCAGAACAGAACTTGTTCGTAGGTAGGGGACTTACAGTAATGCCTTATTAGATCCTCTCAAAAACTCTACGAGGCAGGTACCATTATAATCTCCATTTTAAATATGACAAACCTCATCAAGATTAAGTATCACACTCACAGCTTAGCATTTTAATGGCAAAGTCTGGTTATGAACCCACATATCCTGATTCCAGAGGCCAGAATTATAACCAGGATGCTACAATATCTTCTCCTAAATATGACATCAGAAAAGAGAAAACTAAAACAGTTAAATAATTTTCTTCCCAACATGACTGGAAAATGTTCAGACAGAACTGGAAAATATAATTGAATCAATTTTAAAACAATTAGCATTGTGGACTTAGGTTGTCTCCAAATCTCTCAATTTTTATTTTTCCTTCACTTTAACCTCAGTTTTGGCAGAAAGTTAAAAAATACTTTTAAAGTATTAAAATTCTAGGTTGTAGGCTTTTCCCTTTCATCACTTTAAATATGTCCAGCCATTTACCTCAACATAAAAAAGGCCATATATGACAAACCCACAGCCAACATCCTCCTCAATGGTGAAAAACTGAAACCATTTCCACTAAGATCAGGAACAAGACAAGGTTGCCCACTCTCACCACTCTTATTCAACATAGTTTTGGAAGTTTTAGCCACAGCAATCAGAGAAGAAAAAGAAATAAAAGGAATCCAAATTAGAAAAGAAGAGGTAAAGCTGTCACTGTTTGCAGATGACATGGTACTATACATAGAGAATCCTAAAGATGCTACCAGAAAACTACTAGAGCTAATCAACGAATTTGGTAAAGTAGCAGGATACAAAATTAATCCAGCGAAATCTCTTGCATTCCTATACACTAATGATGAAAAATCAGAAAGTGAAATTAAGAAAACACTCTCATTTACCACTGCAAAAAAAAGAATAAAATACCTAGGAATAAACCTACCCAAGGAGACAAAAGACCTGTATGCAGAAAATTATAAGACACCAATGAAAGAAATTAAAGATGATACAAATAGATGGAGAAATATACCATGTTCTTGGATTGGAAGAATCAATATTGTGAAAATGACTCTACTACCCAAAGCAATCTACAGATTCAATGCAATCTCTATCAAACTACCAATGGCATTTTTCACAGAACTAGAACAAAACATATCACAATTTGTATGGAAACACAAAAGACCCCAAATAGACAAAGCAATTTGAGAAAGAAAAACGGAGCTGGAGGAATCAGGCTCCCGGACTTCAGACTATACTACAAAGCTACAGTAATCAAGACAGTATGGTACTGGCACAAAAACAGAAATATAGATCAATGGAACAGGATAGAAAGCCAAGAGATAAACCCACGCACATATGGTTACCTTATCTTTGATAAAGGAGTCAAGAATATACAGTGGAGAAAAGACAGCCTCTTCAATAAGTGGTGCTGGGAAAACTGGACAGGTACATGTAAAAGAATGAAATTAGAACACTCCCTAATGCAATACACAAAAATAAACTCAAAGTGGATTAAAGACCTAAATGTAAGGCCAGAAACTATCAAACTCTTATAGGAAAACATAGGCAGAACACTCTATGACATAAATCACAGCAAGATCCTTTTTGACCCACCTCCTAGAGAAATGGAAATAAAAACAAAAATAAACAAATGGGACCTAATGAAACTTCAAAGCTTTTGCATAGCAAAGCAAACCATAAACAAGATGAAAAGACAACCCTCAGAATGGAAGAAAATATTTGCCAACAAAGCAACTGACAAAGGATTAATCTCCAAAATTTACAAGCAGTTCATGCAGCTCAATATCAAAAAAACAAACAACCCAATCCAAAAATGGACAGAAGACCTAAATAGACATTTCTCCAAAGAAGATATATACAGATTGCCAACAAACACATGAAAGAATGCTCGACATCATTAATCATTAGAGAAATGCAAATCAAAACTACAATGAGGTATCACCTCACACCGGTAAGAATGGCCATCATCAAAAAATCTACAAACAATAAAAGCTGGGGAGGGTGTGGAGAAAAGGGAACCCTCCTACACTATTGGTGGGAATGTAAATTGATACAGCCACTGTGGAGAACAGTATGGAGGTTCCTTAAAAAACTAAAAATAGAACTGTGATACGACCCAGCAATCCCACTACTGGGCATATACCCTAAGAAAACCATAATTCAAAGAGTCATGTACCACAATGTTCATTGCAGCCCTATTTACAATAGCCAGGACATGGAAGCAACCTAAGTGTCCATCGACAGATGAATGGATAAAGAAGATGTGGCACATATATACAATGGAATATTACTCAGCCAAAAAATGGAACGAAATTGAGTTATTTGTTGTGAGGCGGATGGACCTAGAGTCTGTTATACAGAGTGAAGTAAGTCAGAAAGAGAAAAACAAATACTGTATGCTAACACATATATATGGAATCTAAAAAAGAAAACAAAAAAAGGTCATGAAGAATCTAGGGGCAAGACGGGAATAAAGACACAGACCTACTAGAGAATGGACTTGAGTATAGGGGGAGGGGGAAGGTTAAGCTGGGACAAAGTGAGAGAGTGGCATGGACATATATACACTACCAAATGTAAAATAGATAGCTAGTGGCAAGCAGCCGCATAGTACGGGGAGATCAGCTCGGTGGTTTGTGACCACCTAGAGGGGTTGGATAGGGAGGGTGGGAGGGAGGGAGACGCAAGAGGGAAGAGATATGGGAACATATGTATATGTATAACTGATTCACTTTGTTATAAAGCAGAAACTAACACACCATTGTAAAGCAATTATACTCCAATAAAAACGTTAAATAAATAAATAAACAAATAAATAAAGTATTAAACTTCTAGCCCAGGAAATGAAGGAAAAAACATTACTCCAAAGCCTCTAAAATTTTAAATGGCTGTAAGTTGGTCTAGTAGAGTTGCCTACGATATGCCAATTTTCCTTGTAATAGCTATAACCTTGTATTTGGGGTCATGATTTTTATTACATTTGTATTAGAAATGCTGCTAAAGCCCAGGCAGAAGTATATTTCAACCTCACGACTCAAAGTGTAATCTGTGAACCAGCTGTATGGACCAAACCCGGGGGATCACTATAAATGCAGACTCTCAGACTCCACCCCAGACCTGCTGAGTCAGAATCCACATTTTAACAAGATCCCAGGAGACTGTTATGTTCTTGATGCTAAATTTTAATTCCAGACATATCAATAAAGAAGTGTCCCGTAGTAAAAGTGCCCTGGTCCAGACATCAAGAAAACCATCTCTCCTAACTGGCTAGATGACCCTGAATGATTCCACTGCTCTCGGCCTGCATTTCTTCATTGGAAAAATAAGGAGAAAGAAAGATGGACCTAGAATAGTGGTTTTCAAACTTAGCTGCACACAGGGATCATCTGGGGATCTTGAAAAAAAGAGACTGAAGTCTAGTTCTTACCTCTAGAGAATCTAATTTAATTTAAATTGGTCAGGGGTGTGGCTTGAGTATTGGGATTTTAAACACTGTCCCCAAGGATTCATATGTGCAGCTAAGGTTGAGAACCACTGGCCTAGAATGGAGGTTTAAAGCATTTCTCCTAAACCAGCAGCATCAGAATCACCTGGGCACAAGTGAGCAATGCATATTCTTGGATCCTAGCTCAGATGTGCTGAATGCGCAGCTCAGGGGGCGGGGCCCAGTGGTCTGCAGTTCACAAGACCTCTGAGTCTGCAGAGCTTCTGGGCTCCGCTGTATACCCCAGCTCCAGAACACTGACCTGGAGAAATCATCACGGTCCTTTTCCTTCAGCATAGCTGGAATTTTAGCGCTTTCTGATGGGATATGTCAACTGTATGTTTGCCCCGTGAGTCCCATGACATCTCATTTCAAGACTTTCTATTTTGGGGTGGGGGAGAGGAAAGAAGTCGAGATCTTCAGGAAGGTTTCCAAGTGGTGACAAAAGATCCCTGATAGCAATCAGGCAGTTACGTGTACCTTTTTCCTGTAAGAAGACCTTCACAATTGAGGTGGCATGAAGAGCATGTGTCCATCTGCTGAAGGGCACGCTTTGCTTAGAATTCCTTCTTTTGTTTTTCAACACATCTCTCGTTTTCAAGAGAAAGCTGTAATAGAATCTTTTCTAATGAGCAGAGTTGAAGAGTAAATAAAACCCTATGGTCTTTATTCCTGGAAAGGGGCATATCTACCTTCCCTTCTTCTTTACTTGCCTAGAAGCTCCTTACAGGTCTCAGCCTTGGGCACACTCTGCCTGTTCCAAGACCAGGCCCAATCAAAGAATTTAAGGTTCCCATGATCAACCAGAGAGCTGAAGCCAGGTGGGTGAGATCCGAACATAGTTGGACATTCCATTGCATAGGAAGAAATCCTTTAGACAGACTCTGTCTCTCAGTGGTATGAAGCATCCTTCCCATGGTTATAAAAAGAAATCATCCGGAGAAGAGAGTACCAAACATTGGCATAGCCTAAAAAAGACTTCACAAAAACAGGAAAATCTCCCATCTTTAAATATAAAGAAATAATTTTCTTGGGCCTTGAGTTTCTTTGAGGTTTTATAACCAAAACGAGGACAAGAAAATCCTATTTTGGAGAATACCTAACTTATTTGAAAATACTTTTTTTTTCTTTTTTTTTGCAGTACGCGGGCCTCTCACTGTTGTGGCCTCTCCCGTTGCAGAGCACAGGCTCCAGACGCGTAGGCTCAGTGGCCATGGCTCACGGGCCCAGCCGCTCCGCGGCATGTGGGATCCTCCCGGACCGGGGCACGAACCCGTGTCCCCTGCATCGGCAGGCGGACTCTCAACTACTGCGCCACCAGGGAAGCCCTGAAAATACTTTTGATCCTTAAATCCCTTAGCAATTATAGTAATATTAATTCAGACCATTTTAAATTATGCAAGCGAACTGTTACACTTTATGGAAGAGATGCGTTTCTAGGTACACAAAATCTCTCAACTGTATTTTATAAAGATCAGCGTGGAATCTGGAGGCCAGCTTGGCATTTTATGTCTGAACCGTAAAAGTGTCCCATCTTCTAGAGATATTTGCAAACAAATAGCAGGGCAGCAGGGGTGGTATCTGGTCCCCAAAGGGGAGAAGAAATGTAAGTCAGTGGCAGCCCTCAGCAAAGGTCATGTTTCTAGCAGACCCTGTGGTCCAGCAAAGCAACTCTGGATGCAAACTCTTCCTTAGACACCACAGTGTGTACACAATTAGATATTTTTGTGATATCTTCTGATATCCTCTTTCTCCCTCTCCCCTTTACCCTTGAAAATCAATGCTTTCAGCTACCTGATACTTAGGCCCTCTCTGTTCATCTTGCCTTTTCTTTTCTGTTTCTTCCCAACAGGAAATGCAACAGCAAACAGGGCTACCTGACAGACCAGAGCCTGGATTCTGAAGCCCCTGGGCCCCTCCTGCTGGAGGAATTTAGGATTCTGTCTTGCTCTCAGCTAACCCAGAGAGAGGCCTGGGGCCACTGTGGCCTCTGAGATGCAGCTTTGATTTTCCACCCTCTCCTGGGGCCCAGCGGAGTTCCAGGTCTCACACTTCAAATTCCCTCTGCCTCATGTTCCCTGATGTGACCTAGATTCTCTGGCCAACCTCCATATCAAGGAGACTAGATCATTTTCTCCAGGTTTCAAACCAATTTGGAAGCCTACTGGCACTCAACAAAGGTCTTAAAGCCTGTAAGTAACCCTAACTGCTTCCAAATCTACAGTGTTGCTGTCCTCGTCCATCAGATTTTTCCATCTTCCTCTTGGCCATCCACACACTTTTGTGAACCTGCTGTCCCTTCGGACAGTGGTCCCTTGACCTGGCTGTCCTGGGTTAGTTTCCCAGGCCCATGCAGTCCTGGCTCACCCTTCTGCCCGCCCAGCTATGTGTCGCCTTCTGGTCCTGATGCCTCACATGAGCCTGCCCAGGTCAGAACCCAGGTGCCTTCCCCAGTACTATGTAAGGTGAAAGAAAGACAAACCCAGGTGCCCTTCCAACCAGTATGCTGGCATTTTCTTTCCCAGGCGCAGTTTACAGACAAAAAAAAAAAAAAATCCAAGGTTTTATCGGGTCACAGAACCTCAAGGCCTGTGTGACACCATCCCCCAGGACATGTATCCTTTTAAAAAAAATACATTCAATTTAAACACTATTTTACTCACTTTTTTTAAACAGAAGTTTAGACTACCTGAATGTGTAATCATAAAACAAGTAAGAAAAACCCTACAGCTTTCTAAGGACCTACTCTAGGTCTGTTGCTTTATCCAGGTTTGTCCCTTTAATTCTCAACAGTAAGTTATAAATTTCTGCCACTTCACAGGTGAGGAAACGCAGCCCCAGTGTGCTCAGGGGTCCTGCCCAACTGACTCAGCTAGCTGGTAGTAGAGGAGAGCTCCGACTCATTCAGACGTTGGCCTGGATATGACCTTCCCCACGAGCCTCCCACACCCCCTGGAACAGCACGCTAGCACAAAGAGAAAGCTCTCTCCTCCCATGCTCCTCCTCTCCTCCCATGCTTTGCCAAATCCCTCTGAACTGCACTTCCTGCCCATAGTGTTTACTATATTTTACCTTATTATACACTTTATTTATTTTGTTGTTTATTTAATGTCTGTCTCTTCCCAAGAAAATGGACATGCTTCAAGGGCAAGGATTTTGTTTTGTTCACTGATTTACCCACAGTGTCTAGAACAGTGCCTGGGACATGGCAGCCCTCCAGCATATAGGGGAGGGACCTTCTAATAAAGCGGTGATGCCTCCACTGCCTACGCCCGTCACTAGCCCTCTGCACCCTCCCTGTTCTGTGTGTAGACATGGAAATTCCACCCCCCCCCCAACACAGGGTCACCTTCCTGGTCATAATTCACCTTCTGGTCTCACTGACGCCAAAAATCCAAGTAATAAGTATTCAAGTATGCCTTCCACCTAGAGGTACAAAGATTTGGAAACAATGAGACTTTAAAAGCAATAAAACCCTAAACATGAATTTCTCATTAAGGCTTAATTTTTTTCTTTTATTTAAAAAAAATGTTTAGTTTATATTGGAGTATAGCTGAGTTACAATGTTGTGTTAGTTTCAGGTGTACAGCAAAGTGATTCAGTTATACATATACATGTATCTAATCTTTTTCAAATTCTTTTCCCGTATAGATTATTACAGAGTACTGAGGAGAGTTCCCTGTGCTCTACAGTTCCCTGTCCTTGCTGTTTATCTATTTCATATATAGTAGTGTGTGTATGTTATTCCCAAAATCCTGATTTATTCCTCCCCTGACCTTTCCCCTTTGATAACCTTTAAGTCTGTATAATTATTTAAATAATGGTTTCCTAGTCATTGGCTAACAGGCCTTCATTGAAGCTATTTTAAGATGAAGAAGAGGCAGCGCTTACTTTATAACCCTCAGTGAAAACGGATTATCTTCCCAGTGCACCATCTTTGAAGATAAAACTGTCATTTCCACCAGCAGTGGAAGGCGCTATGATTTAGGGCGCCCGAGTTCTTGTCACTTCTGAGAACTCCAGTGGGATGGAGGCTTCTATCTCCCCATGAGTCTTTTAGAGATAAGGTCTTGGGCTCTCCCAGTGGCCTTTCCAGGCTGGGTTCTGTAATCTCTCAGAACTTGCTCCTGAATCGGGCTGTCAATTGACTGGGTGGGAAACCGGCATCCAGTGAAAGCCAAGGGGGTTTTGGAAGGACAGCAACAGTTCAGAAAGCCAGGGCTATAAAGGGGAAATGTCTTCATGATCTTGAGAGATGACGGGCACCCATGACCCCTGCAAAGACCCAGACCTTCTGTACCAAGGGATGGGGCTAAGGACAACATATCGAGCCCAAGAGCTCCTTGTAGCAAAAGGGGATTGGGTATATATCCAGTTTGGAGTAAATCACCAGGTGATGTTTCGTTAGGTTCTCCCCAGAGCTACTGAGATGCAGGCGCAGGCTTTCCATGGCCCCCTTTCACAAGGAGCTCCAAGCACTCCCTTGTCCCTTCTTCATTCACTCAGTCATCAGTTCCTGGCTGTATCACTTCTGCCGCTATCATGGAATATCAAGAAGATTGCATTATGCACCGTACACACGTTATCTCATTAAAGAACCACCCTGTGAGGAAGCTGAGACGCATACATGGAGTTTCGGCCGGAGTCACTCCGCTAACAGACACAAGGGGCAACCTGACCACAGAACATGGGATTAAATCACTTCCCCGCACTATGCCAGAGACGCCTCTACCTACAGAGGCCTTAAAACAGAGGATTCCAGCCACACACACAGTCCTGTCATGAGAAAGGGATGCCCCCCAGGGGCACATCATGCATGACAGTGGTCCCCAGCTCTGACTGAGCATAGCACCGGCCGGGGAGCTTTCACATGAAATTCACAATCATTTTAAATTAATACAGGTCCTATCTTTATCAGTGCAGAGGAATACAAGCAAGAGAACCCAAAAAAAGCAGCTCACAGGACAAAGAAACACAACCCTCGATGAGAAAAGCAAAGCAGGGCTTCCCTGGTGGCACAGTGGTTAAGAATCGGCCTGCCAATGCAGGGGACACGGGTTCGAGCCCTGGTCCGGGAAGATACCACATGCCACGGAGCAACTAAGCCTGTGTGCCACAACTACTGAGTCCACGTGCCACAACTACTGAAGCCCGCATGCCTAGAGCCCGTGCTCTGCAACAAGAGAAGCCACCGCAATGAGAAGCCCGCACACTGCAACGAAGAGTAGCCCCCTGCTCGCCGCAACTAGAGAAAGCCCGTGCACAGCAACAAAGACCCAACACAGCCAAATAAATAAATAAATGTATTTTTAAAAAAGCAAAGCAAACCAGTCACCCCATGTACAGCTGTGGAGCACCTCTGATTGCTGGGCACAGAACAGTGCACAAGACAGACATCTATCCCTGGCCTAGTGGATCTTTTTTTTTTTTTATTGTAAATTTTTAAAAAATTTTTTAATGTTTGAATTTTATTTTATTTATTTTTTTATATAGCAGGTTCTTATTAGTTATCATTTTATATATATTAGTGTATACATGTCAATCCCAATCTCCCAATTCATCACACCACCACCACCCCCCGCCACTTTCCCCCCTTGGTGTCCATACGTTTGTTCTCTACATCTGTGTCTCTATTTCTGCCCTGCAAACAGGTTCATCTGTACCTAGTGGAACATTTTATCTGCACAAAGTGACTTAAAAAACCCAAGACCCTCCCAAAGATAACAACTGCTAATGATTTCTTATGTTTATTTTTGGAAATGAATGTGGTTACATCAGGATAGCTATCAAAGAACCCTCATATTCTCACTCCCAAAGGGATTTCTTTGGGGATTTTTCTTTACCCTTGAGCCTTGCTTTCACTGCTGTGACATTCGAGACTTTTTTTTCCCACATCACAACATAAAGATATAATTATTTTTTCACGGCTGTACTCCCTTCCAACATTTTGAATGTACCATAATTTTATCTAATGGATCCCCTACTGATGTTCACTTTTGTTGTTTCCAGTTTGAGTTTTAAAAATCAACACTGCATTTAACATCCTTACTTATATGTGTGAGTGACCTTATACAGTGTATTCCTAGTAACAAGCTTGTTAGGGCTAAGAGTACCTGCTATAAAAAAACAAGCATATATAAGTATCATCAAAGCACCTTGTACAGAGTTCACAAAAAATGTATTTCCTTGCACACAACTGTGTGTAAGAGTGGCTTTTGCCATACTCAACTTTTAAAAATTTACTAATCTCCTAAGTGAATGACTATATATCCCATTATTTTTAATTATATGTTGTTAATTATGAGTGAAAATAAGTGTAGTTTTATATTTTTACTGGCAATATATTTTTCTTTATTTGTAATGTGTCTGTTCACATTCTTCATTTTTCTTTCGAGTTGTTTGTCTTTTCTTATTGATTCTTATAAGCTCTTTGTTAATTAAAGAAATTGGCCATTTATCTGCCAATGGTGTTTAAATATTGTTTTCCAAATGTCATTTTTTTTTACTTAGTTTTTGAATTGTTTTTCCCAAACACAAGTTATTAATTTTATGTAGTTAGATTTATCATTTCTCTCCTGTATAGTTTGGGTTTGTGTCCTGACTACAGAGGCCCTTTCCATTACAGGAGTATAAATTTATTCACCTGGGCTTCCTTCCATAAATTTATGGCTTAAGTTTTTACGTTTGAACCTTTGTTCAATCTGTAATTTATTTTGGCATAAAGAGTGGAATAGGAATTTACTTTATTTATTTGTCTAAATGTTTACCCAGTGGTACCCAACCCATGGATTTAATAATTCCTGTTTTCAACAATGAATTGAAATGTTACTTTTATCATAACTTACACCCCCCATATACGTAAGTACTGAGGTTTACTTCTAGATGTTCTCATCTGTATTTTATTACCTATTATTCAGGACCAAATTATTTAATTATTATGGTTTTACGATACAATTTAGGATAAGTATCTCCTGTCAGATCGCTCCTTTTTCATAATTTCCTGGAGTGTTTGCTGATGTTTCTTCTTTCAGATAAATTATTGTATCATTTTGTCTAGTTCACAATTAACTCCTATTAGTATCTCTTGCGCTACTGCATCACATTTTTGGGCTTATCTACGAAGAGCCAACAATCTTATGATATTAAACTGTTGGGGGGGAGAGTTGAAAATACTGATTCCTGGGTTCTTTCCTTGGATTGTCTGACTCAGTAAATCTAGAGTGGGAATTGGGAAACTTAGGAAATAGGAAACCTTTCAAACTCTCCAAGTGTTTGTTCAGACAACTTTGGGAAATACCATCCATGGAAATTCAGAGAAAGGGTGTTTATTCCTCTTATGAAGAATTAGGTGGTCTTCAAGAAAAGGTGGTACATTGAGAGTAGACCTTCTGGAAGAATTAGTAAGATTATGTTTTCACATAAAATGTTTAAACGACAGAAAAAATAATGAAAAAACAATGAGACACAGAGGCAAAAAAACCCCACTACATGTCAGGTAAGAAGGAAAACTTGAAGCCAAGTCTCAGAAGGGTTAGGAAACTAGGCGTGGTTCTGCAGAGCCAGAACTTGGGATGAGAGAAGAGGAGTTTTGTAAACATGAAAGTGCAAGGTAAATTGGGGCCGGAACCTGGATCATCCTGACCACGTGAATAAGAAGTTTGGAAGCTCTGCATGAGGAGATAAGAATTGCTACGGGCATCTGAATATGTGTGTGCACGTGTGTGTGCGTGTGTGCACGTACGCGCACGTGTGTTTGTGTGTGTGTGTTGGGGGCTATCAGGTCTGCAGCTAAGTCCTGGCCTAGCACAGTGTTGGCTAAGTTGGAAGCATGAGAGAGTAAGTCAGGAAACTCGGTAGGGACGATTACAGCAGTTCACACTGAGATGAACGCTGTGCACAGCTGACAGTGAGGGGTGGAATGAAGGAGGCTTGATCTGCTTCCGGGTTCCTGCAGGCTGTAGTGATTTATTGCTCCAATGAGTCCCACCTTTTCACCCCACATCCACTGTAGGATCAGAGAATCATAGGGCTGGGAGGGACCTCTGAATTCATTTAGAGGCCGAGAAGTGCAGGGATCCACCCAGGTTTAAACCCAAAGCACAGGATGGCAGTCAGGAGCCCTGACTCAGGAAGCAGAGAGAGAGGAGTAGAAAGCTGTGAGCTTGCATTCACCCCCGGCCCCCACACTTTGGGTATAACATCAGCCAAGTAACAATGTCAGTTTCTTCATCTACAAAATGAGAAGAACATTCATTTTATACTTTCATTGTGAAGAAAGAATGAGACAATAACCAATTCCCCTGACACCCTGAGGAGGACAAAAGGTCCTGGGAAAGAGTCAGCAGACCTGGATTCTAGGCAGCCCAGCTCCACCACTCACTACTGACTCTATTTGGGCTAAACAATTAAACACACTAACTTCCCATTTTCTACCTATAAATATAAAGATGCCAGGTGTCAGACAAGATCGCAAGATGCCATCCAGATAGGAGGTTCTTCTAATGCCTGGTACACAAGGCTTATATGATCTCTAGGATGGGAGAGAACTTTAGATGCTCAAGGAACAGAGGGAAACGTAACTTAGGACATGAGGGAGTGAGTTCTACCCAGTACTCCTTATCAGCATGTCATAAAGTGCAATGATTTACCGATTTCCTTCACTTAATTCTGTTGCTTTGACAGCACTGGGGACTGCTAGGATGGTGCAAAGAGACAGCAGGTAACATAGGGGACCATCTCCAACAGAAGAGGGAAAAGAGGACTGTTCCCTCTCCCTTCCTTTAGGGTAGGACGCTTAGTACTATTTATATTTTATCAAGGGTGGCTGCGATTGTCCTTAAGACTATTCAACAGCACGGACCAGGGAAGTGATAACCTCCACTTTATAGAAATGTCCCCTCCTACCAAGATTCTACAGAAGTAGCCCAGGAGTAATGTGCTGGGAAGAAAATACCAAAGGGTGGTGTCAACATTTGGCACACAAGATGTCCAGTCAGAAGGTCTTGGATTTGAATCCCATGCCTACCATTTTCAATCTATTTAGTCTTGGGCAAGGAATTTAACCTTTAAGGGCATCTTTCCTCTTTTGTGAAGTAGAGAGAATGACATCTAGTCCATCAAAACATGATCATTCCTTTAGGGAGTAAATGAATTGATGTTTGTAAAGAGCTCAAGAGCTCAATAAATGGTGATCATCATTACTCTTGGGAGATTTCGGGTCTTCAATAAATATGGCATTTTTACCATAGACACACACTATAGACATTCCAGATGATTTCTAGGCCTAATGTTTTCTCAATGGCAATGATGAAAAAATAAGAAGAATATGGAGTTAGGAATAGAAGAAAAAAAATCACTGAAATACAGAATTAGGCAAATGTGCTTTTACCTTTTAATGGCTGTGGACTCCAAGGAAAATGAAACTTCCAACCATAGCTGGCTCTAGATCTAACTGAATTAGAGCGCTTTCAAGGATCAGCATTCTAGTTTTGAGGCGAGATAGCACAGCCCCACTTACAAGATGCATTCTTTCTGTTGCATTCATCCCCATTTGAAAGCACAGGGTATCTTTCGATTTTACGGCATTACTGATTTTTTGAATATTGAAACCAATATCCATATGGAAGTAGCACAACGGAAGTAAGTGGAGAAACAGATTGGAGAGCGGATTGCAAGGACGAAAAAGCAGGAAGTCACTCATTTCGTTCCACTTTGAGAATTCATGCTCTGAGAAGTCTGCAAGGCAGTTTTCACATAAAGAGGTTACCAGTTTGAAAGCACCCACTCTACTCTTTAATGAAAGAAATATATGTAGACATTGATCAATAAAAAATTTCCATGGGACACTTTGGCAATACGCATGAGAATTAAATATGCCTTCCCCCTAAATTCCACTTCTGTAAGTTTACTCTATGGATATATGTGAACATGTACACAAAGAATTATGTATGTCGGGCTTCCCTGGTGGCGCAGTGGTTGAGAGTCCGCCTGCCGATGCAGGGGACGTGGGTTCGTGCCCCGGTCCGGGAAGATCCCACATGCCGCAGAGCGGCTGGGCCCGTGAGCCATGGCCGCTGAGCCTGCGTGTCCGGAGCCTGTGCTCCGCAACGGGAGAGGCCACAACAGTGAGAGGCCTGCGTACCGCAAAAAAAAAAAAAAAAAAAAAAAAAGAACTAGGTATGCACGATGATATTCATTGTTTTTATTAGTGAAAGAATGAAAATAACTTATTTTTCTTTTAAAAGGGCCGGTAAAATAAATCACAATATGTTCCTGAATTAGAAAATGGTGTAGCCATAAAATTAAAAAAAAACAGAAACATCAATATATGCTGAATAAAGCAATATGAAAAACAGGGGACATGGTATGTTTCCATTCCATGTAAAAACAAGAGGGGGGTGTAAACATATACCCTTCCATAGAGTTTATTTTTCCAGCTTTATTCAGATATAATTGACATAACATGGTATAAGTTGAAGGTGTACAACATAATGATTTGATGTGTATATATATTGAGAATAATACTACAATAACTCTAGTTAAAATCCATCACCTCACACAGTTGTAATTCTTTTCTTGTGATGAGAACTTTTAAGACGTACCTTCCTAGAACTCTCAAATATATTATACAGTATTGTTAGCTATAGTCACCACACCGTACCTGACACCCCTGGGATGTATCGATCTTATAGCTGGACCATCTTCATCCGCCCCCTTCCCCTTCTGTAGAATGCAGTCTCTCGAATAAAACAGAGTGCACTAGGGTGGGGATAGACGATTTCGTTTTCACTATTTGCCTTTCTACAATATTCTCTTTCAAAAACTGTACATGTATCATTACCTTTCCAAAAAATACAAATATTCTGTTGAAGGTATAGAAAGATGTCATGGTCTCCCTCAGTTCCTGGTGTTCTAGGGAACCCCCCAAAAGTTTGGATTGTTATCTGATAAGAAAAGATCACCTCACACCTGGCACATTGTATGTGCCCAGGAAGAAGCCAGTGAGAAAGAAATTGCTGTTCCATTTGGAAGAGAGTCGCCACTGTGTCAGGAACACGTACACACAGAGGCCATGCCCCCAGGCACCGCTCCTGCACAGGGAGACCAACTATCAATGCCATTTGCAGTCTGTGTAAGCCTTGACTTTGGAGCATTGCGTGTTCCATGAACAAGACTTCCTGTCTCCTACCCTTTCTGGAAGGGAGCCGGAATCTTTCCCTGCTCTCAGTCTCAGGCCCCACCAGCAGGTGGCTGCTTGGCAGACAAGGTGAGATGCTCTCTGCTTGTGTGTTGGTTCACATTTTAGCTTGTTGCCTCCTTCAAAAGCCCATGATCTATCTGCATATAGAGGATGTGCTCCCGGACTCTGGCTTTCAGAGGCTGAGTTTTACTCAAGGTCACACCAAACAGTGTGGCCAGGGTCTGAGCCAGCCCGGCCACATACTGCTGCCTCTTTGCTTGCACTCTCTGTACTCGTGTTTCCTCATCTGCAGAGTGGCCCTGATCATTCTTCCAACAAGGCCATTAGGAGGAGCGGTGGAGGCCATACCCTGAGAACAGTGGTTGGCAGGGACCAAGCACGTAATAAACCTCAGCTATTTTTAGTAGTTAGAGGGCTGCCTGATGAGTTACCACTGTCTCAATTTACTGATTTGGAAGCTGAGGCTCGGGGCCCTTTTTGCAAATTCACGCCACTAAATCGAGGCTTGGCTTGTAAGTTGTGGTCGGAGCCTCGTCACTAGCGCCAGATACATGCATTCACCAAGCACTTGGCCTCTATTTTCCTGTCTGTGACATGGAGACTTTGACTCCATACGTCAAAGAGCATACGTTAGAATGGCAGCAGCTCTGACGACAGCAAGCAGAGATGGGACCGGAGACCAAAAAATCTCCCAATTTTGCCTTTAAGATGCTCATAAGCGAAAGTGCAACCGTGTTGGAACCTTCCTGCAGTCACATTTTATGCTCGAGGAAAGCAAGAGTAGCCTCTGCTTTGTTGTTCATTTGTTTTCTTGTCTAAAATGCTAGTAGGCAGCGCTTCAGGCCAGGTAACCACTACTGTGGAATAATCTGCTGCTTGGAGCAGCCCTACTTACTAGTCCTCGTAGAAAAACAAAAGCGCACTTCGCTTCTCACATAATCGTCACATATTTGGCAGACTAAGTGCTCTGATAAACGGCTGGCGTTTGACAGGTGAGTGAATCGGCTTTCCCAGGTAAGGACGGGGAAAGCCAGCCACTTTCACCCAAGACGAGGCCAATGGAGCACGGGCATCTCAGCGGAAGCTGCCTTGTCTGTTTGTGTGCCTGTTGTTTCAAGGCTATCTATTGTTAAGACAAGGATGGCTCAGGAGATGGAAAAACAATCATTAGCTGCGGCCGCCCTCATAAGCTGTTACAACGCTCAGAGAAACACTAATGGATAAACAAGGTCAACAGAACACAAGGGGCCAGCTCACAGTGTCCCAAGGTGGCCAAGCCTTAGCCAGGCCTCTCTTCCCCTAAACAACAAGCAAAAATCATTAGTATTGACATTCGGGGTAGGCAAGCTGCACGCTGAATGACGAATGACTTCACCCCGGCTTGTCCATCATATCTGTGGGCAGGAGGTAATTTACAAGCTGCCCTCCCTGTACAGAGATGGTGCAATAAAGATGATCCGTGACCACTTACACTTGATCTTTGGGGTGTTTCTTCTTTTCAGTGATGGAGGGGAGTGCTGAGTCAGGTCAATGTTTAGTCAGGATGAATATAGTAACAGCAGGCCCACTGCTCTGCGTACACCATCTAATTCAATCCTTATAAGTATTCTAGGAAGTTTCATTTATTATTCTTATTTCACAGATAGGGAAATGGAGGCTCAAAGAAAGCAAGTCACTTGCCTGAGTTCCCTGTGGGGAGCTGGGTCTTGAGCACTGAAGCTAGGATTCGAACTTGAGCTACTGGAACTAGGGTGAACAATTCATCCCCGTCCTCATGAGACTTCATTTCAGCACCCAAAGTCCCACGTCCTGGGGAACCCCTCAGTCTCAGGCAGAAGTGAGATGGTTGGTCACCCCAAGTTGAACTCTAGCTGCGGACCATTCAGTATCTTGTACAACAGAAACAGAGGGACATAGGCTGGAGACTTAGACCAGATTTTCCATGTCAGCAGAAAGCCGCAGGTCAGCTAAATGATCGCTAAAGTTTCACTCCTTAGAGTGTGTTCAGTGGACCAGCAGCACAGACATCTCCTGGGAGCTCATTGAAAGGCAGAATCCCAGGCCACCCCCCAGACCCACTGAACCAAGACCTGTGTTCTAATGCGATCCTCTGGGGATTTGTATGAACATTAAATTTTGAGAAGCACAGTTCTAAAATCCTTTCCAGAACCATCCCACTGTGATCCTAAATCAACTTGCACAGCATGAATCTCTTTTGGGTACCAGCTCTATAAAGGGTCCCAAGGACAGGGGAGGAGGGCTCCTCCCTAGGGACTTCCAGTCTATAAACTGAGGCAGGGAGTGGGCGGGGCAGCACAAAGCAGCTTGCAGTCAGGTCCAGACTTCATGCCATGGACTGATTTCCCTCAAGGTAAGCAGTGTGTTGAGACGAAAGAACATAAGCTTTGGGCTCAGACTGACCTGGGTTGGAGTCCTGACCCACTGCCTGAGTGACCCAGCAAGTGGGGACTCCTGGGTCACAGGGTGCACTCAGTAAAGTGGGTTAAAGTCACCCGTCCCGGTGGTTCTCAAGCTGGCTGTCCTTCAGAATCAACTGAGGCGTTTTAAAAGAAATGCAGATGCCTGGGCTCCAGCTCAGAGAAGTGGATTTAATCAGAGTGCCCTGGCCCTTGATGGTAGCATAATTTCAGAGTTCTCCAGGGGATTCCTTTGTGCAGCCAGGATTTAGACCCACTGGCCTTCCTCTTAAGGATGATGGTGAGGGGCTGATGAAGTTGCTCATGCCAGCATCTGGGACAAAGACAGACATCCCGGCTCTGCTAAATTCTGCCCTTCAGTCAGTGGTGCCGCATCACCTGTCAGCACCAGCTCTGTTCTCCACAAACGGGAGCTGACGAATTCTCTAAGGAAACCAAGAGGTCCGTAAAGTCCATGGCTTGGGCTTCTCACAGTGATGTTCTTATTATTAAGCGTTTGATTTCATTTTATCATCTTATTTTATTTTACTTATTTTGGCCATGCCACACAGCTTGTGGGATCTCAGTTCCCTGCCCAGGGATTGAACCCAGTCCTTGGCAGTGAAAGCCTGGAATGCTAACCACTGGATCACCAGGGAACTCCCTTATTAAGCCTTATAAAGTTAGGAAAAAGCAGGCAACACTGCCAACTACTAGAGCTAATCAATGAATTTGGTAAAGTAGCAGGATACAAAGTTAATCCACAAAAATCTCTTGCATTCCTATACACTAATGATGAAAAATCTGCAAGAGAAATTAAGGAAACACTCTCATTCACCACTGCAACAAAAAGAATAAAACACCTAGGAATAAACCTACCTAAGGAGACAAAAGACCTGTATGCAGAAAACTATAAGACACTGATGAAAGAAATTAAACACGATATAAATAGATGGAGAGATATACCATGTACTTGGATTGGAAGGATCAATATTGTGAAAATGACTCTACTACCCAAAGCAATCTACAGATTCAATGCAATCCCTATCAAACTACAAATGGCATTTTTCACAGAACTAGAACAAAAAATATCACAATTTGTATGGAAACACAAAAGACCCCGAATAGCCAAAGCAATCTTGAGAAAGAAAAACGGAGCTGGAGGAATCAGGCTCCCTGACTTCAAACTATACTACAAAGCTACAGTAATCAAGACAGCATGGTACTGGCACAATAACAGAAATATAGATCAATGGAACAGGCTAGAAAGCCCAGAGATAAACCCACACACATATGGTCACCTTATTTTTGATAAAGGAGGCAAGAATATACAATGGAGAAAAGACAGCCTCTTCAATAAGTGGTGCTGGGAAAACTGGACAGCTACATGTAAAAGAATGAAAGTAGAACACTCCCTAACACCATCCACAAAAATAAACTCAAAATGGATTAGAGACCTAAATGTAAGGCCAGACACTACAAAGCTCTTAGAGGAAACCATAGGCAGAGCACTCTATGACATAAATCACAGCAAGATACTTTTTGACCCACCTCCTAGAGCAATGGAAATAAAAACAAAAATAAACAAATGGGACCTAATGAAACTTCAAAGCTTTTGCACAGCAAGGGAAACCATAAACAAGACCAAAAGACAACCCTCAGAATGGGAGAAAATATTTGCCAATGAACCAACTGCCAAAGGATTAATCTCCAAAATTTATAAGCAGCTCAGGCAGCTCAATAACAAAACAACAAACAACCCAATCCAAAAATGGGCAGACCTAAATAGACATTTCTCCAAAGAAGATATACAGATGGCCAACAAACCCATGAAAGGATGCTCAACATCAATAATCATTAGAGAAATGCAAATCAAAACTACAATGAGGTATCACCTCACACCAGTCAGAATGGCCATCATCAAAAAATCTACAAACAGGGCTTCCCTGGTGGCGCAGTGGTTGAGAGTCCGCCTGCCAATGCAGGGGACACGCATTCGTGCCCCGGTCCAGGAAGATTCCACATGCCGCGGAGTGACTGGGCCCATGAGCCATGGCCGCTGAGCCTGTGCTCCGCAACAGGAGAGGCCAAAACAGTGAGAGGCCCGCATACCACAAAAAAAAAAAAAAAATCTACACACAATAAATGCTGGAGAGGGTGTGGAGAAAAGGGAACCCTCTTGCATTGTTGGTGGGAATGTAAAGTGATACAGCCACTATGGAGAACAGTATGGAGGTTCCTTAAAAAACTAAAAACAGAACTTCCATACAACTCAGCAATCCCACTACTGGGCATAGACCCTGAGAAAACCGTAATTCAAAGAGTCATGTGGGGCTTCCCTGGTGGCACAGTGGATGAGAATCCCCCTGCCAATGCAGGGACACGGGTTCATGCCCCGGTCCGGGAAGATTCCACATGCCACGGAGCAGCTGGGCCCATGAGCCATGGCCGCTGAGCCTGCGTGTCTGGAGCCTGTGCTCCACAACGGGAGAGGCCACAAATGTGAGAGGCCCGCATATCGCGCACACACACACACACACACACACAAAAGAGTCATGTACCACAATGTTCATTGCAGCTCTATTTACAGTACAGGACATGGAAGCAAACTAAGTGTCCATCGACAGATGAATGTATAAAAAGATGTGGCACATATATACAATGGAATATTACTCAGCAATAAAAAGAAATGAAATTGAGTTATTTGTAGTGAGGTGGATGGACCTAGAGTCTGTCATACAGAGTGAAGTAAGTCAGAAAGAGAAAAACAAATACTGTGTGCTAACACATATATATGGAATCTAAAAATAAGGGGAAAAAATGGTTATGAAGAACCTAGCCGCAGGACAGGAATAAAGACACAGACGTAGAGAATGGACTTGAGGACATGGGGAGGGGAAGGGTAATAAGGTAGGACGAAGTGAGAGAGTGGCATGGACATATATACACTACCAAGCGTAAAATAGATAGATAGTGGGAAGCAGCCGCATAGCATAGGGAGATCAGCTTGGTGCTTTGTGTCCACCTAGAGGGGAGGGATAGGGAGGGTGGGAGGGAGACACAAAAGGGAGGAGATATGGGGATATATGTATATGTATAGCTGATTCACTTTGTTATAAAGCAGAAACTAACACACCACTGTAAAGTAATTATACTCCAATGAAGATATTAAAAAAATAAACGTTCCCCAAACAAACTAATGTACCAGAAGGTTAGTATTCAGGATCTTACACCACTCTGTTTTTTTTAAGGAAAAAGAAAAATTCTGAGCAATCTACCTCGAATGCACCATTTAACTGATAGAGCTTCCTTAGGACACGGCTCCTGCGTATCCCCATAAAACTGTAAGTTACAGCCCACCGTTCCTGGGGCAGCTAATGGAAACACATGGCAGTGATCACGTGGCTTCCGGATTGAGCACGGCAAGGGCATCACTCCCTGTCAGTAACCTCCGCGTTGCCTCACAACAAGGGCACCATAAATTATAAACTGTCGCAGAGCTTGAGAAGCAGGCTTTGAGAGAGATGCTAATAATTCCATACAGGAAGGGCAGAAAGTTTTTTTTTTTAATAGCACAGCCAGTCAGACAAAGAAATCAGTGTTTAAAAGTCGAGCAACACACAGAAGGATAGATAAAAATCAATACCAAATCCCTCTTTCCTTCCCAAGCAACTATTAATAAACTCCCTCAGCTTTCAATGTGTCTGTCCCCATTAGAGTCTTGGGAAGGAAGGAATATGGGGCATGGAGTCTTTATGGAGGTTTCCTGCCCTGATCATTTCTCTATTCTGCCTCTGCTTCTGCCATTTCCCTTTGTTATAGAATAATGACAAATAAAAGATTAGAAGTGGCCTGGGCAGTACATCTAATCCCAAAGTACCAGGGGCTATTTGAGGAGGTAACCAAATGCCCCTTTTCTCAGTGCACTCAGATACCTCCATGGGGATGCTAAGCTGCATCGCTGGACATATATTTCCAAATGGTCATGTTTTCAAAATCCACTCTTTTCTTTCTAACGCACTTGGTTTTCACATCCTCATACCAAGGCCAATTCCTACGGTGCTTTGCAGATTATGAAGTTTGTTTCAACCTCTGATTGAATCTCTCTGTCAGAGAGACCCTTTAACCCATCGTATAAAGGGAAAAATTGACACAGAGAGATTCACTAACGTGTCCAATGTCACAATACCAGAAAGTGACAAAGTGGGAACTTGACCAGGGAGGATTGGTGAGGAGTTCCTGAAAGCTCTTCACCTATATTTCTTTCCTTCTTACCTGCATCTCCCCCGAGAAAACCTCTCACTGATAACTGAGATATTTAAAGTGCTACTTAGGGCTTCCCTGGTGGAGCAGTGGTTGGGAGTCCGCCTGCCGATGCAGGGGACACGGGTTCGTGCCCCGGTCCGGGAGGATCCCACGTGCCGCGGAGCGGCTGGGCCCGTGAGCCATGGCCGCTGAGCCTGCACGTCCGGAGCCTGTGCTCTGCACCGGGAGAGGCCACAACGGTGAGAGGCCCACGTACCGCAAAAAAAAAATAAAAAAATAAAGTGCTACTTATATCAGTTGTAAGATCTCCCTCCGGGTCTGTGGCCAATTTGCCCTGAGATCTCTCTCTCAAACTTTGGACTGCCCAGGTGCTGACATGTGCAGGTTGCACTGCCCAGCTGCCTTGTTGGTGCCCTCTGGCTGGATTCCACCAATGAGAGGCAGAGGCTATGCACTGGAGGGTGGGCGCAAGGGAGAAGGCAGGTTATTTCTCCATCTCCCTCTGTGCCTGAGGCTGGATCCTTCCATCCTCAGTGTCTTAGGCCTGCCGCGATTCCAGCTCCTACCAGGAGGCCCTGGGTCCTGGCCTCCAGGACCACATCTCGTCTCTCTCCATCTTACACTACCAGTTTCTTGCTATCGCTAATCTCTGGGTTGCCTCTGCACCCCTCATGGGGC
This sequence comes from Lagenorhynchus albirostris, assembly GCF_949774975.1. Taxonomy (NCBI): domain Eukaryota; kingdom Metazoa; phylum Chordata; class Mammalia; order Artiodactyla; family Delphinidae; genus Lagenorhynchus; species Lagenorhynchus albirostris. The sequence continues at coordinate 5,934,216 of NC_083099.1, read as the reverse complement.
ATCTCAGCTCCTCCATCACCCACATAACTAATGACCTGCATTAAAGTCCTTCTTTGTGAATTAGCTGACATGGTTCCTGTTTTCTGGTTTGACCCAAAAAATATCATCGCTTTTAAAAATTTTTACATATTTGTATACTGGGTTGGATATAGAGGGAAAAATCAAGAAAGAATCAAATTTTACTGATGGCTCACCATGGACTTCCTGGGGCTTGGCAGTGTTATATGCCTTATATAGTTTAGTCCTCAGAAGACAACTGTGGAAAACACATTATCATTATTCTCCTTTCACAGAAAAACCTGGATATCAAAATGTGAGGTGACTTGCCCAAGAATACAGAGCCAATAAGTGGAACGGCTGAGATTCTAACTAGGTTGTTTTTACTTCTTTATGGGTCATGAAATAAAGACCAGGCTGGGACTCCCTTCTTGAACAAATACTGGAGATAATGTTGTAAATATCAAAGTCTGTAATACAAATGCCTTGCATTATTTTTACAAGCATTGAGTTAAATAGTGAAACAGCAGGTATATGTAACACATAATTAATACAAGCCTTAATACCTAACGATGCTTTGGAAAAACTTTTGGGTTCGCGGGCCTCTCGCTGTTGTTGTGGCCTCTCCCGTTGCGGAGCACAGGCTCCGGACGCGCAGGCTCAGCGGCCATGGCTCACGGGCCCAGCCGCTCCGCGGCACGTGGGATCTTCCCAGACCGGGGCACGAACCCGCGTCTCCTGCATCGGCAGGCGGACTCTCAACCACTGCGCCACCAGGGAAGCCCAATTCATGCCTTTTTATTAGATTTTTTCTGATTATTATTTGATGTGAAAAAATAAGGCAGAATAATAAAAGTATGGATTAGATTCAGACTTCTGTTATCAATTGTGATTCCACAAAGTCAAAACACACATCCGTCTTAGACCTCAACCATTTTTATTTATTTCTTTAGCTATCAGCTAGAATATTCTTTCTAGCATTATTATTACAAAGAATCTTCCTTTCATAAAAAATATCTCCCTACGCTCTGCTATAAAGAGTAAAGGGCACTGAAATAAGCCTCAAAGCACTGAACTGGAGTCTTGGCCTTAACTTTTACTAGATGTGTGACCTTGAGAAAGTTGTTTCGGCCATCTGAGGCTCAGATTCCTCGTCTAAAAAGAGGAATAATTATATTTTGTCTACCTCCTACAATGGGTCATTTTGAGAATAAAAAATAATAATGTAGATGCATTTTAAAAAATACAAATTGCTCTACAAGGATCATGTTTATCAAAGTACGTTTACATTCATGACTGCGTTTTTATCCTCAGAGCAATCTGCCGCAAGTGCTTCCCTTCATCAGCAAAATGCATTAATATGAACAAGGTACGTGTGGAGAACAACTTTACAAAAGCCTTGCAAACAGCAGTTTTGCGCAGCCTTAACAAATGGCAATTTCCGAAATTGGTGGCCGTGCTGAGCATTTCCGGCTACTTGCACATAAGGCGGTTCCTGCCTATCCCAGCCTCATGGCCAGAGAAAGCCAACATCTGGAGTGAAGACACAGAACATGCCAACATCTGGGATAAAGCCAAGTGCAGCTGAGAACTGACGTTGTGACCAGGTGGATTGAAACCAAGTGCAATTCTACCATCTTACGATTTTACGTGTTCTTCCGACATTTTCCAACATTAGTCTTAATATTCTATAGCTTTGTCCCTCTCCTTTTACGCTGCAGAGTCCTAGGAAGCCAGAAGTAAAGTGAAACAGAAAAAAAGGTTGTGGAATTTCTTACATTTATTTATCTAATATCTAAGGGCGCGTCCTGACTTCGACACTTGGAAAACAAACAAAAAGAAGCAGCTACTCTCCCAGGAGCAAAGAGGTGTGTTTCTCTTGTCAACTCACATTCACCAGTTTTGCTAGGGAACGTCAGCATTCTGGATCCGCTGAGGAACTGGATTCCCTTCCTCTCTGATCTCAAACACCCATTTCATCTTGCAGTTTCAACACCTGTTTGTAAGTGCCTATGTGCCTGGCACTGAGCTGAGCGGGGTGCTAAGGACACCTGAGATTAACCAACGCTCATGCATTGAAAGAACTCTCAGCCCCCAGCCCCATCCCTGCCCCCCAGTCCCCAACTCCCACCAGGCACCGCTGTACTTTGGGGCAAACAGCATTGCTCAGAGCACCAAATGCTGCTGCTGCCCATTTCCCCTCTGACCTTGGCCCAGCTAACTTTTCTCCCTCCTCCCTACTTACAGAAAAGTGATTACTGCAAGTGGGCAGAAAAAAAAAAAAAAACATAAAGAAGAAGAAGGGGTTCAGTTCATCCCATTCAGTGCTATGATACAAGTTCATATGCATTTCAGTTGTCAGAATCCAGAGGGATTCACGGAAATGCCTTCAGTTTTAAAGGCTGTGCAAACCTGGAGCTCACATTCAAAGAAGGCTGACTTCCAGCTGCTTTATAACGATTTTAACGGGACAACAGAGCAGAGCGTCTTCCTATTTTCAACCCTAGCAATTTGGTTCAAGCGTGATCTCAGCCACTTTAAGCTTTGATATTTCTAGCCACCTCTTATGCTGTATTTTCTCTTAATGCCACCAATCATGTGTGAAATTCTGTTGCAAAACTAATCTTTGTGGGAAATGATATATAATGACTTCTTTAAAGAGAGACAGAGAGGGCAGTGACTATGACCTTTGTTGTTTTTTGACATGCTTTTCATAGTGTAATACAGATGGAAACAGCTCTTTCTCAAGGTCAAAGTCGAAATAGTTTTCTGCTTATACAAGCATCCCTCTTTCTTAAGCAGGAAAAGCCTTGAAAATTATCCTCATGACTTGACTTTAAAAACCTCTAAGGTATAGAATGGTTGATAAACTTGAAAACCAGCTGTGCTCAAAATACAGTTTCATATCCATCTTATTAAATCAATACTTAAAGTTTTACCTTTCAAATGATGTGAAAAGATTTACGAATATACAAAAGATGTGAATGAGAAATAAAATTTGGGTATTTATATAACAAGGCACTGTTTTAGGATCCAGTGTTACACTCACACACACACGCACACGCACACACACACGCACACATATATTCTAGCCAACACACCTGGTCTTATCAAGGGAGATTTCAGTCAAAAGCAGCTGTGACCAAATATTCTGCAGTGGAAGTCAGAAAACACTAATTTAAATTTTTCACTTGTTTTTTGGAACAATTATGCCACCCACAAAAGGGTAACTTTGCAAGTCGTCATTATCTCATGAATTTTGGAACTTGTCCCTTAAATAAACTCATCTCGTTTCCATGTAATTACAGCAACTAAGAAGGCCCTTTAAAAAAGAAGAAAAACTTAGCTCAAAATTTAAGGGTCCTAATTAAAGAATCCATGTTTCTGACATTTTGATCATCCTTGGAATTTGGTTCCCGAAAATGAGAAATTCCTATGAATCTGAAAGAGAAATGTCTTGAGAGGGTTCTCTTAGATTTCAGTTTCCTGCATCTGATGCTTTCTGACAATATTCACCTGTCACATCCGCCATCCCTGTTATGTAGTAATTGATTGCATGTCATTTAGATTAATTTGTAATAACACACAATGGTAATGACTTCAAACTTCAAAAAGGGTAACCTGGACGAACAAATTCCTTCCTGAATTATTCTCTCCTGCTGGCAACCTCGGGGAAATAGAAACACGTCCAGAGTGCCTGAGGGACTCAAGTAGACCTAATTCCCCATAACAGATCACCTAGTACCAACTAATTAGGATGAGTTAAATGTTTCCACTGAAAACACACACACAAAGAGGAATGTTTTTCTCTGCTGCCTGCTGTTTTCTGCTCATTTCCTTCCTTGTAGCCTTGCCGCCTAACTGCTTTTCTAACACAACCAAAAGTGCAAACGCTGACTGGAGAATGTTCTAAACATCCCAGCGGAAAAACAAAGTCCTTCCTATGACAATGTATAAACGTGTCTATTATAGGCAGGGGAATAGGCTGCTGGTCTAGAATTTTCCTACGAGATTTTTTTTTCTAAGTGTTGTATGAAAAGCTTCCTCCGTCAAGTATTTCTTGTTATGATATGCACAGCGCTAAGTCTTTTTCAGGTTTTTCTAAGGCATTTTAAGGAAGACAGCTGATTCACAATTAGCACCACGCTGCACTTGAACGGCTCATTCGCACTTTCTAAATTTTGCTCGCCCTTTTCTCCAGGTTTAATGAATATGCCATGAATAGTAGCATTGAGAGGGAGCTCTACTGTTTGTCTCAAGTTCTACTCATTTGTTTAAGATGCATCCTTTCTTTTTGCAGCAGGATTCTCAGGGAGCAAGCCCTCGCCCCTGCTTGGCTGTAAGTACCCCAGAATCTCCATCTGGTTGATTTTCGGGCACATCGAATTTCCTCAGTGCCATCAGGCTCCCATTTTCTCTCCTGATGGCAAAGGGCTGTGACATGACACCTCTCTGGCAAACTGTGGACAGTTTGTGAGGTTGGCAGGACCACGGGCAGCCATTCATCACTCCAGCAGTGGAGAAATGTGTGCAGCCAGATGGAAGGGGAAGATGATTCAGACATACTGGAGACAGTACATGGTTACAGCCTTCTGCTGGGATGTACCTGCCCTTCATGCCAGCACTGTCCCCTGACCCAACTGTAACCAGGTGGCATGGGGCAGGTCTGCTGTACTCACAGCCAGCCAGGACCGCTCCCTTCATCCAGTGAGAAGTCTCCCAGCTGCTTCTTGTTATTTGCGGATCAATTTTTTTCTAATTTATTTCCTTATTTATTATCTCTAGGTCTCATTTGCAAACCGGGGATCATAATACTACTTTTTTTTTTTTTTTTTTTTTTTGCCACATGTGGGATCTTAGTTCCCCAACCCGGGATTGAACCCGGGCCCTCGGCAGTGAAAGCGCAGAGTCCTAACCACTGGACCACCAGGGAACTCTCTATTTCCGGATCCATTGTTAACGGTTCTTCATCCTTGGCACATGCCATTTTTAAGTCTGTCAAATATTCCTGTGGGTGGAGAGGGTAACTTCACAAGTCTTTATGATTTTCCCTTGCTTTTACAGTAAATCCCAATCAGGTTGCTTGCTGGGATTTCTCCTCTCTTCTTTCTCCCGTGTGAACCTGATTCTTAACTCCAAGTAATGAATGCGAGATCGACAGAATAAGTAACAAACGTATCCACGGTGACTGAACAGCAAACTCTTAAATTACTGTGCAGTAAGTGCAGATGAACAATTATTGAAAACACTGCACTAAAATTTCAGTAGGAGATAAGAGTGAGGCTTAAGTCATTAAAAGCGTCCATTAGCCTCGTGAGTCTGAGACAGCACACTCAAAACACGAGTTATTCTGGAGAACTGGAAATATTACTTATTCCACCAACTTGCACACACACAGCTGACTCCAGCTGAGAAAGGACAGGGTCACAGTGTCCAGCCCCTAAGGGGAAAGGGTCTACAGAGAAGCAGAGGCTGGGCCAGTCTGTCCAGGCAATGAGTCTTCAGTTAAACTTGAAAGGTGCAGCAGGCGAGCAAAACTGACAAATTAGATTATTTACAAGGGAAGTAAATACCCTGCTTGCATATCAATTCCCAGGGTGTTAGAGCAACACCATGCTCTCCATCACTCCCTGCTGGGGACACAAATAAAAGACTTCTGACACCTCTACCCCATTCCCGCAAATCACCAGAAAAGCCCAAGAATTCAGCCCTGCTTTCCTTTTGTCCCTGTTCTCCCTGACCTGATAAACCCTCTGCAGTTCAAATATGAAGAAGAAAGTCACGGGTGACCAAACTGCAAGGTGAAAGCACTGTTTTGAAAAAATTACCTGAAATAGCTACACACACATAAATACACGTATGTGCCTACGTACATACACACATACATACATACTGTTAAGGATTTGCAACATTAAAATGCTGTTGAATCTTAACACGCCTGGGTCGTATTGTCAATTCTGACCCTAGATCGTGGACCACACATTTTATGAGAGACAGGTGGGCTCCCAGAGCTCTGGATGCCAAACAGCTTGAGCGAGGGGCTGCATAACAGAACCTGAAAGAAACAGCATTCCTAAATACACACGATTTCCTCCGAGAATATAAAACCATATCTCACGCCGGAATTATGGTAAGACCGAACCGTGCTCATGACACAGAGGGCAACTTTAGCCTTGCCTTTAAAAGAGTATAGTTTCATCTGAAGCAGGACATCATATTTCAATGTGTGCTATTAAAAACTTGCATTACACAGTGAAACTAATTGCCCTGTGAATCACCCTGCTTTACAAAACGGCTGGACTAGCATGCAGTTAATAATACGAGCTAGCCCAGTGAATATTTCTCCAAGAGACACAGGAAAATCCAGTACAGCACGGATGGCCTCTGGACCAGTACTTTTACACCACTGCTCTGGTTAACACTACATCCTCACCACCGTCACCTTAGGCATTGTTGCAAGAGGTTGAAAACTTAAGCTAAAATTAAAATCTTCCTTTCCATCTCTCAAATACCAGTACAGATGCTGAAATGTTATTTTGTCCAAAAGGCATATTATCTTTACAAGCTTTTGAGCGTGTCAAAAACATTCACAATAAACACTTGCTATTTTATGAATTGTCAATTCACACGCTTACCACCTCTATCACTACCCCCTGGAAAGACTGTTAACTCTGGATTCTGCTTAAATGTGTCTCTCCAATGAGGAGCCTTTCTTTAAAATCGATTTTAGTTATTTTTAAGACTTCTTTCCTAACATGACGCAAATTAAAGGGAAATCAAAACTGCTGTCAAGACAACTAAAAAGCACTCAGCTTCTGCATACTTTGGCAAACGTTTCAAAGGCTCGAGCGAACAAAACAAAGCAAACAGTACGCACAGCAATAAACAACCGAGAAACTAATACTGCCCCAAGTTTCTCGAAATACCTCTTTAATTGAAAAATGACTCTGGCTTACATATTTCCAAGCAAGGCAACTGATCACCCAGAGCATTTGCATCATGGAACCCTCACCCCTCTTCAGCTGCTCTCACAAACCTTTTAATATCAGAGAGATGCCCTTAGGTGATGATGCGGGATGAAACTTACAGAAGGAAAGCATAACTTCAGGGAGGAGGAAAGGATATTCCGTCTAATCCTTGGCTTCGTATTTAGGGAAGGGTTTTGCCTTCTCCCCATCAGTAAGTTGCAGCGTTACAGTGCAAATGTGCAGCTCCCAGCCCACTTACACTGCTCCACTAAGAGCCCAGATCTAAGCCTCAACATGTTTTCTGGAAGGGCAGGCAGCTCCGCAGAAAACCTAAGGGAGGTTTCCACCACGGCACGCAACTAAACTGCACAAACCTTTAACAGCTCCGAGACCTCTTAAGGTTTAAAATAATATGCATTTTGTGCCAGGATGCTCTAGCTGGATGGAAAACTGGGATGCTGTGGAAGGGTGCTCTCAGCTGTCCAAGCACCGCACACCAAAGAATGTTTTCTCTCCCTTTCTGCCTCAGAATTAGGGGAAAACCAAAATGCTTAATGAACCGTAGATATTGACTAAGCTTCCACAGCGTCCACAGTACAGAACTTTTACATTCCATTGAGTTTGCCCATGACTTTCCCACGCCGCACCATTTCTCCTTCCTCACCTAGCTAAAAAAAAAATCAACTTCATCACACAAATCAAGGCAAAGTTTAGCCACCTTCACCCCTGCCCCTTTCCTTTTCCAACTTCAACTCCTCTACGACTAACAAACAGCCCCGATCGTAGCACAAAGGAAGCTCCTAGGGCTGCACCAGCTGGGTCCTCCAGTTGCCTGCTGAAGGTAGGTTTACTGGAATAGATTCTCGAGGCTTTGCCGAGATTTTCGAAAGGGCTTGTCTGCCCTGATGAAGAGCTGGGCACCCTCAGCATGACATCATCAGCGTGAACACTCACCAAAATACATTATGCTTCTCATTAATCAGACAGCCGGAACCCCACCGCGGCGTCTTCAGCATCAGCTCGCACCCAGGGCTGCCGCGCAGAGCCAACCCGTTTCATGCTACATTCGGCGGAAACGTCCCCGGCGTGGAGAGCAGGGGCGCCGAGCGTGCCGCCTCCGCCGCGGGATGAGCGCCTCGCGGGCCGCCTTTCCCGGGCTACGGTCCCCGGCGGCTGGAGCGTGCACTCGGGCTGCCTGCTGCACTGCCCATCCTTACTGTAATCCGACTCCTCCTTGCGATGTCCTTGCTGCGCCTGTGACATCAGGACTGAGAGTACTACAAACAGACCCCCCCCACACTCCACCCCACCCCACCCCCGGTTCGCCGCGGCTCCGGGAGGTGCTCCGATTGCCTGCCTGGACCAACCATGGTGCTCGGGAAGCGTTGACGAGCCCAGAGACCTGGGAGGGGGCGGAGTGAGGGGCGCGGGAGGCTGTCTTAAAGAGAGAAGGGTCTCCAGAGCCACTGAGGCGCGCACGGGGGGAGAAATTCACCGCCGGGGGGGGGCGGGAGGGGACAGGGTTAAGGCGACTTCTGTCACTGACGTGTCATTAGACACACTTTTATCCCGCCCCTCCCGCGAATGGCAGCATCCCCGCCCCAACTGAGTCTCCCCTCCCAAGTTTAAAAGGCAGTAGGAAGGGGAATGGTGCCTTGTGCCTGCACTCTCTTTGCTGTAGGCTTGAGGGTTGGTTGTCGTCTGTGATGGTTTACCTAAAAGACTCCAGGGACCGTGCTAGGGTAATACAGGTTTCCACTGAGAAGTGATCAGATCACAGAAACCCAGCAGTTGGTGAAGAGTTGTTTTTATTTCTTGAGTATTTTCTGAGCTAGGTTGATAGAGAAATGTAAAGAAAAATAACTGGTGATGAAAGTCACCTCGCACCTGCACGAGATCACATTTGCTGCCTCCCGAAGCAGGTAGTAGAAAGGACACTGAGGCTGAAATGATCCCTGACCCCTAAAGGGGAGAGACATTTTAGCCTGAAAGATAACCAGGATTGTGTCATAATTCAAGTCTGGTCACCAGTATAATATAGACACACACACACAAGCACTCCCATTACATTTGAGATGAACAGTCGAGAAAGGCAAAGCTTAGCAAAGAAGCTTAGCCCTTACATAGAAAAGGATGTTAAAAAGAAATCCCTGAAAGCTGGACTGATTAATATTTCAATGCTCTGCACTGAAAATAAACCCATAGAGCAAGTTCAGTTTCATAAGGGCTCATCTCTTTGGGGTCCAACTTACCTACTGGACCATTTAAACTTAAACATTTCTACAAAAATCTATTAAACTAAGAACTGAAGATATTGATAAACCATAATGGAAAAGAATATAAAAAAAAGAAAAAAGCAAATAAAAATTAAAAAAAATAAAGAACTGAAGATAAAGAACTGTAGCCTATGGAAGCAAGCAATTGATATATTTTAATAGGAGTTTTGGTAAGCCATGGTAGCCAATATTTCTCCATTGTGATATTAAAATATTCCATGGTCTTTCCTTGCACAGTTCTGTGTCTGTTGATGGGTTTAATCCCCGGGGTGGGGGGGGGCGCGGGGCTGAAGCTCATAACAGCTTGCTCTGCAATCTTGCAGTGGATTATAAAGAATTTGATGAATGCAAATACATAATCATATATAAATCAGAAACATTACAGCGAGTCTTAGGATATATCTGGTGATGCTCTTTTAGAAATAGTCTTCATTTAAAGCAATTTGGAGGAAGAAAATGTCAATAGTAAAGGATATTTACTTTTTTTACTCCTATTTTAAAATTAAAACTAAAAAGAATGTTACAGGAAAATCCTGAAGAAAACACATAAGTGGTTTTCCTTTTGGACAGATGGAAATCATCCAAAAGTACAATTATTGGCCTTTCCCTCAGGCAAAAGAACCATCTGTGGTAGAGCTTATTCCTGAAGCTCATCAGGTGTCTTGACGGCCTACGTGGGCTAGGGGGCGCTGTAGTTTAATGTTAGAGTTTTTGGTCCTTTCGACTTCCTGTAGTTAGAAGGTGGAAGCTTTTAGAGTTGCATTTAAAACAGGAGATTTAAGATACTAGAGGACTCTCTTAATAATTAATAACACCCTTGAATTTGTGTGGCATTCTGCAGTCACAAGGTCTTTTCACTTATGTCATCTTCCTTGCTAACAAACTGAGATCTCCAAAGGCGTATATTATAATCACAAGAACCTGAGGCTCAGAGACTTTAGGCAACTTTCTCAATGATGTCAGTGAATGTCAATACAGAATAGTTGTCTTACTATGTGTATGTTGACTTTATGTTCAAGTCCCCAGCAGAGCTGTTTATTCAAATATATAAATTCTATATTTTCCGTTTATAATGGCTCAGGTAAAGATCTCCCCCAATCATATTACATCACTGCATGTTCCAGAAAAAATATATATATTTATATGGTCATGAAAATAGAGGCAGAGAGCATTTGGTACTAGAACATTCCAACCTCTGCCCGGTCTGAAAGAGCAGTGTGTCGTCTCTGAAAGAACATGGCATCCAAGGAGCTGAGTGTTACATTCATACAATGGAATTCTGTTCAAAGAAAAAAATGAGGGTGTCTGCTTTATTTAAACACGTGTGTCCCATCCACCTCCAATTCAGGGTTATCTGGAATGTCAAGACCTCCGATAGAAAAGTTGCTTATTTCTGGATGGAAAACAAGTGGTTTTTATTTTACTTGTATACTTATTATCGTTCCTTCTAAAATTACTTTATGTGTATATATTATATTTATAAAGAAAAAATGCGACTATTTTTATCTTGAAACAAAATAACATCTAAACAAAGGCACAGCTGAGGTTGGCTAGACGTAGGGTTGTGGACATGACAGCCGTGCCTGAGAGATGTGCCCATAAGTCACCCCCAGGAGAGGACCCAGCAGCTCCCAGGGAAGGACCTCGTTCACACCTGTGGCTTTTCTCTGTCTCTCAGAAAGTATAAGAAGCTGAGAAATTCTGAGGGGGAATAAGGTAGAAATAGACCTTTCACGAGTAAGACAAAGGATGCCCTAAAACCAGTCACATATTTGTACTGAAAACATCATGGAAAGATGTGAATTTTCCCTTTGCTCAGATATCTGGAGAGCTGCCTGCTTGGATTCTCCCGTCTCCTGAAAGCCTTGTTCAAAGGTTTGTCAGGGTAGTCATTCCCAGTCTCCCTTCTAACAGTTCAGACTTCCTTCCTCCTTCCCCTGGCTTTTCCTAACCCCTCACCACCCTCTTAAGTCTCCATAACATGTATCACCATCTGACCCACTACTGTGGACATCTGTTCATTTTGATCTCTCTCCATCGGAATATCATCTCCACGAGGGCAGATGTTCACTGCTGTCTCCACCATCCTTACAAGGGTATCTGGCCCTTGCTGCTACTCAATAAACATTTGTGAATGAGTGAATGAATGAACATAACCGAGTACAGCCTTACTCTGCGTAAAACATCATACTTTCCTATATGCCTGCAGGCAAATCTTTGAGACCGATGGTGTTTGAGGCAAACTGTTCACACAGATTGAGTGTGTCCATGCTTAGCAGCAGCTGTTCTCACATTCCATGCAATACAGATGCCAGGTGGTCCTGCAGACCACAGTGTGTGAGCTTGCTTGTCCTGTCTCATAGCTGAATGCAGCGGTCATGCAGCCCTGACTTAGCAGAGCCCGCTTATGTTGCCTTCCTCTGCGTCTTAGTTTTGTCCACTTTCATCTCTTCCTTATGTATCCGCAGTAAAGTTTTATCCAATGTTCCTTATTCCAGGCTTGCCCAAAGCCAACCCATGCTCCATATTAGATCCATTATTATCTTTTTAAAACAGATGTGATCAACTCACTCCCTTGCTTAAGGCTCTTCATTGTCTATTTCACCTACCAGGGTATATAGGGCCTTTCACAACTGGCCCCTGATTACTTTTCCACTTGTGAATGCTTGATCCTTCACAAGCTACTCCAATCCCACTGCAGGACTACAGTTCCCCTGAAGACTACACTCCTCTTACCTGCTGTCTTTATCTGGACAGTTCCTATTCAACTTTGGGGGCTTTGTTCAAGTATTATTTCTTCTGAGAACCTTTCCTAACCTCAAGAGTGAAGGAGGTACTGCTCCCATTTTGTTTTCAGATAGCATATTATCTAAGTCCTACGTGAGCACTTAAACATAGTGTGGGGATTGCCCTTTACTTGTCCGTCTCCCAAATGAAAGACGATGCTCTTTTTTTTCTTTTTTTTTAATCTCCAAGACCTAGTATAAATCAGTATTTAATGAATGATTCCATTATTTATCTATTCATTCATTCCATGTTTACTGAATAAATTCCATATCTTTTGAATGTCTACTTTGTGCCATGCATTGTACTAGGTGATGGATAAATAACACCGCAGAAAGTGCAAAAGGCAATGGGGGACGTGCCTGAGGGTTACCAGGAAGAGCAGGAAGGTCAATGCGCTAGAGAGGAAGTAGGTACTGAGGAGGATATTAGTAGTTGAAGTGAAATAGGTTACATGCAGCCCAATTCAGTAGGACTTTGGTTGGCCATATCATAAAGATTTAGACTTTTATTCCGACTTGTATAGAATGCCTTTGGAGTAACGTAATTTGACATATTTTAACAGGTTCGCTATGTCTGATGCAGGGAGAATGGATAAAAGGGAGCAAAGGAAAACACAGGTGACCACTTAGGAAGCGTTTGTAATAATCTAGAAAAGAAATGGTGGCTTAGACCAGGGTAGGAGCAGTGGAGATGGTAAAAAGTGATTGGAATCTATACGTATGACAAAATGGGTCAACAGGATTTCTTGATGAGTTGGGAAAGTGATGGAAGAGAAAAAAAAGAGTAATAGATTATTTGAAATTTGGAGACTCAGCAATTGGAAGGTGAAATTTCCACTAACTGATAAGAAGACTGTGGAAAAACATGTTTGGGTGGGGGGGTAGGAGGTAGTCAATGCAGGGCCTATTTAGTTTGAGTCCTATTATAATATTCAAGTGGAAACGTTCCCTAGCAGTTGGGCTATATAAGTATGGAGTTCAGGGGAGATGCTTGAACTTCATATTTAAAGTCATTGTTTGTATCATTTTTTTTAGATTCCACATATAAGTGATATCATATGATATTTGTCTTTCTCTGTCTTACTTACTTCACTTAGTATGATCATCTCTAGGTCCATTCATGCTGCTGCAAGTGGCACTATTTCATTCTTTTTAATGGCTGAGTAATATTCCATTGTATATATATATGTACCACATCTTCTTCATCCATTCATCTGTCAGTGGACGTTTAGGTTGTTCCCATGTCTCGGCTATTGTAAATAGTGCTGCAATGAACATTTGGATGCATGTATCTTTTCCAATTATGGTTTTCCCCAGACATATGCTCAGGAGTGGGATTGCTGGATCATATGGTAGCTCTATTTTTAGTTTTTAAAGTAACCTCCAGACTGTTCTCCATAGTGGCTGCACCAATTTACATTCCCACCAACAGTGTAGGAGGGTTCCTTTTTCTCCACATCCTCTCCAGCATTTATAATGAACTTATATACAAAACAGAAATAGACCTACAGACATAGAAATAAACTTACAGTTACCAAATTAGGAGTTTGCAATTAACATAATACACACTACTCTATATATCTGTCTATATAAAATAGATAACCAACAAGGGCCTACTGTAGAGCACAGGGAACTATACTCGATATTTTATAATAACCTACAAGGGAAAAGAATCTAAAAAAAATACATATATACATATGTATATACACATGTATAACTGAATCACTTTACTGTACACCTGAAACTAACACAACATTGTAAATCAACTATACTTCAATTAAAACAAAAGAGGAAAAAAAGCAATAGACAAATAAAAAGTTGTATTTTCAAATAAAAAAAATCATAATCTTATAGATGGTGATTAAATCCATGAGACCAGGTGATCTCCAAGGGAATATAGATGGAAAAGTAGAATAGGGTCAACACTGAGCCCTGGGGAATTATAAGTGCAGGAGACCAAGTATGTGTGTATCTTGTGACTAAATATTTGTTAAAAGCACAACAATCTGTTGAATGAATATTTGTTGACATATGAATGACATTTGATGGAAGGCTATTTATTTTAAGCCTGAGTTTGCCTCCGTCTAATAGACCTCCACCCAATGTCAAAACAGGTTGAAAGGTGGAGAAATAACTAAATTGTCTATATGAGAACAAATGACAAGTGCAACTAATCTGTGTAGTGTTTTGCTCAGAATTTTGTAGATGGTGTAGACGTGACTACACACTCATAACTCATTTTTATTCATTGATTCCTACTTGATACTTCCATTGAAATTAAATGCCTAGGGACCTTAATCTGGATAATTAATAGCCTACAGGAAAAGAATTGCTAATATTGAGATAAGAAGAAAAATTCTATAAATACTATAATATTCTAAAATTCTACATATCTGAAATTCCCTAACCTTGGAGACATCATCTAATAAATTCCTTCTATATGTGGTCCGTTAACACGGGCTTTTTTACAAGAGTTACTAACTGGCATTGAAAACCCTCTTAGAATTCTTACCCTGGAGCTGGCTGTGGCCTAGGCATGTTTATTCATTCAAAAAACAGTTATCGGGTACTCATGTGCCAAGCACTGTTCTAGGTGCTGAAAGTACATTGATGAAATCACAGACTCTCTGTCTACATGGTGCTTACATTCTTGCGGTTTCCATAGCTGAACTTATCCAGTAGGATTTGGAACATCTTCCAGCTTTGTCTCATGCAGAGGAAGACTTAAAACATCCTTCATCTCATTCATTCATTGGTTATGGTTTATTGCTTCTTTATCCCCAACAGAATGGACATGAGGACAGGGGCATATCTACCACGTTCATACTGTATCCAGTGCCTCAAAAAGTGTCTCAACAATAAGAGACATGAAATAAATATTTATTTGTATTGATTTATTATTTATTTGAATGAATAAATATCTCAAAAGTCTTCCATATGATGCTCTGTCCTGATGCTACCAAGAATATAGTTATATTCTACCAGGAATGCCCTTTCCTATTCCCCTTTATCTGTCTAAATAATTGTATTCACCACCCAAAACTGCTCAGATATTTCATTTTCTAAGAAGTGTTCCCGAGGCTATGTCTGACTCACATGTTCCCCTAATGTGCTCCCAAACATTGTTTGCAAAACTTTATTACAGTATTTATTAGATTGCATTTCAATAAGCAGCCCAGTTATCAATATCCCTGAAGTAGAATGAAGGTTCTTTGGAGTCATGGGAGAAATAGATAAATATCAATTCCTTTAGTATTTTAACATACCTCAGAATATAGCAGAAGTGCACACCAAGGGCATGGCAGATTGGGTTAGTGACTGGAGCGTGCCGTTAACATCCATGACTTAGGAAGCAGCAACCTTTGCTGTGGTTGGAGATGAGTACCAGAATTCCATAGACGAGGAGGAGACTTCAAGAGCAATCTTTGAGTGAAGAGAGAATCCCAAAGCTGGGAGGAAAGGCCAGCCAGGAACCGGAGGGTTGATCAGCCATTAGGCAAAAGACAAATCAGAAATTTTGTGGGTGGAGCAGGTCAGGAATCCAATACGGGAGCCAAGTATTACCAGAGTCAAGAACAGTTTAGTCAGAGAAGAATCTGGGAAAAGCTGATCCGACCCCAGCTGCTCTTACAGGTGCCTTTTATTAGCACATTTACCCTGATGGATTGATTGTCCTGATTCCCTTATAACAGGAGGCATCACAAGCTCCCTTTCTGAAGTCTCTCGGATTAGCTCCCTGTCACGTTCCCCGTTCTTATTTTCTTTTTTCCCCTCCAAAGCCCTTCAGGAACGTGTTCACATTTTTATCTAGCTTTTAATAAGGCTGACTGACCTCTTGCTTTATATCTATGTAGATATTTTCTCCCAAAATCAATGGACACCACATCGTATGTTTGGTAGTCCCCAGTCCACATACTTTGGTGCCTCACCCATAGGAAGTTTAATTATTATAACTATTATCATCAGGGGCAAAAAAAAAGAAGTGAAGATCCTATAGAACAACACACTGAACTCAAATATTTAAGCTACTGCTCTGCTTCTCAAAGCATTTGGTGTCTTATTTAAGGAGATGAAGCATTCCTACAAAAATATAAGTTAAAAAAAAGGTAGTATAAAGTAAATGACAAACGAATAATCTAGGACATGTATGTAAGGGCTTGGTAAAAGATGAAATTATAATGGCTTCAAGGCAAACCTGGAAAGCTGCAGAGAAGAGGTGGCACTTAAATTCAATCTTTATTATTGGCCCAGATTGATAAAATGCAGACACTGGCAAATGACATAAAGCAAGGGTGGAGTTGTGAATGGTAGGTCTGGGGGACAAAGAAACAACAAGAGCATTCAAGAGGAAGTTTCATGAAAGATTTTCATGCCAAGTGAAGCTGGAGAGGAAAACACAGAGCCTACGTTGGAGGTGACCTCACATCCCAGATTAAAGGGTTTGAAGCGACACGTGACGCAGGAAGCGTCTACTGAATGAATATGTGAATGAACTTTAAAGTGTTTCCAAGGACAGAAATGTAATAATATGCCTCCCAAGATATTTGGTGACACCCTACCATGAGTTAATACATCTTGTAGAGCGGGTTGAGAGATCTTATACGCTCCAGAGGTTTCCGATTTTTCTTAAGATAAAATTCATTTATGGTTTCCGGGCAGCAATTTGAGGATCAGCCCTCTCCCCACAACAAATGTGCTTGCAAACCAAATGGAAGAAGAAAACAACATCATATTGAATTTCTTCTTTTGCTTTAAAAAAAAAAAGATATTTCAAGGTAAATTGAGTACAGGTCAAGTAAAGTTGGATGCTTCAGGTCATGGACATTCCATTTTTATATAGACCGTGATAATAACGCTATAGAGTGAGCACAGAGACAATGCAGTGTGCCCCCAACTTTGCATACATTCACAAAGAAATTGAAAGTGCTTCCAGGTGTGCATAATTCTGCACCTCAAGTCAAATACAGTAGATGGAAATTTGTTCGGCTTCCTCTGTCAAATGTCTAAAACACATGAAGGAAATGTGTAAAGGAAAACAAACGATTCCAGTTTCAACATTCTTTTAATTATATCTCAGTTTCAATCTTGGCTTTGCTCAAACGTAGAAACAATCCTAAGGGCTCATCTCTGATCCTTTCGGTGGATAAAATGACCGCATGTGATTTTTTATCCTTGACTCAAAAATGTCAGTCCTGGAAATCCACAGTATTTATCACCATGAACACCATTTAACTGTGGCAGTACCCAAAGGAACTCTGCACAGCCATATGTGAATACAGCTGAAGGAACTTAATTAATCTTGCTGTCACTTCCATGATGCTTTTCATCAGTTTTGCTGCTATCTCCGTATTGGAAACGGCTACCCACAGCCTCTTGGAAAAGCATTTTCAAAAGGTAAACAAAGGCTCACCTTTGTGGTAGGGAGCTTTGATGCAGACAGACATTATTGTTGCTACTGTAACATGGAAGTAACCCTCACATTTCCTATTTACGATTACAAAATCACAGAAAACATAAATACCTATTCTGTTCCCAACCGCGAAACTGCTTTAAAATCTATACACAGACTATGTATTTGAAATAAAAGGTCATGTTTTTCTTTCTATTCTTTTCATGAATAGTGATGCTTAATTCATTATCATGAACTGTACTAACAAAATACAGTATAGAACATAATGCATAACAAATCTAGACGTTTTCACCGACCACCGGTAAGCAGATGAAAGTTGGGTTTAACTGATACAGCAAAGCAAGTGATCATTCAATGACAGTACCGGCCCTCACTGTCAGTCATATTTTGGAAAGATTGGTTTAATACGTGTATATTTTAAGTATAATTTTACTTATATGCTGTTTTTGCATTGTTTTCTCAATGCTGGCCATAATTTAATTTACTAAAAAGAAATTGGAATGATTTTGTAAAATGTCATCGCCTTTTGACCATATGAAAGTCAACTCAGTCCTGTGGGATAGCCACAGAGAACCAGAAAAGCAACTCACCAGTAGCTCAACATGGGCCATTCCCATTTTGGGTAGAGCTGACCTGAGCAACTAATAGGATGCTGTTGACATGACCAAGGTGTGACTTTCAAGATGAGGTCATAAAAGGCAAAGCGGCTTTGGTTTCTTTCTCTTGGATCACATCCTCTAGGACAGGGGACTTGCCCTGCTATGAGGACACTCAGTAAACCCTACAAAGAGGGACACATGACAAGAGACTGAGATTTCCAGCATCTCCTAGCATCAAGTTTCCAGGCATGTGAGTAAGCCACCTTGGAAGTAGACTCTTCAACTTGGGCCAAGCTTTCAGATACCTGCAGCTATAACCGACATTTTAAATGCAACTCACGAAAGACCCCAAGTCAGAACCACCTAACTGAGAAACTCCCAAATTCCTGACCCAGAGACAGTGTGAGAGATGATAACACTTATTATTGTTCTAAGCTTCTAAGTTTGGGATTTTAAAAAATATGTCAATAGATGCATCATGCAGCTTTATAGCCTAGTTGTAACAGTGGGACGTTACAAGATTAATTAAAATGATGACAGTGTGATATAGAGCTCAGCTGAGATAGACATAGACATAGGGCCTTGGAGAGGTATGTATCCCTTTGGGTTTTGGTTTCTTAATGCGTGAAATGATGGAGTGGGAATGAGTGAGGGTCACCAATGCAAGAGTCTCTGGATAGACGTGAGGAAAGTATTGATAATATAATTGCATGGGGTGAGCTAGATGTCTGTTTATAGAGACTGTTAGAGCCTTTGGAAGATTGACAGTGTGTGTCAACGAGTGCCCATTATTTTGCTTCAACTGACCAGAAGCCATGAGGGAATTCGGACCCAATGTTGCTAGATTCTTCCATTTCTCCCCCACCAAGTTTTTACTTTCTATGAAGAAAACAGTATCCACTTGTTAAAATCTTTCATGGAACTTCAACTTGAAGCCACATTGTTTTAAAATTATGACTTTTTTGTTTTGTTTTATTTTAATTATTTATTGGCATATAGTTGCTTTACAATGTTGTGTTACTTTACAATGTTGTGTTACTTTCTGCTCTACAGCAAAGTGAGTCAGCCACATGTATACATATATCCCTTCCCTCACAGATTTCCTTCCCATTGAGGTCACCACAGAGCACTGAGTAGAGTTCCCTGTGCTATATAGTAGGTTCTCACTAGTTATCTATTTTATACATAGTAGTGTATATATGTCAATCCCAATCTCCCAATTCATCCCACCCCCTCTCCCCCCTTTGTTCTCTATGTCTATTTCTGCTTTGCAAGTATGTTCATCTGTACCATTTTCCTAGATTCCACATATATGTGTTAATATACAATATTTGTTTTTCTCTTTCTGACTTACTTCACCCTGTATGACCGTCTTTAGGTCCATCCATGTCTCTGCAAATGACCCAATTTCGTTCCTTCTTATGAAACATTTTCTTTTTCCCTTCTTTTGTATTTTCCGATATCTTTAGGATTTTATTCAAGGGTCTCTGCTACTGCATTCAGCTGTTCCAATCTGTTCTCCCCTTCCACCACTCCCTCTACCCTTCTCGATCTCGTGATCAAATTTCTACCTTTATCTACCAACTCATATTCCTCTCTGTCTGGTATCACCATCTCCCCTGCATCTGGCAGGCCCTTCTTCATACCTTTTTAACCTACTGAAATGCTGCTCATCTTTTTTTTTTTCATTGAGATATAATTGACATAACATTATATTAGTTCAGGTGTACAACATAGTGGTTTGAGATTTGTATATATTGTGAGATGATCACCACAATAAATCTAGTTAATATCTGTCACCATATATAGTTACAGAATCTTTTTTTCTTGTAATGAGAACTTTTAAAAAAAAATTATTGGATTATAGTTGATTTAAATGTTGTGTTAGTTTCTGCTGTATAGCAAAAGTGAATCAGTTATACATACACATATATCTACTCTTTTTTAGATCTATTCCCATATAGGTTATTACAGAGTATTGAGTATAGTTCCCTGCACTGTACAGTAGGTCCTTGTTGTTTATCTATTTTATATACAGTAGTGTGCGTACGTTAATCCCAAACTCCTGAGTTATCCCCGCCACCCCCCAGCCCACGTTTCCCCTTTGGTAACCATAAGTTTGTTTTCGATTCTCTGTCATCCTTAATCGTTTTCTTTCTTTGTTTGTTTGGTTTATAGGAGAGATTTATCTGAAGAAATATTATGAAATACAAAACAACATAAACCCTTAATCTCCACTCCTACAGCGGTAGATTTGATATAATACATAATAAAAAAAACTTTAAAAATCCAAAATGCACAAAGTACTGCACAGTTTGATCACTAAGTCATTAATCGACCAGCAAGGATGAGCCTTCTCTAGGATGGTTGCCAAGTTCATAATTAGTGACTAACTTTTTTTATGCCTTGAGAGAAACGTGATTTATCCCTTGATAAAGTTCCTTGGTATGTCTTCCTGTTTATAATGTGAAATCTCATTTGGAAGAATTAATATGTCTCGTTTATTTTATTGCCACTGAGTGCTCTTATAATGCCTGCCCATGACACACCTCCCAGATCTCCCTAAAATGAGAATTGTTGCTCAGCTGCTAGGAATGCTTCAGACAGAAGGCCTTCACCTGCCAGCCTCTTTAGGTGTTGTCTCAGATGCTGGGAGCTGCGTTGCTAAGCTTTCTCCCCCTGTGGTGGACCACATCAGTGATCAATGTGGAAATAAACGTCCTGGCCATCTCAGACCAATTTGGGACAATTTGGTGGAGTTGGGCCATTTAAGTGCTAGAGCATCCAAAGCTGTCTTTGGACGTGCATCCCAGCTCAACTTCTTTTTCTCTCTAGTCGAATTCCTCTTCTCCTTCCTACAGAGCCAAGCCAGAGTGCTCCCAGATAAACACTCTACCTGCTAACCTTCATCTCTGTCTGTTTCCCGGAGAACCCATCCTGTGACACTGTCATTGAGGAAGTACTCAATATACACTTGGTGGTATAAATTTAAGTCCCAAGTACCTAAAGGCAAGCAAGACTAATTTCCCAAAGAAGACAGTATGCTGATGCCCCAAGAAGCCCTTGAAATTACTGGATAATTGAGAAAGAAAACCCACCTTTTCTCCAGAGACTTGTTGATTTAGGAATTAATGTGAAGAAAGGAAAGCTCAGAATTTAAATGAATGCCCTGGTCCGTGTACTCTGTCTGAGTAATAGTGATGGCTCAGAGCTGTCAGGTCTGCCAGGAGATATTCAATCATGATGCTCTCCTCTTTCTTTTCAAGAAAGGTAATCACTCAGCATTTTATCTTTTCTAGAAGGTGTCATTATTTTTAAAAGACAATAAAAGTTTCACAAGGGTTTCTAGGTAGTGGAAAGTTTTCTCTTCACCTTCAATAAAAAGGAACAAGAAAAAAAAAAAACTAGAGGAGAAAAAGACCCTAATTAATCTGAGCATGAAGAAATCCATTAGCTTTAAGGAACTTGCATAATTTTGAAGTATAAAATTGCTTGGGAGATCCTTTTAAAGTGAGTAATTTATCATGCACTTTAGTATCTAAAATATACATCACATATCTTTGAAAATAATGTTGCATTAGTTAAATAACCAGACCTGTTTTTCTGGAGGGGAAAAAAACAAAAAATATATATATATTTCACCTTAGTAAAAGCTGTTTGGAGAGTCTGCTCTAAAGAAACTGTCAGCAATAAGACCCCCTGAACCTCTGATGGGCAGAAAGAGAGGTTGGAGAGGACTCTGGAGAACATGACGTCTACGTTGAAGAGTATGGAGAATTTCAAATTAAAGAAAAATAAAGGCCAAGTATCCCAGGCATAGTTCACAGCAGGTGCAAAGGCCCAGAAGAAAAAAAGGAGCATGGGGACAGGAGGTAAGAGAGGCAGAGGAAAGTGGTACAGAATGAGGGACGGCAGGTACCTTGGAGGCAGTCATGACCTTGTGGCAAGGATGTAGAAAACCACAAAGGGTTTAATCAGGAAAGGGATGGACTGTATGCTTATTGATTCAATAGGTACTAGAATAGTGACCTACTATGTATTGCGTGGAAATAAAGCACTCATATAACCATGCGACTCTGAGATAAGCATATGCAGAAATGCCCTAAATCTCTGATATAATTCCCGCTTTTCCTTGCTTGGGTTTTCTGTCTACATGTCATCCAATGAAACGTAGTAGACAAGGAAAAAAAAAAAAAAAGGACGTTTTGCATGGCTGGGCTTGTCTAGTTGAGAATCACCAATTCAGCCAGTTTCAGGGTAAGTCAGCTTTTTCAGCTGTCACGGGAGCTGAGCATTGAACACAAGAATGAAAACTGAACGGTTGATTGTTTGACAATTGACCCAGATTAGCCTTCAGATGATGGAGTCAGTGTGTTGGCTAGATGGGAGTCTGTAATATAATTACCTATTGCATATGCATAATGTATACATGTATATGTGATACGTGGAAGAAAATAGAAAAAGTGAAACTTTGAGGTGTATACCACAAGTTTTTATGTTTATCTGCCAGTTGTAGTATAATTCTACATCTCTGGCTCACATGCCCAATTTGTAAAATTGTTTACTCCTCTCCTGCCTTCAAATTTCCTAAGTAACGTCTCTCACATTATGGGTGACCCTGTTTTTGAAGATCCTCAAGCAGTAAAGAGTATTCTGAGACTGTCATGACCTATGGTGGCCTCAAGGATCTGCAGTGGCCACGAGTGTCTTGTTTCTTCCATAAAGTTTCAAAAACGAGTGTCTGTCTAATCACAGTAGTATTTTCAAAAGATCAGCAGGTTATTGCATTTATTTCTGAGAAATAAAGGCAGCCGTTTCCTAAATGTTATGTATGTATAGCAGCTACACAATATATATATATGTAATGTGAGTATGTGAGATTTCACTGTCTTAACTTTCCTAGAGATATAAGCAAGGCGTCAATCTTGATGGGAAATATAGGGAATTTGGACATATTTCAAGGTGGTTGTCAAGTCATCCTCCTCTCTGGGGAAGTTCCTTTTCCATATGAAACATGCAGGTCTTACTCACCCCTGGACGTGACTGATTTGATTACGGCGGCCTCTGGATAGGATTTTCTGAGACCTATGTCTTGTACGGCTCAGCTTGAAAAAATGAACCAAGACAATCCTGTTTGTTCTTGAAAGCAAACTAAGAGATGGAGAAGGAACTTGTCAATTGGTGATGGACCCTGGAACTAGGAGTTCATATAAACTTAGGCCTTACGGAGTCCAGTGCAAGGTGGATAAGCCCAGGAAGGTAGAAAAGAGGGGAAGAGGCAGAGAGACAGAAAGAGAGCAGGCAAGCTGTATGTTGGATGGAAAGAGAGGCTCATTCTTATAGGGTAGGATTTGGTTATTCAATGGTTTCTTCTCACGGGCACCTTTCAAATGATTTCATTTTTCGCCTTGAGGTAACTTTAATAAGTCTCTGTTCCTCCAATAGTAATAATCTCTTATCACTCCCTTAGTTAATGGGAAGAGATTCCGTAGACTGACACTAGGGGGCGTCATGGTCAAGTTCTGTACTGTAGCCTTTTGACTATTTCTCCCAAAGAAGAGAAAATGGCAGCATCGTGAAGAAGAGAAACACAGTGGTCTAGAAAAGAAGGAAAGCAACAGTCAGGCTGGAGGGAATCAAGGGTATTCAGGAAGTGAACTAAGAGTAGTTATGGGATGATAATAATGGTTTCTAGAAAAATGACAATAGCTTCTAGGTCTCCAGAACAAAGAGCTATTCTCTTCCAACCTTTATTTTCCACCAACATTTTGTGAAGATGTGCTTGTGAACAATAAGAGTAAAGGCTTTTGACTCCTAGGGTTGATACGTAGCCTGTTCTCCTTATGTTTTTATGTATCGTTTTCCTGGTAATCAAGCCTCTTTTATTACTAGAGTGATGAAGAACATTGAACTTCGTCAACTAGATGACTTCCTATCTGTTGTGAATGAGTGACATGCCTACTGAAGTGTTAGAACTCCAAATCATGACTTTGCCCCGTGTATCGAGGCACCGTTAGCACCCTTTCTAGAGATGAGTTTGAGTTTGGGCATATTACTGGCCACGAGTAACATGGATTCATTGATTCTCTCTGTTATCTCAATTTCTGATGGTTCACAATAGATCTACCAGATTTGCTATAAGATGCAAATCTCAGCAGAGATCCTGCAGGAGAACAGAGAAAGTCTTATTAAACCACTATGGAAAGTCCGTTAGAGGATGAAGGATGACAGATAAATAAATAATGAGGTCAAGACAAGTAATCTAGAATAGATGGAATTTGAAAGAAGGTGTATTAAATGGAGCAAAGGTGGAATGAAAGGATAAAACAAGTTAGAAGGCAGGATAAAGTATTGGAGACCCTTGAAGTCAAGAACACATAGTTAAAATTGTATGTACTAGAAAAATTGTCTGGAGTTGAACCAATGTACTTGAAAGGATTTGTGGTTATGGGTAAACAGGACAGCCAGATGAGGTTCTATTCATATAAATCTTATCTAATCCAATGTTTGATTCAAGTTGTGGGCTCAATGACCACATTTAATGTAGCTGTCAAATATAAGATCTTTTCACATCCAATCTTTTTTGTTGTTGTTCATGAAACGTGGCTAGAGCCTGCGTACAAACATCCCCCCACACACATACGCACACCACAACCACTTGTGTCTAAGCCTAAATTGAAACGGAAATGTGATCCGTTGAGAGCCTTACAGTAATCACACTTCTTAGGGGAATACTAGGACACTGTGAGACAGCCACCTTTAAACAAGGCTGAAGATACACACGTGTTTTAGGCTTGTATAACTATCCTACAAAATATATTTACCTTTTCAGCTCAACTCCCTCTTGTATTTGACAAATTTCACATATTCTTGACCTCCAATCTCAGACATCACTTCTTCCAGAGCACCTCATGACTGCTGATAAGCCTTCTCACGCTTCCTCAGCACCCTCTCTTTGGTGATGATGCATTTGTTGTAACTGTCTGGACACTCGCCTTCATGAGACTGTAAGGCAGATGCCACGGTGAACTGGCCACTGTACCTCCAGGGTCTAGTGTGTGGTTCATGGTAACTATCCAGTACATACCTGTTAAATGGGTGGATGGATGTGTGGCTGGATGGTGAGTGCAGAGACAGTTGGGGTGGAATGTGCGGAAGGGACAAGACAGACAAAAAGAGAGGAGGGAGGAAGGATAAGATACCGTGATGTGACTATATGACAGTTGTATCAATAGATATTTGGATAACAGATACATATGACCTTTCTTTTGGAACATTTTAGTAATGAAAGACGTGGACTCTATAATGCTGGGTTAGGGCACAAAAGTATAAATGGTAGCTTTATATCACTATGAACACCCACTGAATATCCAATGGACTAGCCCTTTACCATAAATTCTAGCCGACAATGAAAAGAATACTTGAATTTTTACATTATTACAGTTTGTTCTAACTATCCACGTAAGTACATTCTAAGCATAAGAGGATTATACGAACATATACTTGTCTCTCATTTCTAGCCTTGCAGTATGTAATAAAGGGTCTCAAAGGGAGATATCTTAGTGGGCTATGGAGCCCATGAGGCGGCTGAGACAACCCCCAGGGCCATTCATGCCTTGTGACCTATGCCTGCATTCTGGTTATGGGCAAAGATGAAGGATCTTCTTGAAGATAGAGTCAAGACGCATTTTATAACCAGAATTGAGCATTTAGAAAAGAGTGACACACTATGATTAAATATACAAAAAAGGAAGGTGCTAATTAATAAGAACTTATTCTTAAAGTACTAATTATTTTCTTGCTACCTTCTATTTCCTCTTTATCTCTATTTAAGGAAGCAGAATCGACGCACAATTAACAGGTTTGCCCAAACCCGGCAAGGTCACCTTATGGAATGAAACTCTAAAGAAAGTCTTTCTTTACTACCCTTTTCCCAGGGAAGAGATAGGAACTTGCAACTTTCTCCATCAATTTCAACCTAAACACAGTTTTCCTGAGGCTTTGATCACAGCGTGTGGTGCATCTATGCTTGTGTGCCCTCCTTCACTTGACCGGTGCATTCCCTGAGGGCAGAATGTTGGCATCTACGGTTATCTTACTCATGTCTGTGCTCCTGGCTCCCACGATAATGTCCACAGTGAGTCTGCAAAGATGTTTTTAGATGGGTAAATGAAGGAGTGAATGAAGGAACACAAGAGGAAGAAGAGTCACCATTGACCATGTGTCTGGACATCTGTACATTTTCCCTGATGAATCTCTGGAAAAGAGAGTAAAGACATATTTGAGAATGGAATTTTTGCCATGAGAAGTTGTTGTGTTTGTTGTTTTGCTTTGTTTATACCCCAAATAGTAATTTATCATTTTAAGATGGGAAATTTCTTTTTCCAGTGACTGATATCCCACTGTTCCCTATCTAAGACCATCTCCATTTCCTGATACTATTTAATGTGGGGAAGGGAAATATTAGATAATTTGTTGTTCTTAGGAAACGTAACATCAGAGGATAGGGAGATGGGAAGGCTTAAGGGTTTATCCAGGCCACTGGGAGCTCCTCAACAAAACTTCCATTTTATGTCCTTGATATTTATGTCATTAAAATTTAGAGTCCCTAGGGCTTCCCTGGTGGTGTAGTGGTTGAGAGTCCACCTGCAGATGCAGGGGACACGGGTTTGTGCCCCAGTCTGGGAAGATCCCACATGCCGTGGAGCGGCTGGGCCCGTGAGCCATGGCCGCTGAGCCTGTGCGTCCGGAGCTTGTGCTCCGCAACGGGAGAGGCCACAACAGTGAGAGGCCCGTGTACCGCAAAAAAAAAAAAAAAAAAAAAAAAAAAAATTTAGAGTCCCAGTCATCTGGACAGTGCTGGACAGATATTGCCAAATTTGAGGTACTTATTTTTTATTATTTAACTACAAAAGTCCTGTAAATCGCTTTATTCCTAAATATGGTTTTATAGAGTTCAGGTGTAGAAATTCTATATATCTTGATTAATGTGGTGGTCACATGGGTACATTTGCCAAACTAATCGAACTTTAGACTTAAGAACTGTATACTTTTTATTAAATCATATTCTAAAGAAAAGAGAAATGGAAAAAAATAAATGCTAAGCACACACATACACACACAAAAGAATTGGACTGGGTAAACATGAGGTTGAAACCTGGAGTTAGCTATATGATATGGTTAGAAAATAAAAATCAAAATGAATCTTAAATTTCTAATGGACTTAAAGTAAGATTGTTACAAAAACCAGGGGCGATGGGTCCCTCAGGCTTTGGCAAGACATAATGTTATAATAGAAAAAGCATGACTTTGGAGCAATCCTGACCTAGGATTCAATCCAAGCATTGCCATTCAACAGCTGTGTGACCCCATGAAAGTTACTTAACCTTTGGAGATTCATTTCATCATCTGTAAAACTGGGATGATAATCTCTACTTTGCTTTTGGGTTTTGAACAGTAGGCTTATATAGGTGCTAAATAAATAGCTGCTATCATCATTATTATCCATCATCTTAATAACATCATTTTAATTTCCACAAATTTAAAAGAGTTACATGAACATGAAAGAGAAATTTACTATTTTGTGCTTCCATGCCTGGCCACTTCAGGCTTCTCTAGTCTTCTCCTCCCCAAAGTGAGTTTCTCTGTTAAAAACAAGGGTCAACAAGAAGTAACACGTTCAAAAAGAGAAGCCAGTGGGGACCCTCTGATGGAAGCAAGAAAGGGGAACTAGGAAGTAGTGACTCAATTCCATGGTCTCACAAAGCCCAAAGGCTTATGAAAAAGAAATAGCAATTCCCAGGAAAGATATTCTGGTAGGTTCAGAGCTGGAACGGAGTGGATTGATTAGAAAATATTGAAGAGATTCTGCTGACTAGCTGGATAGATGATGATGGTGCTGCAATGACTGATGAAGTAGATATGATTAGGAATCATGTAGGATTTTGATGTTTCCAGTCCAGGACCTGTCATTGATATGAGCACTTGGGGAACTTTGAAGATGCCCAGTGAAGGGGGAGCATTAACAGATTTGGTTAAGATCTTCGTGGTACCTTTGAAACAAGGAAATAAAAATAACACAGACAGTTGAACAAAGGATCTGAAACAGAGGGGACAGATGGAGGCCAGGGGTATGCTGGGAAATATGTAACAGCTGACTCTCCAGTGAAACAAAGCCTTGATTTGTAGCATTAGCCACTCTCCAGGGTTTAAACACTCCCACCAAGGCACCCATTTCATGGCATCGATACAACCAACAGAGCTTCCAATGAGATGTGCACAGTTGGCTCTTGCAAGGGGGTGCAAGCCAGTTTCATCACATAAGGGGTGATTCTAGACACAGGAAACAGTCAAAAGCATAAAGAGTTTGTTGAAAGTTGAGTAAGTTCCTCTGGCTAAGGGCTGGCTTTCGCATATCATTTGCTTCTGTTTCACCTGTGTTTCCTTTTACGTTAAAGTTTTCGTGCAGGGTCGCTTAGTATTTTCAGAAAGAATTGGCACTGTTCCTTAAAGCAGCATAGAGTATTCATTATTGGCACCTGCAACATCTGCTACTTCCCAAGGTCATCAGAATGTTAGGGTAAAGGAAGACTGTTCCTTCTTACTTAAAAAAACGGGGGAAGGAGGGCACGCGAATTGCTTTCATGGCCCTACTATCTCTAAAATACTCTGAACTCTCAATGAACCTGTTTGCACCTATCTGAAGTTTGTATCTCTGGCTGTGGCCTTTAGCAAACGGGACCTTATATGTTATCTGATTTCCAAATTTGTCTTCTGCAATTTTATCATGACCGTTTTGGTTATTTGTGCATCTTTTCTTCCTCCCTATATGTTTTCTGTTTTGGTGTCTCCAGAAATTGTTTTTATACTGAAATACTTGAGGTTCTTAATGACAGGGGAATCATGAATCATTTTCCTATTGATACAAGAATGTGATTCTAGAGTATATTTTTGGATTACCTAGCTAAAAATCGTGTACATTTCTTTCTACAGCTCATTTTTTAACAGTAACACTTTTCACTAATTATACAATTTGGGAAAATTAATAATAATTTTACTCCTGTTAAAGAATTTGGAAAATTCAGAAAAAAAGTAAAGAAGAAAATAAGCATCTATAATCCCATACATGAATGTTATAAGAGTACTATTTCCTTTCAGCTAGTCAACTTTATAGCTTATATTGACAACATATATTATGGACATATTAAATATTTTATACTATTTCTTTGTATTCTGAAATTTTGTTTAATATTATACTAATCAACGTCCTCCCCATGTCATTAGATTCTGCAAAATATAATCTTAACTGTTGAACTCCTCTGTCATGAGTGGGACTAGTTAAATATTCTTCTATTTTTGGACAGTTACATGGTTTCCAAGTTTTCATTATTGTAAACGGGATGGCAATGGACATCCTCTTCCATCAGTTTTTGTGCTTATTACTCATTGTTTCCTTAAATAAAGTCCTAGAAATATGACTACTGGGGTAAAAGGTAAAATTGCTGCAAAGAATTTTAGTACGTAGCGCTCAATTGTGTTCTCAAATGGATTGTACTGATTTACAATAACATCGGCACTGTACGTGTCTATTTTCACTCCATCATCACCAGCGTTGACTATTCACTTTAAAAAAGGGAATATACGTGGGTGTGTGTCTGCTTGTGTGTATGTGTATGTATGTATCCCACCACAAAGATTACGATTGGCATTTCATTGTCATTTGCATTTATTTTTCTTTTATCAAGATAGGTTAATGTTTTCTGTGAAAAAAAATGTGTGTGTGCATGTGTGTGTGTGTGTGTGTGTGTGTGTGTGTGTGTGTGTGTGTGTGTGAGAATTTCTCTTCTTATCCCTTTCGCATTTTTTAAATTGATGTTTAGCATTTTACCTTACCTAAGGAATTTGATGTAATGTGCAGGTAACTGAAATAACAAGCTTTAAGTGAACTTCTGGAAATATAATTTCTAAATGGAGCATCAGAAATTACCATAAAAGGGAAAATAAAGCGAAATTATGAAAAGGATATTTACAAATCGTAATTATACAAAGCAAAAAGAAACATTATCCCTTACAGCTCTGAGAACTCCATGAGAAAGGCGTATTTACTACCTTTTGGGGCAGATACTGAAGGTTTCTTCTTCTGTCCATGAATGCACTTGGATTTAAAGACCAGATTCAGAAGGCTTTCCAGCTCCCTTCCCGTAAGAGCTGCAGAGGAATCCTTGCAAACAATTGCTGTGAACTTTAGATATGATTTTCTAATTCTCCCTTGGCCCCCAAACATGCTACTTCCTCAGTCTTTTCACCACATGGGATCATGTTGCCAATAATGTCTTTGGGATAAATTTGAATTCATCAGGCTTGACTTTAATTACATTATGTAAACTAGCAAATGTCCCCAGTAGGCTCTGAGGGAATAGCTTCTGTATGCAATTGCAACATCCTGTTTTATTTGAAATATTTGTGTTTTGATAATCCACTCTGACTCCAAACCCGTTTTTGATCTCTGTCAGGAACTCATTTTCATCACATCAGCCTGAATTTATTTTCTTTCTTTAATAAATATTTGCAAAATTTGCATAAGTTCCTTCCCTCTAGTCCACATCCTCCCCAAACACCTCTCTCTTTTCCGCCCACTGGGGCAAGATGGAGAGCAGAGATGGGCAAAGCATCCTGTTTTGCAGGTTATCCCAGCACCACGGAAGTGGACATACCTCAGTTGACTTCTGAATAGAAAGTATTCTGAGCATAGGGAAGAAATAATCAAGCAAGGAAAGAAGAATCATTTGAGACATTCCATGGACTCTGCACTTAGGTTCATTATGTCTGTGACGTTGACCATACAGATCCCCCACTGTAGATTGCATCATTGGTCCCCAATTATTTTTTCACATCTTTATTGGAGTATAATTGTTTTACAATGGTGTGTTAGTTTCTGCTGTATAACAAAGTGAATCAGCTATACATATACATATATCCCCACATCTCTTCCCTCTTGCGTCTCCCTCCCACCCACCCTATCCCACCCCTCTAGGTGGACACAAAGCACCGAGCTGATCTCCCTGTGCTATGCGACTGCTTCCCACTAGATATCTATTTTACATTTGGTAGTGTATATATGTCCATGCCATTCTCTCACTTTGCCACAGCTTACCCTTCCCCCTCCCCATATCCTCAAGTCCATTCGCTAGTAGGTCTGTGTCTTTATTCCCGTCTTACCCCTAGGTTCCTCATGACTTTTTTTTTTCTTAGATTCCATATATATGTGTTAGCATACGGTATTTGTCTTTCTCTTTCTGACTTACTTCACTCTGTATGACAGACTCTAGGTCCATCCACCTCACTACAAATAACTCAATTTCAACTCTTTTTATGGCTGAGTAATACTCCATTGTATATATATATGTGCCACATCTTCTTTATCCATTCATCTGTTGATGGACACTTAGATTGCTTCCATGTCCTGGCTATTGTAAATAGTGCTGCAATGAACATTGTGGTACATGACTATTTTTGAATTATGGTTTTCTCAGGGTATATGCCCAGTAGTGGGACTGCTAGGTCATATGGTAGTTCTATTTTTAGCTTTTTAAGGAACCTCCATACTGTTCTCCATAGTGGCTGTATCCATTTACATTCCCACCAACAGTGCAAGAGTGTTCCCTTTTCTCCACACCCTCTCCAGCATTTATTGTTTGTAGGTTTTTTGATGATGGCCATTCTGACTGGCGTGAGGTGATACCTCATTGTAGTTTTGACTTGCATTCCTCTAATGATTAGTGATGTTGAGCATCCTTTCATGTGTTTCTTGGCAATATGTATATCTTCTTTCGGTCCCCAATTTTTACCCCTCCCATATTCATGCCCTTTGCCATGTAACTTATGTTGTTCCTCCTTCAATGGGCATATTAGATTTCGACCCCTGCCTTCTATTGGGCTTGGGATCAATTTCAATTAATAGGATGAAGTGTGCCGTATTTCAGCCTAGCTCTCTTATGCCTCTGGTATGACAATGACATATACACAGCTATATATAAAATAGATAACTAATAAGGACCTACCGTATAGCACAGGGAACCCTACTCAGTACTCTGTAATGACCTATAAGAATGACGTATAAGGGAAAAGAATCTAAAAACTAGTGGATATATGTATATGTATAACTGATTCACTTTGCTGTACAGCAGAAACTAACACACCATTGTAAATCAACTATACTCCAACAACAACAACAACAAAAAACCTGCCCTGACAAGCCTATTGGTCCAAGGAGAATGAGAGACATGCGGAACAGAGATGACTCAGTGGAATTAACACCCATAAAGAGAAGCAGGGCTGCCCCTCGATCACAACCTGAAGCCAACCCACCCAGCTGAGCCACGCCTAGATCAGCTGAACCCCAGCCAACAGGCAGCATGTGTCCGAGAATAAAGTTAATAAGTCACGGCTGTTTTAAGTCAACGGGATGGTTCGTTAAACAGCAGTAACAAACGAACAAAATACCTTTAGAAATTTTAGCCACGTATGACTGACACACTCAATGCAAAAATGAAAAAATTTAAAAGCTCCTAAGTTAGGAAGAAAGACAATCAGTGCCCCTCATTTAAGAATGGTGAAGCACACTTTTCTCAGGTTCTTGTTTATGGCTCCTGAGATATGCCTCCCACTGGAAGCATTTTGTTTTTTCATTTTATTGAAGTATAGTTGATTTCCAATGTTGTGTTAATTTCTTCTGTATAGCAAAGTGACTCAGGTATACATATATATATTTTTTTCATATTCTTTTCCATTATGGTTTGTCACAGGATATTGAATATAGTTCCCTGTGCTATACAGTAGGACCTTGTTGTTTATCCATCCTATATATAATAGTTTGCATCTGCTAATCCCAAACTCCCGATCCATCGCTCCCCTAACTCCCCTCCCCCTTGGCAACCACGAGTCTGTTCTCTATATCAGTGAGTCTGTCTTTGTTTCATAGATATGTTGATTTGTATCATATTGTAGATTCCACATACATGGGACATTATATAGTATTTGTCTTTCTCTTTCGGACTTACTGCACCTAGTATGATAATCTCCAGGTTCATCCATGTTGCTGCCAATGGCATTATTTCATTCTTTTTGATGGCTGAGTAATAGCTGCTGCAAGCATTTCTGTTTACTGGCTTTTTCAGAAGCATTTCTCACTAAAAATAAACTTTTTTTCCCTCAACACACTTATCCATCCCTCTTCAAAGCTCCTCCCAACTACTTCACTCTTTCCCTACCCACAGAGATGCAGAGAACCTGAGCTGGGGGTGGCGATGGTTGACTTCAGAAATCAAACAAGCCTTTCCATTTCCTTTTCATCTCACAGGGTAATCTAAACACTGAAGCTCTCCATAGTCAATCAGGCAAGCTCTCACTGCCCGCTCTCGAAAGATGCAGAGAAACAGTTTTGATTCAAGGCAGGGCTCATGACAAGCAAATCTACAATCAAGAAAGAAATATATGTATACCCATCTCAAATGAGGCAGAAACATCACATCCCATGTCTTCTTTAATGTTTCTGACTTCTCACAGTAAAAAAGAGTATCGTTTTTATAATTTAATTAAAAATAAAATTTAAAAATCAAATACAAACTCTCGGTTGTCCGTGGGGTGAATCAGTTTTTACCAAAATCAATAACCCACTTGTGGCTAAGTGTTTTATAAACAGTCAGCAGACTCAAGGAAAAATACTGTGATGAAAAGATTATTTTAATAAAACAAAATGACTGGCACATGGCCTGGAACATTACTATATGTGGACCAGATACTATTAATATCCCTGTTTTTCTAAGGACAACAAACCTAGCTTGTTTCCTTAGGCAGAACTCAATCTTCCCTACACAGAACCAGGTTGGAAAAGAAGATTCTGTTAGCAAGACTCAGGAAGTGAGGATCTGATGGCTGACGTGTACAGAGGTATACGATTTGGCCTGGAGCGGAAAAAGATCAGCCAGAGTCATGGCTGGGACACGGGAAACGGCCTGGAGATTAAACACCCACACACATTACTTACTCAGCACCAGTGAAAGCCACCAACATCAGTGTCATTAAGCACCACTGCGTGTTTCAGGACAGAAACATTCAAATACTCTATTCTCTGTGAAACAAAGAGCCACCATAGGATCCTGCAGCCCCACTCCTAGGCATATATCCAGAGAAAACCATCATTCAGAAAGATACATTCAGGGCTTCCCTGGTGGCGCAGTGGTTGAGAGTCCGCCTGCCGATGCAGGGGACGCGGGTTCGTGCCCCGGTCCGGGAAGATCCCACATGCCGCGGAGCGGCTGGGCCCGTGAGCCATGGCCGCTGAGCCTGCGCGTCCGGAGCCTGTGCTCCACAACGGGAGAGGCCACAACAGTGAGAGGCCCGCGTACCGCAAAAAAAAAAAAAAGATACATTCACCCCAATGTTCATAACAGCACTATTCACAATAACCAAGACATGGAAGCAACCTAAATGTCCATCCATAGATGGAATGGATAAACAAGATGTGGTATGTATATATATATATATATATACACACACACACTTATTTATTTATATATATATATATATATATATATATATACCATGGAATATTACTCAGTCATAAAAAAGAATGAAATAATGCCATTTGCAGTAACATGGACAGACCTAGAGATTATCATACTAGCTGAAGCAAGCCAGACAAAGACAAATATCATACGGTATCACTTACATGTGGAATCTAAAACAATGATACAAATGAACTTATATACAAAACAGAAACCAACTCACAGACATAGAAAACAAACTTACGGTTACCAAAGCGGAAAGCGGGGGCGGGGGGGAGGGATAAATAGGAGTTTGAGATTAACAGATACACACTACTATATATAAAATTGATAACCAACAAGGACCTACTATATAGCACAGAGCACTATACTCGATATTCTGTAATAACCTATAAGGGAAAAGAATCTGAAAAAAATAGATATATATGTATGTGTAACTGAATCACTTTGCTGTACACCTGAAACTAACATAACATTGTAAATCAACTATACTTCAATAAAAAAAAAATCGAACAGATTATGCAAGACAAATTGCTTTTTATCTCAAGGATCATAAGCCCCAAATTGTTCAAATGTTTGTATTCAGAAACACGTCTACACAGCATATGGAGAAATAGATTTACTTTCTTCTAAAAGCTTTTCAAAAATGTGAGGAAAAAAATTAAAAAGGGGTGATTATTGCCTTTCTATAAATCGTATGGCCTAAAGCATAATATTTAATTATATTGTGAATATAATAAAAAGGCAATTAAATGTCTATTGTAATTAGTGAACTTAGCACATTGAGTTTATACAATCCCTCTTGCTGAACGTTAAAAAAAAATCTTTTTTCTGACTTCAATTTCTACCTTGGAGAAAAAGAAAGGGGTAGGCAATTCACATTGACTGAGTACCTTCAGAGTAACATCCAGGTTACACACATGAGTTCCTTTAACATGGTACAGCCAAGAAATCTATGGGAAAAGTGTAAGCAGAATATGAAGCACAGACGCATTTAGAACTGCAAGGTCTCAGGTATCTAGACATGTTTATGTTAGTTATGAGCATGGCCTTAGACTGAGCAGATTCTATATTCTGTGGAAAGGTACAAGGATCTACTAACTCAGTTACTCAAAATAATGTTTTATTTTTTTGTCCTCACTAAATATTTCCTTAGACTTAGTCCAGAAGTTAAATGTATATTAAAAACAAACAAAAACAGGCTCAGAAGAAACCCTGGTCCCACATGTAATTTCCAAGCATTGTCTTACAAGGCTGCCTTGCTAACTGAGCAGAATAAAGGGTGAGGTTACCTATTGTATGTGAAAGTGACTTGCAGTGTTTAGTATGTTCATGCACGCATGCATACAAAACCATCTGGATAGGAAATAAACCCTTCTGGAGAGTTAACACCACCACTAACAACTAAAACCACACAGCACTTACCATGTGCCAGGCATTACTCTTAACTACTTCACTTCTATTAAGTATTTTAATCTTCCTAAAATTCCTGTGAACAAATTTCACTCGTTTCAAAGGACAGTACCAGCTGAGCAGAGTGCTTGTGGCCAGAGGCTACTAGATGTAGGGCCCACTACCATTGCAACGTCTACCAGGGGATTCATGTCACACTTCACTGAGTTTTCCGCTCTCGTGTCACTCTCTTCCTCACTTACTTTTTTTTTTTTTCGGTACGCGGGCCTCTCACTGTTGTGGCCTCTCCCCTTGCAGAGCACAGGCT
Source organism: Lagenorhynchus albirostris (assembly GCF_949774975.1). Taxonomy (NCBI): domain Eukaryota; kingdom Metazoa; phylum Chordata; class Mammalia; order Artiodactyla; family Delphinidae; genus Lagenorhynchus; species Lagenorhynchus albirostris. The sequence continues at coordinate 5,897,895 of NC_083099.1, read as the reverse complement.
CCGGACGTGCAGGCTCAGCGGCCATGGCTCACGGGCCCAGCCGCTCCCCGGCAGATGGGATCTTCCCGGACCGGGGCACGAACCCGCGTCCCCTGCATCGGCAGGCGGACTCTCAACCACTGCGCCACCAGGGAAGCCCCCTCACTTACTTTTGTTTCTGTCTCAGCCTGTGTATTTTTCCGTCTCACTATTTTTGTATATATGGATATAATATACATTTATACTATTTATTGGTAGTGTTTATTTACTGAAAACACAAATATGTTCTCTTTTTAAATTTTAAGAGTGAATTTGCTGAGTGTTTACTTTTCCTTTCTCTTTGAATACTTAAGATCCAATAGGGACTCAAAGCAGTTCATACAGGGAAGTGCCAAGACACAGAGACCTTTGAATGTCCAGAGATGCAGCATTAGTGACCTAACATTTTGGTAGAGTAACCCACAGACCCCCAGGGAACTACTGCATCGTCCTCAAACCCTTTTCCTCCAACTTGCACCAGATGAAACTTTTTCTGGAACTTTCTCCACCAGGTGACTAATAACAATATTCAGATATTAACAATAACCACAAAAACCAAGGACTTCCTGTGAGATCCATCCAGCATGGCTGCTGATGGGGTATTTCCAAAGCTCTCGTAGCAATTACTTAAGACATGAACATCCGAAGCGATCAGCTTTAGATCCACCAGACTTGAGAAATTTTGAGGCAATGATTTTAATGGATTCCCCCAAGTTGGATAGAGAAATTAAGAGATTGTAACAGAGAGGTAACTCAGAAGAGAGGGGTAAAGTCAGCTATACTAATCTTTCAGAAAATGAAAGAAAAGGTTACAAATAAACATGACATCTATGAACAGGATAGCTATTGCTTTCTTTGAACGATTAAGACGGAAAAGAATGGACTTCAGCAAGAGAAAGAAATACAGTAACCGTGCATTTTCAGAGTAAATGTCCGACGGAATGCAAGGGTAGAAATCGAATGCTGTCTTGCCTAAATGGGACGGGCAGCCTCTCTGCGACTAAAATGGAGACAGCGCCTAAAATACGCCACAAATTCCTAATTCATTTCAACTCCCTCTAGGCTTCATCTGGAAGCAAATCATGAACAGCAAATACTAAATGTATCGAAGGCTGTGCCAGGGACTGTCAAGGTCTTACGTGTCCATGAGCTATAAAATATTTTGAGAAAATAATTCTTTAGAGAAATCTTTTTGAATAATGGTTCCTTTACAAGTGATCCGAGACAAATGTTTCGTGAGTCTCAGCTCTAATAGTCCCTCATCTAAATTCAGGCCAGAGAATGACTAAGGATTCCTCGCTGTTCCTGACCATATAAGCCAGACACCTTGAACAAACACTTAAGTCTTGTTATTATTATGACTCCTAAACTCAGAATACCAAAGGTTACGGAATCTAAATAGCATGGGTTTTAGAGGCTCCCTCTGTTACCAGACTGACAGAGAAAACCTCTTTTATTTTCCAGATTTTTAAAAATTGAAGTTTAGTTGATTTACAATGTTATGTTGGTTTCTACTGTACAGTGAAGCAATTCAGTTATACGTATATATACATATACACATTCTTTTTAATATTCTTTTCCATTATGGCTTATCATAGGATACTGAATATAGTTCCCTGTGCTATACAGTAGGACCTTGTGGTTTATCCGTGAAAATTTCTTACAAGTAGATCTCCAGCCCAAAGGTCAAGATGAATCAAATAATTGATGTCCCCAGCAATGGCATTTGACCCAGAAAAAAAAAAAAACTTTTGCAATAAAGTGAGAACTGAAAGGGCTAAATGGGGACGGAATGACTAGCTACTTTCATCACTCCTCAAACTGATGAAAATTGCCTCTATCAATAAAATAGTCACCTCACTTTCTCAGCTTTCTGTCATCTCCACCAGGGGAAAGACTCATGTGCACCACCTACCCTAAACTCTCTGATCCTTCTCTTTGATGAAAAGGGACTCATTTCAGGTCTTGGATCAAAAACTGAAGCTCTCTCATCATCTCATGTCATGCACCATTAACATCATTCATTCTGAGAAGACATTGCCCTACTTTTCATGGAGGTCAACAGCTCCTCCTGTAAGAGCCATGCTTGTGTGCCTGTCTGTCTTCCGCACCTGGGCAACGCTTCGCGGTGCCTGACAGGTGGAGAGCACCATGGAACTGAGAAAAATGATCTGTCACCTGGAGGGAATTTAGGGACCAGAGAATTTAAATACACCTTTTTCAAGTGAGGAAACAGGCTTGGAGAAATAAAGAATTTTGTTCAAGGTCACTCAAGACAAATGAGCCTCTCATTCAGGATATCCGCCAAGACTCTGATCATTTTAATTTTCATACAATGGGCAGATCGTTAATTTAATTTGTATCTCCTTCTCCAACCTGTCATTACCTTTAAGCCTCTCTAGATTTGCTGTGTGATTCTGAGCAGGTTATTTAACCTCTCTGAAGTTACCTTCTTATAAATAAAAATGTGCGTTATAATATACATAACTAATATAGCTCATTCTTCTTAAGATTGCTGGGACAACTAAAGAAGACAACACTTTTAGAAAACATGGTCTGTTCCAAATATTATACGAGAAGTGTTTGATAAATGTTAGTTGCCTACCATTACTTTTTGTGTGAGGATGATAAAATGCATTGAAATAATGAATAAGTAGGTTAAGGTGTGTTTGAACACAGGATAAGAGGGAAAGTGGCACAGTAACTTGATTTAACTTCACACCCCGGATAATTATGTCTACCTACTGGAAAATTTGTTATGCAGTTCTAATTGCATTCAGACTTGGTGAATCATGACTTCACTAAAACATTCATGCCTCACCTGCGTTTCCTACTCATAGCTTTGCTGTTTTGCTTCATCTTCATGATTAGTAACTGATCACTATTCCTCCTGATCTTTAGCTCAATATTTCAAGATCATCCTAGGAGAAGAATACCATATTCCATGGAAAAATTTTATTTGGGAACCCTCAGGTGTTGCAATTTTCTGGTGGTGTAAATAGATGGATACTGAAAATAACCTGACATATGAAGGACCTGGATAGGTAATGAAAAAGCCATTAACTCAAAGTTTTATGCGTAAAGTGTTTAGTTTGATCAGGGCTTTCATTAAATGATTCAAAATTAAGCGCTCCCCGAGATTCTCAAGCATTCCATCGGAGCAGTGTAGAGAGAAAAGCCTGAAAAGAGATGGTCCCTGAAAATCTCTCCGGTAGAAGGGAAAAGCACCTTCTCTTAGGAAGACACTTAGATGTTACTACACGTGACCATTTGGAAGAGCATTTCCAGAGAGGCCTCGTTGCAAGTAGACTGTCCCTCTAGAGCAGGAATTTTAAAAAGCATCTGCAAACATCTCAGACGCGCTACAGCACAGTTTAATGTGCAAGCACCAAGTGCTTGGAAAGTGCATCTCTCTCCCTTCACTCTGAACCAGCAATTTCTCCAGCCTTGTTTCCGCAGCGCAGGCTCCATCCCTGGGCCTTTCTGAGCAAAGGTACCAGCTAAAAGATGCTCTTCGCAAAAGTAAATAAATAAAATAAAATAGCAGCCCCGGATAAAGCCAACTGATCTTTTCCCTTACGAATCTGGGGATATTTTTGTGAATCAGGAAACATTCAAAAGCTCACAATATAGCTGGGGAAAGTTAAGCCTTTCCTAAAATATCTTGATCGACACCCACTTCCTCTGACAAAACTAAAAATACAGCATGTAGGCAAGTCTTCCAGAAAGAAAGTTGTGGCAGTGATTTTTTCTTTTTTCTTTTTCTTCTTTTTCCATCAGACCTCAGAGACAGCAGTTCCTCTTTATCAGCGTTGCCAGACTAATTCGGTGGCAGCCGGGTCCTCTCAGGCACGGGCTTATCAGTCTCCTGTAAGAAGTTTGTCATTTCGTGCACTATGGGTATTAGGACCGAGTTACAGGGAGCAAATTCTGCCCAGAATAAAACTTTCAAAATCAGCCTATAGAGAGGAAGAATGTCATTATGGCTTCAAAATCCAAATATTTAAAAGGAAAACTATAATCTGCCATTGGATGCGTATTCTTAAAAATGGAAATATTTCTTCCTAGCTAACTCTCAGTGTGGGCTACTTACTTATCTAAAGATCTATCTTTGGGTGTCACACTTCAAAAATACCAGCATAATCACATTAACCATTTTGTGGGTACCAGGAGTTTCTAAGGTGAAGGCACCTCTATTCTACGTGGCTTCAATATGGTTATTTAATATATAGATTTCAGATTAATGGAAGCTATGAAAACATTTCAAACAGCCCCTCGGCATGTGGGATCTAAGCTCCCCCACCAGGGATCGAACCAATGCCGCTTGTATTGGGAAGGCATGGTCTTAAGCACTGGACTGCCAGGGAAGTCCCTCAAATAGTCCATTATTAAGTACTATGTGAACATACACACACACACACACACACACAAGACTTCATTTCACCTTTATAAAATCCTTCTACAGCATGGATACCTTTATTATTCAAACGAGGAGGGTCACAGAGGTTCCTAATCTGTGACCTCAACATCACAAGCATAAATGGTAGACGTGGGACTCAAACGCAGCTCTTTCTGACTCTCCTTTCCCAGGATTCCTCATGAAGAACTTTACAAACTGCTCCAAATGCTAATGTGGCCCTGGTGACCGTACCAGGTTGTCCTGGGCACCCTGTGCGGTGGTCTGGCCAGAGATTTTTCTGACAGTCTCCGTCCAAGAGAGCCAAGCACAGCTTGAAAGTACATTACGTCTCCCAGAGAGTCAGCTTTTTTTAATCTTCATTGTTTCCTTTGGCATATTTCAGATTTTAAATATATACAATTCATAGGAAATGGGATATAGCACCTCCAGCAAGAATTATTCAAAAGGCTTTAATCAGAAATTTTGCTGACATTCCCAGCGCCCCGAAACCACATAACCTGTCTACCTCAGTACATTATCTCTGAATCAATCTACGCTGGGCCATCAGGGAGGGAAAACAACTCTCAAATACCTCCCATTGTGCAAAAACTATGATCTGGAACAGTACGGCCTCAGCGGTGACAGAATAATAAGGCTGTTGATACTTTTCTGTTTGATGATTCGTAAAACCAAGTCGCATTGAAGTCATTTCATTTTTTTTTAAGCATTAAAGCTTTGCCATGTCTGTGGACATATGCTAATGAATGAAATGAACTAATTTCTTTTTTCTTCTGTATAAATGAACCTTATCTTTTAAACCAGAAACAAACTCCCAAGCTAAATCTCCAAATATATTTTCCTGGGTCCCATGTGAAGTAGCCCATTATGTTATTTCAGGACTTAACGCTACCATCACAAAAGAGAAAGAAAATTTTACATTTATTTAAATCTGATGATAAAACATAGTGGATTGAACACATGTTTATCTTCATTCTCGCCTGAAACCACACTTAAATGACAGCTAGGAAAAAGAAAAGCATAAATCATAAGGGCAAAGAAATGAGCGGAAACAACACCATATAAATTATGTGAACTCATTTTTGGAAGATAAAGAGAGCATGGAGGAAAAATACGTGATCAAGCGAAGCAGGGGAAGCTGAAAGTAAGTATTCACAGGAGATACGGATGAAAGATCAGCCTGTTGAACTTCCAGAACCTTCAAAAGCCTCGGGAATTGGAGCCATGAGGTTCCTCCAAAGGTGAGGGTACAAGCAGAGGACATTTCCTCCTCTAGCTTTTGCAGAAGAAAGGAGAGTTCAAAGACTAAGTGGGGACGTGAGGCACAGAGAGGGAGAGAGGGAGAAGCAAAAATGAACACACAAGTATGTAGTGATGGGAATACCGCCCCACCCAAGGGCTCTGCTCCTGCTGGGAATCCAGACACCAGTGTCCAAGACACCACCTACCCCACACCCCTGCCCTGGGGGACATTAGAAGCTCCTTCTCAGGAGAAGTAGGAAGCTCCCAGAAAACTGCTATTCAGAGGCTGACATTTTGAAATCTGCCAAGAAAAAGCCAGCTTTCCACCCAATCACCTCAGTGAAGGTCACCAGCCCACAAGCTCTGCCATCACCTTTCTAACACCTCATTCTTAAATATGAATGAGCAGAAAGATCACCACATATTTGAGGAGAGCCTCCATCATGAAATGCAGAGACCAAGATACTGAGGACAAAATTCAAATAAAGAGAGACAAGACTAGGGGCAGAAGGCATATCTTTAAAAAAAAAAAAGAATATTTAATAACCTCAGAGAAGTAGGTGTTAATATTGCATCACACAAGAAAAAGAAGGATGCCTTGAAAAGGGGCAATCAGATAAGAAGAACACTAGGAAATTCAAATTATGATAGGTGTGAGCACATATTCAATAGAAGCATTAGAAGGTAAAGTTAAGAATATCTTCCAAAGAATAGAAATTAAAAAAGACAATTGGAAAGTAAGAGAGCAATGATAACAAAATTAAAGAATCAATCTACACAATTTGCTCTCTGCCTAACTGGAGATCCAGAAATAAAATTAAGGATCACAAATTATAAAATATACATATATGTATATATACACATGTGTGTATTTATGTATACATATTTTATATACATATATACACATATAAATACACACACACACATATATCCTACATAGAAGCATTAGAAGGTAAAGTTAAGAATATCTTCCAAAGAATAGAAATAAAAAAAGACAATTAGATGGAAAGTAAGAGAGCAATGATAACAAAATTAGAGAATCAATCTATACAATTTGCTATCTGCCTAACAGGAGATCCAGAAATAAAATTAAGGATAACAAATTATAAAATTATATATATACATATATACACATGTGTGTATTTATGCATACACATTTTATATACATATATACACATATAAATACACACACACACACATATATATCCTACATAGAAGAACATATGTCAAGAGAGAGAGGACCCAAGTTAAATTTTAAAAAGGGGGAAACAGCATCTTCACTAAAAACACATCACGTAGTATAAGGATAGAATAGAAACCTTTTTAAGACAGCAAAGAATAACCTCTTCTCCACTCCTGTTCACTGCAGGAGATGCTGTATTCTAAGAAGGCCATACTCATGCTAGAGAAAGCATGGACTCCAGGAAATAGGAATCGGGATCCAACACCTGCTAGAAGTCTAGAAATTTCTAAGGTGATGACCTATGTTGTGAAAAAACAGCCACACAGAAGGCTTAAGGGCTGCTGGCCTAGATTGAGGCAGGAAGTCAGAGGGTGTCAGGAAGGAGGAATTAAAGAAGAAGGATCAGATAGAGAATCTGACAGACTGGGCCACGTGCTCTTGAAAGGTGTGGGAAAAAGTATGGCATCCCTAAAGCCTGAAGCAAGTGAAAATAAAATGGAAACCATGTTTAACTCCAGGAAAAACAAAAAGAAATTAAACAATAAAGCAAAAAGTAATTAGAGTTCCTTATTTGGCTTCCCCACAAACAGGAGGTCCACAGGCATAACAAAGAAAACACAAAATACTGAATTAATTAAATCCTTACTTAATACAGCTATCATTGGAGTGTGGGGGAGAGTGCCACAGACATTACAGTTGAAAAATTTAAGACGCACTGTCTAAAATTATAAATCAACAAACTTCCTGTTACTGGTTTAAAAACAAAACAAAAACCGGAAGAGACTACGTAGGAGAATTGAAAGTGGTATGTTCTGATCAGCAGAACTTGGGAATGGGGAGAGTTGGGACAGAATATGTGTCTAGTGGTTGCTCTAAACATTTAAAGCTCTGTGAGACTTTCAAAGGATGGGCACAGGTTCATTTGTTAAATATATAAATTAATAATTTTTCCAAAGTTAATAGATGCTTTTTACCTGCATTACTGCAAAGAAATCTCCCTGAAGCATAAAGGTAGGGATCACTGATTTACAAGGTCAGAAAACAGCCTTATTTGCCTGTCTTTTAGAAAATTCTGGATTCGCTTGTGTATGTTAAAAATAAATAAATAATGCAAAATGAGAAATTCAATTAAATACTACAGAAAGATCTAAAAGGCTTTAAAGTATTTAGCAGGATTATTGTATTTTTATTACCTTTATCACATCTCCTGTAACAGATTTTGGACATAATGAATATTCTATGACCTTCATGTATATGACTTCTTGGCTTCTGTTAATTTGTCAGTGTTGTCAGAATATAGCAAGAGGATGGGTTCAAGGGACTCAAGGCTCTTCAAAGGGAAATTGAAGGTATAGTCAGACCTTGAAATGAAACATTTTGAAGCTGTTACTAGGCTGAGACAGATGTACACGAAAATATCTCCAGGAAATATTAAGTAAAAAGGATCAAGATGCAGAGAACAGCATGTATTCGATGATTCCCTTTTTACACACACACATATTTATGCTTGTGGACACACAGACTAATTTTGGGAAAACGATGCTTATTATATGCTAACAGTGTTGGCCTATCAGGAAGAAATCTTAGGAGGAAAATTCGTACTTTTATTCAAAACTCTTTAATAGTCGGATTTTTTAAACCTTATGCATATATACTTTATTTTCATAAAGATAACTAAAATGCCAATCCATACCATGCCACCATTAAAATAGATGGCTTTGAAGAAGAATGGAATTATCTATCACGTTATACAAAGGGGAAAATGAATTATGACCATATTTATGTGAAACTAACAAAGAGTTATCTGTTGGTTATAAGATTGGGAGTGAGATTTGGAGTGATTGCTGTGTCTTCTTTACAGTTTTTTTTGAAGTTTACAATTTTTCTACAGTTATCTTTCTATTACTTTTAAAATGAAAAAAATATCACCAAGAAAGAAAAAAGAGGAGAAAATGGCATTCCTTTACCGATTCTCTAGGGCACAGAAGATATTCCGCCAGAGTGTAGCTTTTCTGGAACAGGATTGTAAGCATCTGGGCATTACATTTGCAGATGGACTTCGTACAAAGCATATGGTAGATTTTCTCAAAGAAAATTGCTGCTGCAGAAGCACCAGTTGCTATTTTAAACCTTGGCAGACTACTTCCTTCTTATGCTTGACTTTTCTCTCTCCAATATGTGATTTCGACATCTGCTTAGCTATTTCTTAAGGAGTTCCCCCCACTATTGAAATTATTATTTTTTTCTTTATAAGGATTGTAAATGTAGAATGTGAAATTGTGATAGCTTGGATGGGTGGGGGTGAGAGGGATAACGTTTCACTTGTCCTTTAGGCCTATTTATTTTTTCTTTCTGTTCCCTAAGTTGCGACATCTTAAAACAAGGGCTAAGGAAACAGAACAGAACAGAACGGAACAGAACAGAACATTATAAGCCACTATGAAGATATTCACAGAACCAACGGCACTGGAGCCAAGCAAGCATAGTACCATTGCAGAAAGGCAAGCAACTTCATTTTCCATTTACTAGAGGTGATAGATCTAAAAATCACAAGTACTTTTCCTGGAAAGTCAATGCCTTTATAAAGGTCAACACAGAATTTACCAGCTTTATTGCATGTTTTCTGTCCTTTTCTTAGGTATGTAAAAGGAGCAGAATAGAAGGCTTTTTGTGTTTTCATTTTTAATGTCTTTTCTGTAATATGACGAGGTAGGACAATTACTTTGCTTCCGACTCAGTACATTATTTTCATCGCATGTAGGTGCATTTTTAACAACAGACATTCCTTCAGCGGCTCAAATGAAGAATGGCATAGGTGTGCAGCGGCCATGAGACAGACAGGAGAGAACGACAAACATTTACCCAAGAGAAGTAGCGGCAGATGTGGGACGTGTTGCAGAAATGTCTGCACAACAGATGACTGGCCTCTGAAATGTAGGGGTTTTGGCTGCAAGTTTTAAGAGACACTACCTTTCCCAAGGAAGAAATCCGCCTCCTTCAATTTCCCATCCTGCTCTGGGGACAAAAATCTGGAACTCTGCTGAGGCTTATGGTGTCGCCAGGGGATATTTTACAAAACATTAGCGACCCTAATGGTTTTCATTATTTAATGATTTCTAACAGCCTGCATCTGAATGAAAACTAGAGCAAAGTTTACAAAGTTGTAAGTATTAACAACTCACACTTTAAATAATGGGCCTGACCTCAGGCATTTGCATATTCCCTTTGGCCTTTGCTGCGAAAGACATTTGATAATTAAAAGACAGGGACTCAAAAATTTAAGCTTCTCTCATAAGGTGTATTGTTTTGAACAATCCGCTATTCTGGGCCTTAACTTTCCGTATCTGCAAAATAAGTGATGGGTCAGATAAATTTTGATGTCCCACCTGACCTTAGTATTCAATTGCAAAGGCTTTTTTTTTTTTTCTGCTCTGTAGAGCACTTCGCACCCTCTATTAAAAGAAGAGCATAGGGATTTATAAAGTTATGACAGGGCTTCCCTGGTGGCGCAGTGGTTGAGAGTCCACCTGCCGATGCAGGGGTACACGGGTTCGTGCCCCGGTCCGGGAAGATCCCACATGCCGCGGAGCGGCTGGGCCCGTGAGCCATGGCCGCTGAGCCTGCACGTCCGCGTCCGGAGCCTGTGCTCTGCAACGGGAGAGGCCACAACAGTGAGAGGCCCGCATACCCCCAAAACAACAAAACAAAACAAAACAAACAAAAAAAGTTATGACAACAACTCTCTGCCTCTAGGTAAGTAAATATTTGTCTTCACAAACCTTTGTAAAGGGGGAAAGAGTTAGCATATTTCAACCCTCCGGCCAAATCCAGCCAGTTATCTGAACACAGAGCCCTTTGGTTGGCTTATAGTCTATGGTTGCCTTCAGGTCACCCTGGCATCATTTGCAGCAACACCACCTGGCATGCAAAGCCTAAAATATTCACTAGCTAGCCTTTTCCAGAAAGAGTCAGCCAACCCCTGGCCTAGAAGATCTCTGAGCTGCTAAGGACCTTCTTGGGCCCTGGGAGTGGTGGGGACCTAGGTAGGTGCCTAGGTGCAGGAAATGTACACACGTAGCCAAAGGCCCATGTCCCTCTTGGGCACTTCTCATCCTGTTCACTTCTCACCGGTGGAGCCCCAAATCCACAAACGGAGCAAAACCCAACATCCAGATTCTTCAGGTTAAAAGACAAGCTTTCCTGAGAAACATAGCTATTCGATGCCAAATGGTTGTTTTCTTTGTTTCAAAAAACATGCTCTAAATTCTCCTTCCTTTGGACATTTTAACTAGTCTCTGACCAGCACTCAAACTGTTTGGTTGGTCCCTGACGTTTTAGAGGATCTGATTAAAGCTGTGGATCCTCCCCAGGAAAATGGGCTTGTGAAATTCACACAACATTTTACACCCAATTTTCTGCGAGGGGAATGGTTCATCTTAGTCTAAGACCTCAGAACACATGGCCACAACAGCATCTCAATGTGATCATTTGTATAATATTCTAAAGGTCAATATTATTATATAGGATTGAAGGCTGATGTGATATAGCAGAAAGAATATCAGATGAGGAGCCCAAAGAACACGTTTATGCGTTGTCTCTGCTACTAAGGCGACAGGACAGGCCACTGAGATGCTCTTTGCTTTGGGTTCCTGGTTTAGTAAACGGTGAAAACAATAGTAGCCCTGTCTACTCCACAGTCTGTGATAAGAATCCAATGAAGTAATTGTAAGAACATTTTATAAACCACACAACTCTTCCTATTTGAGTGGTGAGGGCTGTTGACAACCCATTTCACAGGAGGGGACAAAGAATCACAGACACCCTGTATTCACAGCGTGATCCTCGGACAAGCACCTGAAATCTGGCGAGAAATGCAGATTCTCAGGCCCTCTTTAGACAGAGCGAGTCAGATTCTGCGTTTTGACAGGATGGCCAGGTGATCTCTGCACATGTTCAAACTTGGGGAATGTTGCCAGCGAGAGATCTCTCTGCAAAGTACACACCACTTCATAAGGCTGATCTCCTTCAGGTAAGGAAACAGGCTCACAGATTTTACAGGACATGCTGAGATTTTGCACACATCAAGTTGCAAAAGAGACAGGAGATGTTAGAGTTTAGAAATGTTTCTAAAATAATTCTGAATCACTTTGCTGTACACCTGAAACTAGCACAACATAATCAGCTATACTTCAAAATAAAATAAAAATTAAACAAATAATAATTCTGTGCTCATGGAGCTCACTGCCTAGCGAAAGAGACATATCACACAACAAGCACAACATCCTGTGGGAAGCTTGGAAACAGCTTGAAGATGCTGAAATCCACAAAGAGTTGCCATCTATTATTATGAGGTCATGGAACCATTGTCAGGGCAAGCTGTAGATTTCTAGATCTTCTTTTTATCTGCAAAACTGTCATATGGGAAGTGGCATATCTATTTCTCTGTAATCCCTCATGGAGATGGAGTAAAAGCAGGAGGAAAATCATGTAGGCTTTACAGACTACTCCTCCACCACATGCAAGAAGATGTGAAGAGAGGAAGACATGGGTGGGGGTTAGACCATGGGGAACTTTTGGACATTCCTGAGGGTTTCTGGTTTCTGGGTTCTGAGCCATCTATCCTCTTGAGAGCTGGCGGTGCCACACTACCACTCAGAGGACCGAAAACAGAGAGCAGACTGAGAGGTTTCAGCTCAAGTGTAAAGGAAAGACGACTTCTAGGCTGTCCAGCTCAGACCACCAAGCGGAGGGAGCAAACAGGCTTCAGAGCAGAAGGCTCACAAGTCGGGTGAAAGCATTTTCCTTATCTTTTATGAACCCTGAGAATGGTAGATGGGAATGGAGGGGAGAATGACCCAAGTTGAATGATAACATTTAAAGAAAAAGAATCTTTGAAGCAGCTGCTGCAGCTCACTTTGGGCACATAACAGAAAAGGCAAAAGGTCTGGAATCAAAGAAGCCTGGACTTGAGTCTCAGTTCCGCCCCTTACCACTACTGTGTGATCTCATGTAGCACCGGCAACCTCTCTGAGCTTTTCTGAAGACTGTGAATTAATGTCACATATCACATAATGTTATTATGACAACTACATGAAATAATGGTTATACAGTGTTGGCAAACTGTGAGTGCCCATCATATATCCATTCCCTCCTCTTCCTTTTTCACTAAGGCTCAGTTTGTTGGTCCGGTATCCAGTGTGTTGAGTATTGGATCCAACAATTCCTTTAGGATCCTTCATTAAAACAAAATGAAAACGTGTAAAATACATCAAGAATCGAACGCTTAAGTTGGAGTGTTCCAGCCCTGTTTGTCCTCAGCTCACTCTCCAGGTTGGGTTTTTTAACCACTGTATTAGCCTGCTCTAAGAACACCCAGTGTGAATGGAAAAGCCATCAAAGTCTTTCACGTAATTATGTCCACAGTTGCTGTAGGCCTCAGGGGCCTCATTGGCCCTCTTATAAAAGAGGAGCCTGGAAAATCTGTGCCTCCCTAAATTACAGCAGTGGCAGGCTGTGGCCTCACCCTGGTGACAGATGGTTTTATGGGTGGCCTCTGCCAGATACCTGGCTGAGGGCGGAGCATGTGGTCATTAGCGTCTGTTCTACTTTGGTGGAGAAGTGGCTATGTCACAAGGAAAGCTGGGTCTGAAGATAATTGACAGTGAGGGAGACAGTGCCCTCTTTTTTAAATTTAATTTATTTGTTTTTATTTTTTGGTTGCGTTGGGTCTTCGTTGCTGCGTGTGGGCTTTCTCTAGTTGTGGCAAGCGGGGGCTACTCTTCGTTGCGGTGCACGGGCTTCTCACTCCTGTGGCCTCTCCCGTTGCGGAGCACAGGCTCCAGATGCTCAGGCTCAGTGGCCATGACTCACGGGCCCAGCCGCTCCGCGGCATGTGGGATCTTCCCAGACCAGGGCTCTAACCTATGTCCCCTGCCTTGGCAGGTGGATTCTCAATCACTGCGCCACAGGGAAGCCCCCCAATGCCCTCCTGATGCCACCCAGGAAAAAACAAAAAACAAGCTGAAAGAAATTTAAAAAAAAAATTCTTTTCCTTGGTTCTCCTGAAACAGGAAAGATAAGCCCAAATAACTCCATTATTTCTGTGAAAGAGAAAAGTCATGATGTCTCCTAGGGAGGGAAAAATAAAGCAGAGAACACGATATCCACAGGTGCTAACATTCAGTGAATTGGGGGAAAAATTTTTGACACTGGCTACTGGGCAAACATATTTAAAACAACAACAACACAAAAAACGTTTTGCCATCTTTCACTTATTTAAATTATAGGCACTCAGATCTGGTGAAGGGACAACCATCAGACAGCAAGCCAAAGGAAAGCCATGCTCAGCGGCAAAGAGAACATAGCTTTTTAACAAAAACTAAAGACTATGATTATTAATATTTAAGACCTGGAATGCAAAAGCTGGTAGTTAGCTACAGAGACCAGTAGAAGTATTTAAGACACATATTTGAAAGGTCTAGGAGTCTATGGTCATCTGCTCAAATAGAAGTTGATTTAGAACAATAGCGTCGTAGCAAAGCCCAGACAGCACTTTCTTTCTCCTCTTGGCATCTGGATGCAAAGAGTGCGACCAGCAGCGTAGTTGTTGTTTTGAAATCAAGTCATGGCAGATTTCCCTAGTCCTCCTGAGCTTTCACAGAGTCAGAGTGTCCTAGAGAACTTCGCTCCTACCTGTCTTGCTTTTCTGTTGCTGGTGACGAAGGACCACAAGCTAAGTAGCTTAAAAAACAACACAAAGTCATTATCTCGGAGTTACATGGACAGGACCCCAGGAACAGGTTAGCTGGTTCCTCAGCTCAAGGCCTCCCTAGACTGAAATCAACACATTGCCCGGGCTCAGGATCCTCTTCCAAGCCCACTGGTTGTGCGCAGAATTCACTTCTTAGTCTGTACAGTGAGGTCCCCATTTTGTTGCTATGTCTAGATCAGGGACCACTCTCAGCTCCTCCGGGCCATCTTCAGGTCCCTGCCACCTGGCCTCCTCCCCTCCCTACACGGCCAGCAGGAGAGCATCTGCTACAGCATCTTGAATTTTAGAATGGCTCACCTGATTAGGACGGGTCCACCTAGGATAATCTCCCTTTAGTGAACTCAAAATTAAGTAATTAGGGACTTTAATCACGACTGTAAAATTCTTCACCTTTGCCACATAATGTAACCTAATCATGGGTGTTACCTCACCATATTCACAGGTTCTGTTACTGATGTAGGAGACAGATAGGCCTTGGGTTAAGCTGCAGCCAGTTTCATGCTGACCCTTTGAAATAAACTACCATTGGACATGATGCACCCTGACTGGATGAAACACAAGGCAACCCACTGCAGCCTCATTTTTGTGGTCGAGAGGATTTCCCAGTCCGACACTTGCACAGAAGGGGTCTCAAGTCATCCTTTAGTAACCTTGGCCACATTGTAATATCATTGTAATACCATTAGCATTGTGGTTTTGACCCCCTCCCCCTGTTGTGGGTTTCACTTAAGTGCTCACAGGAAAGATTCAAAACAGAGCCTGGGGCTTCCCTGGTGGCGCAGTGTTTGAGAGTCCACCTGCCGATGCAGGGAATACGGGTTCGTGCCCCGGTCTGGGAAGATCCCACATGCCGTGGAGCGGCTGGGCCCGTGAGCCATGGCCGCTGAGCCTGCGCGTCCGGAGCCCGTGCTCCGCAACGGGAGAGGTCACAACAGTGAGAGGCCCGCGTACAGCAAAAATACAATAAAATAAAATAAACAGCCTGGGAAATAAGGAATTGCAGACGATATGATCATAGGGAAGGGAAAAAGGGAGTCACCCTTATCTAAACCCCAGAAGATTAACCCCATGTTAACAACCTAAGCTACCCCTATAAGGTGCAACTCACTCTACGAGTTCACCCATGTGCTCTCCCACAAGTACTGTGCTTCTAATAAATGCTGTGCCTGCTTTACAATCTTGGTCTCTTTCTCAAATTCTTTCTTCAGAGAAGACAAGAACCGAGGTCCTTTCGCTCGCTGAAAACATTACCATTCAAGGGGAGGGGATCCTACAAGGCATGCACACCAAAGGGTGGGGACCTTGGGGGCTCTCTTTGAATTCTGTGTGACACACTATTTTTTTGTTTATTTAGTAAAATTTGCATAACACAAAATTAACCATTTCAAAGTATACAATTCAGTGGAATTTAGCACATCCACAACGTTGTGCAACAATCACCTCTATCCAGTTCCGAAGTATTCTCATCACCCCAAAGGGAAACTCCACACCCCTTAAGCGGTCACTCCCCATTACCCACTCCCCTTGGTCCCTGGCAGCCACTCATCTGCTTTCTGTCTCCAAGGATTTAGTTCTTCTGGATATCTTGTATAAATGGGATCATATGATACGTGATCTTTTGTGTCTGGCTTCTAACAGTTGATGGCTATTTGTATTGTTTCCACTAAAAACACAAATTGCTATGAATATTCTTGTACAAGTTGTTTGAACATCTTAATAACTCTTTTGAGTCTTACCTAGGAGTGGAATTTCTGGATCACACAGTAACTGTTAAATTATTTTCCACAGTGGCTATACCATTTTACATCCCTACCAGCAATATATGAGTGCTCCAATTTCACAATAACCTAACCAACACTTGTTATTTCAGATTTTTTAAAAAAATTAGTAGTAGTAGTATACCATTCCAGGGGGTGTAAAATGGCATTTCACTGTGGTTTTGATTTGCATTTCCCTAATATTAGTGATATAGATATCTTTTCATGTACTTTTTAGCCATTTTTATATCTTCTTTAGGGAAATGTCTAAAAAATAAGTCCACTGGCCATTTTTCATTTGAGTTGTTTGTCTTTTTGAGTTCTAAGAGTTATTTATATATTCTGGACACTAGATCCTTATCAGATATATGATTTGCAGACATTTTCTCCCATTCTGTAGGTTATCTTTCCACTATCTTGATAGTGCCCTTTGATGCATAAAATGTTTAATTTTTATAAAGTTAATTTTGTAAAATGTATCTATTTATTTTTCATTTGTTCCTTGTTCTTTTGGAGTCTTATCTAAGAATTCATTGCCAAATCCCATGAAGATTTACCCCTATGTTTTCTACTAAGAGTTTAATATTTTCACTTAGGCCTCTGATCCATTTTAAGTTAGTTTTTATGTATTATGTGAACTAGGTGTCCAATTCACTTTTTGTACATGTTCCATACCCAATTGTCCCAGAAATATTTGTTGAAGAGATTATTCTTTTCCAATAGAATGGCACAGTACTTTTGTTGAAAATCAGTTGATCTAAGAGTTATGGGTTTATGTCTAGATTCTCAATTCTAATCCACTTATCTATATGTCTATCCTCTTGTCTGTGTCATACTGTTTTGATTATTGTAGCTTTGTCATAAATTTTGAAATTGTGAAATGTGAATAGTCCAATTTTATTTTTCTTTTTCAAGATTCTTTTGGTTATTCGAGTTGCCCTGCAATTACGTATGAATTTTAGGATCAGCTTGTCCACTCATGCAAAAATATCCATTGAGATTTTGATAGGGATTGTACCAAATCTATAGATTGCTTTGGGTAAGTGTTGCCATCTTAACAATAAAGTCTTTCAATCCATGAACATGGGTTGTCTTTCCATTTTTTTAGATCTTCTTTAGCTTTTATCTGCAATGTTTTGTAGTTTTCACTATACAAGTTAGGCACCTTTTTGGTTAAATTTACTCCTAAGTATGTTTTAATGCTATCATAAATGGAAGTGTTTTTCTTAACTTCCTTTTTCAGATTATTCATTCATTACTAGTCTATAGAATAAAATTGATTTTTGCACATTGATCCTGTATCCTACAAATTTGTGTAATTCATTTATTAACTCTGTTTGTTTGTTTTGTAGATTCTTTTGGATTCTTTACGATTTTCTATAAATAAGATCATGTCACCTGCAAATAAAGATAGTTTTACTTCTGCATTTCCAATTTGTATGCCTTTTATTTCTTTTTCTTGCCTTATTGCTTTCTAGAGCCTCCAATATAGGCCTCCTTGTCTTATACCTGATATAGGAGGACAGCTTTTTCTTTCACCACTGAGTATACTATTAACTGTGGGTTTTTCATAAATGCCCTTTACCATATTGAGGAAGTTGGAGTCTGTCTTTAGTTTGAGTGTTTTGTTTTTGTTTTTAATCATGAAATGGTATTGGATTTTGCCAAATGATTTTTCTGCATCAGTTGAGACGATCTTGTGTTTTTTCCCTCTCATTCGATTAATGTGCTGTATTCCATTGACTGATTTCATATGTTGAATTACCCTTGCATTGTTGGAATAAATCCCATGTGATCCTGATGTGTAGTACTCTTGGATTCAGCTTGCTAGCATTTTCTTGATGATTTTTGAATCAATGTTAAAAATGGTTATTGGTCTATAGTTGTCTTCTGATGTCTTTATCCAGTTTTGGTATCAGGGTAATACTGGTCTCCTAGAGTGAGTTAGGAAGTGTTTCCCCTCCTCGATTTCCTGAAGAGTTTTAGTGTTAATTCATTTTTAAATGCTTGGTACAATTCACTAGCGAAACCATCTGGTTCTGTACTATTTTTGTTGAGAGCTTTTTCAAAAGTTACCAATTCACTCTTTTTACCTTTTTATTTATCTATTTTTAATTATAAACTTCTAGTTTATGTGGTTGGAACTTAACTGAGGCACTGTTTCCTTTCTCTCTTTGGCCAAAACACTTGCATTACGAATCTATTGTGGCAAAGCCATCACTTTATTTAACAGGAAGGCCACATTGGAGTGAAATGGGATCTAGCAGTTCATGCAGCTGCTGTGGCTTGGAGAGGGAGAACAGATAATTTGCCAGCTCAGAATTGGGAGCTACAGAAAACTGTTACTCTTATTATCTTAGAGGTATTGAAGCTTGAGTGATTTAGAAGATAAATTAACTGTAAGGAATTCATCTCTGTCTCATAAACACTAAAAGGAAAACAAACAATTAAGAAAACGTACCTCTCTTCATAAAAGGGAAGGAAAATAATTTCTAACCTTTGTGAGAGACTGGATAGCTTTCTCAAACTAGGGCACACACTAGGCAGTCACACGCTACAGAAATGTCTAATCGATATATTTCCTTAAAAACAAAGAAGTGAATAAAAATCTAATTTATGGCTTATAAAAATGATGCCTATTATCTAATACAGATTGCAATTCCAATATTGCCCAGGAGTTTATACTTACAAAGGAGTCAGCATATATTAAATATTTTTTTTCCAAGAAGAGCAGAGAGTAAGAAAGACTTTGAGCTTCCATCATGGAGATGGACTCATTTCTTTGACAAATCCAATCATCATTTCTACAGGGAAATGGACTCACTCCTTTGGAAGGGACCTTCCATTATTGTTTCCAAAACAATTTGTTGTTTTCTTTGCCTAAGACCCCTGAAGCAAAGCGTTCTGAGCCCTTTCAAAAGCACAGAGTCAAAGCAACATTTATATAATAGATAACTTCAAATAAAATAATACAAAACATTTGAACCAGCATCTTGTCTTGCAGAAAAATAACTTTATTTGCAGAGAGTGGATCCATTCTGGTGGATAAAGTGTAGAAGGTACAACCTAAACTACACGTCCATGGGTGACAGCAGGGCAGTTCACACAGACCTCCTGCATCAGACGATGATTTTCCTACTCTGGGGGTAGAAACATACTCAATAAGAACATTGTCCTGGCAGTGCCATCCTGCCATCTGTGTGAACCCCAGGCAAGTCACTTAATCTCTGAGTCTTCCTTTCCTTCCCTCTAATATTAGGATAAAAATGCTCACCTGCCCATTGTACAGGTGAATAACATAATGTTCATGAAATGCTCTGAAAGCCCCAGACATAAGCAAAGTTTCCAAGGATTTGTATGCAAGTGATCGATTGAGAAGTGTTCCCCTAAGAAACAAGGAAGGGAGTCAGGGAAGCTGTACAGGGAAGAAGGGGAATTTAGGCAATGTTGATTCTGTTGGGAGCTTTGGAGTTTTGATTATGTCAGGGTTCCTTTCACCTCAAGGCAAGATGGTGGTAGGTCCTTGCTAAGGTCCCCACTATTGGCCATTAAACCTCCAGCTTTCTGTGAGCAAAATAGCTCTAGGCATCTAAGACCAAAGAGAGTCACAGATACACGTGGCATCTTAGAAGCAAACTATCATCAAAAAATCTACAAACAATAAATGCTGGAAAGGCTGTGGAGAAAAGGGATCCCTCCTACGCTGGTGGTGTGAATGTAAATTGGTACAACCACTATGGAGAACAGTATGGAGGTTCCTTAAAAAAACTAAAAGTGGAGTTACCATATGATCCAGCAATCCCACTCCTGGGCATGTATCTGGAGAAAACCATAACTCAGAAAGATACACACACCCCAATGTTCATTGCAGCACTATTTACAATAGCCGAGATATGGAAGCAACCTAAATGTCCACTGACAGATGAATGGATAAAGAAGATACAGTATATATACACGATGGAATATTAGCCATAAAAAGAATGAAATAATGACACCTGCAGAAACACAAATGGACCTAGAGATTATCATCCTAAGTGAAGTAAGTCAGAGAAAGACAATATCATAGGATACTCCGTATATGTGGAATCAAAAAAAATGATACAAACGAACCTATTTACAAAACAGAAATAGAGTCACAGATGTAGAAAACAAACTTATGGTTACCAAGGAGGCAAGGGGTGGAAGGGATAAATTGGGAGATTGGGATTGACATATACACACTACTATATACAAAATAAACAACAAGGACCTACTGTAGAGCACAGGGAACTCTACTCAATATTCTGTAATGACCTACATGGGATAAGAATCTAAGAAAGAGGGGATTTATGTATATGTGTAATTGATTCACTTTGCTGTACAGCAGAAACTAACACAACATTGTAAATCAACTATACTCCAATAAAAATTAATTAAAAAAAAAAAGAAAAAAAAAGCAAACCATCCAATGTGAGGGTGGGAGGATGGGTGCTCCAGATAGTAAAACTGATGTGCTAAGAGTGTCCCTATAACCATCTTCCTTAACATTTCATTTCATTCCCAGACTTTCATTTTTAACAGTCTTCTCGAAAATTATCTAGACAGCGTTTTTTTTTTTTTTTCTCTGTAGATATAGTCACTGCTATTTAAAATCAATACGCTTTAATAACTGTGCAAACCAGTTACGGCTCCAGAACTCAGCATAAAGCTTAACTATTCCATAACAAAACAGCCTTTCAAAAGGTTTCCGTTCTCAGCTTAATTTTACAATAAGGAAAATCTATTTTTCTTTAGAACCATTTATCCCGAGTGTTGGAAGGCAAGCAAGTGGATGGGGAAAATGCTTTAACAGGTGCCTGTGGGATAATCAATCGTCACTCATTTTGGAACTGCACTCAGCATCTGTGGCACTGTCATACGAGAATGAAAAATTCAGTATTCTTCAACCTCGATAGGAATATTGTCAAGTTCTGTAGAATTTCATTTCAGGTTTAGACAATGAAGGAGATTTTGCTAGAAGTATCTCAACTCATCAGAAACCAAACTTAAGGAATTTTATAAAGGTGTAAATTATTTCAGTTGAAAACCTAGCACCGTCACAGGGCAAATGAAACCTTCTGCACAATTTTACCCACAGTGAAATGACTTGGATACAATTATGGCTAAATTAAAATGTTTGACGTGACGGCTTTAGTAAACGGAATGAGATTTTATACCACATGCCTATTGTGCCCTATTATTGTCCTCCGTGAATCTTGTATTTGTTTTCTTACATGAGGAAATGGAACTGCCATCTCAATTTGCAAAGGCTAAACAGGTCTCTATTTGCAAGTTGTAATTAAAATGAACACACATGTGGTGTGTGTTAATCAGGTGTTAATCAGGAATTAATCAGGTGAAAAATTAAGTAAATCTATCATAAGGAAGTACTTAAATTTCTCCGGGGTGTGCAGAATGTCTATGAAACAGAGATGATTCACAAGTAGAGGGAGTGACAATTCTTTTCCATGCATCAAGCCTCGCCCAGCATGTGAAAAGCGCACATGTACAATCAGGAGACAAGAGTTTAAATCCCTCCTTCCCCTTCTGAGCTGTTCGTTCCTGTACAATTCATTTTACTCTCTCGTCTTCAGATTCTGCCTCACTTGCTTAATTTAAACTGTTTTTAATTTTTATTTACATCATTTACTTAATTTTACAGATGAGGAAACTGAGGATCAGAGATGTTGAGTAGTTTGTCCAAGATCGTAAATGAGGAGGTGGGTCTCAGTTCAAAGAGATTCTATGTGTATTGTTTCCACTGTCTTACCCTAGTTACTTCTATCACTTGATAATTAAAAAGAATGTGGCTCAGAAAATCACTCTTAAGGATGAAAATTTAATAATTATCATAATTTCTTCTTTGAGAAATTAAAGTTCAAAACACAACAAGAGTCTCTAGGACAGTCCAGATAGAGCGATGCCATTCACTATGGTAGCCACCAGTCACATGTGGCTATTTCAATGTAAAAAAATTCATATTAAAAAACAAATGACAAATTCCTCACTTGCAAGGATCACCTTCCAAGTGCTCAAGAGACACGTATGGCTCCTAGCTACCACACTGGAGAGCAGGAATAAAGAACATTTTCATCATCACGGAAATTTCCATTGGGTATTGCTGGCTAGAGTCTAGATCCAAGGCTTCCAACATTGTATTTGATAGTCACTAGCGTTTTATCTGTGTGTGTTTTTTGGGGTCCTACTCCTAGGCATGGTATTTTAGCTTACTTTTGTAACCATACATGACAGTGCTCATCTTTAAGTATTTTGTCAGGTATATGGCAACACAGAAATCACATCGCAAAATAACAAATAAATCAAGGGGTTTGGAAACAGACATTTTCTCTCATTATTTGAGTAGCCTGGAAGACTGCTGCTAATACTCAAACTCTACGCAAGATGCAGCTTAGAGTCTTCGATAGACAGAAGTCAAGAAATAATACACCTGATATTAAGACACTCAATAATTACTAAGCTTTCCCATCTTTTATTTGTTTTTGTTTTTTGGGGTTTTTTTTTTTTTTGCGGTACGCGGGCCTCTCACTGTTGTGGCCTCTCCCGTTGCGGAGCACAGGCTCCAGATGCGCAGGCTCAGCGGCCATGGCTCACGGGCCCAGCCGCTCCGCGGCATGTGGGATCCTCCCGGACCGGGGCACGAACCCGTGTCCCCTGCATCAGCAGGCCGACTCTCAACCACTGCGCCACCAGGGTTTATTTCTTATACAAAGGGGAAAATGTGTAGCCAAAGCAAGTGCCACTTCGGACAGAAGCAAAA
The DNA here is from genome assembly GCF_949774975.1 of Lagenorhynchus albirostris. NCBI lineage: Eukaryota > Metazoa > Chordata > Mammalia > Artiodactyla > Delphinidae > Lagenorhynchus > Lagenorhynchus albirostris. The sequence continues at coordinate 5,874,711 of NC_083099.1, read as the reverse complement.
ATGTGATTCCTATTGACCCTGGGAGGTAGAGTAGAAAGACCACTCTGATGCTCATGAGGGTGGCTCATGTCTCTAAGTGGGTTTAAACTCGCAAGCTGTTCAGAGGGGGACTCTAATCACTAGTCTTTTGCTCCTTGAACCCTCTCCTCCAATTTACATGAATTATGTGGGAAAGCAGTACCAGATGCAGATAACAGAAGAGCTGGTAGTCTGCTGAGTGGTGTTGAAAAATTAGGTGATTATCTAAATTAGATTAATTCAAGTTAGATATGTGTGTGTGTGCGAGTGTGTGTGCCCCTGCACACGTGCGTGCTCACAAGAGGGAGAGAAAGGTGAGATCATGTGCTTGTATAAGTGACATGTAATTTTATTGCCAATTTGGTGTAAATGTGGATGTTTATGTATGGAATCTGGTCACTGGCAGTTTTCTCGGTGTGGACTCCGATATAAACCAGGCTCTGAAAGTTAGTACTTCTGATTCTCCATGTTTCATGGTTATAGGTATGAATTCCACAAGTTCATAGTGTCCGTTCAATCCAAGTCAAACAGCTGACTTGCGATTAAGAGAGATAACAAAAGAGCACCCTAAGATTCAGAGATTTGTCTCTGCCCATGTGACCTAGACCCATGGCTCCCCTGGAGACCAATGCCGTCATTTATACAATGAATAAGCTGAGTGATCTTGGACCATCCCACCTCTGACGTGTGGATTCCCCTCTGTCACAACTTTCCTCGGAGTTGCCAGGAGTATGGTAGTGCTGACAAGGCTGGATTTCTCTTAATTCTCTCCCATCTATCAAATGGAGATGCTGATGAGCAGTGAAATGGCCCATCGTGCAGATGTGGGGAAAGAACGGGCAGCTGGCTTGGAGCACAGGATTTCATAAAAGATGAAAGATTTTTTCCTGGATAATTAGCATGTGGCTGAAATGCCTACTGTGTGTTGCTATTATTTACCTCCATAGACCGCAAGATGGGAATCTGGGAGAGGTCACTTTCAATACATTTTGGAAACCATAAAATATAATGTCTGTAAGTCCATAGCATTGAATAAAGTCTTGCATATACCCTTTATTCGTATTTGCCAGGTGAAAGTGATGTGTGTATTTGCTGAACAGCAAAGCTTGCTTATATGTCTGGTACTCAAGTAGGGCTTGCCTTCCGTCCTTCCTTTCTTCTTCCCTTCTGTTCCCTCCCTCCTTCCTTTTTTCCTTTTGTTTGTTACACCTATCTAGGCTCCTTTTGCATTTAGTACCTGAAAAGAGACTGCTACGACACAGGTGCCAGTAACACTCTTGCTGATAAGGATCCAACACTGTTTCACCAGGAATGTTACTCACTTCCTTTCTAAAGCAAGATGAGGCTCACCAGCAACCTGCTCCAAGAATTCCAATTTACCAAAATCTGCTTCCTCCAATTAAATATAATAGGACCACTTTACACTAGTTAATAGTTAATTAGTTAATTAATTAGTTAATTAATTAGTTAATTAACACTAGTTAATTAGGACTGGAAGAAATGACACAGATTAGGAGTTGTTTTATGGTTGATTGAGGTCATAATAAAAGTATACACGAAGCTAGTGCTATTTTTATAGGAGAATAGAACCAAATGTCATTCCAGAATTTCCTCCTCTAAACCACATATGCTTAATTTTTTTTTCTTTTTTTTTTTTTACGCGGGCCTCTCACCGTTGTGGCCTCTCCCGTTGCGGAGCACAGGCTCCGGACACACAGCCTCAGCGGCCATGGCTCACGGGCCCAGCCGCTCCACGGAATGTGGGATCTTCCCGGACCGGGGCACGAACCCGTGTCCCCTGCATCGGCAGGCGGACTCTCAACCACTGCGCCACCAGGGAAGCCCGAAATATGCTTAATTTTTTATAGATTTTGTTGTCAGTGCAAAATCTGTGTCATTTCACAGTAATGAAATTTAATTTTCAAATCGACTCATAAAAATTTGTGTTTTTGTCTCCCTCTATTAATGGCCTCCCAACCTTCCTAGTCAGAAAACTTACCTGACGCTTGTTAAAAATACAAACCCTGGAATTTCCCCTTGATCTGAAATAATACTCTCAAGGAGAGAAACCTTACAATCTGCATGTGCAGAGCATCAGCAGTAATTTTCACAGTAAAAGCCAAGCTCGGAAACCATTCATTTACCTCCAGAATGGAAATTTCATTGCCTGTGTGTGATTTTTCTGAAATCAACGCCAACCTCCCTCCTATTTTCCTGATGTGAATCTAGCCCATTTCATAGTCCACACTAATGTGGAAAGCCAGAAGAAAGAATGAGGCAATAAAGGATTTAGAATAGTACGGTGCAATAAAAATATAATGCCAATCACATGTGTAATTTTCAATGTTGTATAAGTCACATTTTAAAAAGTAAAGATAGTTGAAATTAACTTTAATGGTATAGTTTATACAACTCAATATATCCAAAGGATTATCATTTTCATATGTAAATAACAGAAAAATTATTGAAATACTTTGCATTCCTTTTTCAAACAAAGTCTTACAAGTCTGATTTACACCTGGTGCATATCTGTGTTTGGACGTGCCACTTTTTTAAGTGTTTGATCACTGTGTTCAGGGCAGATTTAGAATTTATTGGTTTATGGCATGATGAAAGTAAACAGTAACTGAATTTGCCCCAACCATTTACCTTGAAAAAATTACAACAATTTATGGGCATTCTAATGATGATTTGACTTGCCAAGATTAAAAATAAAAAGAAGGGCAGGAACAGGTAACAAAAATCACATGGCCTGGCTTTAGAGTTTCTTGTAGACAGTATTTCATTTTCATCACTTAAAAATTGATATTGAATTAATAAATACAATAGGGAATATATTCTCATACTTATTAGTAGGTGTTAGGTATTAATTCTTACCATGCCAATAACACATTATATTTTTAAAATATTTAGATAATTGTTTAGTATTAGTGGAATGGAATCAAGGAGAAAATGTTCCTCAGAATACTTCAGTTTCTTTTTTCTGCTATATTTTTAACAAAATAAGTTCTGTTTATATTTTTTCTTCAGCTTTTCAGAATGCCAACATCTGTGTTTCAGTGTCATCTCAATTTTTGACAAGGTCCCGCTTCTGAGGAAGGTTTGAGGAAAGTCTTTGAGATGCTCTCACAGTTCTTACAAAAGCTATTTACTCAATCCTCATATGTGATCCTGAAAATAAGGCCCAGATGAACTTCCCATAGTTATTTTATAAAAATAAAGAAAGAATACAGACTAAGTCGAACATCAGTACCTGGATTCCAAAGTCAATCCACTTCCTTGGTAATATGTGGACACAAATTTGCTCCCTGAGTTAGGCTAAGGCTTACTAAACACTATATGGTCACAGTTACCTTGTCTCTTACCCTACATTCAAAATCTGCATTATTCTGAGGATCTAAACTAAACTTACAGAAGAAAATGATTTCTTAGACATTTGTAATATGCCAAAAATTCAGATCTTATTGTAAGTCGAAACTTATGTATGGCCAAGTGTGTTTCAACAGAGAATAGCTCAGCATAGATTTTATTTTTACCCTCCTTCCCTGATACTACAATGAAATGATCAAGGGATAGGAAGCCAGGGAGGACCTTCAAGATGGCACAGGAGTAAAACGTGGAGATCACCTTCCTCCCCACAAATACATCGAAACTACATCTACATGTGGAACAACTCCTACAGAACAGCTACTGAACGCTGGCAGAAGACCTCAGACTTCGCAAAAGCAAGAAAATCCCCAAGTACCTGAGTACGGCAAAAGAGAAAAGAAAGAACAGAGACAAAAGAATAGGGACAGGACCTTCCCCTCTGGGAGAGAGCTGTGAAGGAGGAAAAGTTTCCACACACTAGGAAGCCCCTTCACTGGCGGGGATGGGGGGTGATGGAGGTGGGGAGCTTGGGAGCCACGGAGGAGACCACAGCAACAGAGGTGCAGAGGGCAAAGCGGAGAGAATCCCGCACAGAGGATCGGTGCCGACCAGCACTCACCAGCCCGAGAAGCTTGTCTGCTCACCCACTGGGGCGGGTGGGGGCTGGGAGCTGAGGCTCTGCCTTCAGAGGTCAGACCCCAGGGAGAGGACTGGGGTTGGCTGCGTGAACACAGCCTGAAGGGGGCTAGTGCATCAGAGCTAGCTGGGAGGGAGTCCAGGAAAAAGTCTGGAACTGCCTAAGAGGCAAGAGACCATTGTTTCAGGGTGCGTGAGGAGAGGGGTTTCAGAGCACCGCCTAAATGAACTCCAGAGATGGGCGCAAGCCGCGGCTATCAGCGCGGACCCCAGAGACGGGCATGAAACGCTAACGCCACCACTACTGCCACCAAGAATTCTGTAAGTAAGCGCAGGTCACTACCCACACTGCCCCAGAAGGCTGTGAAGCATGCCACTGCCAGGGTCCCACGATCCAGGACAACTTCCCCGGGGGAACACACGGCGTGCCTCAGGCTGTTGCAATGTCATGCTGGCCTCTGCCACCTCAGGCTCGCCCTGCATTCCAATTATGACTACCGTACCCCTCCCTCTCCCAGGCCTGAGTCAGCAAGAGAGCCGTATTCAGCTGCTGCTTTAACTTCCTCCGATCTGCGAGGGGAACAGATTCCTGAGAGTGGCCTACATGCAAAGGAGGGGCAAAAACCAAAGATGAACCCCAGGAGCTGTGAGAACAAAGAAGAGAAAGGGAAACTTCTCCATGCAGCCTCAGGAGCAGTAGATGAAATCCCCACAACCAACTTGAAAAATGCTGCACTTGAAGAATACCTGATTACACAACAAATGTTCCCCAATTGAGGCAGTGGATTTTGGGAGCAACTGTAGACTCAGGGTTTGCTTTCTGCATCTGATTGCTTTCTGGTTTTACATCTATGTTAGTTTAGTTTTTAGCGCTTGTTATCATTGGTGCATTTGTTTATTGGTTTGGTTGCTCTCTTCCTTTATTTATTTAAATTTTTATTTTTAGTTTATTTTTTAATTTTATTATTATTTTAAAATTTTTAAAATTATTATTTTTTTTTCCTTTTTTCTCTTTATGTGTGTATGTGTAGTTTCTCTGTGTGATCTTGTCTCTTCAGGTTGGCTTTTACCATTTGTCCTAGGGTTCTGTCTGTTCGTTTTTTGTTGTTGTTGCTGTTTGTTTTCTTTTTATTAGTGAGTGTGTGTATGTTTCTTTGTGTGATTTTGTCAGTTTAGTATTGCCATTACCATTTGCTTTGGGGTTCTATCTGTTTGTTTGTTTTTTTCTTTTTCCTTCCTTTTCTTCTGAGTCATGTGGCTGGCTGGGTCCTGGTGCTTCAGCCAGGTGTTGGGTCTGGGCCTCTGAACAGGGAGAGTCGAGTCCAGGACACTGGACCATCAGAAACCTCCTGACCCAACATAACATCAATTGGAGAGAGTTCTCCCAGAGATCTCCGTCTCAACACTGAGATCCAACCCCACCCAACAGCAAGCAAGCTCCAGGGCTGGACGCCCCATGACAAACAACTACCAAGACAGGAACACAACCACACCCATTAGCAGAGAGGCTGCCTAAAGTCATACTAAGTTCACAGACACTCCAGAAAACACCATGGGACGCCGCCCTGCCCAGCAGAAAGAAAAGATCCAGCCCCACCCACCAGAACACAAACACCAGTCCCCTACACCAGGAAGCCTACACAAGCCACTGAACCAACCTCACCCACTGAGGGCAGAAACCAAAAATAACAGGAACTATGAACATGCAGCCTGTGAAGAGGAGACCCCAAACACAGTACGTTAAACAAAATGAGAAGACAGAGAAATATGAAGCAGATGAAGGAGCAAGGTAAAAACTCACCAGACCAAACAAATGAAGAGGAAACAGGCAGTCTACCTGAAAAAGAATTCAGAGTAATAATAGTAAAGATGATCCAAAATGCTGGAAATAGAATGGAGAACATACAAGAAACGTTTAACAAGGACCTAGCAGAACTGAAGAGCAAATAAGCAATGATGAATAACATAATAAATGAAATAAAAAATACTCGGGAAGGAATAAATAGCAGAATAACTGAGGAAGAAGAATGGATAAGTGAGCTGGAAAATAAAATAGCGGAAATAACTGCTGCAGAGCAGAATAAAGAAAAAAGAATGAAAAGAATTTGGGACACTCTCAGAGACTTTTGGGACAACATTAAACACACCAACATTCAAATTATAGGGGTCCCAAAGAAGAAGAGAAAAAGAAAGGGTCAGAGAAAATATTTGAAGAGATTACAGTCAAAAACTTCCCTAACATGAGAGAGGAAATAGTCACTCAAGTCCAGGAAGCACAGGAGAGTCCCATACAGGATAAATCCAAGGAAACACAGGCCAAGACACATATTAATCAAACTATCAAAAATTAAATAGAAAGAAAACATATTAAAAGCAGCAAAGGAAAAGCAACAAATAATACTCAAGGGAATCCCCATCAGGTTAACAGCTGATAGTTCAGCAGAAACTCTGCAAGCCAGAAGGGAGTGGCAGGACATATTTAAAGTGATGAAAGGGGAAAACATACAACCAAGATTACTTTACCCAGCAAGGATCTCCTTCAGATTTTTTCTTTTTTTTGCGTTATGCGGACATCTCACTGTTGTGGCCTCTCCCGTTGCGGAGCACAGGCTCCGGACGCGCAGGCTCAGTGGCCATGGCTCACGGGCCTAGCCGCTCCACAGCATGTGGGTTCTTCCCGGACCGGGGCACAAACCCGCAAACCCTGCGTCGGCAGGTGGACTCTCAACCACTGCGCCACCAGAGAAGCCCTCATTCAGATTTGATGGAGAAGTTAAAACCCTCACAGACAAGCAAAAGTTAAGAGAATTCAGCACCACCAAACCAGCTTTACAACAAACGCTAAAGCAACTTCTCTAGGCAGGAAACACAAGAGAAGGAAAAGACCTACAAAAACAAACCCAAAACAGTTAAGAAAATAGTAATAGGAATGTACATATCAATAACTACCTTAAATGTAAATGGATTAAATGTTCCAACCAAAACACAGACTGGCTGAATGGATACAAAAACAAGACCTGTATATATGCTGTCTACAAAAGACCCACTTCAGACCTAGGGACACATACAGACTGAGAGTGAGGGGATAGAAAAAGATATTCCAAGGAAATGGAAATCAAAAGAAAGCTGGGGTAGCAATACTCATTCCAGAAAAAATAGATAATAAAGTAAAGACTATTACAAGAGACAAACAAGGACACTACATAATGATCATGGGATCAATCCAAGAAAAAGATATAACAATTGTAAATATTTATTCACCCAACATAGGAGTACCTCAATACATAAGGCAAAATGCTAACAGCCATAAAACAGGAAATTGACAGTAGCACCATAATACTAGAAGACTTGAACACCCCACTTTCACCAATGGACAGATCATCCAAAATGAAAATAAATAAGGATACACAAGCTTTAAATGACACATTAGATCAGATGTACTTAACTGATAAAGTTAACTGTACTTAACTTTATAGAACATTCCATCCCAAAACAGCAGAATACACTTTCTTCTCAAGTGCTCATGGAAAATTCTCCAGGATAGATCATATCTTGGGTCACAAATCAAGCCTGAGTAAATTTAAGAAAATTGAAATTGTATCAAGTATCTTTTCCGACCACAATGCTATGAGACTAGATATCAATTACAGGAAAAGATCTGTAAAAAATACAAACACATGAAGGCTAAACAATACACCACTTAATAACGAAGTGATCACTGAAGAAATCAAAGAGGAAATCAAATAATACCTAGAAACAAAGGACAATGGAGACACGATGACCCAAAATCTATGGGATGCAGCAAAAGCAGTTCTAAGAGTGAAGTTTACAGCAATACAATCCTCCCTTAAGAAACAGGAAACATCTTGAATAAACAACCTAACCTTGCACCTAAAGCAATTAGAGAAAGAAGAACAAAAAAAAGCCAAAGTTAGCAGAAGGAAAGAAATCAAAAGATCAGATCAGAAATAAATGAAAAAGAAATGAAGGAAACGATACCAAAGATCAATAAAACGAAAAGCTGGTTCTTTGAGAAGATAAACAAAATAGATAAACCATTAGCCAGACTCATCAAGAAAAAAAGGGAGAAGACTCATATCAATAGAATTAGAAATGAAAAAGAAGTAACAACTGACACTGCAGAAATACAAAAGATCATGAGAGAGTACTACAAGCAACTCTATGCCAATAAAATGGACAACCTGGAAGAAATGAACAAATACTTAGAAACACACAACCTGCCAAGATTGAATCAGGAAGAAATAGAAAATATGAACAGACCAATCACAAGCACTGAAATTGAAACTGTGATTAAAAGTCTTCCAACAAACAAAAGCCCAGGACCAGATGGCTTCAGAGGCGAATTCTATCAGACATTTAGAGAAGAGCTAACACCTATCCTTCTCAGACTCTTCCAAAATATTGCAGAGGGAGGAATGATCCCGAACTTATTCTACAAGGCCACCATCACCCTGACACCAAAACCAGACAAGGATGTCACAAAGAAAGAAAACTACAGGCCAATATCACTGATGAACATAGATGCAAAAATGCTCAACAAAATACTAGCAAACAGAATCCAACAGCACATTAAGATGATCATACACCATGATCAAGTGCGGTTTATTCCAGGAATGAAAGCATTCCTCAATATATGCAAATCAATCAATGTGATACATCATATTAACAAACTGAAGGAGAAAAACCACATGATCATCTCAATAGATGCAGAGAAAGCTTTCGACAAAATTCAACACATATTTATGATAAAAATCCTCCAGAAAGTAGGCATAGACGGAACTTAACTCAACATAATAAAGGCCATATATGACAAACCCACTGCCAACATCATCCTCAATGGTGAAAAACTGAAAGCATTTCCACTAAGATCAGGAGCAAGACAAGGTTGCCCACTCTCACCACTATTATTCAACATACTTTTGAAAGTTTTAGCCACAGCAATCAGAGAAGAAAAGGAAATAAAAGGAATCCAAATCGGAAAAGAAGTAAAGCTGTCACTGTTTGCAGATGACATGAAACTATACATAGAGAATCCTAAAGATGCTACCAGAAAACTACTAGAGCTAATCAATGAATTTGGTAAAGTAGCAGGATACAAAATTAATGCAAAAAAATCTCTGGCATTCCTATACACTAATGATGAGAAATCTGAAAGTGAAATCAAGAAAACACTCCCATTTACCATTGCAACAAAAAGAATAAAATACCTAGGAATAAACCTACCTAAGGAAACAAAAGACCTGTATGCAGAAAACTGTAAGACACTGATGAAAGAAATTAAAGATGGTACAAACAGATGGAGAGATATACCATGTTCTTGGATTGGAAGAATCAACATTGTGAAAATGACTCTACTACCCAAAGCAATCTACAGATTCAATGCAATCCCTATCAAACTACCAATGGCATTTTTCACAGAACTAGAACAAAAATTTCACAATTTGTATGGAAACACAAAAGACCCTGAATAGCCAAAGCAAGCTTGGGAACGAAAAAAGGAGCTGGAGGAATCAGGCTCCCTGACTTCAGACTATACTACAAAGCTACAGTAATCAAGACAGTATGATACTGGCACAAAAACAGAAATAAAGATCAATGGGACAGGATAGAAAGCCCAGAGATAAACCCACACACATATTGTCACCTTATCTTTGATAAAGGAGGCAGGAATGAGTGGAGAAAGGACAGCCTCTTCAATAAGTGGTGCTGGGAAAAGTGGACAGGCCCATGTAAAAGTATGAAATTAGAACACTCCCTAATATTATACACAAAAATAGGCTCAAAATGTATTAAAGACCTAAATGTAAGGCCAGAAACTATCAAACTCTTATAGGAAAACATAGGCAGAACACTCTATGACATGAATCACAGCAAGATCCTTTTTGACCCCCCTCCTAGAGAAATGGAAATAAAAATAAACAAATGGGACCTAATGAAACTTCAAAGCTTTTGCACAACAAAGGAAACCATAAACAAGACCAAAAGACAACCCTCAGAATGGGATAAAATATTTGAAAATGAAGCAACTGACAAAGAGTTAATCTCCAAAATTTACCAGCAGCTCATGCAGCTCAATATCAAAAAAACAAACAACCCAATCCAAAAATGGCAGAAGACCTAAATAGACATTTCTCCAAAGAAGATATACAGACTGCCAACAAACACATGAAAGAATGCTCAACATCATTAATCATTAGAGAAATGCAAATCAAAACTACAATGAGATATCATCTCACACTGGTCAGAAAGGCTATCATCAAAAAATGTAGAAACAATAAATGCTGGAGAGAGTGTGGAGAAAAGGAAACACTCTTGCACTGCTGGAGGGAATGTGAATTGGTACAGCCAGTATGGAGAACAGTATGGAGGTTTCTTAAAAAACTACAAATAGAACTACCATATGACTCAGCACTACCACTACTGGGCATATACCCTGAGAAAACCATAATTCAAAAATAGTCATGTACCACAATGTTCATTGCAGCTCTATTTACAATAGCCAGGAGATGGAAGCAACCTAAGTGTCCATCAACAGATGAATGGATAAAGAAGATGTGGCACATATATACAATGGAATATTACTCAGCCATAAAAAGAAACGAAATTGAGTTATTTGTAGTGAGGTGGATGGACCTAGAGTCTGTCATACAGGGTGAAGTAAGTCAGAAATAGAAAGACAAATACTGTATGCTAACACATATATATGGAATCTAAGGGGAAAAAATGTCATGAAGAACCTAGGGGTAAGACAGGAATAAAGACACAGAGCTACTAGAGAATGGACTTGAGTATATGGGAAGGGGGAAGGGTAAGCTGTGACAAAGTGAGAGAGTGACATGGACATATATACACTACGAAACGTAAAATAGATAGCTAGTGGTAAGTAGCTGCATAGCACAGGGAGAGCAAGTCGGTGCTTTGTGACCACCTAGAGGGGTGCAATAAGGAGGGTGGGAGGGAGGGAGACGCAAGAGGGAAGAAATATGGGAACATATGTATATGTATAACTGATTCACTTTGTTATAAAGCAGAAACTAACACACCATTGTAAAGCAATTATACTCCAATAAAGATGTAAAAAAAAAAAAAGTTGAAGAAAATGAAAAAAAAAAAGAGAATGCCAAAAGTAGGATTAGGAAGAAAAGGAGAAAAAAAAATAATTTGCCAATCAAATGTTTCTATGCTTATTGCATAGTGGTAACATTTTCCTTTGTTGTTGCATACATGTTTCCTACTGTTTCTTATATGTATAAACTCACACACACACGAGCACACCTGTTGTATTAAGAAAAGACAGATACAGATCTCCTGAGGTCCTAACGTGAAAGAAATTCAAATATGTCATTTTTAACACAGTGGCACGTTTTGGCTAAATTTCCAGTCTCTACCCCTCCAACCCCCTTTACAAACAGAAGCACAATTAAGTTGGGGTGTCAAATATTTCCCAGCCTACCTTGAAGTTAGGGCTGCCCATGTGACACAGTGATAATCAATTAAATGTAAGCAAAAATTTCTGGTTGGGGCATTTTTCTCTTTATAGTAGAAAAGATCTACTTAGTCTGTCCCTTTTTTCGCTACCTTTCACGTTTTCTCGTTGCCGAGACTGTTCAGGTGATGTCTGGAGATGAAGTAGCTCTTGATCTTCAGACCAAATGTCTGAGGAGGGATGCTTGCCCTAAGGATGGTGAAGTACAAAGTCAGGGTAATCTGAGTGCCTATTGTCATCATGGGTTACACTCTCTGTACCAGCTTTCTTTCACCTAAAGCTGAAATCTGTCCATTTAATAACTTTTCCTGAAAATATGCGATAGTCTTGGAACACATTGAAGAACTCTTCTGAATATATTAGAAATATTATCATTTTTTCAGACAGAACATGGAGCTCACTGATAATATTCTCTCCTCTTTATGACAGGCTGCCTCAAATAGCAAAAATGGGTCTTCTGGTTTCTTAAATTTTCTTGTCACTGTTATAGTTTTATGGACATTGGCTAGTGTCTTATTAACACAGGAGGTGATGAAATTATGGGTAGAAATCCATGATTAGGAAGAAGTTTTGGAAGATCTGACCACGAGGATTAAAGCTATTAATAGGGTCATCTTGACCTTGCTAAGTCCTGAGTCAAGAATACCAGGAAGCAGTTCACTTTGATGCACAATGTCTCCAAACACTGTCAGAAACTTCCAACAGTGTCCACAGACAGGAGCTGCATTGTGCTGATAAGAAGTAGAAAGTAATTTCTTACATATAATATATAAACTCTTTAAATTGATTTTTAAATCTGCTCTTTCCAAATTGTCTCTTCCAGAGCTCACCCTGATATTCTCATTGCCTAGAAAGTCAATTGTGGTGGCTAGTATATGCCAAGCACACAATCCTGTCTTCCCTTGACTTATAAGAAAACATAAGATTGCCCATCTGCTTCAGATGCAAAAGCTTTATCAGATGTTGGATTCCACGAGGAACATGAAAGATGCTGTCAGTCATCAATTTTAATACACATTTTCTGAAGGGAGTTTTGCTACCACGTACTAGGTTTCCTTCCAAAAGAAACAATTCATATAGATAATATTTATGAGTGAGGGAAAATATTTGTAGAAAACTAAATGTTTTAGAAATAAAAAGCAGGCAAATAATTAAGAAAATAAAGTCAACACATTTAGGAAAATGTGAAAATTTCATAATTGATGAAAATATTATTTTATGTGTTAAATAAAATAGTATATGATATATGAAATAATTATGTAATTCATGAAGATTTAGACATGACAAGGGTCAAAGATAACATAGTGAATGTATATTTTAATACACTTATTTTAATGTGACTAGATTAATATATATGTGAGCTATATAGTACATATGTTTGTATATATATATATATATACATATGTAGGCATATATGTCATACATACATATGCAATCATGAGTATTAATCTTTTAAAAAATATGTATAGGATAAAATGCCAGAAACCATGAAAACCATGAGGGTATTTCCCAGGTAATTTAAATGATAAGGATAAAGGCAAGAACTCAAAGTTAGAGTATTTCTTAAGGAGCTTAGTTCTTTAACTTAGAAAAATAAAATGCTCATCCACACACTCTGCTTGCATGTGAAATAAAAGTGACATAGTATAAACAAGGAGTATTGGCATTATTTCAAATACATGAAAAAAGAACAAGTTGAGGATGCTTGAAGGATTGAATTAAATAGACAATACAGGCAAACTTGTAAAAAAAAAAAAAGAAGCCATCCCATTATAAACACCCTCTCTTTACAAAAGGACCTGAGAGATAAAACCCTTTTGAATATACCTGCCCTACTTCAGGCAAACACCAGAAGCCAGGACTCCGTACTCCCTGCTCTGCACTGTGGCCTCCTAGAAGGTGGGCAGTTGTGCATTAACCATCCCCTTCCTGTGCTAGGTGACTGGCATCCGTCACACTCTCCTCTGGGCATGGCAGTTGAAGAGACCGTGAGGAGAACCCCCAGGCTGACCATCTTCTCCCCGCACTAATGTAGCAAATACCTCCCTGCCCCTTTGTCAGAACTGTAGCTACACAGAAACTGTCCTGTGGAGCACTGTTAACTATTCCTCTCCTGCCCTACACAATGGACAGCAAGGGGACAATCACCCAACTCTCCCAACTAGAGAGTGAGGGAAAGATGATGGAAAATGATGATCTGGATGAAGCAAGGATTTAAATGAGTTGTGGGAAGTCCCAGGGCACACCCTGGAGCAGCTCCTGCATGAAACCACCCAGAATCAAAACAGCAAAAGCCTTAAGAAATGAACACCGGTGTGAAATGCTGCCCAGGTCTCAGATTGGCCCCAGGTTAGCATACAAGTAGACAGGCTAGACTGAATAGTACTTCAAAGGCTTTAACAACAAAATTGCTATTTGAACCACAGCCCACAAGGACAGAGAGAACATGCATTCTAAACTTCAAGAGCTTGCCTGCATGTTCTAATAGACAACTTAAATAGAAACCAGAGTCTCATAACCTAAAATGTCCAAGATGCAATGCGAAATTGCTCATCATCTCTAGAACTAGGAAAGTCTCAACTGAAATAAGGAAAAATCATCGAAGGATGCCAAGTGCAATGATGACTCACATTCTGGAATGTGATGAAGACCTTAAAGCAGTGATCATAAAATGCTCCAGCAAGCTATTACAAACACTCTTGGAGAAAAAAAAGGAAAAATTAAAGTCTGAGCAAAGAAAAAGAAATTGAAATTCAGGAACTTTTCAAGAATAAATAAAGAGCAAAAGAGGAGGTAAATATCTGGGTAAGTATAACAGGCTGTTCTTATCCACTTTAGATTTAAAAATTACATTAGATGATCGAAAGCAAAAATTATAACATTTTCTCTTTTTTTCATAAATTTATTTATTTATTTTTGGCTGCATTGGTTCTTTGTTGCTGCACACGGGCTTTCTCTAGTTGCTGCGAGCAGGGGCCACCCTTCGTTGCGGTGCGTGGGCTTCTCATTGCGGTGGCTTCTCCTGTTGCAGAGCACGGGCTCTGATGCAGTTTTCACTGTGTGTACAACTAATATTTAAGGCAATTTTGTTATAAAGGTGGGAAAGGAAGAAGGACCTCAAGACTGGTAAGGTTGTTACATTCACCTTCATGTGATAAACTATTGAAACAAGCTCATAAGTTGTGACAACTTAGAAACGTATGCAACCCTTAGAGCAACCACAAAAACCAGTATGTGAAGATATAGTCGAAAACACTGAAGATAAATTAAGACTGAATACAAAAATATGAACAAGGAGGCAAGGAAGGAGAGAAGAACAAAAAACACAGAGGGAATAAACAGGAAACCAACATATAACCAGAATAGAGCTATAACTAAAAAGGAAATTAAATTCTTAGTTTAAAAAACTTTGTGAAACAAAATATCTAGGCACAGATGCATAGATTGTTTCACTGGAGAATTCTCCCAAACATTTCAGGAAGAAATAACTTCCATTTTACACAATCTTTTCCAGAAAATAGAAGAGAAGGGAATATTTCTCAATTCATTTTATGAGATCAGCATTTTCCTGATACCAAAACTGACAAAGACAATACAAAAAAAAAGAATACAGACTAATATCCTCCATGAACACTGACAGAAAAATCCTCAATGAAACATTAGCAAATTCAGCAATATATACAAAGAGAAACACACCATGAGCAAGTGGGATTTACTGCAGGAATGCAAGGCAAGTGCAACATTTAAAAATCAATCAATCTAAAGATGAAAACTACATAATTGTATCAATTGATGTGTATAAAGGTTTTACTTTTCATGATAAAAAGAAAGATGCTACCTCTTATTTTAAAAAGAAGTATGTGTGCGTATGCATATATATACATATGATACTCACACTCACATATTTATATTAAACAATGAAAATGTATAACAAAACTAAAGAAATTGTTTACCTATGGGGAAGGAATGGAAGACGATGGAGACAATAGAGATTGAAGCTGAATTCTCTGAATACCCCTTATTTTAAAATTTGGTTTTGGATCCATATAAATGTTTTACATAATTATCAAACAAAATGAATCAAAGGAAACTAGCTGTACGTCAAGTTGGACACTTAACTACCCTGATAAGATTTATTTGAGTGAATTTAAACAAAGGACTTTGAACATACATTCCTGGTGAATGTATTCAAAGGATAAAATAAATTATAAGTATATTTTAAATGGTAATCGTATTATATATGTTAGCATGAAATAAGTAATTATTCAAGGTCTTTAGTACCACATTTTCCATGTAGGAGAAAGGAGATGGAAAAAGGATACGAATGCAAACTCAGAGAAGTTAACACAAATAACCTGAAATCTTAAATTTGCATTGAAAATACTAGTATAAACTTATTTTATTTGATTTAGCAAAAATCCTGTTTCCTAACTCATACCATGAAAAATGACAAATACAGTAGTAATGAACACCCTAATCACTGAGACTGTGGTCTTAAAATATATATATATATCCTACAAAGAAGAACCAGGACTTCTTCAGAAAATTGCATATTCTCAGGACTGGGAGAGGAACTGTTCAAGATGAGACCAGAAGCAAGAAAGCTATCAAAGACTATTAAGGTCTTTTCAGAAAAATCAAGAGTCAGTGAAAGGGATTCCCACTTCTTAGGAGGGGACAGTTTTTTTTTGTTGTTTTGTTTTTTTGTTTTCTTTCTGTGGTATGCGGGCCTCTCACTGTTGTGGCCTCTCCCGTTGCGGAGCACAGGCTCCGGACGCGCAGGCTCAGCGGCCATGGCTCACGGGCTCAGCCCCTCCACGGCATGTGGGATCTTCCCGGACTGGGTCACGAACCCGTGTCCCCTGCATCGGCAGGTGGACTCTCAACCATTGCGCCACCAGGGAAGCCCAAAGGGGACAGTTTTAACAACAAAAAGGTGATGAAGGTAACTTATTGAATATATATAAAATACCTGAAAACAGGAGACCTCGATAAAAACAACAAAACATAACAGAACTCAAACATACTTACAGGTTGCTAATATATGGCATCAATTAATTATTCTGAAAACTCATAAAGGAAGAAAAGCATCTAGCATTTCTTCTGCCTTTGCTGTGTAAACTGTACCACAGGAAACAAACAACTGATAAGAAAAGGTACCTCTTAATCAAGGCATTCCAGCTAATTAATGCAGAAAGATAGAATTAGAATATCACCATTTTGCACTCTCTAATGAAATTACTTACCCAGGCAATGCTCAAATGTTGCCAAATTCTCTAGCAAAAGGTTGATTGATAAGCTGTATAATGAATGGATGATGGTAAAAAAAATCTAAACCCACTGATCAATTTGAACACCACAAAAAAAGAGATAATGAAATGTTTCATACCTTCTGATAGAATGAAATAGAAAGTACATAGAACCACCTACAAAATATTTTTACCAAAAAAAAAAAAAAAGAATCCTGAACCTCATCAAGTCTATAATTACTAATCTATAAGAAACACAGGCCACAGAGGAGCAATTTAAATACCACCAACGGAATGTAATCACTCAAATTGAGAACATGGAAAATTTTACCAAAAAAACCAATCTGGCTCCTTTAATTAAAAAAAAAATTGAGAAAACTCTTATAGATAAAAGAGTCTTATCAACTAAATGCCATGTCAACTTTTGACCTTGTTTGAAATTTGATTTAAGTAATCAACTGTCAAAATATATTACTGGGACTATCAGAGGAAATTTGAACACTAACTGTATATTAGATGGTATTAAGGGATTATTTTTTATATTTAAGTGTGATCATGATAATGCATTATTTTTAAAATAAAGAGAAATTATCTCTTAGAGATATATTTTGAATTTTTTCTAGATTAAAAATGTAATACCTAGGATTTGCTTGAAACAATTCATTAGGGCATATGGGGTAGTGAGGACATGGGAGAAGGGTAACACTGAAATAAGACCTATGGCCTCTATCAGGACATACACTGATATTGTGGGAGCTGGGTAATGAGCATTTGTTATACTATCTCTTCTTTTCTGTATATACATTTTAAGATCCTATATTAATAGAAAAAGTAATTTCAGGTTGAAGATGCCAGAAAGAAGGAGGGAGATTAAAGATGGAGTAACGGACAAAGAAATTGAGAACATGGGGATGACTCTAAACCAACATTACGTTAAACAATAACAAATCTACTTAATTTTTTCACACTGAAAATAAAACAAAACTGAATTGAAGTTATGGTAGAGAACTGCATATAAGCTATTAGGAGGTGATGGATATTAATAAGTTCTAAGGGGCTTATGTTTCTCTGGAATGGAAAAATTTAAATTTATACATGGTTACAATAAATATGCTGTTAAATGTTTTTTTAAATAGCCACAAAAAAAGTAGAAATAAAATAGAGGAAAAAAGAGCAAGAAAAAAGGCAAAAAGGAGAAAATAAAAGTAGAATAAGTAAAAAGCACAAGATGAGATGTTAGAAATGAATTCAAATATGACAATAATCACAATTAATGTAAACAGACTAAACTCTAGAATTAAAAGACAAAGATTGTCAGACAAGATTGGAAATGAAATAGTTATATGCTTTTTAACAGAGACTCAAACCTAAGACAAAATAACACAAAAAGTCTAAAAGTAAAATAACGGGAAAATATATACCAGCCAAATACTAAATACAAAGAAAATCTGATGTTACATTAACATAAGAAAAATTATGCTACGTGGAATAAAATTAATGGAGAGTAAAACGTACTATACAATTGCAGACAATTCCCCAGGAAGTAACAAATTATATAATATAAAATAACATAAATTAAAAATTAGAAATCAAAATTTAAAACAACTACAAGAAGAAACCAATGAATCACCGTACCACAGAGCTATGTTATATAAATGTACCTTTTAGTAATAATAGATTAAGCATATAAAAAACAATAAAAAATAGAACATACGAATGACATATTTAACATGCTTTATCTAATGGATGTATTTATAACACTTTAGTTCCAAATTGTAGAATATACATTCTTTCAAGGCATAGTACAAATGAACAGCATTGGAGATGACAAGAAAAAATTAAAAACCTCAATAAACTGACAATAATGAGCTAAATTGAACCAATAATTTAAAATATTTCAGGGACTTCCTTAGTGTTCCAGTGGGTAAGACTCCACACTCCCAGTGCAGGGGGCCCAGGTTTGATCGCTGGTCAGGAAACTATATCCCGCGTACAACTAAGAGCCCGCATGCCGCAACTAAGACCCGGTGCAGACAAAATAAATAAATAAAATAATAATAATAATTTAAAATATTTCAACAGGCACAGATGGTTTCTCAGAGATGTTTAACAAACTTCAATAAGTAGATACTTGTAATCTTATATAAATTTTACCCTTACATAAGATTTTACAGGGAAAAAATTCTAAGTAACTTTACGAGACAAGGATAGTAGAAAGCATTTATATTACAGGTCAGTCTTATTCATAAGCTTAGATGAAAAAATCTTCAACAAGGAATGAGTAAGTGAAATTCAGTAGGATACTTAAAAATGTAAGCTATCATAAATGAGTTGGTTTTATCTCAAAAGAGCAAGGTTAGTTCAAGTGAAAATTTCATATGTTCATCCTAATATTGAAAAATTATTAAGCTTTTGACAATTTTTAAATAGACTGTCATGAAAAAAAAATAACTTCAACCTACTAAAAGTTGAAGGAAGCTCTTTCTACCAATAAAGGGTACTTAGAATTTTTAAAATCTACAACAAACATCATATTTAATAAAGAAATGTAAAAGTTATTCACTTTAAAATCAGAAATAAGATGAGAACGCTGATAAGACCAATCAAAAAGTTGCCAGAAGGTTTGAATGAGCATCTCAGAGAAGAAAACAAAAAACAAATTATAATCATGTGTGTGCAAAGATGTTCAGCTTCATTGGTAATCAGGAAAATGCAGATCAAAATTACAAAGAGATGTCACTGCACACTCACCAGGTTGCCAAAAATTTAAAAGTTGGCTAAACAAAAGCGTTGGTGAATCGACAGTCACTCTCATAATTTGCTGGTGGGCATGTCAATTTGTACAACCATTTTCCAAAACAATTTGTCATTACCTAGAAAATCTAAAGATACATGTATCCTATAACCCAGTGATTCTATTCCTAGGTGTATCATCTACAGAAACTTGTGCAAAGGTACAAAGGATGACCTGTACAAGAATATTGACAGTGGCATTGTTAACAGAGCAAACTCTGGAAACAAGCCAAAGGTATAGCTCCAGTAAAATGGCTTAATGAATTGCAGTGCACCTGTAGATCGTAAAAGAACAATAACAGGAAGGAACTACAGTGACATACATCAACATGGGTGAATCTCAGGAACAACACTGAGGGAAAAAAGAAGTGAGAGAAGAATGCTCCTGGAATCTTGCACATACAGAAAGATCAAAAGCATGCAGGCAAAACTGCATAAAATATTGTTTAGAGATATGTGCATATGTTATGAAGGTATAAGCAAAAGAAAGGAAATGGATCACTCAAAATTCAGGTGAGTGTTTAGTTACCTGGAGAGAGGGCAATAAGTGGAGTTTACAATCAAAAAGGGTAACACAAAAGACTTCAAAGATGTGATTTTCTACTTTTCAAGCTGCAGAGTGGGTACACAGGTGTCCTTTTGATTGTCATACTTACACTGCATACACACATTATGTATATTTTGGGGTATTAATGTTATCTTGCATAAAAACCTTCAAAGACTGTATAATTAGAAAGTAGGTCGAATTTGAACATCATAGTTTATGTAGCTGCTTATTCATACCAAATCTGATGTTATACAAATTGGTAAGATATCATCTGGGGCAACTTTAGATTTAAATCACTGTAGCCCAATCTTCACCACTTGTTTGGGTGATGGAAATTCTTATCTGTACTCTAAACATTGATGTATTCGACGGGCATTCATGACAAGTCCCACACCTACATGCCCCCACCTACACACTATGCGTGCCCCCAAAACCCACACACTATGTTATATAGCATATAAACATTTTGTTTTAATTCACTTCTCTTTTCCTCAGACATTATGGGCTCTCTCTGGGGATGCAGTCAAGCGTTGCTATGTTCAGATGAATTTTCTGGCCCAAGGAGATAATTTTGCACAGTCAATAGCAATATCCCAGAAGTGAACCAGAAAACTCAACGAGTGAAACAAAATTCAATCCCAATATCGAGCAGAAAAATCCTTAACCACAGAGGGTATGTTTTCTAAAGAACACACCAGTAAATGCAAACAGAGCACAGAATTCCAACATACGATCCAAGCAGATTGGGCCACATTATCAAATAAGGTTGCAGATAAGAAAAAAAAATCATTCTGCCTCTGTAACTCCCAAGGGGTCTCTTCTGCTTAGGTTTAAAAAACTCAATTTATGGTAATGGATTGCACAGACATGTACATCAAACCTGAGGTGAACTTGTCATTTTATTGAGAAATCATTCAATTATTATATTATTTAATGATGCATGAAAGCAAAATGCAATTGTGAAGAAAAGCATTCTGGGTATAGACTGTGCGTTTTAGTCATGCAAAATGGTGCATTTCTGTCAGTTCCCTGAACACAGCATGGCCATCTGTGTAAACCTAAAACTGAAAGGAGATGACAAAAGGTGACTAATTAAAACACAACTTCTTTCAAGATTCATTATATCACAGTACAGAGCATCACCTGAGGCCTTGGGACTTCTGAGCAAAATAGTAAGGGCTCACCCCTCACGTGGTTTGAATTAACTTTATATTCCAAACAAAATATCTATGCCCTTGAGAATTTTTATTAAAAAGACTACACAGCAGTGGTGTTTTTATAAAAAAAAATACATTTGTCTCAATACATGAGTAAGAACACACACATATCGAAGAAAATCATTGATACACAAAATCAAGATGAAACAAAAGTGTCTTCTTTAAGCCAAAGATCATACACACACCCATGTATGTGTATACATGCACATATACATACATTCATATACACATATGTCTATATATATGCTTCACCTTGTCCTATAGCTCTTGATCATTCATATATATATACATATATATAAAACAACATAGAGTTATCCATTACATCTGTATAACCATGCATATATATAGTTATGTTGTTATATGTATAGCCTCAATTGTCTTTTAAGAACTTGATATAGAATGGCGGTAAGACTGAGTAGAAACTAAAATGAAAGAAATGATTCTACTCGGTGGTGACGTAGATGCTCCGGTACGTGAAAACTATTAGCAACGGATGAAAATGGAACAGTTTAATATCTTAATAAATAATTTAGAGAATTTAAGGAAAAAGCATTAATTGTTCTAAAATTGCCAACTGAGACTCGGTGACTGTTTTTACACTGTAAGAAAATGGCAGGGAATGGATCCTTCTGCACAATAATGCTGATTATAACTATAATATGATAATGTGGCATTTCAAACAAAATTACTTTCATTGACAAGCACTCATATGCAGAAGTATTTAGAAAATTAACATGTTCAGATTTTATGATAGTAACAGAGACTCCTATATCATTTAAATATTGATACAACTGTCTATTTGAGATTTTTTTCACAGTTTGTAAGTATCAGTACCACCTAGGTCATACATAAAGACATTTTTTCTTCTAATATTAACATCTTTTTCCCCTGCCAATATTTAATGAATGTATACATCAATGCAAACAAGGTAAACAACATGATTTTTTTCCCTAAAGAATGTTCTAAAATGACAAGCGTTTTTAAGTGGAATGTCAAAAGGAACTTGAGTGAAACTCCACAAGCTCCATGATGCTTGCATCAAACTCCTGTATCCTTTCTTTCTTACCTACAGCATGTATTGCCAGAACTAGTCTGCCACCTGAATACACACTACTTTGTATTCTTCTCGAACTGCTTCTAGTATTTCTGGTTTGTCTTCCCATATCAGTCATATTGCTTTTATTAAACTACAATTGGCTAAACATTTCAGATTGTTTGCAAATAGAAAAAGGTATAGAGTTAAGTAATCCCAAGGTTATCTCACTGGCTTACCCACCTCATGAAAGATCCAGACTCTTTATTTTCTCTCTGCATTCCTCAGTTCATTTGCACTGTCTATTCCTCCACCCCCCACCCAACTCCAAACTGCCACAAATGGCTGCAGCAATTCAAACACCAAATTTTTACATGGCAACACTTAAGAGCAGGACAGAGGAAAGGACAGTGAGAAAAGGAGAATAAGATCATCTTGTCCATCTCTCTCTCTCTTAAATCACGCACGTTCATTTTTCCCCTAAACTCACCAGCAGAATGTCCCTTATGTTACATGGACCAGAAGTAGGTCACATCATCACTTCCAGGAGCAAAAGAAGCTGGGAAGATAAATATCTGGCCTCTGTAGTTTCTACCATGGAAAGCTGACTCTATCAATAAGAATTTGGAGAGGAGAATGCCTGGTGAGTAAGTTAACAACAGTGTCTACTGCAATCCCAGACCTGATTGTGAGTCATCCAAAGACTTGGGCTAGGTAATGTATTACTTGTGTTTCCAATAGAGTGGCCTGTTCAGTGCTGGTAACTTAACATCATTGGTAAAATTCCCTGAGGTGGTGCTAGTCAGAAGAAATAGCTGATAAGGCACACAGAAAGCCATATTAATTATTGGTTTCTAAACAGTGGTAGGGGGTGGGGAGAGAGGTCCAGGCGGCATTTCACTTGGAAGTTCTTCCCTTTCTTCAGAAAGTGTGGGTGGCCTAGGAAACTTCTGTCACTGTTCAAACAGCCAGAAAAACAAGTTTGGGGGTCTACACAACTTTTGCAGAACATGAACTATAATGGAAGGGGGGGATGCACTCCTTAAGTTTCAGAATTTTACAAATAGGTGATTTCCTACAGTAATGAAGACTCTGTTGATCATTAAACGACTGCAGAAAGAAAACTAGAGAATACTCTGCAATTAGTATAAACAGAGAAAAAAATTGGAGGATTGTTAAAGAATCGGGAAACTGACAGAAACTCTCCTGCAGGGCAAGGGTGTAGGTGGTCACAATGTCCTCTTCTGGATGTACCTGATGAAACAGTGACCGGGGGGGCTTCAAGTCAAAGAGCCTGAGCACAGAGCTTCGCACTGCCACGTGCTTGACTGTACAGCTTTTATCAGCTCCATCTCTCTGTGCCCGTTTGCTGTCTCTAAAGTGGGGATTCCAATAACACTCCTCTCATATGGTTATTGTGAGGACAACATTAAGTAACATGTTACATCCCTTGAACACGGACACACAGTAGGTACTCAATTCTTGTTAACTTCTATTACCACCATCGATACTCTTAAGCCACACCTGACTCAAGGATGGGCAGTCCTTCAGGAAAAGATTTGCAATCAATACCACATCCTCCCTGAATATTGCTTATTTTATACTAAATCATCTTTAAATCAGCTGTGCAAACTATGGACAAACCATACACATGTATATTATACCTGTATATGAGTATGTATGTGTATATAAATATATTTAATTGGATCATTTTCAGCCTTTTAGAGGCTTCAGAGTCTTGACTTACAAGGATTCTTTCACATATTTTTAAGAGATCAACTAGGCACTTGTGGGCGAGCAGCACCACTTATACGACAGGTTTGAGTTTACTCATGTCTCAAGACGCCACATGCTCTACCAAATCAGTAAAATCACTTGTGGAACTAAATTCACATACTAAATAGTTTATATTTCATCCAGATTTCATACAGGAAGGAGATCTGTGATTACACCCTCAGCCTCTTTATATTACTATACTTGGAGTGCCCCTACTTTGAAGCATTACAAGTACTCTTGGAATGCAGAAGGAGGACAGATTACAAAAAAGATTAATTCTCCCAGGAGTTACAACTCTAGAAAAGAAGTCTTCGAAATGTGCATGGCATTTGGCTCTTCATTCAAATGCAATTTCTGATCCTTCCGAAGTTTGCCTTTCACTAGTTAAATATATAGTGCAGGAAGAAACACACCGAATTTGTAGTCTGTGTTTCTCTAATATTCAAAGAACACTGGTAAAGGGCTCAACATCAAGCTTCAGCTTATTTACCTGGAGAAATGCCATTATGAGTCAGCTGTATTGGATATTAAGAATAACTTGATTTACAGTTTATGCATTTTCTTCTGATTACATTTTTTCCTACCCTGTACTTACAACTAAGCCCATGGGAATATCATGTCAAGAAACTAATCAGAAACATAATGAACACTGTATATTTCACAAAGGGACAACTCCATGCATGCCAGTGCTGGTTATAAGTTCTAAAAATCAGAGCCATATTTCCTACACAGAATATACCCTACACAGATATTCCCTTTAAGCCAGTATGTTCAACTGTGCTGAGAAGTTTGTATCCATATAGTCACATATATACATCTTGACATGCTAATCTCTGTGGGTCAGTTCCAAGGAAATAGTCAGACCAGTGTTCATAGACCTTGAAGTTGGCAGGGGTCATATTTTAAATGCCTTCTGAGTGATACAATCAACATATATTTTACAATGTTTTGTTGCCCACCAGGAGAAATAACCAAAAGAAAAATGGCCCTCAGGCCCTGAACCAAGATGGCGGAGTAGAAGGACGTGCTCTCACTCCCTCTTGTGAGAACACTAGAATCACAACTAACTGTTGGACAATCATCGACAGGAAGACACTGGAACTCACCAAAAAAGATACCCCACATGCAAAGACAAAGGAGAAGCCACAATGAGATGGTAGGAGGGGCGTAATCACAATAAAACCAAATCCCATAACTGCTGGGTGGGTGATTCACAAACTGGAGAACACTTATACCACAGAAGTCCACCCACTGGAGTGAAGGTTCTGAGCCCCACGTCAGGCTTCCCAATCTGGGGGTCCAGCAGTGGGAGGAGGAATTCCTAGAGAATCAGACTTTGAAGGCTAGCGGGAATTGATTGCAGGACTCTGATAGGACTGGGGGAAACAGAGACTCCACTCTTGGAGGGCACACACAAAGTGGTGTGTGCATCGGGACCCAGGGGAAGGAGCAGTGACCCCGGGGGGACTGAACCAGACCTACCTGCTAGTGTTGGGGGGTCTCCTGCAGAGGCAGGGGGTGGCTGTGTCTCACAGTGAGGACAAGGACACTGGCAGCAGAAGTTCTGAGAAGTACTCCTTGGCATGAACCCTCCCAGAGTCCACCATGAGCCCCATCAAAGAGCCCGGGTAGTCTCCAGTGTTGGGTCACCTCAGGCCAAACAAACAACAGGGAGGGAACCCAGCCCCACCCATCAGCAGACAAGCAGATTAAAGTTTTACTGAGCTCTGCCCACCAGAGCAACACCCACATCTACCCACCACCAGTCCCTCCCATCAGGAAATTTGCACAAGCCTCTTATACAGTCTCATCCACCAGAGGGCAGACAGCAGAAGCAAGAAGAACTACAATCCTACAGCCTGTGGAACAAAAACCACATTCACAGAAAGATAGACAAGATAAAAAGGCAGAGGGCTATGTACCACATGAAGGAACAAGATAAAACCCCAGAATAACAACTGAATGAAGTGGAGTTAGGCAAGCTTCCAGAAAAAGAGTTCAGAATAATGATAGTGAAGATGATCCAGGACCTTGGAAAAAGAATGGAGGCAAAGATCGAGAAGATGCAAGAAATGTTTAACAAATGTTTAGAAGAATTAAAGAACAAACAAACAGAGATGAACAATACAATAACTGAAATGAAAACTACACTAGAAGGAATCAATAGCAGAATAACTGAGGCAGAAGAAAGGATAAGTGACCTGGAAGACAGAATGGTGGAATTCACTGCTGCAGAACAGAATAGAGAAAAAAGAATGAAAAGAAATGAAAATAGCCTAAGAGACCTCTGGGACAACATTAAATGCACCAACATTCACATTATACGGGTCCCAGAAGGAGAAGAGAGAGAGAAAGGAGCCGAGAAAATATTTGAAGAGATTATAGTCAAAAACTTCCCTAACATGGGAAAGGAAATAGCCACCCCAAGTCCAGGAAGCAAAGAGAGTCCCATACAGGATAAACCCAAAGAGAAACATGCTGAGACACATAGTAATCAAATTGTCAAAAATTAAAGACAAAAAAAATTACTGAAAGCAGCAAGGGAAAAATGACAAATAACATACAAGGGAACTCCCAAAAGGAGTTCTGATTTGTAGTTCTGATTTGTAGATTTCTCAGCAGAAACTCTACAAGTCAGAACGGAGTGGCATGATATACTTAAAGTGATGAAAGGGAAGAACCTGCAACCAAGATTACTCTACCCGGCAAGGACCTCATTCAGATTCGATGGAGAAATCAAAAGCTTTACAGACAAGCAAAAGCTAAGAGAATTCAGCACCACCAAACCGGCTCTACAACAAATGCTAAGGGAACTTCTCTAAGTGGGAAACATAAGAGAAGAAAAGGACCTACAAATCAAACCCAGAACAATTAAGAAAATGGTCATAGGAACATACGCGTCGATAATTACCTTAAATGTGAATGGATTAAATGATCCAACCAAAAGACACAGGCTCGCTGAATGGAAACAAAAACAACACCCATCTATATGCCGTCTACCAGAGACCCACTTCAGACCTAGGGACACATACAGACTGAAAGTGAGGGGATGGAAAAGATATTCCATGCAAATGGAAATCAAAAGAAAGCTGGAGTAGCAATACTTATATCAGATAAAATAGACTTTAAAATAAAGAATGTTACAAGAGACAAGGAAGGACATTACATAATGATCAAGGGATCAATCCAAGAAGAAGGTATAACAATTATAAATATATATGCACCCAACATAGGAGCACCTCAATACATAAGGCAACTGCTAACAGCTCTCAAAGAGGAAATCGACAGTAACACAATAATAGTGGGGGACTTTAACACCTCACTTACACGAATGGATAGATCATTCAAAATGAAAATAAATAAGGAAACAGAAGCTTTAAATGACACAATAGACCAGATAGATCTAATTGATATTTATAGGACATTCCATACAAAAACAGCAGATTACACATTCTTCTCAAGTGTGCATGGAACATTCTCCAGGATAGATCACATCTTGGGTCACAAATCAAGCCTCAGTAAATTTAAGAAAATTGAAATCATATCAAGCATCTTTTCTGATCACAACGCTATGAGATTAGAAATGAATTACAGGGAAAAAAACCTAAAAAACACAAACACATGGAGGCTAAACAATACATTACTAAATAACCAAAAGATCACTGAAGAAATCAAAGAGGAAATCAAAAAATACCTAGAGACAAATGACAATGAAAACACGGTGATCCAAAGCCTATGGGATGCAGCAAAAGCAGTTCTAAGAGGGAAGTTTATACCTATACAAGTCTACCTAAAGAAACATGAAAAATCTCAAATAAACAATCTAATCTTACACCTAAAGGAACTAGAGAAAGAAGAACAAACAGAACCCAAACATAGCAGAAGGAAAGAAATCATAATGATCAGAGCAGAAATAAATGAAATAGAAACAAAGAAACCAATAGCAAAGATCAATAAAACTAAAAGTTGGTTCTTTGAGAAGATAAACAAAATTGATAAACCATTAGCCAGACTCATCAAGAAAAAGAGGGAGAGGACTCAAATCAATAAAATTAGAAATGAAAAAGGAGAAGTTACAACAGACACTGCAGAAATACAAAGCATCCTAAGACACTACTACAAGCAACTCTCTGCCAATAAATTGGACAACCTGGAAGAAATGGACAAATTCTTAGACAGGTATAACCTTCCAAGACTGAACCAGAAAGAAATAGAAAATATGAACAGACCAATCACAGGTAATGAAATTGAAACTGTGATAAAAAATCTTCCAACAAACAAAAGTCCAGGTCCAGATGGCTTCACAGGTGAATTCTATCTAACATTTAGAGAAGAGCTAACACGCATCCTTTTCAAACTCTTCCAAAAAATTGCGGAGGAAGGAACACTCCTAAACCCATTCTATGAGGCCACCATCACCCTGATACCAAAACCAGACAAAGATACTACAAAAAAAGAAAGTACAAACCAATATCACTGATGAATATAGATGCAAAAATCCTCCACAAAATACTAGCAAACAGAATCCAACAACACATTAAAAGGATCATACACCATGATCAAGTGGGATTTATCCCAGGGATGCAAGGATTCTTCAATATATGCAAATTAATCAATGTGATATATCATATTAACAAATAAAAACCATATGATCATCTCAATAGATGCAGAAAAAGCTTCTGACAAAATTCAACACCGATTTATGATAAAGACGCTCCAGAAAGTGGGCAAGGAGGGAACCTACCTCAACATAATAAAGGCCATATATGACAAAACCACAGCAAACATCATTCTCAATGGTGAAAAACTGAAAGCATTTCCTCTAAGATGAGGAAGAAGACAAGGATGCCCACTCTCACCACTATTATTCAACATAGTTTTGGAAGTCCTAGCCATGGCAATCAGAGAAGAAAAAGAAATAAAAGGAATACAAATTGGAAAAGAAGTAAAACTGTCACTATTTGTAGAGGACATGATACTATACATAGAGAATCCTAAAGATGTCACCAGAAATCTCCTAGAGCTAATCAATGAATTTGGTAAAGTTGCAGGACACAAAATTAATGCACAGAAAGCTCTTGCATTCCTATATACTAATGAGGAAAAATCTGAAAGAGAAATTAAGGAAACACTTCCATTTACCATTGCAACAAAAAGAATAACATCCCTTGCTATGTTTTTTTTTATCATTGTGATATCACTTATGTGTGGAATCTAAAAAATAAAACGAACAAATGACTATAACAAAAAAGAAACAAGACTCACAGCTATGGAGAACAAACTAGTGGTTACCAGTGTGAGAAGGAAGCGGAGAAGGGCAAGTCATGGGGAGGGGATAAAGAGGTACAAAATACTATGTGGAAAATAAGCTACAAGGATATATTGTACAACACAGGAATTACAGCCAATATTTCATAATAACTATAAATGGAGTATAACCTTTAAAAAATTGTGAATCACGGGCTTTCCAGGTGGCACAGTGGTTGAGAGTCTGCCTGCCGATGCAGGGGACGTGGGTTCATGCCCCAGTCTGGGAAGATCCCACATGCCGCGGAGCAGCTGGGCCCGTGAGCCATGGCCGTCGAGCCTGCGTGTCCGGAGCCTCCTCTCCCTAGTGGGAGAGGCCACAACAGTGAAAGGCCCACGTATGAAGAGCCACAGTGCAGTAGGGAAGGGCCAGATTGCCAAAGTCGCTCCTGCTCTTTTCTCATCCCTCTTCTCTCGCAATTCTTTTGACTTATAATATTATACATATAAGGCCAAGTGACTTTCCACTCATTTTTTTCCCTTTTCCTGTCTTGCAAAATCTAGGTAGGAATAAACCTAGGTAGGAATAAACCTACCAGGGAGACAAAAGACCTATATGCAGAAAACTATAAGACACTGATGAAAGAAATTAAAGGTGATACCAACAGATGGAGAGACATACCACGTTCTTGGATTGGAAGAATCAATAATGTGAAAATGACTATACTACCCAAAGCAATCTACAGATTCAATGCAATCCCTATCAAATTACCAATGGCATTTTTTATAGAACTAGAACAAAGTATCTTAAAATTTGTATGAAAACACAAAAGACCCCGAATAGCCAAAGCAGTCTTGAGGGACAAAAAACAGAGCTGGAGGAATCAGGCTCCCTGACTTCAGCCTATGCTACAAAGCTACAGTAATCAAGACAATATGGTACTGGCCCCAAAACAGAAACATAGATCAATGGAACAAGATAGAAAGCCCAGAGATAAACCCACACACCTATGGTCAACTAATCTATGACAAAGGAGGCAAGGATATACAATGGAGAAAAGACAATCTCTTCAATAAGTGATGCTGGGAAAAGTGGACAGCTACATGTAAAAAAATGGAATTAGAACACTCCCTAACACCATACACAAAAATAAACTCAAAATGGATTAGAGACCTAAATGTAAGACCAGACACTATAAAACTCTTAGAGGAAAACATAGGAAGAACACTCTTTGACATAAATCATGGCATGATCTTTTTTGATCCACCTCCTAGAGTAATGGAAATGTAAACAAAAATAAACAAATGGGACCTAATGAAACTTCAAAGTTTTCGCACAGCAAAGGAGACCATAAACCAGACGAAAAGACAACCCTCAGAATGGGAGAAAATATTTGCAAATGAATCAATGGACAAAGGATTAATCTGCAAAATATATAAATAGCTCATGCAGCTCAATATTAAGAAAACAAACAACCCAATCCAAAAATGGGCAGAAGACCTAAATAGACATTTCTCCAAAGAAGACATACAGATGGCTAAGAAGCACATGAAAAGCTGCTCAACATCATTAATTGTTAGAGAAATGCAAATCAAAACTACAATGAGGTATCACCTCACACCAGTTAGAATGGGCATCATCAGAAAATCTACAAACAACAAATGCTGGAAAGGGTGTGGAGAAAAGGGAACCCTCTTGCACTGTTGGTGGGAATGTATATTGATACAGCCATTATGGAGAACAGTATGGATATTCCTTACAAACCCCAAAATAGAATTACCATATGATCCAGGATATACCCAGAGAAAACCATAATTCAAAAAGACACATGCACCCCAATGTTCATTGCAACAGTATTTACAATAGCCAGGTCATGGAAGCAACCTAAATGCCCATCGACAAATGAATGGATAAAGAAAAAGTGGTAAATATATATAACGGAATATTACTCAGCCATGAAAAGGAGCAAAATTGGGTCATTTGTTGAGACGTGAATGGATCTAGAGAGTGTCATACAGAGTGAACTAAGTCAGAAAGAGAAAAACAAATATCGTATATTAACACATATATGTGGAACCTAGAAAATGGTGCAGATGAACCGGTTTGCATGGCAGAAATTGAGACACAGATGTAGAGAACAAACACATGGACACCAAGGGGGGAAAGCGGTGGGGTGGTGGTGGTAATGGTGTGATGTATTGGGTGATTGGGATTGGCATGTATACACTGATGTGTACAAAATTGATGACTAATAAGAACCTGCTGTATAAAAACATAAATAAAATTAAATTTTAAAAAAAGAAATAACCAAAAGATAATGGGTAGGGCAGTGGTTATAGCTTTTTAATATAACTGGACCTGTAACTACAGTCTTACTCATATACAGTCTAAACCACTTTGGCATTCACATTTTCCCATAAGGAAATTCTGGCATGTAGTTTACCATTTGTTTGTCTTACTAATATTTATTGAGTATATACTATGTATTAGACAGGTTTTGACAGAAGGATTCAGCATGGAGCAAAGCAAATATGTGCATTAGTTTCACATTGCTGCCCTAACAAATAACCACTACAATACACACTTGTTATCTTACTGTTATGGAAGTCAGAAATCTGAAATTAGTTTCACTGGACAAAGCTCAAGGTACTCTCAAGGTGAGCTCTTTCTGCAGACAGGAGGGGAATATCATTTCCTTGCCTTTGGGGGCTTCCATGGGCCACCTGCATTCTTTAGCTCATTGCCTTTTTCTCCATTTGCAAAGCACATCACTTCAACCACTGGTCCTCTCCTTACAACTCCTTTTCCTGACTTTGACTCTCTCCCCTCCCGCTTGTGATTACACTGGGTCCACCTGGATAATCCAGAAAACTCTTCCCATCTCAAGGTCCTAACTTAATCATGTCTTCAAAGGCCCCTTTGCCATGTAAGGGAACACATTTATAGTTTCTGACGAATAGGATGTAGACATTTTTGGGGGTGGGACATTATCCTGTCTCCCACACCAGGTACCTGCTCTAATGAAGCTTACATTCTAAGGGGAAGCCAATAAATGTGAAACCAAGTCAATAAACTGCACAATTTCAGAATGAATATGTACTATGAAAAAATTTTAAAGGGCAGTAGGAGAGTAATTGGTATGGAAAAAATGGCTGTCTTATCTGAGATGGTCAGAGAAAGCCTCTGAGATAGGAGGCTTCAGGTCTAAATGATGAGAGGGAAAGAAAAGAGCTTTCCAGGTAGAAGGAACAGCAAGTGCAAAGGCACAGAATTGGTAACAAGCTTGGGTGTTTTAGGACAGAAAAAGGACCTTTTAGAGGCAAGAGACAGAAAGGCTGGGCCCTGACCAGACAGGTCTCTGTAGGTCATAGTAAAAAGCTTGAATTTTATCCATAATAGAAGACAAAGCAAAGGAGAATTTTAATCAAGAAGAAGGCGTGATATAACTTATCCTTTGCTTAAAAGTGTGGATTACAGAGGGTCAAGCTGGTGGCAGTGAAAGACTGGCTAGGAGGAGAAGTTTCAGTAGCCCAGGTAGGATGCCATGGTGTCTTGGGGAAGATGCTGAGAAATTATTGAAATATATAGAATATCCTCTAAAAGATTTGCATTTAACCCTCTAATTTCTCTAGAAAAATGCAATCTTCACATGCACCAAATTACCACCGTGTCTACTTTGTACATACATAACAGGCACGAGTATTTGGGGATTGTCTGCTAGTTAATTGAGTCTGGCTGTTGATTTGAGGGATATTTGTTTAACTGAGTTGACCAGCTGTTTGGCTGAATTGATTGGATTGATCTGTTGTTTTAGTAGTGTTGAGACAGCTGTCACCATCTCTGGGGTATCCTAGGCTCTCCACTTATATTCCTTTGATATAAAGCCACTTGTAATCATCTTAGTTGATATTTTCTTGGCTACACTGGGAAATGCATCTACCTATCATTTGTACCGATGGTCCTTTGATGTCAAATTGTTTCTGTAGCCGAAACTCTATTGGCTTAGCCATTCTTACTCAGTGTTTGTTTGCCTTCCTTCTTCACCGCCCTGCCCCTGTCTGTCCAGGATGAGGTGGACTTCAGCCAACATTCTGCTCAGAGCATCTTTATTAGCAGTTTTGGAATGAATGGGCCTGTCAAATTTTAAGTAGGTGTTTCATGTTTGTGATTTCTTTTCCTTAGCAAATATTTGTGTCTGGAAATTTTGCTTGCAGTGTACAAAGAAACTTTGTACTCCTGGAGGGGAAAAAAAAGCAAGTCCATCTTTGTTATTTCCTTGGGATAGACAGAAATCCTGAAATGTATCTGGAAGACAATATTCACGCAATTGATCTCATTTATTCACCCAAGTTCATTTGGAGGAGGGTGTGTCAAAATTGGCATAAAAACTGATGCATAAAAATATTCTGTCAAAAAAAAAACTAGTATTTGGGTTTAAAGAGTAAAGTTTTATAAAACTAACGGAGGCAGATTCCAGGACTTCAGAATTTATGTACGCAGGGAAGCTACAGCCTGGATCTAAGCATGAAAGGAAATGTTTTCTTGACATTTATTTTCGAAACAAATCAACACTGGAGGTTGTTTTTTGAGGCACAATTCAATAACTGAGGAAAAAATTGCTTACAAACATCCTCTCCTTTGGTACCTGGAATGCCCTTTCTCTTATGTTTTATTATTTTCTTCAAAATTTAACTGTTCCAGGACTCTTCTCTGATTAACCTCACTTGTGGCAGGGAGGAGTGGAAATCACACCTCACAGGATACTATGGTACAAAAGAAAATAAATACAAAGTCAGGTGGCAGAGGCAGAGTAGGTACTCAAAAATATTATATATTTGTATTTTTTCAATATTGCTTCAGCCTTTTTATAGTTCATTTATTCACTGACAAATTGTTCTTGATGAATGAACCCTAGACTGGAAATAAGAAAACCTCAGCTTTGTTCCAAGCTAGTGGTAGTGTTTGAACATAAACCCAGACCTTTCTACACTCAATTCAGAGGTCACCCATCCCATTTAGCTGCTCATTTATTCAGAAAATATTTACTGAGATTCAATCTGGTTCAAATCAACCTGATTCAGTTCATAAACACAACCTCTGGGAACACAGACCTAAAAGAACTGTCCTGCTCAGTGTTTTAACCACTGAGAAGGAGGTTGCTTTTCCCCTCTGTGGGATGTAAATCGCAACAGATTCCTCCTGCACAGGCCACAGTTCCAACACAGCAGTCAGACAACTGAATCCTATCAATTCTGGATTTTTATGGTGGGTCTTGCCACGAAGAATTTCAACTATCTTATCTTGGTAATATATTTAATATTGCGTAACTTTGTGCTCACGCCAAAATAACCTACAGTTCGAAAATATCAAAAGAAGCTTACATGCACGTGTTTATGCTTAAACATCTTATGAGAAATGGGGCGAGAAATACGTGTTTAAAATATAAACATTTTGACATTAAAATGCACTATCCCTTGAACTAGCATGGATATCATCTTTCCAGATTTACTTAGAAAAACATTAAAAATCAATCCAATAAATTTTCTAGACAGTAGTGTTAAATAATTTATCTTTTGCTTATTTCAGCCTTGTTTTCTCCTTCAAGTTTATATATTTTTATTTTTTATCTTTATTAAATTTTATAATGCTGCATATGTTAATAAACCACATGTTCAATTCTTTTTTCTTCACATCTACTTCGGTTTAGAAGTGATTCAATAAAAATATGAAAAATAATTACAGCATTTTTCTTTAATGCAGCAAACCTTACAGCAAATCAACTCATCTCTATAACGTTGTCTGCCTTTTAGCATTTTCTATGTTAGACTCATTCACATGCTGTCAGGGTTTTATGATAAAAAATAAACATTGTTTTCAACCAATAATTTGAAAATCAGTGGTGCTCGGTCCCTACTTCTGAGTAGAAATTATCTTCCATTTAATAGAGTGCCTAGCATTCTCATGGATCAGAAAAGCCATAACCTCTTATGCTCATAGAAATTTACGAAATGGGAAGCTGCTCTCCCTTGGCTAGCCCACTCTTCCGAGACTGAACTTAGAGCTGCCTGAGACAACGTCTGTGTAACTGATCACATATATTCGAAGCTTCGTACTAATTCACCTTCACCCTCCTGGATCAGCCCAATGATAAAATGGGCTGAGCAGTCAGGTGGTGTGATCCTGAGCACTGAGGCCTTTAAATGGAAGCTCTCAGTGTCTCCCAGGTGTGGTCATCTGTCACTGGGTGTGAACTTGGACTAGACAACATTTCAGGTCCTTGCAAACTTGAAGATGATCTGATTCTATGAGTTCCTCTGCTCCCTTTTTTACCTACTTCTGTTTCACAGCTGTAACAGGGAGAAGATTCATGCAGCAGCTATTCTGTTATGTCTCTGACTTCACTTAAGGACATCCTTGTGGTCAAAACATTTTTATGAGAATATCTGAATATCTTATAGAAAATAAATCTTACTTCCCCAGCTATTCTTTCACACACAACCTCTTTCCCATGGTAGGGCACATCCTACCAGTATCAGGACACTTTCTATTCCTATATACCAAAGTATTTATCCATTTAACAAATGTTTGTTGAGCACGTACTCTATCAAACATTGTGTTGTGTTGGATACTAGGAACTCAGCAGAGATCAAGAGAGACAGGAATCCTGTACCATCGAATTTTCTTTTAATCAGGTTTTTTAGCCAAGTGCGTTTAGTCGTCTGAAAGGTGGTCCCAAAGATATGCCCATATCCTAGTTTCTGGAACCTGTGATTATTATCTTATACGGCAAAAGAGTGACTATCACCTTACATGGCAAAAGGTGTCATTAAATTAAGGATCTTGGGAGGAGGAGTTTTTCCTGGATCTAAATGCAGTCACCTGTATCCTTCTAATAGAGAAGAGAGGAAGTTCAACTCTATACATAGTGGAGAAAACAAGGCGAAGATGGAGCAGAGAGAGATGTGGCCACAAATCAAGGAATGCCAGCCACCACCAAAGCTGGAAGAGGCAAGGGATGGATGGTGCCGTCAAGCTTGCAGAGTGTGGCCCTGTAGATATCCTGATTTTGGATATCTGGCCTCCGGAATGGTGGAAGAATACATTTCTGTTATTTTAAGCCCCTCAGTTTACAGTCATCTGTTACGACAGCTCCCGCTCACCCCACCAAATAGTATAGAAGTTAGGACTTAGGAACCAAAGACTTGGACACTCTGAGCTGTGCAACCTAGTAAATGGATGACTTCAGGCAAATCACGTCATCTCCCTGGCTCTAGATGACTAATCTGTGAAGTGGGAAAACACTGTCTATCTCTATTTAATTGTTGGCTTGAAAGGTACTATGTGTTTGAGTCATAAGTCTAGACCGTAATAAGCATGCAGTAACGGTACACATTTGAACATTATAGCCAGTAGTCTTTTTTCTTAGTTATGAGTTGGTTATTTTATTTGTTAGTCCTTT
Organism: Lagenorhynchus albirostris; assembly: GCF_949774975.1. Classification (NCBI taxonomy): domain Eukaryota; kingdom Metazoa; phylum Chordata; class Mammalia; order Artiodactyla; family Delphinidae; genus Lagenorhynchus; species Lagenorhynchus albirostris. The sequence continues at coordinate 5,837,859 of NC_083099.1, read as the reverse complement.
GCAGTCAGTACAGTATCCCCTTTCCTTCTTTATAAAACAATAATCATAGAGAAAAAAAAGTAAAGATTTGCCTCTGAGGCAAATACTTGAACACATTGATTGTTTTCACTTTTTTTCCCCATTTCTCTTCCAGGCATTATCCATATGCACTCTTTTTTTTAACAGTTTTGTGTCTTGTGTTCTTTTGCACCATTACAAAATATTTCCATATGGGTTTCGTAATGATTACTTATAATGGCTATATAATATGTACTTCTGTTACCATAAAATTATCATGATTTACTTAGCCATGACTTTTTACTTCATATTTGTGAAGTTTTAAGAATTTTAATAATATTATATTGAACATGTGTAGCTTTCCCCCTTTTTTTTCAACACCTTTATTGAGATATAATTCAGATACCATTCAATTCACCTATTCAGTGATTCAGTGCATTCAGTGTTTTTTAATAGATTTGCATAAATTGTAAGTTGACTATATGTCAGTTAAGAAAAAAGAGTGATTACAAAATTCCAAACCTGGAGAAGCTCTCCCCAGTATTCCCCAAGGCTCACACCTGCTGTGCTCGGTAAGGCCAAAATGCTTTGACTCACTCCTGCAAAGAGCTGTCCTTCAGAACTTGGTAAAGAGGAGCACTCCTTGCCACCATCATAGCATTTGTGGTACTCAAGGGCATTTGTCCCAGGGAGCAGTCAAAAGCAACCCATCTGAGTAAGGATCAAATATTAGCTGGTTTTCCCATCTGGAGGTCCAGTGTTAGGAGGAATAGCAGCTAATAATTAAAAAAAAAAAAAAAAAACACTCATGTTAAAACAACAAAGTTAAGTTCTTACTCTTTTTTTTTTTTTTTTTTTGCGGTACGCGGGCCTCTCACTGTTGTGGCCTCTCCCGTTGCGGAGCACAGGCTCCAGACGCGCAGGCTCAGCGGCCATGGCTCAGGGGCCCAGCCGCTCCGCGGCATGTGGGATCTTCCCGGGCCGGGGCACGAATCCATGTCCCCTGCATCAGGAAGTGGACTCTCAACCACAGCGCCACCAGGGAAGCCCAGTTCTTACTCTTAACACACACTTTAGAAAAAATAATACCCATTGCTGGGAAGGTTAAAGTGAAACTAGAATATCACATTATTTAAGGTAGCATCCGTTCAAGAACCCTTTGGGAAAAAATTTGAGCAATAGATATCAAGGGGCATGCTGTAAAAAGATTCTTTTCCTTTGCCTTAATAATGTCTTTGGGATTCTTAGCATAAAGGAATATTTCAAAGATAAAAGCTATACAACCCAACAATTCTCCTCCTAGGTATATACATCCAGGGATATGAAAACCTATGTCCACACAGAAGCCTGTACACAAATGTTCACAGCAGCACTATTGATATAGCCAAAAGGCTGAAACGTGACCAATGCCATCAAATGATGAATAGAAAAACAAAATACGGTATTTACACAAGGGACTATTACTGGGTGATAAAAAGGAATGGATTTTGAATATGTGCTAAAACATGGATGAACCTTGAGGACATTATGCAAGTGCAATCATCCAGACAAAAAAGGACAAATGCAGGATCTACCACTTACGTGAGGCACCTAGAGTAGTCGGATGCCTAGACACAGAAAGTAGAATTGGGGCCGAGATGGGCTGGTTGGATGGGAAACGGGAGTGGCTGAATGGGTGCGGAGTTTCAGTTTGGGAAGGTGGAAACGTTCTGGAGATGGATGGTGGTGATGACTGCACAACATGTGAATGAACTTAATGCCATTGAACTGTACACTTAAAAATGGCTAAAATGGTAAATTTTATGTTATGCATATTTAACAAAATTTTTAAATGGGACCAAACAATCCCAAGGACAGATTTTATGAGTCTATTTATATGAAATGTCCAGAATAGGAATATGGGAAGTGATTGCTAATGGGTATGGAATGATGAAAATATTCTCAAATTGACTGTGGTCATGGTTGCACAACCTAGCCAGCAGTCACTTTAAAAAAAATATAAAAGATATTTATTTTAGAGAATTTCAGTCGAAAATAAGAAAAAGTCATTTTAGTCTACAAATAACAAATGGAGAGGGTGTGAAGAAAAGGGAACCGTCTTACACTGTTGGTAGGAATGTAAGTTGGTGCAGCCACTATGGAAAACAGTATGGAGGATCCTTAAAAAAATAAAAATGGAGTTACCATATGATCCAGCAATCCCACTCCTGGGCATATATCCAGACAAGACTATAATTCAGAAAGATACATGCACCACTATATTCACAGCAGCACTATTCACAGCAGCCAAAACATGGAAACAACCTTAATGTCCATCGACAGATGAATAGATAAAGAAGATGTGGTACATATATACGATGGAATACTACTCAGCCATAAAATGAAATAATGCCACCTGCAGCAACATGGATGTAACTACAGATTATCATACTAAGTGAAGTAAGTCAGACAGAGAAAGACAAATACTATATGATATCACTTATATGTGGAATTTAAAATATGATACAAATGAACATATCTGTGAAACAGAAACAGAATCACGGACATAGAGAACAGACTGGTGGTTGCCGAGGGGGAGGGATGGATTGGGGAGTTTGGGATTAGCAGATGCAAACTATTATATATAGAAAGGTCCTCGTGTACAGCACAGGGAACTATATTCAATATCCTGTGATAAACCATAATGGAAAAGAATATGAAAAAGAATGTATATACTATATATATGTATAACTGAGTCATTTTGCTGTACAGCAGTAATTAACACAACACTGTAAATCAACTATACTTCAATTAAAAAGAAAAGGTCATTTTAGAATTACTTTAGTGGTGATAATGAAATTAATACACACAAAATCTTTTATCTATTTGTGACCTTTGTTAGTCATAACAACAGAATAAAAAGAAGCCAGTAAAGGAAAGGAGGATACAGTTCTTCTATAACATCACTCTTATTGTATTTCATACACATATAGCTGCCTAAAGTGGATACCGCTGTTTCGTTACCAGACATCTATCCCCTTCTCTTTCTTTCTGAAGTAACCTAGTTATGTTCAAATAGGTACACAGCCCATGAGACTCAGAGCTGACTTTACCTCCTCCTCCTGAGCTTCAAGTCCAAGTACCAAAACTCCATCCTTTGCACAAAGGATTGGCTTGGGAGTGGATTCATGTCACGATATGACCAATGGGACACAAAAGACCTGTTTGTTGAGGGCTCCTTAGAAAGTTCTTTTTTGTTTACCTGGGAAAGACAGTAGGAGAATTATCTTTCTTCTACTCAGTGTGAATAAGGAAGAATGCTACTTTTGCCATCCTATGGCATTTTAGGAGTAAGGTAGCACTTTGGACTACAGAATGGAGAGATGGTTGATGATTCCAGCACTGACCTTTGCAATCAACCAACACTGAGCTCCACCCTACATTTGCATTCCCAGCTAAGCAAGCCAATAAAAACGTTAATTTTTTAAAAGGCAATTTTGTATTATATTTTATGTTATATATCCTGAGTGACAGACTTAGCCTAGAAAATGCTAAATAAATGGCCCTACATAAATTCACTCACAGAGAGTCATGGCTTTAAATAAACACTCCTTTAGTGCAATTTAGTTATTATTTAAATTCCAATCTAATAAAGGTAGTGTCATATGTGACATCTGACGAGAAAACGATTCTCAACAGCTAAGAAGTAAAGATAAAATGTAGTGAGGGTATCTATAGCTTGCATATTTGTTTAGGTTTGGAGGAAAAGAAGCAAAAAGACTTGTTGTTTTTTGTACTAAATAGATTCTACGTGACTATATAGCAAGTGGTTCTTGTTCCTTCATTGTAAAATTTTCTTTGAACAGTTTTCCCTCTAGAAAGTTATTATAATAACATGTTTCCTCCAAAATTCTCTAGTTGGATAATGCTCCCTGCTGAACGACTCCTAGCCCGCTCAGGAATGTGGTAAACACAATGTGATTTGGAGGGTGGATCAAAGTGAAATTATTTTTTTTAAATACCTAAACCAATACATATGTTCAGTAGGGTCAAATACACGAGAAATAAATATTAGCATAAGGCCTAATAGGAAAAACTAAAAAAAAAAAAATCATGGGAAAAGAAGCATGCAGCCCAGAAGAGGGAAGGTTGTATATGTTACTTGGAAAGGTTCTTGGTAACCAGAAATTATACTTGACACTATATTGTGATAAGGAGAAAAGACTTGTTTTCTCTTCTTCCACTCCTAGTAATGGTGTGTCATTTCCAGAAAACAATTAAAAATTCTTCCAATGATTGTGCCTAACAATGATTCCAATGATTGTTCCTAAAAATTCTTCCAATGGTTGTTCCAATGATCATTCTAACAATGATTGTTCCTGTAACCAAATGTGTCTTTCAGGATCTCTTTGGTATACTGAGATTATATTCCGTAATACCTCAGACTGTTGTAGAAGCAAAGCACATGAATGGATTCTGAATATGACTTTAAAATAACTCATGGGGTGGATTGGTAGCACCTTTTTTTTAAAAAAATATATTTATTTTACTTATTTATTTTTGGCTGTGTTGGGTCTTCGGTGCTGCGCGCGGGCTTTCTCTAGTTGAGGCCAGCGGGGGTTACCCCTCGTTGCGCTGCACGGGCTTCTCATTGCGGTGGCTTCTCTTGCTGCAAAGCACAGGCTGTAGGTGCCCGGGCTTCCGTGGTTGTGGCTTGTGTGCTCTAGAGCTCAGGCTCAGTAGTTGTGGTGCAAGGGCTTAGTGGCTCTGCAGCATGGGGGTTCTTCCCAGACCAGGGCTTGAACTCGTGTCCCGTGCATTGGCAGGCGGATTCTTAACAATCGCGCCACCAGGGAAGCCCAGGAGCACCTTTTAAGTTAGGGTGGGAAGAGGGAGTTTGGAGCTTGGGAAGCCCAGGCAGGAAAGGAAAGATGTGTCTAGTCTTTTTATTTATATCTTTATTTATCTATTGTCAATGACACTGTCACAATAAGATCTTCTGTTAATTGCTGATGATGGAAGCTAATAGGAAAGAAAAAGTTATTCTTTAGGGTTAAAGTTGTTAGTTCTTTGCTATTCCAGCTCTTCAGAAAGAGCTCTGATCCATCAAAAAAAAAGGTATTTAGAAGAGGTACCGAGAGAGAAACATACAGAAGGCGTTTTTCGAGTCACTTCTTCAGTTTTTATCATCAGGCGTTTACTCCGTGATTTACCCCCTCTTGTCCTCTCTCATTGCTCTCATCTCTTCCCAACCAATTTTAGGACTTAAACACCTTTACACTTCTCCATATTAGATGAACAAGCTGTGCGGACTCTGAGGATGAGGTGGAGAAGGTCAGCTAGGTGCTTTTATTTACGGATTCACAAATACCGCCACGGGATATAACGCATGACAGCAACCTACAGAGAAAATGCTCAAATCTGCATTCTAGACCCAGAGTTGACACCCTTTTGCTGTAAAGAGCCATATAGAAAACCTTTCCGATTTTGCATACAACCTCCATCACATCTACTCAACTCTGCTGTTATAGTGAACAAAGTGGCCTTAGACAATACATAAATGGAGAAGCGTTTCTTTATGGTCCCCATAAAACTTTATTTATGGACACTGAAAGGTGAATTGCATATAATTTCCACATATTGTGAAATATTATGCTTTGGGCTTCAACCATTTAAAAACTGTAAAAACCATTCTTAGCTCACAGGTATACAAAACACATCACAGACAGTCTTTGCCCCCAGGCCATGGGTTGCTGACCCTGTTCGGGATCCCCCCCTCTTAAATACGTTAGAATGGTGAAAAACAGGAAACATCACCCATCCTATTCTGGGATTCTTCCTCTTCCCACTTCTTGAGCCGATCATAGCACCTTTGTACATGGCAGTAAGAGAAATCTTAGGTAGGGACATGAAACTTGTCTGAAGAGCACATTGTCACGATTTTATGAAAGGGGTGTAAAAAATTCAAAGTACTCATCTTTACAGCTCTATAAAATATAAAGCCTTTCACACGTCACATACACTGGAGTGACAGAAACAAAAGTTCAATAAAAGTGAAGGGAAACTTTTTTTTCATGTTTTATTGTCAGATTTCTTCCTACAGGCCTTCTTCTTTCAGTCTCTAATTTAGAGACATATGTTCTAGCTATTGAAAGACTTTGGCTTCATTCAGTCTCCTACTGGTGTATAAAAAACACTCTAAATGTAATGTCTTCAAACGACAGCCATTTTTTATGTCTACAATATGGCGGGTTCGCTGTGGAGTTCTTCTGCCGGTCTCTCCTGAGCTCACTCATGTCACTGTGTTCAGCTGGTGGGTAGATAGAAGCCTGGGCTCGCCTGGGATGATTGGGGTGGCTAGGTCTCTCTCTCCCCATCCTAGGCTTCTTCATGGAATGGATAGCTCAGGACAGCATTCCAGGTGAGCCCAGATGGAAACTGCAAAGCCTCTTGAAGCTCAGGTTCCAGAATTTTCATGATATTCTTTCATTTCCTCCACATTCTATTGTTCAAAGCAAGTCAGAACACCAGCCTAGATTCAACAGGGTTTTTGTAGCCACTGAGCAATCTACCATATCACACATCTCAGGGCTTGTGGAAGCTATGGGTGCAAATTATGCCTTTTATGTTGAATCATTTTGATTTTCGTAACTGCATATTAAGAGAAACAACTTTAATGACATGGTTACAAAGCTTACTGATGAGCTTTCAAGCGGACCACAGATGAAGACCATTTACAAGACTAGACATTGTCATAAAATTGGTTTGTCTTGGCTCTTGTCATTTTGGTAAAAAGGAAAACTCAGAGAGATTGCCTGTTGAGACAATGCAGAGGATGGGCATGAAGGAAATGCTACTGGGAACCTCAGCCATGTCAGGGAAAGGCTTCGGGCCAGGTACTTGAAGGATTTGGGAGAATGGAAACCACGTATGGTAGAGATTGCAAAGACAGAGAACATGGGATCTCTTTGGTCATGGTCACAGTCAGAACTGTGGATCAGGAAGAGGTTCCAGAAGTCGTCCTAGTGAACTTAGGCATGAGTCAATAATAAAGTGGCCATCCTTCCTTGTTAGAGTGTTTTTAGTTCAGGTTTGAGACCTTCTTTGTTGAGAATATCACACCAGCCCTTTACCATACTGGAAAACACATTTTCAAAGGTCACTAGGAAACCATTGGGGCTCTGAGTTTCCACAGTTCGAGGGATGGGGAGAAGAGATGCAGCAAAGAATGGTACTGCTGCAGGATGGCACACTGACCCTAGCCATCACGACCTGATGCTCAAGTCAGTCCCACCCAGAAACCTGCCAACGGTACTAACAATAGCCTTTTTCTTCAAACCTAAGATGCTATCTATTGTAAGTTGAATCCTGATTTATATACCATTCAGTAACTATAAGATGCCACCTGTAGGATGTATCCTGATTGATTTCAAAGATAAGTTGTGAGTAAACACACTTTTTAGAGCTGATGGAATTTGGTCATAATAATAACAAATAAAAACATAAACTAAATAATGAGCACAGGAACCTGCTAAGCACTTTGCATATTTTTTCTGTCAATGCTTAACAGTCTATGAGAGACTTTCCATTATTCTAATTCCTAGTGTATGGACAAGGCAACTGAAGCTGAAGAGATTAGGTCACCTTATTCAAGGTCAGATGGCCAGTAAATGCAAAGCCAAGATTCTACCCTTGGTCTTTCTAACTCCAAAACCTGGCCTCTTAATCACTAAGCTCTATGGCGTTTTCTGCAAGTTGGTCATGGACATGTAGCAAGATGTGGCTCAGTAACCGTCACAAGAACAAACAAAACAAATGAAGACTTCAAAGACCTAAAATTAAAACAGAATGGAGAAATACCGCAGGCCAATGGGATCACTTTCACTTTTCCATCTATCAGAGGGCAAAAGAAAGAGTTTGATCATTACACAGAATGCAGCGTTCACTCTACTGCCAGACATCTTCATAAAGACATTTTATTCCTTCCTTTTTTTCCTTTTCTTATGCTTGCTCAAGTCTGAGCACTGCTCTCTAGTAGGTAGTGCTCACACTTCAGCAAGCATATGAATTTGTATACACAATCCTAAAATTTCTATACTTTATGAGCAACTTTGGAAACTTTCAAGAAAAGTTTTGTCTTCAGCCAATGTTGGTGCACAAATGTCTTGGGGATTTCATAGCTCTTCACAGGGGTACCACTGCTTAAGCAAGAAAGTACCCAGCAGAGGATACTCTTCTGTATTTGGTGATGTGCCATCTAATTCTAATATTCTACCATTACTTATCTAGATATTAATTTGGGGAATGTGATGGGACCGATTACTTTTTCACCTATTCAACAGAGTTTGATCAATCACCCCTTATGTCAGATATTACATCTATATACCATGCTGGGGATGCTGAGATAAAATATATAGTCCCTTGTTTCAAAGAGTTCATGGTCTGCAAGAAACCAAGAGTTGAATAAATGGCTGTGACTGAGGTCTGCTCAGGATAACTAGGCAGCACAGGTGATGGACACATAGCCCAGCTGGGTTGACCAATTTAGCTTCCTGATAAGCTGAGGCTCCTGTTGAATATTTTAAGAATGTCAGAATTAGACAAGATAGATGATGATGAATGGCTTGCGAAGAAGAGAGGAAAAGCAGGTCAAAGGAAAGGAGGCAAGAACATTCAAGAGCAAGGATGGTACCATCTCTTCATTTTACTATGCAGTTGGTGTTTTCCACCACCCATCAATGTAACAGCCCCAGCTCACTCTTTTCAATAGCTACATGGGAATCCTAGGACCAGCTACGTGGGTATCCCACATATTCAGTCAACTATCCCTCTACTGATGGACTTTCAGATTATCTCCAGGGTTTTGCTACTAAAAACAGTGCGGCTGTAAACATTCATTTATGTATAACTGTAGGCTTAGGTATTTGATTTCTCCCAAGATCAATTCCCAAATTGACACTGTTGAATCAAAGGGTATTACATTTTTTAAAAAATGCCAGACTACTGTATCAATTTATCTTCTCACCTAGCAGTGTAGGTTGCAAATCTTAATAATTTTTGCTAATTTGAAAAGCCCAATGATAACTCTTCATTGTAATTCTTACTATCCTGACCATTGATGAAGTTGAAAATGTTTCCTTTTCTGTGATTACCCTGTTTATATCCACTGAACATTTTCCACATTGTCTTCTTCCTGTCGTTTTTAGGGGTTCTTTTCAATACTTAGGTTATTAACAAATTTTCATTCAAATTATGCACACTTGTCCTCCACTTTGTCTTGACTTTTGCATCATGACTTTGACTTTGCTGACTTCATTTATGATGTATTTTGTTATAATATTTTTAATTTTTGTAAATTCCTATGCATTTTTCTTTACTTTTATACAGTTTTCAGTTTCTGATCTTCCTTGAGAAAGTCTCCCATACCTTGATGACGCACAAATATTAATTGAAAATTTATTCTAATACTTTCACTATTTCTAAAGTTTAGATCTTTTGTACACCTTAAAAATACATATCTTCTTTCAGATACAAGAAACACAGAGAGATAAGTGGTTTTGATATGAATAATAATTAAATAAATAATCTTTCTCACCAGTATAGGTCAAGTGGGACCCCCTTCTACTTTGTTCTGAGGCCCAGGCTGACAAAATAGCCTCTCTCTGGAACAACGGGACTCGAATCTGAAATACTACTCATCTGGGACTGATGGGCAAATAGGGAGTCGGGAGGACGGAGTAAGACAGGAAGGAGACTGAATGTTATCCCAAATTCGGATCCCTATCAGATCTGATTCTTTTTGCTTCTCTTCACTTTCCTCTGCCTTATTCCCAGCAGTTTCAATTGAATTTGATCCATTTTTGAAAAGCCAGGCAGTGATTGTCAGGCATGAAAGAAAAGTTCAAATTCAATTTGCTCAACCCCTTTGGCGCCATGGTGGATGATTATGGCGATGTTTCTTTCTATTGATGCTGTAATTAGATCTTTGGAATGGTTGCTTGTATATTAGTCCGAGGATGTGAATTTACATCCAAAGGGTTGTTTTACAGTTGTAAAACTTTGAAAGTGGAATGAAAGTCTTTTCTTGTTTAATTCAGCCACAGAGTCGATCCATCACATTTCGGATGCCAAAATGGTGCAGAAATATAGTACTTTTCAGCTTTGGTTACTTCTATATTTGATCTGCTGTCAAACAGCCGTTAAGCTGATGCAGGAGGATTATTTTGATAAGGCCATTTCTAAAGAGAGAATCCAAAACAAGAACATTATGGTCTTCCCCATTAATGTCAAATAAATTGTATTCGGCCAGACATGGTTGGGGCATTTCTGAAAATCTGTTCTCTTTCAAATTGCACTACGTTCTATTTTCTGAAGAATGCTTGGTTCTTGTTTGAAATATTTAGAATAAAAGCTTTTAAGAACAGTTTCTTTAGAAGCTGGGTTGGCTTTTATTGGAAACTGTGGTTTATCCTAGAAAGTAGTTCCCGGATAATGGCTAGAGAATGGTCGTGGTCCTATTTCAGAACAAGCTGAACAGGACCACCCCTGTGTGGGAAGCTCTGAAGAGTTAGAAGACGGTGTAAAGATGCTGAGCTCTTGGATGTGGGGAAGAAGGCTTTAGAACCAGCAGGTGGAAGTGCTCAGGAGATCAACCTTAGTTCCTTTATGACTTAGTTCCTTTATCACTTTGCCCTTTGCTCGGGGTCTTAAAATGGGCCTAGTCCAAAAGGTCACCAATGTGGCATTAGTGGCTCAGGAATTATCTTGGCCATTTGAGTTACCCCTGAGGCTATATTTCAGCCCAGGAGAAATGTCAGCCCATTATTTTAGAAAAGTGCGTTCTGGGGCTGCAAAGCCATTTATATTTCATATGCTTTTGGCCCAAGTGAGGGAGAAGTAGAGTCTGATCCAAGGGTGGTAACAATTGAAAATATTAATTTGTTAATTCAACTAAAATTGACTGAACCTTTAAAATATACAGGGCCTTGTACTAGGCACTGCAGAAAAAACCAAGGAGTTCCCTATTAGTGGGTGCACATTAAAGTCAGAGTGTGGTAAAGAGGAATAACCAAAGAATTAGCAATTTTGCAAAGGAAAGAAATCCCAGCATATGGTGAATTCTTAACGAAAGAGTTATTCCATACAAACTTTGAGAGGCAGAAACATTTCCAAGGGTCCCAGATGGAGACAGGAGGACGGGTCCCTCCAAGGTGCGAGGAGCATATTCATTCTAACTTTGACTCTAGTGAGAACCAACTCCATTCATAGCACCATGCTTCCTGCTGGGGAACAAAGTAGAAACGGGCACGGATTGTGCAGGAATGAACTCCAGTAGCAAGGTAAGATATACTGATAAATAAATATAATACAAAATTGAAAGAAATGCATTACACATGACATATAGAGCCTTGCTCTGGGAATTGTGTTGGAATTTAGAGAGATGATATTCAGCCTAACAGGAGGCCACAGACTAGGGATTTGGAGAAACAGGTCCACCTTACAGCATTTTCACTACGTTACCTAATTGTAATCTGGAAAGAACCATGAGAGGTAGAGGATACAAGAAAGGCTAAGATCTATGATCCCTATTTTACAGATGAGAAAACTTGGGTCAAGAGAGGAGAGTTTTGTTTCCTATTGACATATACACACTACTAAATATAAAATAACCAACAAGGACCTACTGTAGAGCACAGGGAACTGTGCTCATAATAACCTAAGTGGGAAAAGAATCTGAAAAATAATGGATACATGTATATGTTTAACTGAATCACTTTGCTGAAACTAACACAGCATTGTTAATCAACTATACTCCAATATAAAATGAAACTTAAAAAAAAAGAGTAGAGTTTTTTGTTATTTTTTGTTGTAGTTTTGTTTCGCTTCTCAACATGTAGTTTCTGAAGAATGTTTTTGCTAAAGGGAATTCATCTTGAGTTGGGACTTAATTTATTCTAGTTCATCAGCTGATGGGACATTGTGGATGATGCTTTCTTGGCTTTCTTAGCATTTTTGATTAGCAACCTGGATGCTGAATTTGTCTGAAGTGGGTGGGTAATAAAGCTTGCCCTATTAACAAAATCAAATGCAAAAGCCCTTTCAAAATGAGAAATCACCACACAAAATAAGGCATTAAGTTTTTTTTTTCTTTTTTTTTTGCGGTACGCGGGCCGCTCACTGTTGTGGCCTCTCCCATTGCGGAGCACTGGCTCCGGAAGCGCAGGCTCAGCAGCCATGGCTCACGGGCCCAGCCGCTCCGCGGCATGTGGGATCTTCCCGGACCGGGGCACAAACCCGCGTCCCCTGCATCGGCAGGCGGACTCCCAACCACTGCGCCACCAGGGAAGCCCCAAGGCATTAAGCTTTGCACGGTGAACTTTCAGTCCACATTTTCAGTGCCATCACATCATTTTTAAAATTCATCTCTGTGAAAGATGCTAAAAGTCTGAAATATTGAGGTCTATGAGAAATTCGTCACAATCAGCAAAATTGTTCACCACATTGTTTGCCTTCTACTTGGAGCTGGTATTTTCATTGAGCTTTGAAAGGCAAAAAAGATCAATTTTACTGTAATTTTACAGAGCTGCCTTGTTCAACCTCATGCACAAACATCAGTGTACAGCACCCCTGTGACTATCCTGAGATAATTTAAGGGATCCTGATGGACTTTAGAACTGGTTTTACAGACATTGGTTTCACCTCTGATGTTTGATGTACTGCTAAACCATGAACAGAGCAAACAACAATGAGAAAGAAACAGAATTTGCTAATCTCCGACATAGGCTTTCATGTTACTTTGCAACTCCTTTCTTCCAGAGAATCACTTAGACTTAACACGGATGGAGGCAGTATTAGTTATTTACTCTCCAGTCCAGTTCTATGAATGTCAGATCATGGGTTGCATATACGTCCTGCACATTTGCTGTCTGTAATACATTAGAGCTTCCTGAGATTAAAAATAGAGGGCAAGAAGAGTGTGGAGATTTCAATTTGCTTAGTGGCAGAATTTTCTGCACGGATGTGACTTCTGGTGTTATGAAATATAAGAGGGATGATAATTTTGGTTGTGGCCTGAATTCATGCATAAATGTACCAAGGAGACAGTAGCTCCTACACCAGCGTTATGATGGTTTCTCTTTCTTCTCCATCTTCTTCTCTTTCTTCTTTAAATCCCTATTCAGTTAGGAAATCTACTCTCTGAACTGATATGGAGAGCTTTCTAAGCAAAAATAACTTTTTTCAGTGTCAAATTTTAGAAAGATGAAATGAACAAACCATGCCAGTTTCCATTCATTCAGTAAACCTTTCAGCATTACAATCTCTCCCAAGGAAGGACATTTTTTTACAGTCCTGTAAGTGCTTTCTGATGTATAATATACCCCCTGAAAAGACCTGAATAACCTCAGCCGCATTTGCCATATTATAACACCAGGATGTTCAGTGAGAGGGCTTAGAAGACTTGATTTTTGTGGTTAATGAGTGCTCCTAAGAATCAACGTCTTTGACTTTTAAAGGAGAGCTTGACTGCAATTTCTCCATCAATGTCAGGTTAAGAAGACACACCTGAATATAGGAAAATATCTGAAGATTCACATAAAACAGACCACCAGAGGAAAAATTAATTAATTGTATTGATAATGACCATGAAACAACTCTATACAATGCCTAAAGTAGCCAAAGCATATGCCAGAGCCGATAACCATACTGCAGTTCTGATTTCTGGGGAGTCCGCTAGTAACACAGAGAGAAAAATTCTGCTCCAAAGTCAGAATGAACATGTAGGCCATTTCAACCTGGGCCATGGGAGTTGGGAGAAAAACTGCACATTAGCCTTTGTTAGGGAATGGCTTCCTAGGTATAACTGTACAGCTGGAAAAACTGAGGCCAAGGATGGTAGGGTGGAGGAGTTGGAAAAAGTATTTGAGAAGTGATTCTCAGTTCTGGAGGTCTCTAGAGGCTTAAATCTAATTAGTACATCCTATACCTTTTCACCTGTACATTTCTGCCCAATCCTGGAACAGGTGATAAGCCAAATTATTTAAAGTTTCTCAGTGTTGGGGTAGGATTTTCCAGATTTAAAAAGCACTTTCCCATAAACCCTTATTATCATCCCTCTTATATTTCATGACACCAGAAGTCATATCCGTGCAGAAAATTCTGCCACTAAGCAAACTGAAATCTCCACACTCTTTTCCCCCTCTATTTTTAATCTCAGGAAGCTCTAATGTATTACAGACAGCAAATGCACAGGATGTATAGTGAGAAAATTACTGACATTAAATTGTGTGTGCTCTCTTGCACTTTTGTCTTTGAATTCAAACAGGTGGCAAGAGTTTGCAATGTACTGCTTTAGGGCTTTCTGCCATGGTGGAGAGATGAAGCAACCTTTTCCTTGCAGGAGATCATTGAGAAACTTGACATGTTTCTGGAAGGGCAGGAAGCAGCAGAGTACCCTTGTGATGTAGGGGAGATCTAAGAGAATGGAGAGTGGCTGAGATTCCTCTGGGTTCCGGGGTCTCGTTCCCAGGCCTTACCCATCCATCCCCAACACACACCTCAAGTTGGGAGAGTAAGATGGGAAAGGCAGCAAGGAGTGGCTGAGTGGTACCCCAATCACATCCCAAAGCCATGCACACTGCACACTGAGATAGTGGCTGTCCTGGTAGAAACCCATAATATCGATGACTTATTACTGCTGTACTTGGTTTTCACAACCCTATGGATGTATGACTTAAAGATCACATGACTAGTTGAATGTAAAGCAAAAGCAAGAGTCCAGATCTCAAGCCCCACCCAGATTCCTTTCTGTTACAGGCTCCAACCTCAGCATTGCAGATGAAGCTAATTCTAAATTCTAATCTCACATCAGCTGTCACAGATTTCACCTCTGGAAATCCAACTGCGAAAGCCATTTTCATCAGTAGAAACAAGGAAGAATTTACATTTTTATGATTCATTTCCCAGAGACCCTGAAAGAATAGAAAAGCTATACATGCAAAGGGTTTTTCAGTTGTTTGGAGGCATTCCATTATCTATATTCAAAACAGTTGCTGCTGGGGTGCCTTTGCCTTGAAGGGATTGAGAATCAGGTAAGAAGGCATCTATGACTTATAATCACAATTTCAAAAAAACAGTAATATTTTAAAGGTATCCATTGATAATGCTGAATCAGTTAAGTAAAAGATTGCATCTGTCTTGCTTCTGACAGGAATAATAGCAAACATTTTAATAATCCAATTGCTAAAGATCTGGATCTTTATTAAGCTCTTAACATATTTTAGATAACTAGGGAAAAAAGTTACATAATGAATATAGTTTGTTGAATATAATAATGCTTTTGCAGTTTTCCCCCTCTTTTTTGTATGTCAGTGTCAATTTAGAATTTTGTGAAGTGCATAGTCAGTCCAGTCATGATATAGAACATTTCTATCTCCCACAGTAAGTTCTTTCTTGTTCACTTGCAATCATTCTTCTTCCCTACCCTTGGCCTTGACAACCAATGATTATTTTTCTTTTCTTTCTTTTCATTTTATTTTGATAAGAACACTTAACATGAGATATATCCTCTTATCAGATTTTAAGTGTATAATGCAAACTGTAAGCACAATATCGTCCAGATCACTAGAATTTATTCATCTTGCAGCACTGAAACTTCATACCTGTTGATTATCAGCTGTTTCCTCTCCCCTCAGTCCCTGGCAACCACTACTACATTCTCTGCTTCCATGAGTTTGACTCTTAGATATCTCATATACCTGGAATCTTGCAGTCTTGCTGTAACAGGCTTATTTCACTGAACACAATGTCTTCAAGGTTCATCCATGTTGTCACATATTGAAAGATTTCTTTCTATTTTAAGGCTGAATTATATTGCATTGCATGTATGTAGCACGTTTTCTTTATCCATTCGTCTGTTGATGGGCATTTAGATTGCTTGTACATCTTGACTATTGTGAATAGTGCTGCAATGAACATGGGAGTGTTAACATCTCTTTGAGACGCTGATTTCCATTCTTTTGGATAAATACACAGAAGTGGGATTTTTAGAGTACATGGTAGAAAATAACAAAGATCAGAGATAAAATAGAGAAGAGAGAACTCACATGATCATCTTAATAGGTGCAGAAAAATCATTTGATATAATTCAACATCTTTTCATGATAAAACTCTTAAAAAACTAGGAATAGAGGGAAATTACTTCAATATAATAAAGGTCATAGTTAAAAAGTCCACAGCTAATATCATATTCAATGGTGAAAAACTGAAAACTTTTCCTCTAAGATGAGGAACAATGCAAGGATGTTCACTGTTGGCACTTCTATTCAACATAGTACTGGAAGTCCTAGCCTGAGCAATTAGGCAAGAAAAATAAATAAAATACATCCAAATCAGAAAGGAAGAAATAAAATTGTTATTTTTTGCATATGACTGGCTCTTATATATAGAAAGCCCTAAGGACTCCACAATCTCTCTCTCTCACACACACACACACACACACAACACTGTTAGACTAATAAAAGAATTCAGTAACATTGCAGGATACAAAATCAACATACAAAAATCATTTGTGTTCTATACACTAAAAACTATCTGAAAATGAAATTAAGAAAACAATCTAATGTACATAATAGCATAAAAAGAATAAAATACTTAGAAATAAACTTAACTAAGGAGGTGAAACACTTGTGCATTGAAAAGTACAAAATATTGATGAAAGAAATTAGAATGCAAATAAATGGAAAGATATGCTGTGCTCATGGATTGGAAGACTTAATATACTTAATATTGTTAAATTGTCCACACTACCCAAAGCTAACTACAGATTCAATGTAATTATTATCAAAACGTCAGTGGCAATTTTTTAGAAAAAAAAATTCCTAAAATTCCTATGGAATCACAAAAGGTCCTGAAGAGTGAAAACAATCTAGAGAAAGAACAAAGTTAAAGGCCTTGTACTTTATGACTCAAAACATATTACAAAGCTACAGTAATCTAAACATTATGATAATGGCAGAAAGAAAGATATGTAGACAAATGGAACAGAATAGAGTCCAGAAATAAATCCACGCATACAGAGTCAACGGATCTGCAACAAGCATGTCAAGAATACACAACAGGAAAAGGATAGTCGTTCAACAAATGCTGTTGGGAAAACTGTATACCCACTCTCAAAATAATGAAACTGGACCCTCATCTTAACATCATACACAAAAATCAACTCAAAAATAGATTGAAGATTTAGATATAAGATGTGAAACTATAAAACACTTAGAAAAAAATCATAGGTAAATACCTTCATGACACTTGTCTTGGCAAAGATTTCATGAATATAATACCAATAGCACAAGCAACAAACGCAAAGATAGATAAGTGATTTGTTTTCTATGACTCTTATTTTGCCATTTCTCTCTATATTTGCATTATAAATGGAATAATACAGGATGCACTTTTACTGTGTCTGACTTCTTTGACTTAGCATAATGCTTTTGATATTCACTCATATTGTTCCAAGTATCCATTGTTTATACCTTTTAGGACTGAGTACTATTCCATTGAAAGGATATACCAAATTTGTTTATCCATTTGATATTTGTGGTGTTTATCCATTAGATACTTGGGTTGTTTCCAAATTAGTATTATTATGAAAAAAGCTTCTATGAATATTTATATACAAATTTTTGTGTAGACACAGGTATTCATTTCTCTTAAATGACAAAAGTAATACTGCTGTGCCAAATAGTAAGTATATGTTTAAATTTAGAAGAAACTAAAAAAATGAAGTGACTGCACAATTTTATAATTCTGGAAGCAATATATGAGAATTCTTGTTTCTCCACATATTTGCCAACACTTTGTATTATCATTTTCTTAATTTTAATTATTCTAGAGTGTGGATAATGGTATCTGATTTTTAGTTTATAATTCATTTATACCTAGTGATTAATGACGTTGAAGATTTTTTATATAATTATTAGCCACCCATATATCTGCTAAAATGTCTGCTTAAATAGTTTGATCATTTTTTAAGTGGGTTTTTTGTCTTCTTATTACAAAGTTGTGAAAGGCGCCTTTCATGCCATACAGATTGGGAGGAAATAAGTAAAACTATTTTATTCTAAGATAATTTGATCACCTATGTAGAAAATACTAAATAATTTTTTAAATTAACTACTAGAACTAATGAGAGAATTTAGTAAAATTGTAGGGTTTTGTTGATATACAAAACTCAATTATATTTCTCTATATGAATATGAACAAATAAATTGGTAATAATGCATAAAACTATCATTTACTAAGGTATAAAATTTTAAAAATACTTAAGTATAAAATTAACAAAATGTACACAATATCCATACACTGAAAGCTACAAAATATTGCTGAGAGAATATTTCTAATATACCAGTTAATAAAGAAATATACTTGTCCATGGATCTAAGACTCAAAATTGTTAAGATGTCAGTTCTCCTCACAATGACCTATGGGCTCAGAGTAACCCAAATTAATATCCCAGTAGGCTTTTTTAGACATACAAGATATATATAAATATAGTAATATATAATATATAAATTAAAATATATATCATATATAAGTGGAAAGGACCTAAAATATTCAAAACAATTGGTAAAAAAAGAAGAACAATACCATAAGACTCATATTTCATGGTTTCAAGGATTATTATTGTAAAGCTATAGCAATAAAGACACTGTGATACTGGGTTGAAATATACATATGGATGAATGGAACATTATAAACAGTCCAAAAATACACCCATACATACATGGCCAATTTATTTTTGTCAAGGTGCCAAGGCAATTGAATAGCCAAAAGATAATCATTTCAACTAATGGTGCTGGAATAACTGTGTAACAATATGCAAAACATATATACGTTAGACAAATGAAACTCAACCCTTACATCACACCATACACAAACACTGAAAAATAATTATAGGCTTAAATGTAAGAGATAAAATTATAAAACTTCTGTAATATAAAAGAGGAGAAGTTATTAGTGACCTAAAGTTAGGTGAAGATTTTTTAAATAGAGTATAGAAAGCACAAACTATAGAAAAATTTAATGCATTGGATTTTATCAAAGTTAAAAGTTTGTTTCTTCAAAAGGAACTGTTAAGAAAATGAAAAAGCAAAGAATAGCTTTTTAAAAACATTGGTCCATATAAATAGTGGAGAGAATAAAGTAAATGGACTCTGGCTGGTGAAATTTAGGGAAATCCTACTAAAGGTTGAATTTGATTCTTAGGTTGCTAGATAGTTTGATTCATCTTGTGGTCCTACGTAATGAACACATTTTCACCTGACTTCTCTCTTCCTTCTACTGTTTTTCCATATATTTGTGCACAACTATTAGGATCCTGCAGTAAAAGCAAAGACACATTTCTCAGGCATTGTGTTTGGATTTTAGGGGGGAAATCCCTGCCACATGTGAAGTAGGAGTCTTGGACTAGAAGTATATTTGATTATGCCTTCTGAGAGCTACTTATACCTCAACCTTTCATGATCCCTGTGTCCAATGTGAATAGCAGAGACTTGGACAGATTATCACAGTCATGATGGTTCTGATCCAGATCAATCCTGCTTAACAACAAACAAAAATAAATTGATAATAGCTTTTGTTTCTTTTTGGCTACTTTTCTCCATGACCGGATCTCACATGAAAATAAATTTGAGAATAATTATTTGACATTCAAAAGATGAAAAGACCTTTCAAATAGTTTTCAAGTATCATTTTAAATGTTTTTTATTCTTTTCTGAATTCTAGATATTGCCCATAGAAAAAAAACATTTTTTGGGGGAAAATTTTTTTTTAAAGCATTGAAGTCAGTGTAAAGTGGGTTTATTTTGGACTTATCAATAGGGATTAGCATTTAAAGTACCAACAGGATGTTGCTATCTTATTTTAAGAATCTGTTCCCACATTGGGTACCCAGAGTATTGTATTTTAATCAAGTTGTGGAGTAGCTGGCTAAAAATGTTCCAAAGTCACATACACTCAATCACTAAATGAGTTAGAAACCTTGAAAACTGACTGGTTGTTAGCCTAGAAATTTCAAAGCTCCCTTTATCATTAATTATATAGCTTCTCTTTTCCACCAGAAAACAGAACATAATGAACAATACTGCATTTACTAAACTTATGATCATTTTCTCTTGCCTGAAGTGGACTCTAAAAATGCCAACAGACATCACATCTTCTTGGTAAATAGAGATTATGTTTTTCTATTTTAGAATACAGCCATTATTTCAGAGACATAAACATTATCTCCCACAAAAATTTTCATTATAAACTCATTTAAGACTCTTGTCTTAAGGTTTTATTAACAGTGTAAAAATACTTCTCTATAATCACTCTCATCATGTCTGCATATAACAGATTCAAACTCTACATGATATCAGTTGTTGCCTATATTATTTGTACTTGGGGATTATACATATGCATGTACCTGTTACACCTGTATTTTTTAATTCCAGGTATTTTACTAGTTTTACACATTGTAAGTCTTAAAAATATCAACATCAAAGTAATTTCTTTTCAGAATATCTAACTCTATGTGTCTTACATATTCAGTAAAATAGTGCAGCTTCTTGTATGGTAAGAATTAGAATTGTAAATTAATGCTAAAGAGTGAGCTAATACTTAAGTATTACCTCATATTTTTATGAATTATGTGTTTAAATATGTACAAATTAATAATAGCATGACTTTCTATTTCTTTTTTTAACACAAGAGAATATGAAATCTAAATACTCAAACTGTCCTTTCTCCAACACCATTTTTTTTAAATTTTGTGTTAAAGGATAAAATATACAGCACAGATCCTAAAATTGGACATTAAAATAATGAAACAGTAGTTTTCCTAATTATTTTCTTCCATTTATGCTCTAAATGGAAGTTACGTTTCCAAACTATATGTTAAATCCATACCATTTCCATTTTCACCACTAGCATCACCCTAGACGTCATTATTTTTGCCTGAACTATTCTAATATCTGTTAATATAGATGTCTTCTAAATTTGTTGCTTACATACTTCCTCAAACATTTGAGAAATCTATGTTTGTTCTCTTTGCATGATATTAAGTGGAGATCTAAAAATTTTTATTGAGAGTTTAAACAGTTGCAAAGGATGGTAATTTGTTACTGCTTATCAATTGGCATGTAAAAATAAGCTGTTATATCTACTCTTCAAAGGTTCAATGGATGATAAATATAAAAGTTTGATACTCACGATATCAAGCTTCTGCACACAACAGAATAACTCCAGACTCTTTTATAAAGAACTAGAGAATTGGAGAATTCTTTTAAAAAGTTATTTTCTAACACTGCACAGAAACATAGCATATTAGGGTAAGAATTCACAAAATGGGGCAAAGGACAACTAGGAGACAGAACAAGTATAGGGAGCTAAAATTTAGGAAATGGACAGATTTCACAACATGGCTGGAAATTTTAAAAGTTCTCACCAGCCAAAGTAGAGAGACCTTGCTGAACACTTGAGATGTTCAGCTGAGATTCCAAAAAGGCCATTCCTTAAAAGGAAGGATAAACTGGCCCTGCAATAAAGGCTACTCTTCATCTGTCCTACAAAAAAAAAAAAAAAAAAAAAAAAAAATCTTTAAAATATTCTAAAAATGAAAATGCTGACACAAAAGTATAATAAATGAATTGCTTGCCAGAACAAAATGTAACTCTTTAGAGGAAAAACACAAAATTCACATAAACAACAATGTATCATTCAAATATCCAGGATCCAATAAACAGTAATTAACATGTAAAGAAGCAGTAAACTACAACATGTAACTAGTCAGTAGAAACAAACCTAGAAATAAAAAAGTTAATTAGAGGATAAGGATTTTAAAATAGTTTTTGTTATTACTATGTTACCAATTTAAAGGCAAATATGAACAAAATGAAAAGATAAATAGAAACTATAAAAACTAAACCAGATGAATTGTAGTGGCGAAAAATACAATGCTTGAAATGAAAATTTCACTGGATTGGCCTGGCAGCCAGTTAGGAACTAGAGAAGAAAAGATTGGTGAACTTGATGAAAAGGCCTTATGAACTATCTGAACAGAAGAAGAGAGATGTGAAAAAAGTTGAAATAATAAAGAAATACTCAGGAACCTGTGCAACAAGATCAAAATGCCCAGCATACATGTAAGTGGAGTTTTAGAAAGGAGGAAAGAAATGTAATTTAAGAAAATAGTAGTCAAAAGATGCTTCAGATTTGATGAGAAATATCAACCCACATATCCAAGAAGCTCAAAGAACCTGTAGAAAAATAAATAAACCAAATAGAACACCAAGGTGCATTATAAGAAAATTGTTGAAAACAGATAATTAAAAAAATATAAAACTATGACAAGTATATTAAATATGAAGAAACAAAGATAATAATATCACCAGCTTCTCATCAGATCAAATGCAAGCCACATGACAAGGAAATGACAAAAATAATGTAATTGAAGGGAAAAAATAAAACTGCAAATTAAAAATTTTACTACCAGAAAAAATATCCTTCAAAAATAAAGAAAAAAATATGTTTTCAGAGAAACAAAAGCTGGGATATTTTATCTCCAACAGAGCTGCAATAAGAGAAATGTTAAAGAATGTGTTTTAAGCTGGGGGACTATTAATGCCAAATGGAAATTTGGATCAACCTAAAGGAATGAATAGCACAATAAACAGTATACATGTAGAAAAATATAAATTTTTCTCATTACTAAATTTCTTTAAAGACATTTGTGAGGTTTATATCAAATATAAAAATCAAATGTCTGAAAAAAGAATAAGATGGATAAAAATTAAAAGGTACTATTATTAAGTTTTTTCTTTACATAGGAAATGGTATGAAATCATTTGAAGGTTAGGTTGTGATGATATAAAAGCAAAAATTGTAAACCCTGGAGCAAAACCCTTAAAGTTAAACATAGAAGTTTAGTCTATAAGCCAGTAGAGGATGTAAAGTGAAATACTGACAAATACTCACTGAAAAAAATACAAAAATAAAAATAGTAAAAAAGGAACAAAGAAAAAAAAGAAACAAAGAGAAAACCAAGAGCAAAGTGGTAGACTTAAATCCAGATATTAGATTAAAGGCAAGTTGTCTAAATATACCACATAAAATGCAGATACTGTAAGAACAGTATTAAAAAGGAGCACTTTAAACGTAAAAAATGAAGACGATAAAGGGCATATGATGGAAAAGATAATAAACATGAGAAACTTGGAGTGACTATATTAATATCAGATAAAGTATTTTGACAAGTAATATTGTCAGAGATAAAGATGGATATTCATGATGAAAAACATTACAATTAAGACTAGAATAACTAAAATTCCCTTAAAGACATTTGTAGAACTCTATCAGCAAGTGCAGAATATATGCTCATTTCAAGTATTCAAGAAACAAACAAGAAGCAGGTAGTTTAGCAATATTGTAGGATGTAAGATCAATATAAAAATAATTATATTTCTGTATATGATCAACAAGCAATCATTTTAAAACTATCTTTTTTTTAACATCTTTATTGGAGTATAACTGCTTTACAATGGTATGTTAGTTTCTGCTGTATAACAAAGTGAATCAGCTATACATAAACATATATCCCCATATCTCCTCCCTCTTGCATCTCCCTCCTACCCTCCCTATTCTACCCCTCTGATCTCCCTGTGCTATGTGGCTGCTTCCCACTAGCTATCTATTTTACATTTGGTAGTGTATATATGTCAATGCCATTCTCTCACTTCGTCCCAGCTTATCCTTCCTCCTTCCCGTGTCCTCAAGTCCATTCTCTACATCTACGTCTTTATTCCTCTCCTGCCCCTAGGTTCTTCAGAACCTTTTTTTTTTTTTTTTTAAGATTCCATACATATGTGTTAGCATACGGTATTTGTTTTTCTCTTTTTGACTTACTTCACTCTGTATGACAGACTCTAGGCCCATCCACCTCACTATAAATAACTCAATTTCGTTTCTTTTTATGGCTAAGTAATATTCCATTGTATATATGTGCCACATCTTCTTTATTCATTCATTTGTCGATAGACACTTAGGTTGCTTCCATGCCCTGGCTATTGTAAATAGAGCTGCAATGAACATTGTGGTACAAGACTCTTTTTGAATTATGGTTTTCTCAGGGTATATGTCCAGTAGTGGGATTGCTGGGTCATATGGTTGTTCTATTTTTAGTAAAGATATCACTTTAGGGCATTAGAAAGCTTAAAATCCAAAGGGATAAATTTAACAAAGATACACAAGACTGCATATTAAAAAGAACATAGTATCGCTCATAAATACTAAAGAAATTAAAATAAATAGGGAGATATATCATGTTCATGGATTAGAAGACTCAGTATTGTTAAAATGAAATTCTCCCAGAAGTGATCTGTACATTCAGTGTCACCCCATTGAAAATCCATGCCTGCCTCCTTGTAGAAATTGACAATCTATTTCCAAAAATTATGTAGAGATGCAAAGAACATAGATTAGTGAAAAAATTTTGAAAAATCAGAACAAAGTTGAGGGACTTACACATATTGTAAAGCTACATTGATGAAGAAAATGTGGTATTTGGACAAAAATGTAGATATATAGGGTAATGGGAGCAAGTAGAGAGTGCAGAAACAGATCAACACATAAATGGTCAATTAAATTTCAACATGCCAATGCTATTTAATAGGAAAATATATGGGAAATAAATAAGCCTTGATGCCTATTTTGCACCATACACAAAATTAAACTCAAATGTATCAAAGACCTATGCATGAAAAAAACTTTTTTAAATTTCTAGAAGGAAAAAAGGGAGATATTTTTATGTCTTTTGGTTAAGCAAAGATTTCTTAGATAGACGAAAGAAAAAGATAAATTGGATTTTATTTAATTTAAAATTATCTGGTTTTCAAAATTTCTCCTTAAGAAAATGAAAAGCAAGCCACAGAGTGGAAGAAAAGATTTCTATTACATATACCTAAAAAGGACTTTTATCCAAAATTTATAAAGAAACTTAGAGCTCAATAATAAAAAGAAAAGTGACCCATTTTTAAAAATGATCAAATATTTTAACACATACTTCACAAAAGAAAGTAGACAGATAGCCACATGAAGAGATTATCAGTATTATTAGCCATCATGAAAATGCAAATTAAAACTGCAGTGAGATACAAGCACCACTCTACTAGAATGGCTAAATTAAAAGTTCTGAAAAACATCTAGTATTATTGGATGTAGATCAGTCAGAACTGTAACACTTTGCTGGTAAGAGTGTAAAATGTATGACCACTTTGGTTTGGCAACTTCTTTTAAAGTTAATTATACATTCAACATATGACTCAACAATTCCACTCCTAAGCATCTAACACAAGAGAAATGAAAACATTTTCCCACAAAAACACTTGTACATGAATGTTCACAGAACCTTCATCTAAAATACTAAAAACTAGAACTCTTCCATGTGTCCTTAAACAGCTAATGGATAAACCACTTGTGTCACATTCACCTAAAGCAATGCTAAGCAGCATAAAAAGCAACAAAGAAAATCTGTGATCATAAAACTCCATGTGTTAAAAATCTCTTGTGATTATTATTAATAGCTGATTAAAAGAACATAAAATAACACATTTTACAAACATTAAGAATGACATATAACTAATAAGAACCTGCTATATAAAAAATAAATAAAATAAAATATAAAAAAATGGCTAGGCAAAAAAGAAAAATGACTAAAATAAAGGACATAGACTTCAGCATCAATTCTCTTCCTTTTTTCTTTTTTTATGTGTTTATAGATTGTTAGAGCTGAGTATTCTATTCACTTGCATAAGTAGATGGATAAAGGAAGTTTTGTTACGGCAATATTACTGAAATACTGGAGCTCTCTATGGGCCAGCAATCACACTGTGATCTTTCAAAAAATATTTTCAACAACCTTGTTAAAGTGAAGAATTGGAAATTACCTGATTTGCAAAAGAATTTGTTATCCCATTTGGTACGTTTTCAGTACCAAAACCAATACTTCTAATCGGTCCCACAGTTTGGTGTCCTAGAGGGTTTTAGCAGGGCTATACACAGTAGTAGATTTTTGGATGGGTAAGAGGTGAAACTTTCTTTTATAAATTGTGAAAGGGGAGGTGAGAAAGTAGAACATGCATAGAGTATTTTCAGGAAGGCCAATCTTAGAAAAGAGCACATCTGAAAGCCGAAGAGTTGTAAATTGATCCCCTTATAACAATTCATGCCACAGGTACTCTTTAGAATGACTACCCCCCCAGGGGTAGCATCCCCGGCCTGAAGACCAGGGCTCAAACAGCTCTTCATCAGTACCACATGCCTCCTACAATCCACTCTCCTGACAGCAGCAAGCCTAAGTGATATTTTTGGTAATGAAAATCAGATTTTAAAAAAAAATCTCCATATTCCTTTAAAACCCTCTTATATGTGCCCACTGCAATTAGAATAAAATGCAAACTCTTCAATTCTGAAGCCCGTCACTCTCTCCTCTCTCATTTCTCCTTCTCTCCATTTCTGGGTTCCAGATATAGACAGCCCTCTGTTTCTCAAACATAACAAGTTCATTCCTACATGGGCCTTTGTCCCCTGGTTATTCACACAACCTCAAGCAGTCCCTGTAAACACTGCTTGTCTTATTGCTCTGTTGCACTTCCCACCATTTGTCACTGTCTGCTACTGTTGCCCTTTCCCTCTTTTAATATGTTTCATGACAGCACAATCAAAATCTTTCTTGTTTTTTTTTTTGGTTGTTTTTTTTTTTTGCTGTACACGGGCCTCTCACTGTTGTGGCCTCCCCTGTTGTG
The DNA here is from genome assembly GCF_949774975.1 of Lagenorhynchus albirostris. Lineage (NCBI taxonomy): Eukaryota > Metazoa > Chordata > Mammalia > Artiodactyla > Delphinidae > Lagenorhynchus > Lagenorhynchus albirostris. The sequence continues at coordinate 5,811,049 of NC_083099.1, read as the reverse complement.
GAGCACAGGCTCCGGACGCGCAGGCTCAGTGGCCATGGCTCACGGGCCCAGCCGCTCCGCGGCATGTGGGATCTTCCCAGACCGGGGCACGAACCCGTGTCCCCTGCATCGGCAGGCGGACTCTCAACCACTGCGCCACCAGGGAAGCCCACCTTTCTTGTTTTTTATTTTTATTTCTCTCCATTACCTAGAACTGTGTCTGGTAGACTCTCAGAACATATTTTTTTGGATTGGTGGATGAGTCAATAATGAATACAAAGTCGTTTTTATAAGCATTCGTGTTTAAAAGACATTTTGGTGTTGCTGAACACCAAAAAATTGCTCGATTTTCCAACGTGAATTTATTGTTTCCTAAAGCTACAGGATGCATGCTGTATGCCATATGTCTCTCAGTTGGCTGTACATCTCTAAGGAAACTTTAACTGCAAAACAATTTAGAGAATGTCGAAATTTCAGCAAGTTCAATTAATTGCATAGTAGTTTCCCTTAGGACATTTCCAACACCATTCCTAGGTCTTATTCATAAAAGAGCTTCCCTAAGTGACTGTAATGGACAGTATTCGTTTGAAAACTGTCACCTCTAGACGTGTAGCTTAATTGATTTCTACACTGCTTTTACTTTTGAGGCATCAAAGTCAGAAACAAAATGAATATCACACTAAATGGTTGATTTTAAAGGGGTTTATTTTCTCAGAAGAATTCTGAAGAAATGTTGCGATTCTCAATAGGGTAAGATTAGGTGGTAATTACTGTCTTGAGCTGAGCAATAGTAGGTTCTATTATTTCTACACAGGCATTTAGGACAAGATGGTGCTGTGTTTACTAAGAACCGACTAAGAATCAAATGGTGGATAAAATGAAAAGTTATGAAATGAGGAACTATTTCAAGGGATCAAGGTCAGTGCGAAATAATCGAACCTTAATGGAAAAGGGATTAGAGCCTGGGTTAGGTTATTGAAAGATGATAAGATCTGGAGGAAACTGTATCCCAAGAGAAACTGTTCCCCCCTCAAGTCCCTGATAAAGTCATGAGGAAATGTTCAGGAGTATTGTGGGACCTCTAAATTTGGTTTTAATTTCTTATATTCATTCCCTCCTCATACTAATGCAAAATCTGTTTGTACCTATTTCTAAATTTCCTTCCCCAGTGGTCAAAGCCAATTAAAGTTCTGCATACATTTTAAAAATAATACTTCCAAAGAAATTGAAAGTGGTTTGTGACAAAACTAATCAACCAAAGGATATACTCAGAGTAGTGTTTTTAAAACCCAGCAAATATGTTAAAATTAGGTGTCACTGAAGTTACAGACACCTACTTAAGGAGATGAAATTTTTCTTATTGTTGGTAAGAAATTCCTACAGTTCTTTTCAGTGACAGGAGAGTTAAAAAAAAAAAAAGAAAGGTCTAGAAAACTATATCTGACTTTTTTAACGATCTCTTTTCTTTTTGGTGGTTTAAAAACATTGTTTTGAAGAAAAAAGGTGGCCATCTCTGTTAGCTCAGAAATCTTATGTTTGGAAAGTCAATCCACTTTCATATTTGTAGCATAATGATTATCAAAATCATTATCATTGTTAATGAAAATGCTAAAGTTTTCAAGTGCTTTAAACTTTAATTTTTCAAAATTTGTGTTTTCTTAAGTTCCGTTATGTTATTTTATCAGTTATAAATGCCCAAATAGGCAGTTGTAAAAAAAAGGAAGGGAAATTTAGCTTAGAGTTGGAAGAATGGATTTCGAGCCTTGATTTTATTACTTGTTAACCATGTGACATGACATGTTATTTTGTAACTATGAGTGTTAATTCCCTCCCCTGTACAAAGGAGGACCAAAAATAATTTCTTCACAGTATTGCTGTGAGGATTAACTGAAAAATTGGCTGTGAAGTCATTCGTTAAAATCTAAAGGTGCAAAACAAAAGGAAGAGTATGTACTGTACAATTCCATTTACATGAATTTAAGAAAGGCAAAACGAAAGAATAGTGATAGAAATCAAAACAGGGATTATGAGGGATTGGGCTATTGACTGGAAAGAAACACAGGGAACATTCTAGGATGACAAAATATTCTATACTTGTATGCAAGTGGTGGTAAAATTGTTATATGCAATATAAAAAGTCCTAGTAATGTGCACTTAAGATTTGTGCATTTTGTGGTAAATTACCTCAATAAAATAAATAGAAGGAAGACACCCATGTTCCTTAGCATGGCCGCAAGGACAGTCATGACCTGCTTCTTATCTACTTTTCTATGTTCAAGTCTGCCCACTCCATTCTCTTTCTTCAATCAACTTCTGAACCAATTATTTCCTGGCCACAACATTCGCCTCTTTACAGTTGAAAAGAAATGTAAAAGGTCCATCTCTTTATTTATTTACATCCTATCCCAACCTTGCCAAGCAAACTCCAATTCTTCTCTAAAAATAGAGTTCCTATGCCACTTCTTCCAAAAGCCTTCCAGAAATATTCTACACAGAGATAATCAGACAGTCCTCATGCGGGACAGCTCCGTGGGCATGCAACCTCAGAGGCAGCATAGAGTTCCATGCCTAGAAAGGCTTTGCACTTGGTTAATGCTCTGCTATAGCCAACTTGAAATTCTTAATTTTTCAACAAGGGAACATACATTTCCATTTTGCAGTGAGTCCTGAAATATGTACTGCGTCCTGCTCTTCTGACATTTCTCTGTACGTGTACCAGCCCCTTTCTTTGTTGTTGAGAATTACTATTTACTTCTCTGGCTCCTTTACTTACCAAGCATCCCCTAAATCATGACTACGGTTTTTCCATTCCAAGAACCTAGCATACCTCTTAGCATTTAATAGGCTGTTAATGAGTATTTGTTGATTGATGCATTAAGTAACTGACCCACTAACTGGATGAATGAACTAATAACAAAGTGAATTCATTAATGTTATTGGGCAAGGGAGTGATGGGGCAAACTAAGAAATGATAACAGAGTAGGGGAGTAAAGTGAAAACTGTAATCATTCATTAATCAGATCTACACATTCGTCAACAAGCATTGGGTGCCTATGCCATGCCAGAAGATCTGATTGGCTGGCAATCACATCTAGCATTCCCCCTCGACAGCCTGATTTGACTGTCGTCCTCCCCATATACCTGGACCAAAGCAAGAGAGTCCACTGCCTCTGTGCAGCTCATCTGTCCCTGAAGACAGTGGCAGGAGCTGAAGGTGAAGCTGGGCAGAATAAGTAAGTTTTAGGCATGCTGCCATATAGTTTTCAAGCTTACTTCCTAATTTTCCTTTAAACACTACTCATCGTATAACCTCATCAAATCATTCCTTGGCAACTCATTTGGCAGTGTACTCCTGGCCAATGGAGTGAGAAACAGAGGACAGGAGAAAATGGCTCTGGAAGTGGTACTGCATACATTGCAATATCCATTTTGTTTCAGAGGCAAATTGTTGGAGACGCCATGATTTTTGCCATGTCCATACTCCACCCACCAGAGTTCTCATCGAGCCTTTCTCAATGGCTTCCAGATCTTTTTCTTTTTAATTTGAAATTTTTATTTTTAAAAAAATTTTATTGGAGTATAGTTGACTTCCAACGTTGGGTTAGTTTCACGTGTACAGCAAAGTGATCAGTTATACATATACATATTTCCACTCTGTTTTAGATTTTTTTCCCATATAGGCCATTACAGACTATTGAGTATTCTAGGTCTTTTAATAAATGAGCAATGTGGTTGTCAATAGTCACATTCTGACTCCCCAAACCCATTCCCATACCCATCCTGGAAAGTAACTTAGCATATTGTTACTTTCTCTAAGAATTTGCTTGCAATCTAGCCCTTACATAGTGGCTCAGAATAACGCGTTTTCCTTCCCTTCAGAATGTTTTCGTTGATGAAAAATTGCACTCTTTGGCACTGCACACTGCCCTGCTCAAGCTGAGATTACATCTGCACCACCCAGGGAACTAATCACAGTGTGGCGTACGACAAGATGCATGCTCTACACAGACTCTTAGAAGTGGTGCTTCTTCATGAAGATACGGTATTATAGGCTCCTTGTCATTTGCCCTCTGTGCAACTAGAGCCTTTCCTGTTATTTCCTGTTTTAATCCTGTGAGTCTGGATTTCATTTCTTTCCTGTTTTTGGCAGGAAATTAGAATCACTGCATTAATCACAGTCCATTGAAATAACCTTTTCTAGTTTTCTTCCTTCCCACACGTATCCAGAAAAGTGGTCCAAATGAGTTATAGACCAATACAGACCTGCAGCCCTTCTACTTACAGAACTGCCATTTAGTCAACCCCCAAAGGCTTTTTCTTAACCATTTGTGCAAGTCATAGAGAATGAGACCTTGTTTTTAGAATAAACTTGAAGTAATAACTTATGTAAATTTCGATTGAATGTAAGTATGCTTGAAGGACATACTGATCTAGATCATGTTTGAGTCTTTCTAATAATGAGTCGTGGAGATAACTCTAATATATGGTGATGTTAATTCAGTTTATTTACATTTTGCCAAAGGTTTTGGGAGGAGGTAGCTAATAAAAATATACTACCAAACACAGGACTGGATGAAATCAGTCTATCTTCACACACACATACATCGAATATACTATGTGAATTATGGTAGGTGTGTGTGTAGACATGTTTATGTATATACATATATATAGTGTATGTGTGTATAATCTGGTTTTAAGAGTCCTATTAGTTGAAGCATAAGTAGATGAGTAGAAGTTACAAAATGCTCATCATGGGTAAATTGTTTCTTGCTACAATCTCCAAGAGAAATTATTCATACAAGGTATTTTATAGCTGTGGTTGACATCAAACTCTCCTCATTTTCTTCCTCTCTCACTGATCATTTCTTCACAGCCCTTTCTGATGGCTGTGTTTCAACAACTGAAGTGTAGACAAGGGAGTATCCAGGGTTATTTCCAAGGACCCCTCTACTTCTCTACATGCCTTCATTCTCCCTGTCATTTAGTTCCTTGGTTTTAAGTAACATTCTCAAATTTTTATCTTCTTTCCGGACCCCTCCTGTGAACATCGAACTCAATTACCTCTGGGGCATCTCCACTTGAATATCAAAGTCAGTGGGAAACTCCAGCTCTTCCTTTCAAAATCTGCTCTAATTGCAGTCTGTTCCATCCTTTCAGCTGCTCAGGCAAGACATCTTGGAGGGTTTTTTTCCCCTAATTTTTTTTTTTCACACACCACATATAAACCCATCAGGAATTCAGTTGGTTCTACAGTCAAAACAAATTCAGGATCTGACCATGTCTCATTCCTTCCACCACCGCCACCCAGTCCAAGCCACCATCATCTTTTTGCCCAGATTACTGCAAATTTCTCCTCTTGCCCTTGTACCTCTGAGAAGACAGATGAGGAACAGCCTGCTCATAGGTGTTCAAAGTAAAGAACTTTTGAACAAATGCTAGGCAATGTCCTTAAAAGATGGTTTCAAAGGAAATTTAGACATTGATTCCAAGGGACTATATCAGAAACCTTAAAAGCAAAAATCACAGACAAAAAATCAAAATAAAACTCAAGAGAGAAATTCCAAGTGGAGCTAAGGTAAGTAGGTAGCCTTCACACTTTCTACCTGACGCCACCTAAGAAGAGTACCATTTATAGCAGAAATATAATTAACGTGTCTTTCTTATCCAGACCTTCCCTAATCACTGTATTTAAAACTGTAAGAACCTGATCTCAACCCTCACCAGCTCTCCCCCTTCCCTTGATCCTTTTTACATCACTTCATAGCACCACTGACATATTATATATTGAGTTATTTATTTACTTCTATATTTTTATTGTTGTTTTCCCCGATTAGGGCAGGGGTTTTTGATGTCTTAGTCACACTGCATCCCCAGCTATTACATTTCCTAGCATGTAGTAAGTTGTGTGGTTCAGGTCCCAACAGAAAATAGAATCTGACTCAAATATAATAGTAGGTTTTGTGTTTTTTGGTTTCTTCTTCTTTTTTTTTTTTGTAGAGAGTACATAGGGAGGTGTGAAGGGAAATCGACAAGGGATTTGGAGCACGCAGAATCAGCAACTCTGAGAAGTCCTTATAATCCTGAGGCCCCAAGAGGAAGCGGGGAGGCTAAAGAGGTCCAGGGGCTCAGGGAGAGCCGAGACCATGGTGGGGGTTGCCCCGCAGGAACTGCAGTCCTGGTGGGAAAGGGAATGGCCCCAGTCACACAGCGGGAAGCAGGAGGGAGCAGAAGATACATGCCCTGGCCTCTGTTGTCTCCTGCCTTGAGTCTCCCGCTGATGTGACCCACTGGCCCAGCCATGGAAAGCCAAGGTCAATGGAGCCCAGCAATTCAGGCTGGAGGTCAACCTCCAAGGGCACAGCACCCGGCAGAGAAGAACAGGAACGGAGCCGAGGGGTAAGTGGAAAATAACCAGCAGATAGGAACTTAATAAACAGCCATGGAACAAAGGCAAGGCAGTGGCCTTAAAATGTAATTTTAAAAGTTTTAAAAGAAAACTAGAGGGCTTCCCTGGTGGCGCAGTGGTTGAGAATCCGCCTGCCGATGCAGGGGACACGGGTTCGTGCCCCGGTCTGGGAAGATCCCACGTGCTGTGGAGCGGCTGGGCCCGTGAGCCATGGCCACTGAGCCTGTACGTCTGGAGCCTGTGCTCCGCAACAGGAGAGGCCACAACAGTGAGAGGCCCACATACCGCAAACAAAAAAAAAACAATAAAAGAAAAGTAGAAATTAAATCCAAATGACTATTTATCTCAGAGACCTTAAAAAATGCCAAGGGTATAGAGGTTCCTTGAAAAACCAAAAATAGAGTTACCATATGATCCGGCAGTCCCACTCCTGGGCATACATCTGACAAAGATGAAAACTCTAATTCAAAAAGATACATGCACCCCAATATTCATAGCATCACTATTTACAATAATCAAGACATGGAAGCAACCTGAATGTCCATCTACAGATGAATGGATAAAGAAGATGTGGTACACACACACACACACACACACACACACACACACACTGGAATACTACTCAGCCATAAAAAATAATTAAATAATGCTATTTGCAGCAACATGGGTGGACCTAGAGATTATCTTACTAAGTCAGAGAAATATCATGTGCTATCACTTGTATGTGGAAACTAAAAATATAATATAAATGAACTTATTTACAAAACAGAAATAGATCCACAGACAGAAAACAAAAGTATGGTTACTAAAGGGGAAAGAGAGATAAATTGGGAATTTGGGATTAACAGATACACACTACTATGTATAAAATAGATAAACAACAGGACCTACTGTATAGCACAGGGAACTATATACAATACCTTGTAATAACCAATAATGGAAAAGAATCTGAAAAAGTATGTATATATTCACATATATATATAGATAGATAGATATAAATGAATCCCTTTGCTGTACACCTGAAACATTGTAAACCAACTATACTTCAATAAATTTTTTAAAAAATACCAAGGGCATAAAATCCAAATAAAACTCAGGAGAGACAAGTCTGAGAGGGGTTCAGGTAAGGAGGCAGCTTCAAATGTTCTAACATGGGCCATAAGGAAGGGTTATTTACACAGTAGATCCTTTGGTAAAAATTAAGATGTTCACACAAATAGGTAGATAGACATGCCCCCCAGCTTCCTAGTTCTATGTCCTGCACTGAACTGGGTGGCATTCATGGTTTGTGTCATTAATCCAGCTTCCAGCCATGGTGTCCCTCTAACACACAGGCAAGGCAGAGGGCTTCAGCGTGACCACTGATCCAACAGAAGGGCCAAGCTGTAAACGCCACCCGGTTCCTGCTTTTCTTGATTGTCTACCCCACTTTTGGTGAGCTCTGCTTTATGTCAAGAGATCTAGAATCTGACTTGCTATCAGGAAGCCAGAACACCAGCCATGGCAGACATCACCCCTGCGTATGGCACAGGAGAAAAGGTACACCTCAACTTTCAAACCTCACATTTGAGGAAGGGAGTCTTTTCAGCAGCAATACCACCTGGAACTAGAATTGATGATTTCTGTAAACAGTAAGGAAACACAGGTAAGAGATGAAAACCACAAAACAGCAACTGAGCCTTTCTGCTCCAAGGGATCCCAGAAGCTCAAAGAACTTCTCTCAGCAAAACCATACTTTACACTCTGCCTGTAGATTTACTTTTGCTTCCAGAAGAAAGCTAGGAACAAACACAGCCTGTGGAAAACCCAGAAGCTGGAGAGTCAGGGGCTATACATGTGTGGATTGATCTTTCCTCTTAAGTAGTTGGGTCTGGGAAGAAAGAAATAGAAAAAGATGGGTAAACAATAAAGGGAGGAATAGAGTTGCCCATTTTATGTTCACGGAGATGTAAAGAACATTCTGCTTTTCCTCGCTTTGTTCTCCACAGAGGCCCACTGAATAGGACATTCAGGAAAAAAAGGAGACAAAACAGCATGTCTCAGGCCACGTCAAGGTGCAGGCCCATCAATTCAGCGGCCTGCGGAGCTCTCCCTGCACAGGGCCTGGCGCTGAAACAACATTATTGCTGGCTCTGACTCTGGAAGTTCTAAAGGCATTTTTCTTTTTTTTCCCCTGTAGTTATGAGGTGCTGACCTCACTGCTGGAGTTGGAAGATAAGAAAAATGTTTTAATCCGTATGTTAATTATTGAAATTAGAACTGCAAACAAATATTTTGGGAAACTTTGAGTTGCTTCCAAACGTGGTACTTTCCATTTTAAGCCCAAAGTGTAATTACGTATTCAAGGGCTCAGATCTTCCCGAAGATTCATACATTATGCATGCCGCACTTCCCCGGGACACGGCGGATGTCACGCTCCGCATCCTGCTGAAATGGGGAAATCATTTTAGACAGAGTTTGACTTGAAAAAGTATCACAACTCAAAAAAGAAGAGGAAAAAAAAAAAACTTGGAACTCACTTTTTGGGACTCAGAAACTTTAGTAATAGAGTGTTTTTAGTAAGAGAGTTTACTCTCCTCTGGGTAAAAAATTATCATGAAATTAAGATGAATGTTGAAATAGCACATTAACAACTACAGAAGTACAGTCTTTTATGCATTTCTGAAAGAGGTTGTTATTTTTTTTAATTTGTTGTATTGAAGTATAGTTGATTTACAACCTTGTGTTAATTTCTTCTGTAGAGCAAATTGATTCAGTTATACATATATATATATATTCTTTTCCGTTATGATTTATCACAGGATATTGAATACAGTTCCCTGTTCTATACAGTAGGACCTCATTGCCTATCCATTCTCTATATAATAATTTGCATCTGCTAACCCCAAACTCCCACTCCATCCCTGCCCACCCCCACCCCCTTGGCACCCACAAGTCTGTTCTCTGTCTGTGAGTCTGTTTCTGTTTCATAGATAAATTCATTTGTATCATATTTTAGATTCCACATATAAGTGATATCACATGGTATTTGTCTTTCTGAAAGAGGTTGCTATGGACCAAGTTTCAGTGTACTTTTTCTGTAAAGGGCCAGATACTAAATTTTTTAGGCTTTGTGGTGACATGATCCTTCATCACAAATACCCAAATCTGTCCTTGCAGTGCAAAGTCCGCCATGTGCAAACAAAGGGGTGGGGCTCTGTCCCAATTAAACTGTATTTACAAGGGGAGGTGTCAAACAGAGTTGGCCTGCAGGCTGTAGATTGCCAACCCCTGAGGTAGAATATACTTTCACATATTAATTCATATTTCTACCAGGCAAGTTAAATCTTTAAAAGCATACAGTATTGCCTACTTTTGTAAGTTGATTATTCCCCTGATAAACTCCTGGCCGCTTTTATCAGCTGGACAAATACAGATTTTCTCTCATCAACATCAATTAAGAAGGGAGGCATTTACATTGCCAACATCAAAGTGCTCCTGGGAACAGACCAAGCACCCTCTCTGTATTAGATTTAATATTTCCATCATCAGGTTTAATAAAATCTTAACTGTTTTCAATGCCAGGCTCACAAACATTTTCTCTAACTTCTGCCTCAAAATCACATATTAATTTCAGCCACTGGTACCCAAGGCAATTCCATCACAAGGGCTTGTGGCTGCCCCAGGGAAGGCCAGGCTAAGGGAATTTGAACATCTGTCTCTAGCAAATTTACTCAGTCTCTATTTGGATATTCCTGTCAAACCAAATGAAAAGGGGCAGAATGTAATAACATCCCTTTAGATACACGGCTTGATTCTCATTTAGTTGACTTGATTTCTTTTAGTCCCTAGGCACATCTGCCACTGCTTATTTTTATGGCTGATTTATGGTAAAGGTTTGATTAAGATACCTCCAAATCTTACAAGGCTTAAAATACACAGTATGGAGCAGGTAAAAAGCAGAGTTTAAACTGTCAGTTCAAGGTCAAACCAAATACTGGAGTTCATGCATGCAGGCAAGCCAATGAGGTTGACCAGCTCAGAGTCACAGAACCAGCTTTGGTACAGCTGGGAAACCCAAGGAAACAGACTGCTTTCAAAACAAGCTCTTGTTTTTTTTTTTTTGTCACACCATAGTACAGGTGTTTCAACTGTATCAACACAGTCTGTCATCATAAAGCGGAAAATTTAGAATAATTGCAATTTTTCTGTGTTCAGAAGTAAGTGAAAATTTAGGGGCATTGGTCACTGCTCATAACAATGCATTTGTCTAATTGCCTTCAGGCATATCACTCAATGTGCTGTGCTTTGATGACATGTCTAATAGGACCTGGAAAGCAGGTAAACTCTTTCTAGTGTGCAGACTGGAAATTTAGATAAATGCAATTAATTAAAATGAGTATGGGGAGAAGTTGACCAATTATAATTGATTTGAAAGAGGTTAACACCAAAATCACTGATCAGGTAGCATTGTTTTCCAAACTCTAGCTGTGAGAGCCAGATGGTACATGGTGGGAGAATCTGTCCAACAGCCACAGAAGGATGAAGCTTCAGCAGAGAAGATGGTGGGTGTGTGTTGCCTCCTCAAAAGCCTTTCCTTCTCTCATTTTATGAGATGGGTGAATTAATGGGTTGGATCGTCTATATCTAACCCTATCAAGGCAATCCCATTCTCTTGCCACAGTGGTTGGCTGAGGTAACCTGTGCTGATCAGCTCATAGCACACTCCCTGGGTACCTCACACATAATCAGGGCCAGTGAGACAGCGAGAAAATTTCTACCAGCTCTAAGAAAAAGAGGTTATCACACATCAGGAAAGCCAGGCCATGGCTCGAAGACATAATCACACAGTTATATTAAACCAACCCTAAAAGTAGACCATCTGGTCATATGACCTAAATAATTCTTTTATTGTTTTATAAGTGTAATGTATATATTTAAATTATAAAGTATTTCAAATATACAGAAAAGTAGAGTAAATACTAGGAAAAATACCCAAGTATCTCACTTAGATTAGGAAATGTCAACACTTTTTTATACTGAAATCTAATCCCTTTTTAAAAAGAGTTTAAAATGTGGTAGAATATCTTAACTCATCGTCCTTCACTCAAGTGATTAGAAATAGAAAGAGCCCCATCAGGGAAGAGCTATTGATGAATTCTGTGTCCTAGCAGCAGGAGAGCTCTATTTATTAACAAGTTCAGGTTAAAAGCCTAAAAAAAAATGCAGTAATTGCAACAGATATGATACTGAAAACATGATCAAAGTGATACGAATCAACCCCAAACGTGGACCAATTGGAGATTCTTATCTAACACTAGGATTATAAGAAGGGAAAATGAGCGAGAGAAACAGAACACAACGTTTTCCTTTATCATTGCTGCTGACCAAAGACAAGCCAATACTTTGATAAGGAAGCCACAGGTAACTTCTACCATTGACTCATGACACGGCACATTTGAATGAGGACTTCTCTTCTCTCCCCATCCTTATTGTGCTGTGTGTATGGGATTCCAGCATAAGGACTTATGCTAAAGAGAGGTGATTAAATTAGAAAGAGCCAAAAGACCTTGGACTCCATCATCCTGCAGCCCAGATGAAGTGTCCAGGCAAGAAGCTGTACCTCCCTCTAAATGTCCTTTTCCTATTGGCATGGGCCCTGTCACATCTGCCACCACAGATCGGACAGGGCTGTGCCCACAGCTCTAGTGACCTAAGACACACCTAACTTCAAGTCAGACTGAACTATTAGCTCAATTACAACTGGTCTCAGTTGTTTCCAGGACTTCTGGAGCCTAATGAAGGTAGACTAATGTCATCCTCCATTCCACTCTGCTGGGTTTAGTCTGAAAAATCCACTTTCCCTTCCTTTCCTGATTTCACCTCATTTTGTGTACAAATATGTGACAATATATGCGAATAATATGCTTGCAAAGGGATATCCATATTTGAAAACACATGCATAAATATTCAGAGTCCACTGTCCTCAAAATCCTAGATGCCAGTAGCATAAAATCATGTTGGGAAACAACATTAGAGCTGATATCTAAGCAAAATAACTTACTGATATTGGATTAGAAGTATCACTTAAAAAATAAAACTATACACTGAGAGTTTAATTTCTCTTCTTTCTGTATTTTGTCATTTGTCCCTTTTCTTTCAATTTTGTCAAACTAAATGTTCAAAATTGTTGACATTCTTTTTAAAATAAATGTCAGCATTTGATTATATTTTGTAATATATCTTCTCTTTTCTGTGCCATTGTAGAAACTCATTAACTGTTAAGTGTTTGGATGGATGAATAAATTAATAACTGTCAAAATGCTCATATGAAACATTTGTCTGCATTCTCTGAGTAACATTCTTGGCTATGAGGAAAAAAAGTAGTATTCACATTGAACACACATAGACTGGTCATCAAATCGTAGGATTTAAACCTATGTTTCCCAGAGAAAACCAGTGTTTACTCAAATAGCATTTAACTCAAGAGTTGGGGAAATTTAATAGTGGAGATAAGATAAGACTCTAAGGAGGTTCTACTGAATCCTGGAAGAGAGTAGTTCAGCAAGAATGTAACAGAAAATGACAGGACTTGCAAAGGAAGACAGTCAATATACGTCAGTATGATTGATGCAGGAAGTCCAGAATTTTAAATACTGGACTCATGTTGCCAGCTAAGAAAGTAAAGGAAGTGTATCTGTGTAGATTCAAGGAAGTGGGCAGCTGGATCCAGACATCAATAGGAAATGAACATAGTGAGTTAACAGTGTTTCTCAAACACTGATGTGCAGGTGAATCACCTGGAAATCTTGTTCAAGATGCAGGTTCTGATTCCTAACGTCTGGGGGAGATTCTACGTTTCTAAGGAGCTAAGCAAATGATGCTGCTGACATAGATTTTGTAGCAAAGAAAGAGGATCCTCAAAATGAATACAGGAGATCCAGACAATGACTATGCCTCAGCAATATATAGGTTGTGTATATAATTTGCTCATGTGAACGTGCATGCATATGCATACGCGCACACACACACACACACACAGCTTTTATTTCATAGTTTAGTTCTCAACTAGTCCTTTTGTTGCCATTTTGAAAACGTAGAGCTCAACAACCTAGATCTTTAAAGGAAAGGTACATGATATTTGGTCTTTATCATGAGGTCTGATGGGTTGGCCCGGTAAGCATCCTCTTCATATCAACCCCATTTACGATAAAAAGGGAATGCATTGGAATGCATCGGACAGTTAACAAATTCTCTGAGCAGAAATTACATCGTCTATGATTTGGACTGTTTGCCCTGCCTTTCTGACTCCTTGCTCCTCTAATTTTAGCTGAGTGGCTGGAAAAGCTGCTTAATCGCTATGAGACTCAGTTTCACTATTTTTCAATGATGGATAAAATGTATACACTTGAAGATCAAAGAGGCTAACATATTTAATTTTTGTGGTACGCGGGCCTCTCACTGCTGTGGCGTCTCCCGTTGCGGAGCACAAGCTCCGGACGCGCAGGCTCAGCAGCCATGGCTCACGGGCCCGGCCGCTCCGCGGCATGTGGGATCCTCCCGGACCGGGGCACGAACCCGTGTCCCCTGCATCGGCAGGCGGATTCTCAACCACTGCGCCACCAGGGAAGCCCCAGGCTAACATACTTAAAGTGAACATCATGAATGGCACATCATGAATGCTCTTTAAATGACTGTTATAAATAATAGTAAAACAATCCAATGCTATTATCCATTTTCTAAAGGACTATACAGGCTTAGTATTACTGCTATGATTAACATTAGCCTTTTGGCTGTGTGGGTGTGTCTGAAGAAAACTATAAAGCTTTCCATTGCTTTATTAAGAGAAGCTATTATTGCTTCTCTTCTGCCACCCTGTTGAATTCTATTCATTGTATCTTCTTACTAAGAAGCTTGGTATTCAAGCCTAAAAAACGTCCTTGTAAAATATCATTCTTTATTATGCCAGTAACTCAGAAATGTAGGTCAAGTAAATACAAGTGGTGTGTGAAATGAAGCCTTCAGAGTTAATAGTGCTACTGACCAAACAGTCAAACATTGTTAGTGTGATTATTATGGCCTGGAGGAGCCATCCTACTTTTGCAAAACAATGTTTATCTTCTCTTTTACAGCAAATACTCTGGGGACAGGGAAGGGCATTGTTTTACTTTCGGAGGAGGCCACCCCTTGCTTTGGTATAACAGATTTGCATTTCTTCAAGTCATTATTTATAAGGTTAGCCTATGATAGCACTGCAAGTAATTAGAGTATTTGCTACACATTATGGGCTTCTGGAGCTGTTAAGAAATACCATGAATCTACTATACAACTTATAAATGGATGGAATCAAAACACAGTGAAACTTCAAAAACTCATTCCATGCTAGTTTAGAATTTGGAATTTATCGGACATAGGTCTGACTGAAGGTGCTTTTGCATTATCTGTGGAAGGAGAAAACAAACTTTGCTACACAATTTAAAAAGTTCATTTACCTTTCTTAAACAATATATTATTATGAGGGTATTTTAATGGATACAAGAGTATACAGTGTAACAAACAGTGTGACAAACACCAACCTTGCTTTCAATTTATAGAAGCAGAATCTGCAAATCTTCCTTGACAATATTGTACATTTACAATCTTGAAAATTACAAAACAAATTTAAAAAAATCACTCAGAAGGTTTTTACTGAGAACTTGCTGAACACTGCTGGGTACACTGGTAAATTAAAAGCTTACAGGTTGAGGAACTTACTTTGGGGAAGAAATTGAGCTTTCATTTACAAAGACTGAATTTCGTTCCCATTAAAATGATTGTGCTCGTAGATAGCCTCATCCACCAGAGGGCAGACAGCAGAAGCAAGAAGAACTATAATCCTGCAGCCTGTGGAACAAAAACCACATTCACAGAAAGACAGACAAGATGACAAGGCAGAGGGCTATGTACCACATGGAGGAACAAGATAAAACCACAGAATAACAACTAAATGAAGTGGAGTTAGGCAACCTTCCAGAAAAAGAATTCACGATAATGATAGTGAAGATGATCCAGGACCGCGGAAAAAAAATGGAGGCAAAGATCGAGAAGATGCAAGAAATGTTTAACAAAGACCTAGAAGAATTAAAGAACAAACAAACAGAGATGAACAATACAATAACTGAAATGAAACAAACACTAGAAGCAATCAAGAGCAGAATAACTGAGGCAGAAGAACGGATAGTGACCTGGAAGACAGAATGGTGGAATTCACTGCTGCAGAACAGAATAGAGAAAAAAGAATGAAAAGAAATGAAAATAGCCTAAGAGACCTCTGGGACAACATTAAACACAACAACATTCACATTATTGGGGTCTCAGAAGGAGTAGAGAGAGAGAAAGGACCTGAGAAAATATTTGAAGAGATTATAGTCGAAAACTTCCCTAACATGGGAAAGGAAATAGCCACCCAAGACCAGGAAGCGCAGAGAGTCCCATACAGGATAAACCCAAGGAGAAACATGCCAAGACACATAGTAATCAAATTGGCAAAAAATAAGACAAAGAAAAATTATTGAAAGCAGCAAGGGAAAAATGACAAATAACATACAAGGGAACTCCCATCAGGTTAACAGCTGATTTCTCAGCAGAAACTCTACAAGCCAGAAGGGAGTGGCATGATATACTTAAAGTGATGAAAGAGAAGAACCTACAACAAGATTACTCTACCCGGCAAGGATCTCATTCAGATTCGATGGAGAAATCAACAGCTTTACAGACAAGCAAAAGCTAAGAGAATTCAGCACCACCAAATTAGCTCTACAACAAATGCTAAAGGAACTTCTCTAAGTGGGAAACACAAGAGAAGAAAAGGACCTACAAAAACAAACACAAAACAATTAAGAAAGTGGTCATAGGAACATACATATGAATAATTACCTTAAACGTGAATGGATTAATGCTCCAACCAAAAGACACAGGCTTGCTGAATGGATACAAAAACAAGACCCATATATATGCTGTCTACAAGACACCCACTTCAGACCTAGGGACACATACAGACTGAAAGTGAGGGGATGGAAAAAGATATTCCATGCAAATGGAAATCAAAAGAAAGCTGGAGTAGCAATACTCATATCAGATAAAATAGACTTTAAAACAAAGAATGTTACAAGAGACAAGGAAGGACACTACATAATGACCAAGGGATCAATCCAAGAAGAAGGTATAACAATTATAAATATACATGCACCCAACATAGGAGCACCTCAATACATAAGGCAACTGCTAACAGCTCCCAAAGAGGAAATCGACAGTAACACAATAATAGTGGGGGACTTTAACACCTCACTTACACGAATGGATAGAACATCCAAAATGAAAATAAATAAGGAAACAGAAGCATTAAATGACACAATAGACCAGATAGATCTAATTGATATTTATAGGACATTCCATACAAAACAGCAGATTACACTTCTCACGTGTGCACCGAACATTCTCCAGGATAGATCACATCTTGGGTCATGAATCAAGCCTTGGGCTTCCCTGGTGGTGCAGTGGTTGAGAGTCTGCCTGCCGAGGCAAGGGACATGGGTTTGTGCCCCAGTCCGGGAAGATCCCACATGCCGTGGAGCGGCTGGGCCCGTAAGCCATGGCTGCTGAGCCTGTGCGTCCGGAGCCTGTGCTCCGCAACAGGAGAGGCCACAACAGTGAGAGGCCCATGTACCGAAAAAAAAAAAACCCAAAAAACAAATCAAGCCTCAGTAAATTTAAGAAAATTGAAATCATATCAAGTGTCTTTTCTGACCACAACTCTCTGAGATTAGAAATGAAATACAGGGAAAAAAAACGTGAAAAACACAAACACATGGAGGCTAAACAATACGTTACTAAATAACCTAGAGATCACTGAAGAAATCAAAGAGGAAATCAACAAATACCTAGAGACAAATGAGAATGAAAACATGACGATCCAAAACCTATGGGATACAGCAAAAGCAGTTCTAAGAGGGAAGTTATAGCTATACAAGCCTACCTCAAGAAACAAGAAAAATCTCAAATAAACAATCTAACCTTAAACCTAAAGAAACTAGACAAAGAAGAACAAACAAAACCCAAAGTTAGAAGAAGGAAAGAAATCATAAAGATCAGAGCAGAAATAAATGAAATAGAAACAAAGAAAACAATAGCAAAGCTCAATAAAACTAAAAGCTGGTTCTTTGAGAAGATAAACAAAATTGATAAACAATTAGCCAAACTCATGAAGAAAAAGAGGGAGAGGACTCAAATCAATAAAATTAGAAATGAAAAAGGAGAAGTTACAACAGACATTGCAGAAATACAAAGCATCCTAAGACACTACTACAAGCAACTCTATGCCAATAAATTGGACAACCTGGAAGAAATGGACAAATTCTTAGAAAGATATAACCTTCCAAGACTGAACCAGGAAGAAACAGAAAATATGAACAGACCAACCACAAGTAATGAAATTGAAACTGTGATTAAAAATCTTCCAACAAAAAAAAGACCAAGTCCGGATGCCTTCACAGGTGAATTCTATCAAACATTAGGGAAGAGCTAACACCCATCCTTCTCAAACTCTTCCAAAAAAATTGCAGAGGAAGGAACACTCCCAAACTCATTCTATGAGGCCACCATCACCCTGATGCCAAAACCAGACAAAGATACTACAAAAAAAGAAAGTACAGACCAATATCACTGATGAATATATATGCAAAAATCCTCAACAAAATACTAGCAAACAGAATCCAACAACACAATAAAAGGATCATACACCATGAGCAAGTGGGATTTATCCCAGGGATGCAAGGATTCTTCAATATACGCAAATCAATCAATGTGATATACCATATTAACAAACTGAAGAATAAAAATCATATGATCATCTCAATAGATGCAGAAAAACTTTTGACAAAATTCAACACCCATTTATGATAAAAACTCTCCAGAAAGTGGGCATAGAGGGAACCTACCTCAATATAATAAAGGGCATATACAACAAACCCACAGCAAACATCATTCTCAATGGTGAAAAACTGAAAGCATTTCCTCTAAGATCAGGAACAAGACCAGGATGTCCACTCTCACCACTATTATTCAACATAGTTTTAGAAGTCCAAGCCACAGCAATCAGGGAAGAAAAAGAAATAAAAGGAATACAAATTGGAAAAGAAGAAGTAAAACTGTCACTGTTCGCAGATGACATGATACTATATATAGAGAATCCTAAAGATGCCACCAGAAAACTCCTAGAGCTAATCAATGAAATTTGTTAAAGTTGCAGGATACAAAATTAATGCACAGAAATCTCCTGCATTCCTATACACTAATGATGAAAAATCTGTAAGAGAAATTAAGGAAACACTCCCATTTACCACTGCAACAAAAAGAATAAAATACCTAGGAATAAACCTATCTAGGGAGACAAAAGACCTGTATGCAGAAATCTATAAGACACTGATGAAAGAAATTAAAGATGATACCAACAGATGCAGATATATACCATGTTCTTGGATTGGAAGAATCAATATTGTGAAAATGACTATACTACCCAAAGCAATCTACAAATTCAATGCAATCCCTATCAAATGCCAATGGAATTTTTTATGGAACTAGAACAAAAATCT
Organism: Lagenorhynchus albirostris; assembly: GCF_949774975.1. NCBI lineage: Eukaryota > Metazoa > Chordata > Mammalia > Artiodactyla > Delphinidae > Lagenorhynchus > Lagenorhynchus albirostris. The sequence goes on along the minus strand of NC_083099.1, from coordinate 5,792,056 downwards.
TAAAATTTGTATGGAGACACAGAAGACCCCGAATAGCCAAAGCAATCTTAAGGGAAGAAAACGGAGCTGGAGGAAGCAGACTCCCTGACTTCAAACTATACTACAAAGTTACAGTAATCAAGACAATATGGTACTGACACAAAAACAGAAACATAGATCAATGGAACAAGATAGAAAGCCCAGAGATAAACCCACGCACCCGTGGTCAACTAATCTATGACAAAGGAAGCAAGGATATACAATGGAGAAAAGACAGTCTCTTCAATAAGTGGTGCTGGGAAAACTGGACAGCTACCTGTAAAAGAATTAAATTAGTACACTCCCTAACACCATACACAAAAATAAACTCAAACTGGATTAGAGACCTAAATATAAGACTGGACACTATAAAAGTCTTAGAGGAAAACATAGGACGAACACTCTGACATAAATCACAGCCAGATCTTTTTTGACCCACCTCCTAGAGTATTGGAAATAAAAACAAAAATAAACAAATGGGACCTAATGAAAGTTCAAAGCTTTTGCACAGCAAAGGAAACCATAAAGATGAAAAGACAACCCTCAGAACAGGAGAAAATATTTGCAAACGAATCAATGGACAAAGGATTAATCTCCAAAGTATATAAACAGCTCATGCAGCTCAATATTAAAGAAACAAACAACCCAATCCAAAAATGGGCAGAAGACCTAAATAGACATTTCTCCAAAGAAGACATACAGCTGGCCAAGAAGCACATGAAAATCTGCTCAACGTCACTAATTATTAGAGAAATGCAAATCAGAACTACAATGAGGTATCACCTCACACCAGTTAGAAGGGGCATCATCAGAAAATCTACAAACAACAAATGCTGGAGAGGGTGTGGAGAGAAGGGAACCCACTTGCACTGTTGGTGGGAACGTAAATTGATACAGCTACTATGGAGAACAGTATGGAGGTTCCTTAAAAAACTAAAAATAGAATTACCATATGATCTAGCAATCCCACTACTGGGCATATACCCAGAGAAAACCATAGTTCAAAAAGGCACATGCACCCCAATGTTCATTGTAGCACTATTAACAATAGCCAGGTCATGGAAGCAACCTAAATGCCCATCGACAGATGAATGGATAAAGAAGATATGGTACATATATACAATGGAATATTACTCAGCCATAAAAAGGAATGAAATTGGGTCATTTGTTGAGATGTGGATGGATCTAGAGACTGTCATACAGAGTGAAGTAAGTCAGAAAGAGAAAAACAAATATCGCATATTAACGCATGTATGTGGAACCTAGAAAGGTGGTACAGATGAACTGGTTTGCAGGGAAGAAATAGAGACACAGATGTAGAGAACAAATGTATGGACATCGGGGGGGAAAGAGGTGGGGGGCGGTGGTGGTGGTGTGATGAACTGGGCGATAGGGATTGACATGTATACACTGATGTGTATAAAATTGATGACTAATAAGAAACTGCTGTATAAATAAATAAATAAAATTAAATTTAAAAATTAAAAAAAATTGATTTTGCTCAATACCAAGGTACCTGAGATTCAAATATTGCATAACTGATCTTGTCATTTTATTCAAATGTGTACACTTTACTACTTCAATAGCACCAAGAGATTTGTAAGTGCAAAAATAAATATTCATTTGCAGCTTAGAGCTATAATTTATCTGGTTTGAGCTACCAAATGCTATGATGGTGCAAAGGACACTCACAAAGTTTACATCACTGGGTTTCAAATGACCAAACCCTAGCTTGGCAAATGATACTAGATTAAAGCCTCATGCATAATTATAAGTATAATATGCTGGTATAATATAAGTCTGTATTAGTATGTGTGCATATAAATAGGCACATTGGTGATTTTAAAGTTGTAGCAATATAAAAATAATTTTATTTTGATTTTATAATCTGGAAATCAAAAAAAAATACTGCTCAGGCTTCCTGAGTACATACTCTGCATCTGGGGTACTAGTTCTCAAACTGGACTTGGTGTCAGACTCCACGGCAGGCAGGGTTGTTGAGAGAGCTTCTGATTCAGTAGGGCCTGACGTGCAACCCAGGACCTGTATTTCTAACAGGTCCCACATCTGATGCTACTGCTGCTGGTCTTGGCAACCACACTTTGAGATCCCCTGCTCTGGAACACCTGATTTTTACTTGAAGTACACAGTAGCTAGATGTTCTCTTTTGATTCTTATTTTTTCCCCATTGTAACAAAGATTTATAGAATTTGCTGCCATGTATTATCATAATATACTTTAAATCAATCATCAGAATCATCTGAGTATTTAAAAAAATATGAATACCTGGGCCTCACATCTGTAGGTTTAACCTGGGGCCCCGGTTTCTATAGCGGTGGTTCTAAAATTTTGCTGTCTATTAGAAACAACTGGAGAGCTATTAGAAGTCCGGATGCACCGGCTGTATCCCAAGCCAATTAAGTCAGAATCTCTGGGGGTAGGACTCAGGCCTCACTAGCGCTCCAGGTGATTCCTGGGTGTGACCAATGTTGAGACCAAGCATGACGCTTGAGAACTGCTACGTTAGGGTCTGTATTCCAATGTGCACTCTATCGCTCTCTACCCAGGAGGGCTGTAATCATCATGGACACCAATCTCTCTCTTTCTTTCTCTCTTTCAGAGAGAAAGAGACCAATAGGTCTTTTTTTGTGTGTTTTTGTTTTGTTTTGTTTTTGTTTTTTGTGGTACGCGGGCCTCTCACTATTGTGGCCTCTCCCGTTGCGGAGCACAGGTTCTGGACGCGCAGGCTCAGCGGCCACGGCTCACGGGCCCAGCCGCTCTGCGGCATGTGGGATCTTCCCGGACCGGGGCACGAACCCGTGTCCCCTGCATCGGCAGGCGGACTCTCAACCACTGCGCCACCAGGGAAACCCAGACCAATAGGTCTTGATCACATATTTGTATTTTCTCTATGTACATTTAAATCTCTAGTTTTTAGGTATTTATAAATGTTCTACCAGAAAGGCATATATTTTAACCTCTATTTTAATATGTAATGCTATTTTATTAGTTTATTGTAATGCCTTTAAATCCCTCACATAATGCCAAGAGGAAATAGATTTTAGTAGGAAACAATCCTCAACAGACTTTTTTAGTCAGTTTTGAGAGCTTAGAACAGAGCTGGTCAATGGAACTTTCTAAGTTGATAGACATTTTCTATATCTGCTCTGTCCAATAAGTAGCCAGTAGCCACCTGTGGCTTTTAAACACTTAAAGTTTGGCTAGTGCACCTAAGAAACTGAACTTTAAATTTTGTTTAATTATTTTAAATTTAAATAGTCACCTGTGGCTAGCGGCTGCCTTATTGGACAGAACAGCCTTAAACGATAAACTGAATCTAGCACAAAACCAGACTGTAATGAATATTAGGAAATATTTTCTAAACTTCTAATATTATATATAGGTAATAAACTTCTAGTATATACATGCATATCTATAGATAGATAGATACATACATACCTGTAATGATTCTTAAAGATATACTATGTGCTAAACTCTGTGTTAAGGAATAAATACGCATTATTTCATTTGATTCTCATGATAAGCAGTTGGTACATTTCTTCTGCAGAGCCAGAGAATATTTTAAGCTTTTCAGCCATGTGATCTCTGTTGCAAATTTTCAACTCTGCTGCTATAGTGAAAGCATACCTAGACAATTTATACATGTGAGTGTGGCTATATATCAATACATTTTATTTATAAAATAGGCACCAGGTGAGCTTTGGCCCATGGGGCTTAATTAGTAGACCCTTGTTCATGATAATTCTACAATTTTATAGGTAAAGAATTAATAGCAGAAAGTGAGTACATAGCCACTCCAAAAAAGGGTTTTATTTCTACTAGACAGACTTACTTCCATTTTCCCCTCCCTATGTCCGATTATCATTTTATTGGAACTGAAAGACGCAACTTTTTGACATGAATTATCCATCATAAGGAGCTCCTTCTCATACATTCCTTCCTGGTTATCTGTTCAGAGACAAATGTCCTTATATTATTGTTAGGCCCACTATTGTAAGGTTCTTGTAAGCTGGGACTTTATGGGGCAATTCTTGGTTCCAGCTTCTGGCCAGAAAGGAGAGTTATTACACAGCAGTTAAACATTTATGTGAGTGTATGTATATTACTATCAAATTCAGCTATCAGATGCTGATCTGCCATGTATGTTTATTAATTTATTTAACAGAAATTAAATGCCTATTATGTTCAAGGTATAGTGCTGGTACTATTGTGGGATTCAGGAGAGTATGGCATGATTCTTTCCAGGAAACCTATAGTTTGAGTACGGAAATGCAATGTTCATAAATTATTGTAAGTTGATTTAGAGAATTGGAAGCTATGTATTTCAGAGAAGCTAGAGATCAGTTTTTACTAGAATTCAATTCAATTCAATTTGCCCAGAATTTTGCTAGGCTACTGGCAGAATACAAAAAAAAAAAAAAAAAAGATATTTTGTTTCTTTAAGATATTAAGTAGGAAAAGCATGAATACACTATTTAAACAACAGAAAGATATTCCAAGGGTCTAGTTTCAAGAGTATTCTCTACCGTATAAAATATAGCTAGTCAAGGGAATTTATTTTATGTATGTATGTATGTATGTATTCAGTGTATTCAGTGGCTGCGTTGGGTCTTCGTAGCTGCACTCGGGCTTGCGGGCTTTCTCTAGCTGCCGCGAGCAGGGGCTACTCTTCGCTGCGGTGCGCAGGCTTCTCATTGTGGTGGCTTCTCTTGTTGCACAGCATGGGCTCTAGGCACGCGGGCTTCAGTAGTTGTGGCACGCTGGCTCAGTAGCTGCGGCACACGGGCTCTAGAGCACAGGCTCAGTAGTTGTGGCACAAGGGCTTAGTTGCTCTGCAGCATGTGGGATCTTCATGGGCCTGGGATCAAACCTGCGTCCCCTGCATTGGCAGGTGAATTCTTAACCACTGCACCACCAGGGAAGTCCCCCCAAGGGAATTAAAAGTTAGGAAGAAAGTTGAAAAATGTAATATGAAGACACACACCCTATGGAAGGACCAGTCTATATGGCTAAAAAGTTTGTGCTTACACAAGAAGCAATGTTATAATTTATTATCATGTGGCTATCTTGGTTTATATTATAATAGAGTTTTAGGTCAAAGGGATGTAACTACCACCCAGCAATCAATAGGGTCAAACAGCTTCAAGTCTTGACATTGTATTATCTAAAACAAACTATGTCAAAATGTGTAGAGTCAACATAGATATCTTAGAACTCTTAAGATAGAACTATATGACGCATGGGGTGAAGATGTTTGCAGTAACCGTGAATAGATGAAGGAGGGGTATGTCTTCAGTAAGTGATTATTACTGAGACAAAAGACAATTTGGTACACACCTGCTCCAAAGCACATAGGATGCAATACAGCAGAAACAATCCATTAACAGGAATGGGAACAGTAACAACAACTAGAAACCTATCATACACACACTAATCTTTCATCCACATTTTAAAAAACGGCCTTCAGTATATTTTTGTTATTTCAGTATATTAACAATATACTTATTTCCTGTTTTTCTTCCTCTTCCTCATTTTTCTTCTTCTTACCATTCCTTTTAAATGAGCCATGCTGCCATTTTCAGGAATTGCTTGGTAATCTTACCAGATATTCTTTTTTTTTCTTTTGCCATTTACGTTAACTCTAAATATACTGCCATTAATCCAAAATGTATATTGAACATATCATGGTGAGGTAAAGCACATTATTTCACACATGTAAATCAGATAACAAGTAAAACTAATTTTCCAGCATCTGAATAGGTTAGTAGAAGATGGTGTATTTTTATCTGAATAGAGCATAGTATTCTCAATTATAGTGATACTTTCTCTAACTGCATTCTTATTTCACTGTGGACATATTATCCGTCTGTTACAGGGGAGCTCGAGGCAAACCATGCCTTCCTGAATAAAACTTTATTTTCAGAGGTAAAATTTTAGGTTCTTTCATAGTCTACAGATTACCTGAAACACTAAAATGCCACAACACACGCAAGATATTTACTGGGTTTTGTTACAAGATTTAAAAGTTTCCTCTAAGGTTAAAAAAGAGGAAGATTATAAAATAAGTGTTTGTTGTGGATATTTAAACTGTATTTTTCAATGTAAAACAATATTGATGACATCCTTGATGTTAAAGATGAGCTTATTACCCCTCCCTCCAGATTCATTTTTATTTTATACATTTTCTTTTTTTTACGTGTATCAATTTTCATTCCTTTATTAGTCTTTTTTAAAATTGAAGTATTGTAGACTTACAGTATTATATTAGTTTCAGGTGTACAACGTAGTGACTCAGTATTTTTATACATGATCACCACTTTGAATCTAGTTACCCTCTGTCACCATGCAAAGTTATGACAAGAGGAACTGTATTCAATATCTTGTAATAACCAGTAATGGAAAAGAATCTGAAAAAGAATAGATATACATATATATGTATAACTGAATCACCTTGCTGTACACCCGAAACATTGTAAATCAACTATATTTCAATCAAAAATCTTTACAAATGTTAAAAAGGTATGACACAAATTTTAAAATGGTATATTTGCACAGCTTCTTCTACATAATTATAATCACACAGCATAATTGACTGGGTGTATTTTTTAAATGAATAAATGCCTTCTATTTGCCAAAATAAATAAATAAATAAAATAAAATGCCATATCAGTTCCCAAGAATTATGAAGAAAACGGGATTCATTTTATCTTCATTTCAGTTGGAGTTCAGTATTATTTTTTTAAATGGAAAGTGCTTGTTTTCCCTCCTGCAATAGTTATGTGCTGCATAACAATGCTTGGAGGGGCCCAGCCATTATACAAACTCATTAGCACATAGATTAAGGCAACAGAAAGAGATTACTTTATCATCTCATTTAAAGACTATCATTCCCGTGCTAATGGGTAGGTGTATTTTTTTTTTTTTTTTTTTTTTCCGGTACGCGGGCCTCTCACTGTTGTGGCCTCTCCCGTTGTGGAGCACAGGCTCCCGACATGCAGGCTCAGCGGCCATGGCTCACGGGCCCAGCCGCTCCCCGGCATGTGGGATCTTCCCGGACTGGGGCACGAACCCGTATCCCCTACATCGGCAGGCGGACTCTCAACCGCTGCGCCACCAGGGAAGCCTGGGTAGGTGTATTTTGATAGGGCAGAGGTGCGCTGTCAAATAGTATAACATTCAGATGAGACCCGAAATCCTCTTCAGAGGCAATATGCACACATTCTATTGTCAACTTCCCCAACACATAGTCACCAACTTATTTTTTTTATTATTATTATAGTTACTGTTATTAATTATAATGTCCATAGAAACTATCACAAACCTTCACATCAAATATCTCTTCAACAGGTGACATCCCCACGTCCCACAAAGGTGTCTTTCTTAAAGTAGGAATATATATTACATTTGGAGAGCAAGCCTGATAGTGTCAGGTTTGAAGGTCAGCAAAATCTACCTACTTGAATAAGTACCATAAAAACGATATTCTGAGGGATTAATAATGAATGATTGACAAGCTAAATACAGGCTTAAGAAGTATTACATGTTCTTAATGATACAGTTCAGATGCACTCGTAAGTGAAAAAGACTGTATAATATCCTTAGTTTTTAATGCCGTAAAAGAAGAAAATTAAATATTTTATGCATTATAGTAATTTGTTAATGTCACCTATTTTGAGTCCAGATTAGATTCTTATACCATAAAACAGAAAATTAAGCCTAGAACCAACCTAAGATATTATTTAAATACACTTCTTGCCCGAGGAGTATGCAAAGCTGTTCAATAAAGTAGTTATGAATCTCTTAAAAAGAGAATTGCAACTTAGCATTAGGGAAGAGTTTTCTTTAATTTAGATGAAAACAGATAAGCTCAAAAGTGGTAAAAGAAGGTTTGTAAGTAAAGATGATAAAACAGACCAAAAAAACCAGTACTTTAATATGCTGTTGTGGAATTAAAGTCAAGTGTACAGAATACACATTCCCAGTTTTAAATATGAACAGGTACAAATCTTGGAAGCTATATCTCTTGACCTTACAATAAGAAAAAAGCTGAGCAAACTGAAATTCAATGACTTTTCTTAGATCCATCTCAGAAATGAGGTTACAGGGAAAACCACCACACTCAAATCTAGAGAGACAGGTAAATACAGAGAGTGACAACTGCAGACACCTTATCCCTACAGCCAGTAACTGATAAGAGAATTTAAATGGCAATTTCATGAATTGCTGGAGGCTTAGCTTGGACTAGTTAGGAAGTCAAAGAGTTTGGGGGATTGAGTTTTAGGAGGGAGTTCCCACGCTCATGAGTTTTACCTCTAAGAATTTCATTGGCTTCTCAAAAATGAAGATTAGAAAAAAATCTCCTCTTGTGTTAGGAAGATAGAGGTGAAAAGTGTCAATTTTGAAATACTTCTAGGGCATTCTCCAGTAAAAACACCTACCATTCCAGTCAGGGTCTTATCTGGCTTGAGAAAGTGACAATTAAATAACTCCAGGACACTCTAGCCTTCTTGTTCCACCTAATAGAAGGAAAAATAAAAGGTCTAAGGAATTCTTCTGAAGGTCACAGCCCAGGGACTCAGGCCAATTAAAAAACTGAGATTTAATCGGAAGATTAAAGAATGCTTCTCCTTCCTCACAGGGCTTCAGCATAACAGGGAAGTACAAGGGAGAGAGCTGCAAGACACATGCTCTATATAAGAAGGATTTCTTAGGGAACCCCAAGATATAAAGGAAGAAAAAAAAAGAAAACTAAAGGAAATGAAGCCTACAGCTATGGCAAATATTAAACATAGCTCAGCTTCTAGCCAAATTAACATAAAACCTCACACTAAATGCCTAATTATCTCAGTGAGTACAACCAGAAACATTATGTTCAGATTTCAACAAAAAAATTACAAAGCATATTAAAAGACAGGAGAAAAAACAGTTTGAAGAGACAAAGCAAGTGTCAGAACCAGATTCAGGTATAACACCTATCCTGGAATTATCATGCAGGGAATTTAAAAAATTATGGTTAATATATTAAGTGTTATACTTGGAGGAGCAGACCACACGCAAGAGCAGATGGATAATGTAAGCAGAGAAATGAAAACTCTAAGAATTAAAAATATGTTAGAAAGAAAAAGCATAAAATGGAAAACAAGAATACTTGTACAGGAATTGTCAGTAGGCTGGGCAAACTGAAAGATGTGTCAGAAATTTCCTAACTTCAAATACAAAGAGAAAAAATAGAATGGAAAAAAAAGGGAATATTCAAAAACCATGGAAAAATTACAAAAGGTCATATATATAATGCAAATAACAGAAGAAGAGAGAACGAAGAAGAAAAAATAACATATTTTTCTTATATAACATAAATACAGCACATATATTAAAATATGTTTTTTATATCATCCTATATAATGCCCACATTTGACGATGTTTATGTACATTGTTATGAGTAGGAGGTTATTTATGTTATAAGTACACAGATATAGACAACATAAAAACAGTATATAAATTTACTGATATTGATGCATGATTCAATATATTTGGAGGCAGCTGGACAGCCTTAGCAAGGTTTGGTTTTATTCGAGTGTGTTTGAAGTTGCATTTTCCCATAGTGCGTGCTATCCTAGGGTGTAAACTCTTTGAGGGCAAGAGTTATCTTTCATCATATGTATATTCCTAACACAATGCACAACTGGAACTCAATATATATGTTTTTTGAAATAATGAACTCTATTGAATTGAAAATACTGAAGTTATTGTAGATAATCAAATTAGAATATATTGGTCTTATGCAATAACAACACATCCATAGGGACAGGAGTTTAAAACTTACAGCACTTAATCTAGAAGTCATCTAACTACATGGTTTTCCATACCATCCTTGTATACTTAGAATGGTTTCCATGCCTCTGTGAAGCAGTACTAATCAGACCCTGAGGCCATGATGAAGTTGTTGCTTTCAGTGGATAGTAAAAATGGCCTGAGAGAAACAGTTTGCAGAGCTTGCAAATCTAAAGTTATGAAGCAGTAGGAGCATCACAAAACTTAACAGTAAATCTTCAGGAAATGTCACAGCCACTACCATCCTGCCTTGTTAACACAGTTTCTTTAAAGATGTAACTGGATCCATGTAAATCAGAGCATTGAGGGTATCCAGCTGATAATGTTGGTATTAATAATACAGGATGCGTGCAGAACAGTTTTAACTTCTATTTACAGTTGAATGGCTGTCCTGTGCGTTCAAGACTGGATGACGCAATTGTTACCTCTATTTCCTACCAGCTGATTTGTGTAGAAGGAGAGCATAGATCCAGGTCAAATCAAGGTCACTACAACACACAATTTAGTCTCATTCACTCTTTTAAAGTTTATCTGTATTTGTACCTAATGGATCTTGATAATTTTAAATATATATTGGAATGAAAAAGTACCTATGTGAGGTAGACAGCTAGATGATGGAAAGAGAATGCTGTGGTTTACAAACACAGACGTGTGCATTTGTGTGTTCATGAAACACACACATGTAAGCAAATCTTACATATGTTATGCATATTACATATGTCATAGCACTCAAAGTCACAGTGAACCCATAAGGTATACTTTTTTTGTTTGTTTTTTTTGTGGTACGCAGGCCTCTCACTGTTGTGGCCTCTCCCGTTGCGGAGCACAGGCTCCGGACGCGCAGGCTCAGCGGCCATGGCTCACGGGCCCAGCCGCTCCGCGGCATGTGGGGATCTTCCCAGACCAGGGCACGAACCTGTGTCCCCTGCATCGGCAGGCGGTCTCTCAACCACTGCACCACCAGGGAAGCCCGAGGTATACGTTTTTAAATTTAGTTAACTGAAGAACTAATCTCCTAAAGCTGAACGATCCAAAGACACACAGGTAGCAAGTGGCAGAGACAAGATATACTCTCAACTCTTTGCTTTTTCTCACATATATTACCCTGCTCTGTATATTTCTACTTGTGAAATATACCATGTTTATTACTTATTTCTACCTATGAAATAAATCATGGTTGCATACCTTTCACACCCTTCTCCTTCTCATCCTCCCAATAGATCACAGCTTCCTTCATTTCTTCCTTCATTGTTTTTCTTGTATCCATTCATTCCTTTTGGATCCCACTTTAGTCACTCTAGTTTAGACTCTTTTCACTTCATAGCTTGAATGTTCAACTGTATTCCTGCTTCAGTACATCCCTCCTAAAGTTGCCAAATGTAGCATCTCTCGATACCACTTCAAGCCTGTGGCTCACCAGCTAAAGCCCCCATGTTCTTCAAGATCTCACCCTCCAAACTTATTTTCTGAAGGCATGTGATCCGCTCCACTGTGAAGTGGTCTTGATGGTGTCCTATGATTCTCATCTCATCTTTGCTCAGACTTCTTCGTACATACAACGTCCTCTCCCTTCCCACTCGGCCAGCTCAAATCCAGTCCAGCCTTTGATCCCCATATGGGTCCACTGTGAGTACCAGCAGCCATGTCACTGTCACTGTTGTATTATCCTGCTATCGTCATCATCATCATCATCCAAATTCTATTTGTACAGACAATAATAGCATCGCTCCTCAACGAGTAAATCCTGGGAGACCCTGGCCGGTTAGCTAACCATTTCATACTGCTCTACAATAAGATAATGATGGAAACTGAAAGAAAGCATTTTAAACCTTGACATCGATGTAACAGTTCTGCGACATGTAAATGTGTAGTTTTAAAAGTATCCATTCTCGATGGACCGGAAATGAAAAACCAAGAAAAAAAAAGGAAGATTCTTCATCAAACATGGTTTGAGAAGTGTTGCTTTATAGTCTTTCAAAACATTTTCACACATAACATAGCATTCAATTTATGCTGAGATATTAAGAATTCATACTGTTGTCGTCTTATGAATGTGAAAAAAGCAAAAAACTGAGGCACAGAAAATGTATGTGATTTGCCAAAATGCATATCTTGTTAGTGGTCAAACTTTTTATTCCAAACCTGGTGATCCTTCCTCTTTGTTCTATTACTTATTTCTAGGGAAACTGCACAGTGATTTTCGCCTTCTGCCTGGACAAAATGGGTAGACAAAGTAATTTACCATGGACCACTGAAGATCCCCTGGACACCTAAATAAGTTTCACCTATCAATACAAATTAATCAAGCATTGGTCTTCGAGAAAAATGAGAGTAAAATATACACTTATTCTTTCTTTTCATTCATTTACCCTCTCAATTAACTAACACTTGTTACATTTATTGAACACCTACTGTATCCCAGGCATTGTGCGCAGCTGGGTATACATGAAGAACAAAATAGCTGTTCTACAATAAGTCATAGGTAGAAAATAACATAGGAGTTTGGAAAAGTTTTCTCATATTTCATGTAATTTTTGGTACCATTTGGAATCGTTGGAAACTCAAGTTTCCTGTTTCGTAGTACAAAAAGCTCTGAAAGGATTCCATCTCATGTGAAAATAGAATTCTGCACAGCTACACCCTGCTGCAAGTTACTCAGCTTTAGCTTCCGTCTAAATGTTCTTCCTCTAATTGCTTTCTTCAGGATTGCTAATCTTCCAAAGAATCATTGTTTACATCATGCCTTTGCCCATTAACCGGAGCAGCATTTTTTTCCCCACCCTTTTCCCACTCTAAGGCAGGATTCAGAGCAACTGTTCACACCATTAAAGCTCAGTTTAATTTCTACGACCCATTTGCATTTGCAGTAAAACACCACGACTGTGGACTCCTGGAGGGTTTTACGTGCCATGGCATCAGGTTTGTTCTGCTGCCCTGTGTGACCTGTAGAACAAGAAGGCAAAGGCTTACCTTGTGGGGCACCAAAGCACTCAGTTTCCATAAGCAAGGTCATTTTGGATGTTCTGTTTGCCTAGGAATAAGTATTATAATAACGACCCTCTGTGAAGCTGAGAATGAACCCAGCAAATGCTGTACCCAAATACCTATTGCAGCCCGCAGTCAAGTCTCAAAAGCACAGTGGCTCAGAATTTTGATCCACTAAGGAAATCAATCAAGAGCAGATGCCCTCAATCTATGACCCATTCTCTGAGCCTGTGATTCTAGGTAGCATGCACGTTCCCAGAAATGTGTTAGAATCGAAGGATGACAGTGGTGTCACACAGACTTTGGTAGTTATTGAGAGTTAATTAATTTAACCTGACCTTTCCCTAGAACTATAAGGCACAATAGACTACTGGTGATAATGGATTCTGGAGAGCCTCCGAAATGGTTCAAGGAAAACACAGCTGTGCTGTGTAACAGTTCTTGTTGGCTCTGGATTATAAACTATTTTTAGTACTTAGTTAATAAAGCTGATTTTCTTAAGGGGCCTGCAGGGGAATGCATGAGCCGCGGTGTCAGATGCTGTTGGAATTGGGATTTGCAATGGATGAACCTACGAAAATTAACTCCGCCGATGCCGCTTAATTTTTAGAGCTGAGGCATTGGTGTGCCTGCTTGTGGAAATAGTTAACGGGGGTAGCTGTAGTCTGTTTCATGGTTTCCCAAAATAAACCTACTTTTGAAGTCATAGACGGACTCGTTAAAATCTATCCGCCTTTTCTTTATTTTATGCATCTTAATTATAATAGCAGTAAGTGAAGATTTCAGAATATAATGATAAGCAACACATATAAAGTGCTCCTTATAAATGCTTTACGTGTATTTTTCCATTTTAAGATATTCATCGGGCGCCCCTGGTGGCGCAGTGGTTGAGAGTCCGCCTGCCGATGCAGGGGGCACCGGTTCGTGCCCCGGTCCGGGAAGATCCCACATGCCGCGGAGCGGCTGGGCCCGTGAGCCATGGCCGCTGAGCCTGCGCGTCCGGAGCCTGTGCTCCGCAACGGGAGAGGCCACAACAGTGAGAGGCCCACATACCGCAAAAAAAAAAAAAAAAAGATATTCATCTTTCCCCATTTTGGCGTCTTTGGATTTGATGATGTATCATAATAGCACATCTTAGAAGTGATGGCATCTTAGGTTCAGTAATCTTCTAAGAAACTTTCTTAAGGAGGTACTGTTTTTAGTCCCATCTCATATTTGAGGAAAGCAAAGCACAGGGAGATCTTAAGTAACTTATTCAATGTGATATATCTAGTAAAGAGCAGAACTGTGATTCAAATGTAAACAATTGGTTCCAGATTCAATTCTTAATTACTGTGAGATGTCTCATGGACCCGTTTAGATATGATTCAGGTGCCATTTGAACAAGACCATTTGATGAGAAACCACCACTATCAGTTTCATGTATATCCCATCGGCATGAAGAAGGCATTAATATGTATAAAATAGAAAATACAGAGTATTCTGTGTGTTTTTATAGAAGAATGTATCATACTGTGCAAAGATTTCTCTTTTACTTTCGTTATCCAATAATAGTTTTTGCATGGGGTCCTTTAACTTAACTTCCCTCTTAACTGCTGTATAATATTGCACTACATGAATGGACATGTAAGTGTTTTCATGTTTACACTATGATAAACAGCCCTGTATGAAACATTTCAATGTTCTCATGTAAACAAATTATTGTCTAGATAGATACCAAGAATTGTAATTACTGGGTCACGGATACACTTCTATTTGCTTTTTAGAAGATTTAAATATTTTAGCTATAACACACCATATCTGTTATATAGCATTTTGTTGCTGAGCAGTAAATTATTTGCAGCTATATATTAAAGCAGTTATTTCTTAAACTCCTTTGAAGCGCTTCTCTGTGTTATGCAGAGAATCCTTTGGAATACCATGTTTATTTAGGTTCATACACACCCTAAAGATATTTTGTATGAAGAACTCCATCTATTTGGAGAGCAGAGGGCTAGGACAAGACTTGCTGCTAAGAATAGTGCTCCTGTGATATCCTACCAGAATGACAACAGGTGCCCCTGTTATTTTTCATCATTCAAACTCCTCTCAAATTTGTAAAACGTCAAGACAGCGACAGTTTGCTGTCACAGATGACACTAACGAGAAATCAAATGATATGATAATTTACCTTATTGGATCAAAAAAATCATAAATAGGGAAAAAAAGTCCTGTTTCTCATATTCTTTCAGCACAAGGAGTTTAGTGCTCTTGACTCCAAAGTGTCTGTTTTCATGAGTGATTTCAGCCAAACTGCAGTGTCATCTGAATGACAGAACGTGTGCTCAGGAGAGGATGTGCAGGAGCCTGTTTATTGCCATCTCTGGGATTAGATGCTTGCTCTCTGCTACCTTTGCAGATGCTTCTTGTCTCTATTCTTAATATAGTTGTTTAGCATTAAGCAAAGTTATGTCATCCTAACCCCTCACATTAGGCGCAGGGCTGTAATCTTGAAATGGTGTAGGCTTTTGTGTATTAGCTGATCAGCTCTAAACCAACCTTTCTTCAGAGGCAGGAAGCTATTAAGATGAATTTATTAACTGAAGTATCAAGTCCTTCACACACACTCTAAATACAACACTTGGCTCACAGGTGCTGTAACACACAGAAGCACTTCAGTGATAAAAAAAGAGTCACATGGTTTAAGAATCACTAAACATAAAACAAATAGCTGTCTCTGAGCCACTGGGTGCTGCATTTAAAAGGGCCCCAGAGGGTCCTCATTTACAGACTTTAGTATCAGAGAATCATGAATACAGGAGCCTTTAGTTGGTTTCATAATGTGATCCCTTTGCTCTTAAAATGGACAGAGGGGATTTGAGGTGACAATCTTTCTTCCTTCTTAATGTTTTCGCCTTTCAAGGGAAACAAAGTAGAAGTAGGTGAGCAAACCCTTCCCCATACTCCCCTGAACCCTTACATCAGTCTACTTTGCTTTGACCAAATTGGCATTCCCTGGCGGTCCAGTGGTTAGGACTCCGTGCTTTCACTGCCAGGGCCCAGGTTCGATCCCTGGTCAGGGAAATAAGATCCTGCAAGCTGCGTGGCGTGGGCAAAAAATAAATAAATAAATAAAATAAAGCTAATAAATGATCTTTACAAATGTAAAAATGTGATGGCTATGCAGGTAACGTGTAAATCAAACCATGGAAAGTGCTTCAAATGGGCATGTGGCTTTCAACCACAGCGTTCTTTCAAGGATCCAGAAGTATAAACATGACTATAGCGGAGGAATTTTGCTACTTCAGATGTGATCTGAAACAGCAGCACCAGCTCACCTGTGAGCTTGTTAGACCTCCAGAAGCTCTGGCCCCGTTCCAGAATTCGTAAATCAGGATTTGCCCTTTAACAAGATCCCCTGATTCTCATATATTAAAGTTTGAGAAACATAGCTCTATACCACGGAGTCAGGAATAATTTTGTTTTTAATTTTTGTTAGACCAAGTACATGAGCAGTGGCAACACTGTGTCTTGCTTAGCCAATTATGTGGACTTTTTAAATAAAAGGCACAGTTACTTGGAAACTTTCCCAGTTTCTCCACTTTGTCCTCAAAAAAAGTGTGCAGGGGCCTTTAGGTGAAGGTAAAGAGTGATTAGGAAAACGTGCTTATAGTGTTTACATTTAGAATATTTACTTTGAAGAATGGGGCTTCCCTGGTGGTGCAGTGGTTGAGAGTCCGCCTGCTGATGCAGGGGACACGGGTTCGTGCCCCGGTCCGGGAAGATCCCACATGCCGTGGAGCGGCTGGGCCCGTGAGCCATGGTCGCTGAGCCTGCGCGTCCGGAGCCCGTGCTCCGCAACGGGAGAGGCCACGGCAGTGAGAGGCCCGCATACCACAACAAAAAACAAAAAACAAAAAGAATGGAGTACAGTTGAACAGTTCTCACTATTTAACAGAACACTCCTTTAAAGATTCTTCTGGAATAATATTATTTATGATTATTTGGAGGTGACAGACTTATGCTATGTCTCCTACCACATTAAAAAAATGTCATGAGAAAACACCATACATCATTTATGGGTTAGTCTGTATGTGTAAAAGATCATTATCTCACCCTTTTGTCTAGATTTATGACAATGTGTTAGCAGTCTGTCTTCCCATCAAGACCTCTACTTTTTAATTTTATAATCATTTGTTCTACAAGAATTAATCCATGGGGGAAAAGTCAAATTGATTTTAAAGCTAGAAACATGTATTAGTATCATTTAAAATAATTTTTTTTATCTTTAGAAATATACTAAGGGAGTTTGGGATTGACATGGACACACTGCTATATTTAAAATGGATAAGCAACAAGAACCTACTGTATAGCACAGGGAACTCTGCTCAGTATTATGTAGCAACCTAAATGGGAAAGGAATTTGAAAAAGAATAGATAAATGTATCTGTATAACTGAATCACTTTGCTGTACACCTGAAACTAACACAACATTGTAAATCAACTATACTCTAATATAAAATAAAAAGTTAAAAAAATACACTAACAAACTCCTTTTTCCTCCATGAAACGAAAAATAAATCTTTTCTAATGAGACAATATCTAGCCAAACTGACCATGTCACTTACATACTCTAAATCTTCATTTTCCTATCTATAGAACAAGAAGGTTTTATCTGACCATGAGGTTTTATAATATATATTCAGATATAAAAAAATTATGATTATATGATTCTACCATTTATTTTCACTCATGCTATTTCATGATATGAAGGAACACATACAGCTTAGCAGACTTTGCCAAGATTTCTGAAACCTGAAAAGGTGCAAGTTTAAATAAACTTACTAGAAATGATGAGAAATGGGTTGTAGTGATACATGATGTTTTCTGCAGAGCAAAATAAAGCATATTGACTAGAGAAATGAAGGTCATTTCATTTTGATTGTATTTCATCAAATAGTTGCACCCATAAGGGTAGAATTTATATATGTGGAAACCATGATTGTTTATTGAAGCAATGCATTTCTAGCACCATCTTTGAGGTGCTCTCAGCAGCTAATGTAGGCTGAACCACAGGTAAGAACAATTGGTCTCAGATTGAGACGTGCTATGCCATCTCATCCATTTCCCGATCCTCGGCAGGAAATCATAGCTACGAAGTCAAATTTCTTGTCTTTCAAAGGGAATCAATTCATGCATGATTTTATGGTATCCTTAGTGCATGTCCATGGGTGACGCTAAGACTTTCAGTGTTGGTGTGTAACACAAGACACACAGTCATGATGCAGGGGGTCCACAGAGGGGTAAGGAAAACTGAGGGTTGGTTACCTGATTGCTCGTTACTATTTTGCAAGAAAAAAATTAAGATTACTAAATTAAACACTTAGTACAACTATCACGGTGAATTCTATTTCATATTATTTGGGAAAAATACAATTTACCCATGCAAAACTGACTGTCATCTGTATATGTACAGGCAGGCTATAAGTTATGAACACAGTGTTGTTCTAAAAACGACTTTTGAAGTTGGTTGTTTGGACCCTGAGATTTATTTTCCATAGAAGTAGTGTTTTATAGGATAATTTTTTTCCCTGGTCAAATTAGAAAATCCTTTTCAACCCAGAATGTTGCTAAACTGAAACTATCAGGCATTTGGTACAGTGTGCCTTGAAAATCAGTAGACGACTCTGAAAGTAGCTTTGCCAAAGTAAAAAAAAATTCCTTTATTGCTGTTGCAGAGTTTCCCTTCTAATGTCTTCAGTTCGTATCTCTGTTCCTAACCCATAGTTATCCCCTGGAAGAGTTTCACGGCCTTAACCCAGTTATTAAGCTGGATCTTGATCCTGGCTTGTGGTGTTTTGAAGCCAGTCTGTACTGGTTCACAAGAGCTAATGTTTAAAATTTTCAGGAATTTTTGCATTCCAGTTAGTCAACATAGCCAATATTAAAAAATATATATTATAGATGCTTACAATTAAATGATATTAAAAACAAAGGTAATAAATGGTTGGAACTCATCAGTTCTTCATTATTTTACTACATTTTATTAGTGTCTATTCTCTTGAGGTTGTTGATGTGTATTGTTGTCTGCATAGTGGAAATACTATGCAATGGTGTGGCCCTGCGCATCTCGTTCCAACTTCAGGGCCAGTCACATGTTGGTAGCTTGAAATCAACCACGATGGGAAACGTACACTGTGGACATCAGCAAACACTACAAATCAAGGATGGGTATCTTTGATTATTGACTGATAGAGAGAGAGAGAGAGAGAGATTTTAAAGAATTAGTTCACATGATTGTGGAGGTTTGGTAAGCCCAAAGTCTGGGCAGTCTGGAGATCCAGGGAAGAGTCCAAAAGAAGCAGCCTGGCAGAATTTCTCCTAGCTTGGGAAGGTCCGACTTTGTTCCTGTTAAGGCCTTCAACTGATTGGATGAGTCCTTCCCACATTACAGAAGGTAATCTGCTTTACTCAAAGTCCACTGATTTAAATGATCATCTCATCCAAAAAAGTCTTCATAGAAATATCCAGAATAATGTTAACCAACTAACTGGCTGCCGCGGCCCAGACAAGATGACACATAAGATTAACCATCACATACATACATACATGTTTGTTTTTTTCCTTGAAGTCCGTTTAAACATCAACCGGCACACACTGAATGATACCCACATCCTTGGGTTGTCCGCCTGTTTCATCACACTGTTCAGCTTCCAACTTCTACTTCAAACATACAGCTGGAGGATGGATGAAGTTCCTCCCTTCTAGGGGTCATGGTACAGATGGGGCCGCACTCAGTTCACTGCACCATGACTATGGATATAGGATCTGGGTCTGGGTGGGATTGATGCTTGGAGGAGAGAAGGGAGAACCTTTATGCAGAAGTCAGCAACCTTTTGAGGTGTGCTGCCTGCATGTGACATCCTTTCACCCTCCTCTCTGAGCATCACCCTCTCTCACGATGTCCCTGTAACTAGCTCTGGCCTTTATCCTTTCTGAAGAAATGGAGCCTCTGGTGGAAGTGTGATCGATGACTCAGAAAAACCACAGCAATGTTTACAATTCTGAGCCTAGTCTTGCTAAATCATAGAATGCTTCCTCGTCTATATTGAATTAGCATGCCTCTGTACAAAGAAATGGAAACATGGACAGCTGATATATATTTATGGAATCCCGTCTGGTTTCCATTTGGCAAGGACCTTAGGGTTGATGAGATCTGAGTTCAAATGCATGATTAGCATTGGCCCTGAATAAGCAAATCGAACAATGGGTTGCGTAGGTATTTTTTAATAGTTCTTCCTACATAATGGTATGAATTTAATCTTGAGCTGCGGTCATGACTGGACGCACCACGTCCCCATGGGTCCTCTTCTAGCATATCCTTTCATTTGTATGTGTGGGCCACCTGGCTAGAACGTCTGTCATCCCATTCCATGCCAGACTTTTTCAAAAGACCTGGCAAGGGTTCCTTCCCCTCCTCACCTCTCCAAGTCTGTCCCTCTGGAAGCGGCATTTACTGATTTCTTTTTCTATGGATGTTTCAAGTTGCTCCGGTGTGCTCACAACTGTAAGAAAGAAATGGTCCCTGGCCTCTGGCGGGTTCACAGAAAAACTGTATTTAGGGTAAACCTTTATGAGAACAAGACTTGAACTTGGGTTGCTGTAGTTTGTCGATTCTCAACCGTGGAGGGGCAGTTTATTTCATGTACTGAAATGTCATGAAGGATGTTTAATTTTTGTGGATTTAGTCTTAAATATCAGAGAGTTTGTTGCTGGGTGTGCCCTTTAGCTATCTACTACCAGTAATTGATTCTAACATTTTGGAAATCCTTCAAGGAAACATAACTGTGCTGTTTAATGGCATAGTTTATAAAAAATGATTTTGTGGGATGAAGAGACAATACTTGTGGCTGGAGCACTTAGGAGAGCAAAAAACAACATCAACAGCTAAAACCTTAGTGTTAGAAGTCGAGCAGATTGATAAATGCTTTAGACATAAACATAAAAAGGAATTTTGTTTTAGTTTTTAAGAAACATTTTTATAACAGCTGCTGCATGTGGGGGACACAAAAAATGACAACACAGATGGCATTTGCTCTCCTGCAAATTGTTTAGGGGCAAAACTGTGATAAAAGCAAAAATAAAATAAGTTATATGAATAACAATCATTCAGCAAGGGGAACAGGAAAATTATAAATTTTAAATCACCTAACAAAGTGGTTCAAACTTATTCTGGGCTCTGATGATTTCTAAATAGCAACTGTATAGAGAAGATACTTCTAAGATGCCTACTACCCTTTCCTTTATTACCGAGATATATATACAGAATTGAAATATACAGAATTGAAGAGAGGGGGAAAAAAGCATAACGAATAAATTGGTAAAATGATTTAAACTGTTGCTTTTAAAAAATTATAACAGAATGTTTCCAGATGGATGACATATTTCAACTGAAAGCATATTAATACATTATAAAATAACAAGCATTTCGTGAAGAAAATTACATCACAGTGAAAAAAATTACTCTTAAAATAAAATGATGAAATGATTAAGAATTTACTTCCATTTCATGTTTTCCTTTTATTCACACTCAGTAATTACTCCTTCTCTTTTTTGGAGAGATCTTCTCTTCAATGCTTTTCATTCCAGGTAATCCTCCCTCCATTGTCTAGATTGTAAAATTTTTGTATCAAGAATAATAGTTCGAAATTGCCTAGCTTCAAAAATGTTCATTAGGTAGTAAAATAATGATCTGGAATTGAGGAAAGTGAGCTAGTGTGGACCTTCAGATTTGGAAGTGATTAGTGAAAGAAGCTTTTATATTGGGTTAGATTGTAAAGGGAAAGGGAGAAAAAAAAAGGTGTCAAGGAAGAAACCTGGGGACGACAAACATTTAATGATGGATAGAGGAAGAGGAGCTTTTGGAAGGAGATGGAAAAGATAAGAGAAGGAGAAGATAAGAAGGCAGGGAACACGGGGGAGAGTTTTAAGGAGGAAGGGGATGTTCACAGTGGTTCACTGAGGTTCAAAAAGGCCACAGGGTGGTCAGTACTGAGAACTGAACATTGGATGAAGCAATTAAGAGTTTAGCGGTAATTTCTTCAAAGACACTTTTCAGTGTTGCTGTGGAAACAGAAGATAGAGCTGAGGACTGAGAACTACGTGGAGACCAATGGAAACAACACATCTAGCTACTTTTTTCAGGATGGTTGGCTGAAATGGAAAATGAAATAACACGCAAGGGCAGGTAGGTAAGGTGACGGACGTTGAAGATAAATGGTAACAGGTTATTAAAGCTGGACTTGTTTTCAATATCATCCAAGACCTCAAATTGATAGCAAAATAATAGGGGAGTGAAGTTTTTCAAAGTGAGATGCCAGTTCCCCTAAGCTGGGGTACCAAGGCGGTGGCAGAGGGCCAGGTCTGCGGCTCCTACCTGACTGCCCATCTCCAGCCAAATACCTGTTCAAAAGGGACTTGCAGAATGGCATCAGAAAAAGGACTCTACTCACTCTTCCCTCCCATGCCAGTAAAAGAGGCTGGATGCCCAGAGTAACTTAGGAAACAGATGAGATAGAGTAGATAGTATGAGTGCCCTTGAAATCGGGTGAGAGACACAGGAAGGACACTTCTCAGAGACCTTGAGAAGAGCAACTGTGGGGACCCAGTAGACAAGCATCTGACACTGAAAGTAGCCTACAGAGAAGCAAGTAGCTGAAACACCAAGCAGAATGTCTGAAACACCTACAGCCCCTCTGATATCAGGGGTGGGGCAAAGAATGAAGATTTTTTTTTCTCATGTCACCCTGTGTGTTCAGTTCCTAGGGCTGCCATTAGAAAGACCACAAACTGAGCGGCTAAAACAACAGAAGTTTATCATCTCACATTTTTGGAGGCTAGAAGTCTGTGATCAAGGTGTCCTCGGAGGACACCAGGGAAGGATCTGCTCCAGGCCTCTCTCCTAGCTCTTCTGGGGGTACTGGGGTGTGTGGCAGCATAAGTCTTCATGTGGCAACTGTGTGTGTGTGTGTGTGTGTGTGTGTGTGTGTGTGTGTGTGTGTGTGTGTGTGATTGTGTCTGAATTCTCCCCACCCCCTTTTCTTGGTTTTTGTCTTTGGGGATTTTTGTGTGTTTCAAAAAAATTTTATTGAAATATAATTGATTTACAATGTTGCATTAGTTTCAGGTGTACAGCAAAGTGATTCAGTTTTATATATATATTACAAGATATAGAGTGTAATTCCCTGTGCTATACAGTAGGTCCTTGTTGGTTATCTATTTTATATACAGTAGCGTGTATATTATAATCCCAAATTCCTAATTTATCACCCCCCTTTCCTCTTTGGTAATGTAAGTTTGTTTTCCTCCTTTTTAATGAAGACATGAGTCATGTTGGATTAGGGTCCACCCTAATGACTTCATTTAACTTGATTACCTCTTTAAAGAAGTATCCCCAAATAAGGTCACATTCTGATGTGCTGGGGGTTAGAACGCTGATGTATTTTTGGGGGGGTAAGGGGACACAGTCAACCCATAATACCCGGTGAGACCTAATTTTTGAATATACAGATTATATTATAACCGAAAGTGGGGTCCGGCCGCTCGCCGCTCAAAAGCCAATAAAAAGGCAAGGTTGGTGGAAAGGAAAGTTTGCTTTATTTTGGAGGCCAGCAACTGGTGGGCGGGGGGAAGGGTGGACTCCTGTCCAAAGGCCTTCTCCCCCTCCCCTGACAATCAGGGCGTAAGATCTTTTATAGACAGAGGGAGGGGGCTACATGCAGAAACAGCACAGTCACCTCTGACGGTCATCTTGAAATTTATCATGAGGTTGTCTGACCAGCGTCATCTTGATTGTTTTAAGTACAATTAATCTTTAGTTCCAGGGCTGGTTTCTTCCCATTTCCTTGAGGCCAATTCTCGGAATTGTGGCAGCTTATGTCATGGCTACAGCCTGGTCATCACGTTGTTAACGTCTTCCACTTAATGGGGGTTTTAGTATCTACAAGACAGCTCACAGGAGAGGGCTCAGAATATTATCTATAGCCCTTGAGGAGGAACTAAAGGTCCTTGACTATGCTTAATGACTGAACTATTATTATTTAGTTTTGTTGGATTGTTTTCCTTTGTTTCTGCATTTTCTCACTTCTCTGATTAAACTTATTCTTTGGCTAAAGTTTTTCCACAGACAAAAGGCAGGCGGAGGAGGACATGGCGGGCAAGGGCCATAGGGTCCTGCTCCATTTCAGTATATGCAAGAGAAGGAATAATTGATGTGTACCAGAAAGGAAAGGATTTTAAGTTCGTAGATAGGCCTCAAAGTAGGAAAAAAGGCTTTAAGATTAGAAAGAAGTAGGAAAGAAAGAATGGTGGTGGGCTCAGGTGGGCATAAGAAAAGGGGTGAGGGGCACAAGCGAGTCTAAGGAAACATCAATTGCTGTAATCTTTGAGGATAAGAGGGAGAGTGAAGTTGGTGGCGGTGGGGGGGTGGGACGGGGGCAGGTGGCTCAAGTTTTCAAGGGGAGGGAGCAGCAGGAAAGTTGCTGATGGGAGGAGTAATGGGAAAGGGAAAGCAAAATAAAGATTGACTCTTGGTATCCAGAGGCCAAAAGAGAAGCGAAACCGTAAACTTGCAGTGGCCTCAAACCATACTGTTTGTATGATTATGTTTTTGTGTTTACTTTTTGTCCCCAGCAGCACTTAAGTGTTTGAGAGGGGGAAGAGACAAAGTGAGTTTTTGAAGCAGCAGAACAGAGCCGCAAACCAACTTGCAGTTGGACAGATATAGGTGTGAATTTTGTCTCTGACGCTCATTATGCAGCCACTTTGCAGACTTTCTAAAAAGTTTAGGTTTCCCTGGTTTGGAAGATGGTTAAACTAATACTTTCTTTACAAATGTTTATGAAAAATAGATAAAATAATAGAGGAAAGCATTGATCTGTTATACTCCTTGGCACAGAGTAGGTACTCAATTAATAGTAGATATTTTTATTATTGCTCTGTTTTTTGTAATTTTTTTTTAATATATATTTTTCTGCAGTATGCGGGCCTCTCACCGCTGTGGCCTCTCCCGTTGCGGAGCACAGGCTCCGGATGTGAAGGCCCAGCGGCCATGGCTCGCGGGCCCATCCACACCGCGCCATGTGGGATCTTCCCGGACTGGGGCACAAACCCGTGTACCCTGCATTGGCAGGCGGACTCTCAACCACTGCGCCACCAGGGAAGCCCTGCTCTGTTTTCAGCGTTAAGATTCTCATCATCATCGTCATCCTCACCATCATTTTTCAGATTTGGAAGTTTGGTGGGTGATTGGGGTAAAAGGATAGGAAGGAGTTCAGTATGTTTTTTATTAGTTTGTTGCTCTTGTAACAAATTACCAAAGCCTTAGCTGCTTGAAACAACACATGTTTATCATCTCATTGTTTCCATGGGTCCAGAGTCCAGGCATGCTTACTGAGTCTTCTGTTCAGGGTCTCACAAGGCTGCGATCAAGATGTTGGCTGGGATGCATTCTCATCTGGGGCTCAACTGGGAAAGAAGCCACTTCCAAGCTCAAGCAGGCTGTCTGCAGAATTCATTTCCTTGAGGCTGCATGCCTCCCACAGGTCCAGAGACCACCCAGAGCTCTTTAACCACATGGCCCTCGTCAACATGACTACTTACATCGTTAAGCCCATAAGGAGAATCTCTAGCTCCATTCTGCTATGATGGAGTCTTAGAGAACATAACATATTCACAGAAGTGACAGCTCATTCATTTAGTCACATTCTACAGTTAGGAGAAAGTCACAGGTCCTCTTCACACTCCAGCGGAAGGACTTACACAAAGGTGAGGGCACCAGGAGAAAAGAATTGTTGGAGGTCACATTAGGGTCCATCTACCACAGCTGCCTCAGGGAGTCCTCCGTGAGTAACCAGTTCACAACATTGATTGACTTGATATGTCTATTCCCTCATTCTCCAATAATTATTAATAAATATCTCCACTTACTGCTGACCACGAATTGCATTAGTTGTATTTGTCAAGGTGGTAGGAAAAACATGATTTAAATGGTACTTATTGCCAACCTTCTATTAAAAACAAACCCAAAAATAACCAAACACAGAATGGTCTGTCAAGATATGCTCATAAGTCAAAAAAAAGTCCTTTCCAAAACAAAAAATTGTCTTCAAAGAATAAAAATTATGCATCAATGAGGCCAATATGCAGAAAAAACAGAAAATTAGTGTTCTCTTATTTAATCTTATCATCTTAGGCTGTTTCTGGAGAAAGTTCTTCAACATTGTTCATAGGCAATGATAAACATTAAATGGAAATCAATTAGGAACGTCTAAGGGTAAGCTCTTTGCCAGTATTAAGTGTATGGTATTCTAACTCTCCTGCAAAAAATGCATAGGGCAGTGAATTGGAGACATGGGTAGGGAAGGAAGAGAAAAATCCATTTGAGACCTTGAAACACAAATTCTAAGAAAGGGTATGACTGAGTTCAAATGTCCTTTCCTCAGAAGGGTCTCCCCAACCATCCTGATTAAAATACCTCCCCAGCTTTCATGTTTCAATCCCTTACCCTATTTTTCCTGAAAGTCCTTATCACGACCAGACACTGTATTATGTAGTGGTTTATTACCTTTCCTTTTAACTAGAAGGTAAATGATACAAGCATGGGTTTTGTCTGTTTCACCTGTATGTATCTAGTGCTTAGAAGAGAGCCTAGCACACAGGAAACGTAAATGTTCACTGAAGAAATGAATTCTATGACTTCATAGCAACAGCAAATATCCAGCTAATGTTCTACCAAGTGGCTGAATCAGTTTGAAATAAAGTTGAGAGGCCTTGAAATTTCCCAATTATCTGAGATACAAATTAACAAGGTTGTATTCTACTATCAGTATTACAAAATGGTGTATGTGTTAAAATTCTGAAGACACAGTAAGTTTCTGTTAACTTTAAATCGATACTAATTCCCCAAATTCAGCAATCCACAGAAGGATTATCTGTCAGAGATGTGATTTAGCAAAGGTCCACTCTGTCAGCTTAATAGCCTTTTGAAATAGAGATCTAAGTTGATCACAACATACTAAATCAAAAGAATACTATCAACAACAACAACGATATAGGTCTCCATGTGTACATGCAAAACATCCATTTTAATTCAACTGTAGCAATACACGGTATCTACTCATTTCAAGGGCGACTAAAATTTACTTTAAAAATTAAGTACCAATACCTGTTTCATGGGGTAGGAGGCATTCTGAATGAAAACATGACTAAACGCAGTGGAAATTAAAACACATAGGATGGTACTTTATTTTAAAAATGGAAATGGAAGAAGCTAAGTTTTTCGAGTATAAGAGAGATGCTTGCCTGAATTTCTCAGACCCCGTAATTTACAACCTTGAAAACCTATTGTGTCAGGGATATGCTGGTTCAGCATAGAAACCTCAGGGGAAAAACAATAGTAAATGACTGCCTCAGGGTTGCCAAATAAATTCCTCAAGGAATCTCTAAGGATGTAGCAATCCAGAAAAATCATTCTCAAAATGCACTCCTATATTTCACTCAATATTGCTGCGCCAAATTAACTTATTTGTCCTTTACTCTCATTAGATTTAAAACTATTATTATTCTTACTGATTTACTTAGGTAAAACTGTTGTGAATATAAGCATGTCTTCTTTCAAAATACACGTGAAGAAATATCAAGATTAAGATGTATTGGTTTTCTTCCACAAGTCCTATTTACATTCAAAGGAATGAAACATAGGTCTTTAATGGATTTTAAATTTAAATTAAATTAAATTTAAAAGACACTGACTTTCTCCAGCAACTTTCCTACTCCTTTTTACCTCAACGGGTCCATGACCCTCTGAAGTTAATTTCCAAAAACGATTTATTTGTACAGCAAGATAGAGTCCAGAAGTGAAAATCAGTGTTTTTCTAACCATGGCTTGTGACCAATTTGTGGATCGGGAAATCAATTTAGTGTCTCATGTCTTACAAAATGAAGTGGAGTAGAATCGAATGCAAAGGCTCAGAGTAAATCACATGTTGTAAAGATAAGTATTTTTTGAAAATGTTTTTATTGTGTGTATCTACATTTGGTCTCCTGTAAAATGTGCTTTTTAGAAGAGATTCCAAACATAAGTTTGAAAAACACTGGAACAGAGAAGCGAATGGAATTTAGACGCAAAGAGGCCTAGCCTGAATGCTGGCTCTAACACTCCCTGTCTGACACTGAGTAAGTAACCTCTGGGAGCCTCAAATTTCTCATTGAAGATGATGGCGATAATTCCAGGTGATGAAATGGAAAAATACTGGTAGATTTAGAACCACCTTGAACATGAGACAGAGCAAATTCGACTGACATTATATCTCATCCGCACCTGCTTTTATCACAGCGATACCTCATTCCAAATGTGAGTTGCTTATTTATGGAAGCGAGGGAGATCAGGCACAAAATTTAAAACACTGGTAAAAATACCAACAAACAAAAAAGGTGTCTTGCACATGGCAGCCAGCCAACTGAGTCTTAATTGGTACCCAAGTCATCAACCCGTCTTCCTGGGCTGGACTGTGGTCTGGGAGCTGGCAGATGAGATATACACCGTTGAGTCAGGATCTCCGTGAACAACATTTTAAAAGGCTAAACAATAAATAACTTAGCATTTACGTGAAATAGAAAACCCTTTAAATGTTGAATGGGTCCTCAGATAATTTACCTCCTTGAAAGTTTTTCCACTGAGCTCATTCAAATTAGTTACCTTGGGAATTCCATCTGAAATTATAATGTGCCCAGAGAGAGAGCCTCAGTAGTGGCCCAAAGGTTGAAAGTTGCTTTATAAAAAGAACTTTGATATTGAGAGCTGATAACAATTAGAATTCCAGTTGTTGGCTCTAGAACTTGGAGAATTAGTAAAGAGACCTTCTACATTTTATCAAAGCTACTGTTATAAATTTTAGTACCTGGGTTTAGGCAATCATCAGTTTCTACTCTGTGCAGATTTCTGATAAGAACATCACCTGAGATAGAATATATTTTTTTAATTTTATCATCCAAAAAGAAAATAATTTTGATTGTACAGGCTGTAGATCAATCTAAAGATAATCACTGCATTAGATAATTTACAAAAGCAACTTTTTAACATATCTGCAACTTTCAGCTAGACTTAGTTCTGGACTTAGTTCTGAAAGATCCAATGATAGAATATTTGGATATGTGTCTCTAGGCAGTTAGACATGTGTTTCACATTTCTTAAAACCTCTAACATTTTTGAACTTGCATATTTGTGTAGATCAAATCGTATTTTAAAATTGCCTTAATCTAGATAATTTCTGATTTATTTCCCCTTGAACAATATAACAAGACAGACACAGCTTTATATCCATACTAATTAAAATGAAAAAATTCAGGCCTCTAAGTTAATAATGAAGCATTCCAAATATCATTAATAATGACTTAAGAACTAGTATGTCATAATTGGTCTCTTCAACTAATATCATGGCTTGGAAAACATGCTTTTAAAATAAAAAGTTGAAAGATTATGCTGTTATAAATGCAAAGAAAAATTGTTGGACCAATGTTTCAAGCCCATGATTTTTGGATTTCCTATTTTTTTCCCATTTGTTCTCTCCCTTTTCTATAACATAACTTGTCTTTGTGGTAAAAACAGACTCAGAGGTTTATCGGATTTCTTTTAGGATTACAGAGTAGTTTAGTTATTACTTTAGAACTGCCAAACTCATTTTATTTTAAATGTAAAGGTCTACTTTGTAATTATTTTCAAATAATACAGCTTGTGAATGATAATAATTCTCTAAATCTATGGTATATGGGCTCCCTCCAGTGGCTAATTTAGCATCCACAACTCTTTCGAAGTGGTCGTTTTAAACCACTAAGCTTGTTTAAGCAATGATCAGCTACGGTTTCAAACTCTCTGAGTTTAAATCTTGGAACGGTAAGTATCAGGTGAGCATGTAACCATAAACGGTTCCTCTGTTTATTCATTTAACAAAAAATAGCGAAGCTTAAAAATATATGCCAGGCATCATGCCACCCGCTGGAGAGTCAATATATGAGGCAACCTCTCCCTAGGAGCTCAATTTAAAGGGGTGACACAGATGCGTATAAACAGTGAAAAGCGCCCCCTAACAAAACCCAGTGAAGGGAGCACAATTATTATGGTGGCAAAAGCAGAGTGGAGCAGAGACCCCAGAGAGGAAGTGAGTTATCTGGGCAGGTAGACCAGGGAAGACTTCTCAATGGATACGTGGTTTGGAAGGTAGGACGTTCCAGACGAAGAGAGCAAATAACACGTTCAAAGACCCAGATTCATACAATAGTTGAGAATATAGGGAAAATTAAGTATTTCTGTTTGATTGATTAGAGAGGTCCCTTGGTAACTTGTAAGAGCTAAGGATTTATAGGAAGATGGGGATCTGAACGTGGAGCCACAAGATTCCCGTGACATAACTGGAAGATACTTTCTTGGTAGTTGAAAAACTGAAGTGTTTTTTTGTGGGTTTTTTTTTTCGCGGTACGTGGCCTCTCACTGCTGTGGCCTCTCCCGTTGCGGAGCACAGGCTCCGGACGCGCAGGCTCAGCGGCCATGGCTCACGGGCCCAGCCGCTCCGTGGCAAGTGGGATCTTCCCGGACCGGGGCACGAACCCGTGTCCCCTGCATCGGCAGGCGGACTCTCAACCACTGCGCCACCAGGGAAGCCCTGAAGTGTTTTTAAAAAGGGAGTGAGGGACAGATTTCCATGTGAAAAAAGAGAAGCGTAGTGGTGGTGTGAGGGACAGATTACAACAGGGAATGAAACCAAGTTCAGGGAGTTCAGCTTGGTCATTTTTAGGAAAATCAAACAAACAAAGGGTAAGAAGGAAGTGAACGCCAGCGATTGCAAGATGGAACTAAGCAGACAGAGTCAAGGGGTGTTAAGATCTTAGGTTATGGCAGAGAAATGAAAATATGTCTGTGATGTCTTCTAGAAGCCTGGTTTACACTGCATTCAAACTAATGTCCAATATGTAGAATTTCTAAAATTAAAAATTATGTCATTGGAAACTTATGTAATATCGTCAATGACAATTACATTAGCAAGCAAAATAGTTATTTGGACCATATTAAAATTAAATTGGGGACATGAGAAGGGGATTCCTCTCTTTAACACTGGAAATCATTCATGGTTCTGAGTTATCTCTGTTCCCATGTCGATAAAAGAAATTTTGTGACACTTTGCATCTACTAGAAAGAATATTGAAGGAAACCAGGAAAAGGGAAGCTAGGGAAACCTGCAATCCCAACCCCTGAATGGTTTATTCTACAAACATGTGGCGTTTGAGTGGGCAATAGCTAATCTTTGGTAAGCACCGCTGCTTAGATATATGTCACTCACGGCTGTCCCAAAACACCATAATTTGATAACCCTCACAGTGTAGATGGCATCTTCCCAAAGCAGAAAGAAAAAACAAAATCTATTTTTCACAGCCTCCCCCAATACTAAGACACATACATGTGAGTTGGGTTCTACAATCAGATGTCATACATGGGAGACTCTGATTTTAAACTGAGATATGAACAGGCAGCATGTCTTTGGAACCAAGGGCTATGGAAGCAGCTGCCCTGTGGGAGCCCCCTGATTAGGGTAGAGGTTGAGTGGTTTTAGAGCCAGCAACTGTGTAGTAGTTCTCTGATGCGATCGATAAGGCATGATTTTCACAGAGGCAGCAGTTCCTTCTTGGGAGTGGTGAGGTTTGGGGAGGTGTGTGACATGAAATAGGAAAATGTTCTTGACACTCACCCTAGAGTCTGTTTCTTTTATTTCTCCAATGCATTCTTTTTTTGAATTTTTAGAAAATTTTTTATTGGAGTATAGTTGCCTTACAATGTTGTGTTAGTTTCTGCTGTACAGCAAAGTGAATCAGCTATACGTATACATACATCCCCTCTTTTTTGGATTTCCTCCCCATTTAGGTCCCCGCAGAGCACTGAGTACAGTTCCTTATGCTATAGCATAGGTTCTCATTAGTTATCTCTTTTAAACATAGTATCAATACTGTATATATGTCAATCTCCAACTCCCAATTCATCCCACCCTCCCCTTTCCCGCATGGTGTCCATGTGTTTGTGCTCTACATCTGTGTCTCTATTTCTGCTTTGCCAATAAGATCATCTATACCATTTTTCTAGATTTCACATACATGCATTAATATATGATATTTGTTTTTCTCTTTCTGACTTACTTCACTCTGTATGACAGTCTCTATGTCCATCCACCTCACGACAAATAATTCAATTTCATTCCTTTTTATGGCTGAGTAATATTCCATTGTATATATGTGCCACATCTTCTTTATCCATTCGTCTGTCGATGGGCATTTTGGTTGCTTCCATGTCCTGGCTATTGCGAATAGTGCTACAATGAACATTGGGGTGCATGTGTCTTTTTGAATTATGTTTTTTTCTGGGTATATGACCAGTAGTGGGATTGCTGGCTCATATGGAGGTTCTATTTTTAGTTTTTTTTTTTTTTTTTTTTTTTTGCGGTACACGGGCCTCTCACTGTTGTGGCCTCTCCCGTTGCGGAGCAAAGGCTCCGGACGCGCAGGCTCAGAGGCCATGGCTCACGGGCCCAGCCGCTCCGCAGCACGTGGGATCTTCTCAGACCGGGGCACGAACCCGTGTCCCCTGCATCGGCAGGCAGACTCTCAACCACTGTGCCACCAGGGAAGCCCTATTTTCAGTTTTTTTAAGGAAACTCCACACTGTTCTCCACAGAGGCTGTATCAATTTACATTCCCACCTACAATGCAAGAGGGTTCCCTTTTCTCCACACCCTCTCCAGCATTTATTGTTTGTAGATATTTTGATGATGGCCATTCTGACCTGTGTGAGGTGATACCCCATTGTAGTTTTGATTTGCATTTCTCTAATAATTAGTGATGTTGAGCATCTTTTCATGTGCCTCTTGGCCATCTGTATGTCTTCTTTGGAGAAATGTCTATTTAGGTCTTCTGCCCATTTTTTGATTGGGTTGTTTGGTTTTTTGATGTTGAGCTGTTTGTATATTTTGGAGATTAATCCTTTGCTTCGTTTGCAAACATTTTCTCCCCTTCTGAGGGTTATCGTTTCGTTTTGTTTATGGTTTACTTTGCTGTGCAAAAGCTTTTAAGTTTAATTGGGTGCAGTTTGTTTATTTTTGTTTTTATTCTCATTACTCTAGGAGGTGGGTCAAAAAGATCTTGCTTCGATTTATGTCAAAGATTGTTCTGCCTACGCTTTCCTCTGAGAGTTTGATAGTGTCTGGCCTTACACTTAGGTCTTTGATCCATTTTGAGTTTATTTTTGTCTATGGTGTTAGTTTAACCTAGACAGAGGGGAGTCTGTTGTCTGCAGTTAAGAATGTTGACCAGTACACAAGTATCAGCAGTCACTGAAAGCAGCGGAATCTTAAGTAAACAAGAAACTGGGATTGGTTTTCTGATGGTTGGGTTGATAGTCAGTGAGGAACCAGTTATCATCAGAGAATGGAGCATTGGTAATCTGTGGTAAGTAGTCATGAAACAGCTACTTCAGTGACCATCCAAGGGCACATGCAGAGCCCCACGAAGGCTGACTGATTAGCCACAGGCTTCATTAGACTTGCCACTTTGGGCTTTGCCAGTTTAGAGGTTTTAAATACCTGAATAAGAATGCTTAAACCAACGAATATAACGGTGGTCCTCTTGGGGCTGCCACATGGTTATTTCAGGCTACTCATGCTATTGTAAAACAGGCAAAAAGGGATGGATACGTTGCCTGGGTGACTGATCTTGATTATTAAGTGGAAATAGAGTGCTTCACCACATTAAGAAAGAAAAATATATATTGAACCCAGGAGATCTAATGTGATTCTTTTGAGTATTTATGGTTTCATGTTCAGAAATCAGGGCTGCAGCAGCTATTCTAATTTTCCTCCCTCCTTACTGTGTCAGGTATTTGTTTACTTATGCTAGCTAATTACCCTTTTTCTACCTGCCTTCCCCTTATGTTGTACACAGGATGTGCTGGTTGTAGCTAACTTTATAACTTATTTCCTAGATTTCAGAATATTGAGGTAGGATAGTCACCAAGCAGGAGGAGCCATGAACATCAAGCAGAGATTCTTGATCTGGAATTACGTGTCTACAACTTCGTCTGTGGCCATCACGGTAGTGTAACTAGATCTGAGAGTTACATCTTATCACTGGGTGTGTAGGAAGGGAGGGAGCAAAATCTTAATCAAAATCCAACATGGATTTTTTAGTTTTTCTTGCTATTATTTTTTAGTTGTAAATAAGCTATACTATCTAGCTTCTAGCTTTGTATCAACCACAACTTATTCCTCATTTTTACCCACCTAAAATTTATTTTTCTAACATAGATGATTAAATCATGAGCCCTGGAATGGTATTTTTGTTCATTGAAATGTTAGACCATGAGTTATATGCATCAAAATGTACATGTTTTGGGCTTCCCTGGTGGCGCAGTGGTTGAGAGTCCGCCTGCCGATGCAGAGGACATGGGTTCGTGCCCCGGTCCGGGAAGATCCCACATGCCGCGGAGCGGCTGGGCCCCGTGAGCCATGGCCGCTGAGCCTGCGCGTCCGGAGCCTGTGCTCCGCAACAGGAGAGGCCACAACAGTGAGAGGCCCGCGTACCGCAAAAAAAAAAATAATAATAATATAAAATACAACTTTCCATTCCTCTAGAAGTTAAGTATGACTTTTGAGGCCAATTATTTTAAAACTAAAAAAAGGAACAATGAGCAATAAAGAGATACATTTCAGTGATGTTCAATCTCACAAAATGATTCATTATCATTGAACAGCAAAGACACCTGGGCACATAGTCACTAATAAACCCCCCCTGAGATCTAGCTTAATGGCACTCCTCTCTACTAAAATAGCACATTGTAATGGAATTTTCCTAATATAGATATCTGAATGTGATTTCTGGAGAGTTTCATTTTCATTGCTATTGGAAGACAAACTTCGTCTATAAACACATAAAATGTTGTTCATACATAAACTACTTCCAGATAACCTTTTCTGCATAGTTAAGAATTTGTAATTGCACTATCTCCAATCATAGCGCATACATCAGTTAGGATGCTTTAGCGCCAAGTAACACAAACCAACTAACGACTGCAAAAACAATAGGTGATTTTATCAAATAACAGGGGGCCTGATGGTAGCTGTTTTCTGGACTAACTTACGTAGAAGCTCAGTTATGACAAGTTCCCTCCGATCTTACAGGCATTCCGCTCATGATGCGGGGGCTGCCACCACTCCAAACAAACCAGATGCAAAAGATAATGTCCAAAGAGAAAGAAGAAAGGAGACCTAACGCCTGTGCATCTCCAACTTTACTAGACAGGACTCTTCCTCTAGGGCAGTGATTCCCACCAGGAGAAGGGGCGTTTTGACGCCTGGGGGATAACAGCCACTACCTGGAGACATTTCCTGTTGTCGTGACTTGGTGGGGGGTTGCGGTTACCAGAATCTAGTGAATAGAGGACAGTTATGCATCCTACAATGTACAGGACAGCCAGTCTCGACAAAAAAATATCTGGCCCGAAATATCAATAGTGACAAGGTTGAGAAATATCAATAGTGACAAGGTCCCAGGATTTCACTCACCTTCCCTGTTGGTTTGCCTTTGGATAAGTGAACAAAGTCAAGGTTCTATTAGCAATACATCAATAGTCTCTTCCACAAGGGAAACGAATCTATTAGATAGACGATTCTCAAACTTTAGAACATATGGGAGTTATCTGGAGGGCTTGTTAAACCCAGACTGCTGGACCCCATTCCCAGTCATAGTGATTCAGTAGTTCTGAGGTGAAGGCTCAAAAATTTGCATTTCTAACAAGTTATATATTGGTGATGTTTAGCTATTGGTCCATATACCACATGCTGAGAACCACTGTGTTAAGATTATGGCCCAGGAGATCGGGAATAAGCAGTCATCAGATTGTGACACTGGACAACTTAACCTCTCTGGGTTTCTGCTTTCTCACTAGTAAAACAGGCAATTAACTAAAGGCATATTGCTTTATACAACTTGGTGAACTTAGACTCCTCTGTAACCAAATTTCCCATTGAAATGATGCGCCCCATCCTCCATGGTACTGGTTTTGCGTAATAGAAAATCAAAAAACTTGAAGGTTGTGTTTAAAATATAGTAAAATGTGAACAATATTAAAGAAAAAACAGACCAGTTGAAGTTCTTCTAAGTAGAATGTACTCCTCAATATCAGGTGAAGCAGCTGAACTTATAGGGTTGGGCTGCTGGTAAGGAAGGCTCTTTTCCCAGCCCTCTGGTCAGGTATAACATTTGAAAAATTGCACTAGGGGTCTGAACAGGCTATTTACAAAACAAGAAATACACATTGCTAATGAGAAAATGTTCAACCTAACCAACAAAGAAATGTCAGTTGAAAGAACCACAAGATATATTTTCCATGTTTTGACAAAAAGGAAACAAGGAAAACACTGGATGTTGGTGAATAGGGGAAAATAACTGGGCCCATGCCTGACACTATTTAGCAAATGTCACTCTAGAACGACGACAGAATCAAATAAGAAAGACAAATCAAATTATGGAAAATAAAAACAAACAGGAAATAAAATGAGATAGTTATTTATGGAAGAATGGTAGAGAACATTAGGCTGTTTCATGGTGATGATGTTGATGATGATGATGACATACCCTAGTTTATGAACACACTAAAAGAAAAAGGAAGAGATATTAGAAAAACATTCATTTAAATATATCAGGAAAGTGGGTAATATGCATATGTTATAAGTGCTCATTTAGCTCTAAAGGGAAAATTACAAAACAATAGATAGAAAAATAAGAAGAACTGACAAGTCACTCAAGGAGAACCATAATATGGAACTAAGCCAAGAAAGTAAACTGAAAAAATAAAAACAGTAGTATTAGGGTAGGGTCACTGTGGTTGATATATTTAGGTACATATATACTGTGAAATAAAACTCACGTTTTACGGCAAGACAAGAAAAAAGTTAAACATAACATGTTTTTCTCTGCCCTCCGGTCTCCTCTCTCCCCGCACTGTGTGTCGTATATCTGCATTATGCATGGACCAAACCTCCCCCATTGGCAGAAATACTTGCTCAGCCATAAGGAGCAATATTTTCCTACAAGACAACTCCTTAAAGACAACTTCTTTCTTGATCTTGTAAGGGGCCACAATGACGCTTAGCTCTGGATGTCTCTCTCTTTATCTCTTCTAGATCTCCTTCTACTATAGTTTTGGTGTTGCCCTTGGATGGTGATAATAAACATCGTACCATTAAAGACTAACATTTATTGAGTAACAAGTGCTGGGCTAAGCAAATTGCCTGCATTATCCCATTTAATTCTCAGTATAATCCTGTTATCTATTCCACTTGTAGATGATAAAATCAAGAGGATATGTTCAAGGTCACAGAACCCTTACAACCAGGTCTGCATGATTTCAAAGGCTACACATAAACCACTTTCTCCTATTCTCTTTTTTAAAGTAACTTTTAATTTTCTTAATATGAGGAAAGAAAGGGGAACAAAAATCCAGAGGGAGAAACCAATTCTTCACTGATGATCATCTTTGCAAGAGGGATTTTTTACTTTATTAGGGATTTGCTACTTTATTATGGATTAAGGACCCTGTGCGAAGGCCCTACATGCCCTGATTTAGCTCTTCATTTCCACCCTCACCTCCAAATCCTAAACTCTGGTTTAAATTAAAATCTTCATTATTAAATTTTTCAATGGTTTACTCTCCAAAGTTTGGAGGAGAGTGAAAAGTGGGAATTAAAATGGATTTTTTATTACTAAAATATGTCTTTATGAGAATAAGGTCAATGTCATTTCTTCAATCCCAGCTAGCATCAAAGAATCAGAAAAAAACACTCAACAAAATGTTATCCCATTGACGTTAACAGTGGATAGAAAACCCTTTTCAACTTTAACAGAGAGATATTAAACAGGCAACAGAGAGATCTAAACAGTTGCAAGTGGCGATTTTACAATAGCTCTTATAAATAAGAAAAATCCCCAGCATAGTTATTTGTTCCCTATCTCCTTGCGATAAGCACATGGACAGGAAAAGATAATCCCATCTTAATATTCACAACTGTCATTTATGTCCTCTCAAAAAGTACACTAAATAGCTGGCAATATATGCATTAGGTAGTGATGTGCTAAGAATGCAAGTAAGATAATTACTTACTTAGTAATTATTTTACTTAGAGTGATACCAACAGCTGGCATGTACTACCTGCATCCCAGACAGCAGGCCCTGTGCTACACACTTTAAAAAACATATTGCCATTTAGCCTCTCGACCTTCCTTTAAGGTCCATCATTATCTCCATTTCACAGATAAGGAAAGTCATGGTTAAGGATGGTTAAGTGATGGTTACGTGATGGGATGGTCTAGAATGGTTAGGTGACCTGTTGACTGCTGGAGTTAGGATTTTTATCCCCTAACTATTTAGCTCCAAACCATATGTGCTCACCCAGCGTATAAAACTGCACAACAGACAGCTTTCTAGAAAGTGGTGAGAGGGAAAAGCATTAGGACACAAGTTGGGAGAGAAAGGCCCAGGCTGACGGGTTATTTTAAGGGTAAAATGGAAGGTAGGAAGACTGATCACCGGTGAACGATCTTTGCGAAAGGGAGGAAGGCCTGGATGAGCCTACAGCGTGGTGTTAAAAGTGCCAAGTGGGGCTTCCTTGGTGGCGCAGTGGTTGAGAGTCCGCCTGCCGATGCAGGGTCCGGTCGTGCCCCGGTGCGGGAAGATCCCACATGCCGCGGAGCGGCTGGGCCCGTGAGCCATGGCCGCCGAGCCTGCGCGTCCGGAGCCTGTGCTCCGCAACGGGAGAGGCCGCAACAGTGAGAGGCCCCCGTACTGCAAAGGAAAGCGCCAAGCGTAGTTTGTTCACGGGTGCCGGCTTCCAAGAATGGCAGGGTGCTCAGAGGTGTCCTTCAGAAGCAGGGTGTCTCCCTCTCCAATGGGGGACAGGCTTTACTCTAAACTTCAATTTCCACCCTTCAAAAGAAGGGTACCTGAGTCAAATCCAACACTGGACCTACATAATTAGACCCAAAGTTGCTTTTCTCCATGTCAAAGTATTTGTAGAAGTACCTAGTACCTATCTGCCTTTAAAATTTTATTCCATTCATTCCAAGTTCATTTTAAATTTAGTGCA
Source organism: Lagenorhynchus albirostris (assembly GCF_949774975.1). Taxonomy (NCBI): domain Eukaryota; kingdom Metazoa; phylum Chordata; class Mammalia; order Artiodactyla; family Delphinidae; genus Lagenorhynchus; species Lagenorhynchus albirostris. The sequence goes on along the minus strand of NC_083099.1, from coordinate 5,752,988 downwards.
AAACCTTTAAAGGCTGCACAATGTTGTGTATAGGTCGCAACAACTCGTAGAGGCCTCAAACCATTGATCACTCAACGTGAAATCGCTTTTTATCTGACGGTAATAGATCTAGTTATCTGACTTTCTGTTCTGCTCCTTCCTCATTTTAGAAAGTGAAGTCATTTTCAATGAAAAAGAAATGAAAGGAAGCAGAAATGAATGGAGTTTGGGAGTAAGAATGAGTGGAGGTTATTCAATAATCAACAGAATGATATCACTGAAGATTATTTTTCCTTGGGTTACTGTTTGTATTTATTTTTAATATTTTAGTTTTATTTTCTAGGAATCAAGGCAAAGGTGTCTGAAAGAAAATGACATTAAAAAAAGATTTGTGATACAGTTATTTAATAGGAATAACTACCTGCTTTTTTGTGTGTGTGTGTGGTATGCGGGCAGCTGGAAGCCCAGCTGCTTTATTTTTATAGAATTATAATGGTCTTTGTCCTTTAATTAGCTTCATCAATACAAGCCTGTTTCCTTAGTCTTTGAGACCATGACTCAAACTTCACTATTGGCCTAGCGGAAGAGTAATTTAGTTTCTGGTATGATGATTTGTAAGTAAACAAACTCGCCATGCTTGCTTTGCAAGCCCACACCTATAAAATGATTGCATCTGTCACACCATGACATGAGGTCCTGACACCATAAGATAAACTAAACCATCGTTATCTTCTAAAAAGGGACGATCCATTTTAATAACTAGTGATATGCACAAGCTCTTTAGCCTTCGGGCAGAAACTCATGGTTAGAAGGATGTGGGAAGGCATTTCCTCCTCTTTCAAATACAGCATCACAGAATTAGATGTGTGTGTGAGAAGGCATACTTCAAATAAGAACCACTGCCGGGGGCAAAATATAATATTTGATGCAATGATTCAGTCATTTAAAATAGGACCCAAGGTCCATTGTGTCACATTCACACCTGTGCTCTATTTTAAAAGATCCTCGATGTCTGCGAGGCTGGCTTAACTGCACCATCTCAGGCAGGCAATAGGCCAAGTGTCTAAGCAAGCATTCTATGAAAATCAAAATTGATGGCTGTACAGAACTTTGTGGGTCGATGGAATTTTTCTGTATTTTGATTGTGGTGGTGGTTACCTGTTTGTAAATGTTTCTCAAAATTCAAAATTCAAAAATCTCAAAATTCAAAATTCAAAATCTCAAAATTCAAAACTCAAAATTCACTGAACCATACATTTAAAAGGAGCATGTTTCATTGTATGGAAATCATACCTCAGTAAGGTTGATTTAAAAAAATGACAGCTGTCCGTTTTGACCATGAACACATGCCTCTCGGGCAAAAGCAATAAAAGTCCATGAAGTCAGCTCTGGGTGCACACAAATAAAGATTAAATATAGCATTTAAGACCTGTGCAGTCATGAGCAGAAGGAATTCTTGGTGAGAAACTGGGAATGGTAATTAGAGATCTATTGGGAGCTTCATCTTACACTCAAAGACAAAAACCATCACTCAACATGTGCCTCTGGTATTTGCTTTTTCCTTTATCAAACCAATGAGAGTGTGTTAGCATGCTCAGTGGTTTCCAAACTTTATATCCCCATACATGCACATTAACTAGGAAGAGTGCATCTTCTTGTTCTTTCAAGAAAATAAAATGTAGCACACTTCTCTGGGATTACTGAAAATATATCTAAGATGTATCATTCTGTAGGCTAATTTCCTAAATGTGTAATAATGTATATACTAAGAGGCAACACCTAGTCCTAGACACGACCTTGATTGTGTGACCTTGGCAAGAGTCCTATCATCTCTCTGGAGCTATCTCTAATTTTGCGTCTATAAAATGAAGGGGCTAGCCCAGATAATGCCCGATGACATAGAACAACATAAATCATACTTAGCTCATGGATTAGAAGCTCTATTCTTATTAACTGAAAATTTTCTCTTTTTATTATTACCTAATACCTTCTTTTCTTTTGTTGTACTAGATTTGGAGAAAGGAACAGTGCTAATGAGACAATGAGAAAAAAATTTTTAGTTATCTCAGTGAGACACAGAGTAAACACTCTAAAGATACTAATTTCTTTCCAGTAGACTGGATTTGGTAGAAGGAATGTTCTAGAAGTTGAGGTTGTCGGGAAAACATTAGGAAGAAAAAGAACATTATTGAGGAGGGAAAAATAAAAAGGAAATGACGTTATGATTCATCTCTAATATTTTAACAAAAGATGTATACTAGATTAAAATATCTTCCATTGGAAGAAGTCAAACCCATCTTTGACTTTTGTGGAAATAACCATATGTTTTCGAAATTATGACATTAGAGAATCTTGGATTTACAAAGGAATTTGATCATCTATACCAGTTTCCCCACTCAAGGTCAGAGTGGCCCAGTATTTTAAGATAAAATACAAAAATAATTAACCTGTCTTGATTATACTACTTTTGTAAAGGCAAAGGCATAAAAACAACTTCACGTAGCTGTTACTTTGCATGTTTAAGCCAAGCTGTGATTAATATTTTAGAGAAAAATATTCACAGATAACAGCAGGGTCTTCTCTCATCATGTAAAGGTTAAATTTTGTCCAAGGTTGCATTTATTCCCATACTTTAACTTGTCAGCATCAGACAATCTTTCTCACTTTCAAATCAGGGCACACTTCACAACCTAAGAAGAGTTGACAGAATAATGGATTTGCCCAGGGAATCTAAACCCCTCAGAGGCTGGAGGATAGATGGTAAAGTAAGGAAAACAAATGATAGAAGCCCAAAGTATCAGAAAAATCATCAAAAACTTGGACACAATGCACAAACGTGGTGGCACATCATTTCAGTGTCATTCAGGGGCAAAGGCCACTCAAGGATTATCTACAGGAATATATTCAGTTCAGCATATTACTTACTAGTGATTAAAGGTCTCAAACTTGGTAAAGTTACTTGTTACATTAATTACTTTTGTCTGATAGAGGTGCAAATGTTTCTTTTTTTTTTTCTGAAACAGATAACTCCAAAATATACGGTATTTTGGACATTTATCTATAATTAAAAAAAAAATTAACTCAATTAACCTAACCTAATATTTCTTTGTTAAATGGTCTATATACACCTATTTTTTTAAAGTGCTCTCCTAATTGGTCATAACATCTTACGCTTTGTGTCATTAATGAATGAGTTAAGTGAAAAATAAAAGATTCACGTGTTCATTCCTTATTTGCCTGGCAATCATGATTTTCCTTTTTTTTTTTTTTTTTTTGCGGTACGCGGGCCTCTCACTGTTGTGGCCTCTCCTGTCGCGGAGCACAGGCTCCGGACGCGCAGGCCCAGCAGCCATGGCTCACGGGCCCAGCCGCTCTGTGGCATGTGGGATCTTCCGGGACCGGGGCATGAACTCGTGTCCCCTGCATCAGCAGGTGGACTCTCAACCACTGTGCCACCAGGGAAGCCCTGATTTTACTTTTTAAAAGTTATATTTTAACAATAGGATCAAGAATTAAATTGAAAAGCAAATTGCTGTTTTTTAAAAACAGAAAGTTAAAATGAAAGGGCTGAGCCATGTAACTGGAGGGTATATCAATCATGGGTACTTGGGACAAAAACCTACAAAGAAATGTCGTGAAAGAAGATTCAAGTCCTGTCAAAGGATACAGCGCTGTCTGGGAACTTCCTTCTACTTGGAAAGCACTTCCCCTCCACAGTCTCAGCGCTCATCATCCAGCAAATGCCTTTGCCTTTGCAAGGCTGTCAGTATTTCCCCAAGAAAAGTTATTTCCTTCAAATCATTTGTTCATCCTTCTTTAAAGCACCTGCTATTTTGTATTGTCATTGATCTGCTGAAATGTCACTACTGGCTCCGTCTTAGCTTCATGCCCACTGTGAGCTCCTGTCCAGGCTGGCCCAGCACTGACCAAAGTTGATCCCTGAAAGATGCACCGCCTTGCTCCTTGACCTACAGATTCTTAGCTGGCGCATCCCAGTGGAGCTTTATCTTGTCTGGTTTAAGCTCTGACCTCTCGAGGCAGGGCAAAGCCCTAAATAAATGATCATCACGTTGCAGGAAGGGGACCCCTTCCAGGGCCTGAGAGTGGGCTCTTGTCTAACACTCAGAAATGAATAGTCCGAGGAGATACCCGTGCTGACAGAGCAAGCGACATTATCGGGAAGGGGCGTCCAGGTGGAGAGCAGGAGGGGCAGGGAGCCCAGGAGAACCGCTCTGCCACGTGGCTCACGGTCTCAGGCTTTACGGTGATGGGGTTAGTTTCCGGGTTGTCCCTTGCTTGGCCCGTATTTGGTCTGACTCAGGGTCCTTCGTGGTGGTGCACACATCTCTCAGCCAAGATGGATTCCAGCGCAAGGGCTTCTGGGAGGTTGGCAGGAATATCATCTCCTCCCTCTTCCTTTTGGCCCCTCCCGATTTCGCCCGGTGGCAGCACCTTGCTCCTTATCAGGACCTCCTGCCGTGAGACACTGGGAAAGGCAGGCAGTTTCGGTCAGCAGTTCCCTAACTATCACAGGACACCCTTCCACCTCGGGCTTCACCACCACCTATGACCCGAAGAACATTTACTTCTGTAGAACTTTCAGGGTGGATCCAGAGCTCGCCTCTGCTTTCCTCTTTCACTTCTGATTTCCTATTTGAATTTCCCTTCACCCAATATGCTCTCTTTGGTTTCTGTGGGCTCCTTTCCCCCAGCCCTGGGCCAGCGCCACTCTATTCTTACACCCAGCCTTGGCTCGAAAACCACAGGTTTGGCCAGAGACTTAGGCTGTTTAGAAGTTATTGGAGGGGTTTGGCTTCTGGACGCTATTATTGTTCTCAAATCCGGGCCCTCGTGTATCTGCCACACTACCTTGTCCCCCAGCTGCCAGCAGTCTGAACAGCTGAGAGAACTTATCGTGTGATCGAGAGGACATACCCCCAAGTCCCTGCACTTACAGTTCTCAGTCTTTAGCCTCTGCATCCTTCAAAGTCCACTGGCAGTGAAATGGAGCAGGACCCTACGGGGCCTTCCCAGGACAGGAATCCCCTGCCCCCCAACCATGTCCCCTGCCTACCTTTTGTCTATAGCAAAACTTTAGCCAAAGAATAAATTTAATCAGAGAAGTGAGAAAATGCAGAAGCAAAGAAAAGCAGTCAAACAGGACCAAATAATAATAGTTTAGTCATTAAACAAGGTCAAGGACCTTTAGTTCCTCCTCAAGAGTTATAGATAATACTCTGAGTCATGCCCTTCGAGCCGTTTTGCAGCGACTGAAACCCCCGCCAGGTGGAAGGAGTTAACTACATGATGACCAGACTGTAGCCATGACATGAGCTGCTCCACCTTACACAGTTTTGGGAATTGACTTCAAGGAAATGGGAACAGACCGACCCTGGAAGTGAAGATTAACTGTACTTAAAACAATCAAGATGACACTGATCAGACGATGGCATGACCAATTTCAAGATAATTGTCAGAGCTGCCTCTGCTGTTCCGCACGTAGCCCCCTCCCTCTGCCTATACACCCCTGAAACTCCCCTATAAAAGCTCTTGCCACCTGATCGGGAGAGGGGAGTTGGCCTTTGCACACAAGCCCACCTTCTACCCCAGCTGCCAGTCTCCAAAATAAAGCAAACTTTCCTTTCTACCAACTGGCTTTTTTTTTTTTTTTTTTTGCTGTACGCGGGCCCCTCACTGTTGTGGCCTCTCCTGTTGCGGAGCACAGGCTCTGGACGTGCAGGCTCAGCGGCCATGGCTCACGGGCCCAGCCGCCCCGTGGCATGTGGGATCTTCCTGGACCGGGGCATGAACCTGTGTCCCCTGCATCAGCAGGTGGACTCTCAACCACTGCGCCACCAGGGAAGCCCGAGTACTGGCTTTTGAGTGGTGGGCAGCCGGACCTGAGTTTGCTAACAGCAGGTCAACCTGAGTTTTGTATTAATTCTAGAGTTCTTCTCCTCCCTGTTTCCCACTGCTCAACAGTTAGCAACGTGGTCATTCTCTTCAGAGGGCTGCCACATCATACTGCATCAACCCACGATCCATTTGACATCAATCTCTAGTGTGGCTAATTTGGCCCCTTGCACCAGACCATTGGAAAATACACCTTCCACTTACCATCAGGAACATTAATCAGAACTCTCACACCACCTCCTTGGGCAACACAAGGGTCTCTTAAACCTTAGTTTTTCTTTTACTTTTCGTTAGGTATGTAATAATGCTCACTTCAGTGAAGTTTATCTATATCTATCTATCTATATTTGCAATAAGATAAAAAATAGCATTGCTATAATTCTGCCATCCAGAGATAAACACTGCTAACAGCATGGAATACACTTCATACTTTTACTTCTGCAGTACATAAATATAAAACGTTATTATGAAAAATGGCATTTTATTGCCCTTTGAAATCTTTTTGTATATAAGAAAATCCATTTCCATGTCAATATGTATACTTTTAAATAACTAAACCACATTTCATTGTATAGATGACCAATGTTGATGCGAATAATTCCTTAAGGTTGGAATTCAGGTGGTTTTCATTGTTTCACCATTACAAACGGCACTGCAGTGGAATTTTGATCATAAATATGTACTAGTCAGATTAGAAAAAATTCAGTAAAGTATAAGAAAGGACTAACATCCCCAGCAATAGAAAATGTTGCTAGAGGCTGCGCTCATCACTGTTCCCTCCAGCTTATGCTCTGAGACAGGAATCTTAACAGGACCCAAGGAAGGAGAATCCATGAACTTGCCTATTAGAAACAGCAGGCCCAGAAAGACCTTTTCTCATGGAAGGATAAACAAACAGTGGAAATAAAAACAACAAGGGGCCTGTGAAAGGGCAAAACATTTAAAGAACAGAGAACATTATATTCAACATGAAGAGGAAAAAATATGTTTAAAACATTACTGATAAAAACGGGGGGAAAAGTAATTTATTTACTTTTTTAAAGTATTTTATGAAAACAAGGACTTTCAGAAACAGGAAAAGAAAGATGAGGCCAAGATGCAAGTGAATGAATTGAAAATCAGATGGATGGATTATGAAAAACTGTAAGCAAAAGTAAAGTGTCATCGCAGGATGCAAAGCTGCACTGGAAATAGGAAAGAGCCTGCCCTATTGATACTGCCTGAGAAACAGGTACCTTTTCTGTTGAAAATGGTGTTATGCTGTATATGATTCATTTATTCTAACAAACAATTCCAGACACCTACTGAGAATGTCAACATTTGAGGATAAATGCTGAGAATCCCAGTTTGTAAAGAAACCACCTGTAGCAGGGGAGGATGGCTGGAAACATTGTAACAGGCTGAGTTCTCAAACTGAGGCTGGTACAGTGCTGTTGGAACATAGTGAAGGTAGGCTTAACCACCCAAAGAGGGAGGAAGGTCTTCGTGCAGGATGTAACTTGTAAATCAGGGCTTGTGAATGAGGCAGATTTGGCCAGATTCCAAAGGGACAGGAAAAATTCCAGGGAAAGGAAAGATCATGGGCAAAGTTCTCAAATCCACCTCCATCTATATTTAATACCTCTTAGTATTAACATTGCCAGGGATCATTTTAGCTCCTTAAAATAACCTTTGCCTGAGAAACACGCACGCCCACGTGTCAATGTTATGACAATTTCAGCTGTTAAAAAATGGTTGTATTACTAAAGAACTTGAGACATTATTCCCATGGGCTAGCTCTAGTTCATATAGTAAATAATCGCATATTTTTTAGGCTATTGAAAAGTTACAGAAAACTCAAATTAGTACTTTTAAAAATATGGTAAGACAAAGCAGAAGTGCAGTGCCCAATATTTAAATTATTGTTTCTCTAAAGGTCTCAGTGTCTGAACAAAGAGCTAATTGCTCATTGATAGTGCAATTGTAGAAAACACAGATGTCCCATTTCTTTAAATAACTTCTCTTCCTACAGAATGGCCACGTCCTGTGAGATATAAGTTCATCCAAACAGAATATGGATTGTTTATGGAAGCAATCACATCCTATTTTTGCAACCACTTGATATAACTCTGTCACTGCACAAAATACAACCTTCTCTCAGCCCCCAACTTTTTTTTTTTTTTTTTGGTATGCAGCAAGTATTCAGTTTAGCGACACAAAATAACTCTGACGTTCTGAAAATCTGGCAACATTTCATTTTTCCATTATGTCAGGTGGGAACGAAAAGGAACCAAATATTACTGAGAGCAACATTAGAAAAGCTTGTCCTCTTGGCTGATATGCAGGTGGGAATCATTACTGGTAACAGAATCTTTGTAACAATCATTTTATCTCTAAATATAGCTGAACACTGAGCTCCATAGTCAAATTTAAAAAGAGAAGGTTGATAGATAGGCATTCAAATTCTATTTCATCCTTGTAATCTCCCAGTCAAGGTTTTTTTTCTTTTAATTTTTATTGGAATATAGTTGATGTACGACGTTGTGGTAGTTTCAGGTGTACAGCAAAGTGAATCAGATATACATATACTTATATCCACTGTTTTTCTTTTTCTTTTTTAGATTCTTTTCCCATATAGGCCATTACAGAGTACTGAGTAGAGTTCCCTGTGCTATACAGCAGGTTCTTGCTAGTTACCTATTTTATATGTATATGTCAATCCCAATCTCCCAATTTATCCCTCCCCCGCCTTATCCCCGGTAACCATAACTTTGTTTTCTACATCCATGACTCTACTTTTGTTTTGTAAATAAGTTAATGTTTACCCGTTTTTAAACATTTCACATGTAAGTAATATATTTGTCTGTGTCTGACGTACTTCACTCAGCATGACAATCTCTAGGTCCATCCATGTTACTGCAAATGGCATTATTTTGTTCTTTTTAATGGCTGAGTAATATTCCACTGTATATGTGTACCACATCTTCTTTATCCATTCCTCTGTGGATGGACATTTCAGTTACTTCCATGTCCTGGCTATTGTAAACAGTGCTGCAGTGAACACTGGGGTGCACGTATCTTTATGAATTATGGTTTTCTCCCGTATATGCCCAGGAGTGGGATTGCTGGGTCATATGGTAGTTTGTGCTGGGAAAACTGGACAGCTACATATAAAAGAATGAAATTAGAACTCTCCCTAACACCATACACAAAAGCAAACTCAAAATGCGTTAAAGACCTAAATGTAAGGCCGGACACTATCAAACTCTTAGAGGAAAACATAGGCAGAACACTCTGACATAAATCACAGCAAGATCTTTTTTGACCCACCTCCTAGAGTAATGGAAATAAAAACAAAGATAAACAAATGGGACCTAATTAAACTTAAAAGCTTTTGCACAGCAAAGGAAACCATAAACAAAACAAAAAGATAACCCTCAGAATGGGAGAAAATACTTGCAAACAAAGGATTAATCTCTAAAATATACAAATAGCTCATGCAGCTCAATATCAAAAAAACAACTAACTCAATCAAAAAATTTAGAAGATCTAAATAGACATTTCTCCGAAGAAGACACACAGATGACCAAAAAACACATGAAAAGAAGCTCAACATCACTAATTATTAGAGAAATGCAAATCTAAACTACAATGAGGTATTACCTCACACCAGTCAGAATGGCCATCATCAAAAAATCTACAAACAATAAATGCTGGAGAGGGTGTGGAGAAAAGGGAACCCTCTGCACTGTAGGTGCACTGTAGGTGGGAATGTAAATTGATACAGCCACTATGGAGAACAGTATGGAGGTTCCTTAAAAAACTAAACATAGAAACACCATATAACCCAGCAATCCCACTACTGGGCATACACACAGTCAAGGCTTTGAATGAAGGGCCCTGCAATCACTACCCCATTTTGCATGGGTAAACACCACAGTACTGACACAGGTCTGCTGGCTATTGTCAGGGAGAAAGCACACCGTATATGGAGTAGGAAGACACATTCCAGTCACTTAATTCTCAGAACGCTTTCAAAAACATTTTCTAAAATTTAATGGCTATCAGTTTCTTTGAATGCAAAATGGGACCACGAATGAGAACATATTATGTAAAAGAGGAAAATGAGAATATATATGGGACAAATTTTTTATAAACCATAAAGTGTTAGAAATCTATCTTTATGAATAATGCATCATTCTTTTTATATGGGATAAGAATTTACAACAAATTGCTTTTGAGCCTTTGACAATTAACACACAAAACTAAAGATGGCTAGAAAAAAAGTACTAAACTGCTTTTCAGATACTAACACTATTTAGCTAACTGCTGTATTTCAAAGTGTGTATAGATCCAACTAGTTATGGGTTAAACATATATTTAACACACACACACACACACACACACACACACACACACACACGCGCGCTCACAGATTGCTAATTGTCCTCCTTCTTCCTAAACCATCACTGTCCTATTTCCCTCTCCAGTATGACTGATCTGCCACCCAAAAGCTCTGTGGCTCTAGAGTTTCATTCAGCCATTTAGTTCATTGTTGGAAATGATAAGATTTGCTAGACATTATATCTGTTCTATGTGTTTATCATATAGGTTCCATCTATTTCATGTAGTTTCTAGATCTCTAAAATAGGTAAGAGACAGTTGCTTATTAAAAACTGTTAAAATAAGCCTCTTGAAATTTCTTAGCTCAACCACCTCTTAAAATGTCAAATACAGAGAGCTTTTGCACTTCCTTTCAACTCTTTTAAACAGGGTCTCCTTTGCTTGCTGCCAAAAACACTAAAAACTGGAATTTACTACTTTCAGGAAATTATTAAAATTTTAATTTAAAAAATAATGTCTAGCTGCTTTAGTGCAGTGAGTTCAAAGTTTTTTAAGTCTAACCAACAGTCCGATAACAGAGAGACCGGTAATCACTGCATCTCACGTATAATATATTCATGTACAGATATGACTGACAGGTCAAAATTTAAATGTGGAAATGTGGGAAGTGACACGGGCTAGGGAAGGGGAACAAAGGAGGCTTTTACTGGAGAAAGCAGGAGAGAATGCACAGAACACTCCATACATTCCCTGACTATAAAATGATAGCATTTGAGGAACAAAATAAATATGACTCATAATTGCAGAATGTAGAGTAAATAGGCTTTAAATTAAATTTCATAGGAGAATTTCATCATATTTGATGACTAAATGTATATATACATTTGTTTTAAATAAAAAATAAACATACTAGTCTTAAATTAGTATTTGAAAAACTACATCACATTTTCTAAAATTCCTAAGAATGAAATGTGTGTGTGTGTTTGTACTGCGCTCTGTGCTGGGGAAGGATGCTGAGGAGGAAAAAGGGGTTTAATAGAGTTTAACCATCTGTTACACTTCATATTGGAAATACTTTAAAACTCCACATGAACTTGTAAATATTCATGCCTCCTAAAACTGGGAATATTTAGGTAATGATCAACCTTAACAGAATTGCTATTTTTAAATAAACTAAAAAAAAATAAGAGTTTATGTGAGCTCGTCAGCTCTTATTCTTATCTAAAATCCATGTTCTAAGAAATATTAGTAAACCTTATTGTTAAGATTCTAAGTGAAATTAAAGAAAACATAAAGTGCTTTGGAGATCACTGGTTTCATGGTGACAATCTGGTCACTGTGACAGGTCGTGCTATGAGGGGGCTGGACACTTGAGTTCATGTTCTCCCTGTGCGTTCTACAAAGCTACATGACTCCAGGAAAGTTACATAGATTCTTAAGGGTTTCTTTTATTGGTAATATGCATATTCCTAATATTAACCTCATAAAGTGGTTTTGAGAATCAAAGGATCTAAAATGATACTCAAAAATCATTCAACGTGACAAACTGGAAATGCTCAAAGTATACTTTAGCATTCTTGTTGAAATATAAAAGCTACATCGCAGAAGTTGCACAGTTTTTCTAGAACATTTTGACTGCGTTTTATTTATTAATTTTTCAGCTTTATTGAGATATAATTGACATCTGACCTTGTGTAAGTTTAAGAGGTACAATAAGAAGACTTGACACAAGCATATATTGTGAAATGATAACCACAAAAGGGTTAGTTAACACTTCCCATAATTCAGAAAATTACCTTTTTTATGTGTGTGTGGTAAGAAAATTTAAGATCTATTCCCTTAGCATTGTCCAGTTTTTATTTCCATTAAAAGTCATTAAATATTTCCGTATTTAACTATTGGCCAACAAGTTATTTTATTATAATTGGAGAGATAGGATGGATTTACCATGTCTCTATACATAGGTATTTATCATCCTTGCACATCACGCCAAGATTCAGAGAGAATTGTATTTCACAAGAGATTTCTAAAAAATTACAATATGATCACTTTTGTAAAGTTTCTCAAAAGTCATAAAAGATAGTAAAATGGACATTTATCAATATATCAAACTAAAAATAAACTTGAGAGTGATTTAGGACTTTGAAAATAAAATCAGTGAGAATTGAAAACAAAATAAGGTCTTATTTCTGTGTTAAACAGTACTCTAAACGAAATTAACCTAGCTTCTTGCTCCAAGGAATACTTGTTCCTGGAATCTAACACTATAAATCAACTGAAGAGCTTATTTATCGAGACTCACAGTTTGCCTATGAAGGCTCACTTCAGGGCCCTCGTTTTGCTGTCCATACCAGCACATTTCTCTGCTTTGCAGAACCTGTCAAACTTATCCATCCTTGTCCTACCACTGCTTAAATGCCTGCCCTGATTTCCTGTTTTGAGACATTATTAGCTCTAAGTGATGCACTCCCTGGCACTCCCTGGTAGGTCTAAGAAACTTAGCTTTGCTTCATCAACAGATTTCTCTAGTGGACTTTTAGAGAGTGGACACCAATTTTAAGATAACTCTTATGGTATCTAGACAATATATGAATATCTTATATCCTCTTGATGTTAAACGGTAACGTGTTCTTTCCATTGGTGTACAGATTAATCTGAATATGTGCAGAGGAAACTAAACAGTCATACTTCGATTAAAAGTCATGTGCCATTCAAAGAAATCCAGGGGATCGTTCTCTAGTGCACGAAAATCAAGAGACAGTTGTCTGTCAGTAGGAAATGGATACCATTAGAACTCCCCCTACTCTTTTGTAACTTAAATAAGAAAAAAATCCAATTAATTCTATTATATTCCACAATATACCAACAGGGATTGTGCTACCCTTGGGCCTCTACAGAAAAGCTGTTGTAAAGTAGATCAGCATTCCTATTCTGTTATTTGCCCCTTTACTTTTTTTTTCCTCAAATATAAGCATTTATTAATACTTCATGTAGGAAAAAGGTGTTATAAGGCAGTACATTAGTGATATGAAATAGTAATTCATCAGAGACAAAAATATGATTTTCCACTATTCCAGGAAAGTTAGTAACAAAATATACGCATTTGAAATATCAGTTGGCATAAAACTCAATAGAAATAAGCCATTATATTAGAAATTTTAAAATAATAGCCAAATTATATAGAATTCTGTAAAAGTCACTTTAATACTTTCAGTTATTTCATGTTATCTTGGACCTGACCTATTTTTTAACATCTTTATTGGAGTATAACTGCTTTACATTGTTGTGTTAGTTTCTGCTGTATAATAAAGTGAATCAGCTATATGTATACCTATATCCCCATATACCCTCCCTCTTGCATCTCCCTCCCACTCTCCCTATCCTACCCCTCTAGGCAGTCACAAATAACTGAGCTGGTCTCCCTGTGCTCTGCGGCTGCTTCTCACTAGCTATCTATTTTACATTTGGTAGTGTATATATGTCCATACCATTCTCTCACTTCGTCCCAGTTTACCCTTCCCCCTCCCTGTGTCTTCAAGTCCATTCTCTACATCTGTGTCTTTATTCCTGTACTGCCCCTATGTTCTTCAAAACGATTTTTTTTTTAGATTCCATACATATGGGTTAGCATATAGTATTTGTTTTTCTCTTTCTCACTTACTTCACTCTGTATGACAGTCTCTATGTCCATCCACCTTACTACAAATAATTCAATTTCATTCCTTTTTATGGCTGAGTAATATTCCATTGTATATATGGGCCACATCTTCTTTATCCATTCATCTGTTGATGGACACTTAGGTTGCTTCCATGTCCTGGCTATTGTAAATAGGGCTGCAATGAACATTGTGGTACATGTCTCTTTTTGAAATATGGTTTTCTCAGGGTATATGCCCAGTAGTGGGATTACCGGGTCATATGGTAGTTCTATTTTTAGTTTTTTAAGGAACCTCCATACTGTTATCCATAGTGGCTCTATCAATTTACATTCCAACTAAAAGTTCAAGAGGTTCCCTTTTCTCTACACCCTCTCCAGCATTTATTGTTTGTAGACTTTGTGTTTTTTTTAAAGAAGATGTTGGGGGTAGGAGTTTATTAATTAATTTATTTATGTTTGCTGTGTTGGGTCTTTGTTTCTGTGAGAGGGCTTTCTCTAGTTGTGGCACGCGAGGGCCACTCTTCATCGCGTTGCGCGGGCCTCTCACTATCGCAGCCTCTCTTGTTGTGGAGCACAGGCTCCAGACGCACAGGCTCAGTAGTTGTGGCTCACAGGCCTAGTTGCTCTGCGGCATGTGGGATCCTCCCAGACCAGGGCTCGAACCCATGTCCCCTGCATTAGCAGGCAGATTCTCAACCACTGTGCCACCAGGGAAGCCCCTTGTAGACTTTTTGATGATGGTCATTCTGACCAGTGTGAGGTGATACCTCATTCTAGTTTTGATTTGCTTTTCTCTAATGATTAGTGATGTTGAGCATCCTTTCATGTGTTTGTTGGCAATCTGTATGGCTTCTTTGGAGAAATGTCTATTTAGGTCATCTTCCCATTTTTGGATTGGGTTGTTTGTTTTTTTTGATATTGAGCTTCATGAGCTGCTCATATATTTTGGAGATTATTTCTTTGTCAGTTGCTTCATTGGCAAATATGTTCTCCCAGTCTGAGGGTTGTCTTTTTGTCTTGTTTATGGTTTCCTTTGTTGTGCAAAAGATTTTAAGTTTCATTAGGTCCCATTTGTTTATTTTTGTTTTTATTTCCATTTCTCTAGGAGGTGGGTCAAAAAAGATCTTGCTGTGATTTATGTCATAGAGTGTTCTGCCTATGTTTTCCTCTAAGAGTTTGATAGTGTCTGGGCTTACATTTAGGTCTTTAATCCATTTTGAGTTTATTTTTGTGGATGGTGTTAGGAAGTGTTCTAATTTCGTTCTTTTACATGTAGCTGTCCAGTTTTCCCAGCACCACTTATTGAAGAGGCTGTCTTTTCTCCATTGTATATTCTTGCCTCCTTTATCAAAAATAAGGTGACCATATGTTCATGGGTTTATCTCTGGGCTTTCTATCCTGTTCCATTGATCTATATTTCTGTTTTTGTGCCAGTACCATACTGCCTTGATTACTGTAGCTTTGTAGTATAGTCTGAAGTCAGGGAACCTGATTCCTCCAGCTCCGTTTTTCTTTCTCAAGATTGCTTTGGATACTTGTGGTCTTTTGTGTTTCCATACAAATTGTGAAATTTTTGTTTCAGTTCTGTGAAAAATGCCATTAGTAGTTTGATAGTGACTGCATTGAATCTGTAGACTGCTTTGGGTGGTATAGTCATTTTCACAATGCTCATTCTTGCAATCCAAGAACATGCTACATCTCTTCATCTATCTGTATCACCTTTAATTTCTTTCATCAGTGTCTTATACTTTTCTGCATACAGGTCTTTTGTCTTCTTAGGTAGCTTTATTCCTAGGTATTTTATTCTTTTTGTTGCAGTGGTAAATGAGAGTGTTTCCTTAATTTCCCCTTCAGATTTTTCATCATTTGTTTATAGGAATGCAAGGTTTTTCTGTGCATTAATTTTGTATCCTGCTACTTTACCAACTTCATTGATTAGCTCTAGTAGTTTCCTGTTAGCATATTTAGGATTCTCTATGTATAGTATCATGTCATCTGCAAACAGTGACAGTTTTACTTCTTCTTTTCTAATTTGGATTCCTCTTGTTTCTTTTTCTTCACTGATTGTTGTGGCTAAAACTTCCAAAACTATGTTGAATAAGAGTGGTGAGAGTGGGCAACCTTGTCTTGTCCCTGATCTTCGTGGAAATGGTTTCAGTTTTTCACCAGTGAGAATGATATTGGCTGTGGGTTTGTCATATAAGGCCTTTGTTATGTTGAAGTAAGTTCCCTCTATGCCTAATTTCTAGAGTTTTTATCATAAATGGGTGTTGAATTTTGTTGAAAGCTTTTCCTGCATCTACTGAGATTATCATATGGTTTTTAACCTCAAATTTGTTAATATGGTGTATCACATTGATTGATTTGCGTATAGTGAAGAATCCTTGCATTCCTGGGATAAACCTCACTTGATCATGGTGTATGATCCATTTACTGTGCTGCTGGATTCTGTTTGCTAGTATTTTGTTGAGGATTTTTGCATCTATTTTCATCAGTGACATTGGCCTGTAGTTTCCTTTTTTTGTGACATCTTTGTCTGGTTTTGGTACCAGGGTGATGGGGGCCTCGTAGAATGACTTTGGGAGTGTTCCTTCTTCTGCTATATTTTGGAAGAGTTTGAGAAGGATAGGTGTTAGCTCTTCTCTAAATGTTTGACAGAATTCACCTGTGAAGCCATGTGGTCCTGGGCTTTTGTTTGTTGGAAGATTTTTAATCACAGTTTTAATTTCAGTGCTTGTGATTGCTCTGTTGATATTTTCTGTTTCTTCCTGGTTCAGTCTCAAAAGGTTGTGTTTTTCCGAGAATCTGTTCATTTCGTCCAGGTTCTCTATTTTATTGGCATATAGTTGCTTGTAGTAATCTCTATGATCCTTTGTATTTCAGCTGTGTCAGTTATTACTTCTTTTTCATTTCTAATTCTGTTGATTTGAGTCTTCTCTCTTTATTATTTTTTTTTGATGAGTCTGGCTAATGGTTGATCAATTTTGTTTATCTTCCCAAAGAACAAGCTTTTAGTTTTATTGATCTTTGCAATCGTTTCCTTCATTTCATTTTCATTTACTTCTGATCTGATTTTTATGATTACTTTCCATTGGCTAACTTTAGGGTTTTTTGGTTCTACTTTCTCTAATTGCTTTAGGTGTAAGTTCAGTTGTTTATTTGAGATTTTTTTTGTTTCTTGAGGTAGGGTTGTATTGCTATACACTTCCCTCTTAAAACTGATTTTGCTGCATCCCATAGGTTTTGGGTGGTTGTGTTTTCATTGTCATTTGTTTGTAGGTGTTTTATGATTTCCTCTTTGATTTCTTCAGTCAACTCTTGGTTACTTAGTAGCATATTGTTTAGCCTCCATGTGTTTGTATTCTTTACAGTGTTTTTCCTGTAACTGATATCTATTCTCATAGCATTATGGTTGGAAAAGATACTTGATAAGATTTCAGTTTTCTTAAATGTACCAAGGCTTGATTTGTGACCCAAGATATGATCTATCCTGGAGAATATTCCATGAGCACTTGAGAAGAAAGTCTATTCTGTTGTTTTTGGATGGATTGTCCCATAAATAACAATTAAGTCCATCTTGTTTATTGTCATTTAAAGCTTGTATTTCCTTATTTATTTTCATTTTGGTTGATCTGTCCATTGGTGAAAGTGGGGGTGTTAAAGTCCCCTAGTATGACTGTGCTACTGTCGATTTCCCATTTTATGGCTGTTAGCATTTGCCTTATGTATTGTGGTGCTCCTATGTTTGGGTGCATAAATATTTACAATTGTTATATCTTCTTCTTGGATAGATCCCTTGATCATTATGTAGTGTCCTTCTTTGTCTCTTGTAACAGTCTTTATTTTAAAGTCTATTTTGTCTGATATGAGAATTGCTACTACAGCTTTCTTTTGATTTCCATTTGTATGAAATACCTTTTTCCATCCCCTCACTTCCAGTCTGTATGTGTCCCTAGGTCTGAAGTGAGTCTCTTGTAGACAGCATATATACGGGTCTTTTTTTGTATCCATTCAGTCAGTTTGTGTCTTTTGGTTGCAGCATGTAATCTATTTACATTTAAGGTAATTATCAATATGTATGTTCCTATTACCATTTTCTTAATTGTTTTGGGTTTGTTATTGTAGGTCTTTTCCTTCTCTTGTGTTTCTTGCCTAGAGAAGTTCCTTTAGCATTTGTTGTAAAGCTGGTTTGGTGGTGCTGGATTCTCTCAGCTTTTGCTTGTCTGTAAAGATTTTAATTTCTCCGTGAAATGTGAATGAGATCCTTGCTGGGTAAATATTTTAAATTTTATTTTATTTTTACTTATTTTTAGCTGTGTTGGGCCTTTGTTGCTGCACGTGGGCTTTCTCTAGTTATGGCGAGCGGGGGCTACTCTTCATTGCAGTGCACAGGCTTCTCATTGTGGTGGCTTCTCCTGTTGCAGAGCACAGGCTTTAGGCGTGTGGGCTTCAGTAGTTGCTGCACACAGGCTTTGTCTAGTTGTGGCGAGCGGGGGCTACTCTTCATTGCCGTGCATGGGCTTCTCGTTGCGGTGGCTTCTCTTGTTGCAGAGCACTGGCTCTAGAGTGTAGGCTCAGCAGCTGTGGTGCACGGGCTTAGTTGCTCCGTGGCATTTGGGATCTTTCCAGACCAGGGCTCAAACCTGTGTTGCTTGTGCTGGCAGGCAGATTCTTAACCACTGCACCACTAGGGAAACTCTGGGTAGAGTAATCTGGTTGTAGGTTTTTCCCTTTCATCACTTTAAATATGTCCTGCCACTCCCTTCTGGCTTGCAGAGTTCCTGCTGAAAGATCAGCTGTTAACTTTATGGGGATTCCCTTGTATGTTATTTGTTGCTTTTCCATTGCTGCTTTTAATATTTTTTCTTTGTGTTTAATTTTTGATAGGTTGATTAATATGTGTCTTGGTGTATTTCTCCTTGGATTTATCCTGTATGGGACTGTCTATGCTTCCTGGACTTGATTGACTATTTCCTTTCCCATATTAGGAAGTATTCAACTATAATCTCTTCAAATATTTTCTCAGTCCCTTTCTTTTTCTCTTCTTCTTCTGAAACCCCTATAATTCGAATGTTGGTGTGTTTAATGTTGTCCCAGAGGTCTCTGAGACTGTCCTCAATTCTTTTCCTTCTTTTTTCTTTATTCTGCTCTGCGGTAGTTATTTCCACTATTTTATCTTCCAGGTCATTTGTCTGTTTTTTGCTTCAGTTATTCTGCTATTGATTCCTTCTAGAGAATTTTTAATTTCATTTATTGTATTGTTCATTATTGTTTGTTTGTTCTTTAGTTCTTCTAGGTCCTTGTTAAACGATTCTTGTATTTTCTCCATTCTATTTCCAAGATTTTGGATCATCTTTACTATCATTACTCTGAATTCTTTTTCAGGTAGACTGCCTATTTCCTCTTCATTTGTTTGGTCTGGTGAGTCTTTAACCTTGCTCCTTCATCTGCTGTGTGTTTTTCTGTCTTCTCATTTTGCTTAACTTACTGTGTTTGGGGTCTCCTTTTTGCAGGCTCCATGTTTGTAATTCCCATTGTTTTTGGTGTCTGCCCCCAGCTGCTAAGGTTGTTTCAGTGGGTTGTGTAGGCTTCCTGGTGGAGGGGACTAGTGCCTGTGTTCTGGTGGATGAGGCTGGATCTTGTCTTTCTGGTGGGCAGGACCACGTCTGGTGGTGTGTTTTGGGGTGTCTGTGAACTTAGTATGATTTTAGGCAGGCTCTCTGCTAATGGATGGGGCTGTGTTCCTGTCTTGCTAGTTGTTTGGCATGGGGTGTCCAGCACTGTAGCTTGCTGGTCGTTGAGTGGAGCTGGGTCTTAGCGTTGAGACAGAGATCACTGGGAGCGCTCTTTCCGATTCTTATTATTTGGGGCCAGGAGGTCTCTGGTGGTCCGATGTCTTTAACTCAGCTCTCCCACCTCAGAGGCTCAGGCCTGACACCCGGCAGGAGCACCAAGACTCTGTCAGCCACATGGCTTTTCAGCTGACAGCGTCCTCTGGGAGCCCGGCCCTGTGCTAGCTGGTGAGACCTGAGTAAACTCATTAAGACTGGGAGCCACAGCAGTTCTGTGGGAGCTGCTGCCTAGGGAAGTCGGTGAGGCCTGCACCTTTACTCTTGAACACTTTTCTGAAAAAGCATTTGGCTCCCTTCCTAGAGGAAGCTTAAACTATTTTGTTTTCCACATCTAAGAAATTGAAATTGTACTGACAATCCTACTGCTTTTTGAGACAAACAGAATTGCATTGATGAAAAATAAATAAATAAATGGTGAATCTGTCACTTTCTGGATAGGGTTCTCACTTTTTCAGACCAGTGGATAACTGCTCTGGACCAGGGTTCCTCAAAGGTACTCTAGAAGAGTGATTGAACCACACGGAATCTTCTGGCTGGAGAGACCATTTTCCTGCAAATGTGAGTAATTTGCTACCTTCTCACCAGGAGAAATGAATCCTCGTGACCACAGGTGTAGGTGCCACAGGGAAGGAAGGTCTGGGCTAGGAGAGACACCATGCAGTGCTGCAGTGTGTCTTAGTTATAACTGGTACCTTGACCTACACAACACAATTCTTGTAGCTCTATCTTCCACATGCATAACTATTTCCTCAGGTTACACCTCCGCTGTTGTATGAAACAACCCACTAGAAAAGTTCAGCACATTTCATTTAGCAAACGTCACATCAGAAGGAGACCACCTACATGAATTTCCTTGTTTTGTATTGCTAATTCATTCAAAAGCATTTTCTAAATGACTACTATTTTCCAGGTATTACTGCCATCCTTAAAGTGATGGCTTTTCATATTCCTCTAGAAAAGATGGATTTCTCCAAACAGGTACTTGTATCATTTTGTTTATTTTGTTTACCTTTGGGAAGCTTCTACATCAAAAGCCTTGTCTTCATTAAACTACAAATCCAAATTCATTTATAGCTCCTTTTGTTCATACAAAGGTTACTGTGTTTCTATCAATTTGGGATGAAAGTACCAAATGCTTGTCTTTCTGCAGAGAGATCAGAACTCCTCCTTGGTGAAGATCAGACTCCCACCTCCCTCCCCATCGTGGCCATCCTCTGGCCTTTGATCACGATGCTAATTCATCATAAACCCACACCTCATAATGATCCATCTGTTTAGATTTTCTCATCAGTAGTTGTTAAAATCAGGCAAAGATTTGCTTGTTGGTTATTTTTATTCACAGCCACATTAATACAAGCCTTAAAGTAATCAACTTGTATTATGTGGCCTTTCATGCAGGGCGCACAGATTTGCTGCCTGTTTAGTTTATCTAGGCTCATGCTTGCGAGGCAGCTGTTAGGCATTTAGCTAATAAAATCCTCTTCCTCCGGGGAACTATGCTTTGTCCAGTCCCAGGGAGACACATATAGCCATGTAGTTTACAGTTTAACACTGGAGGCTTTTTAAATCAGTTGCTAGTTCCAGATTTTGGTGGATAGCCTCTTTAAAACTAGTGAACTATTTCAAGCATGACCAAATTTGGTCACTGTGGTTTTTATTTTAATTTTCTTGAAGAGAGTGGGTGAACACTTAATATTATAATTTTGAGATGAATCACGCTGACTTCAAGTGTTAGGAAGTAAAGGATCTTTGAATGTACTTAAACCCGTCTTCTGTTCAGTGCTTCTATTTGACGTTTTCTGGGGGAAGAAGGGTCTTATCTGTCTTTTTCAAATACTGAAGAAATGAAAATATATGAGATTAAACCCTTTCTCATTTGATTGTGTCCCGGCCAAAAGATCATATCAATGAAAACTCATTCAAATGCCTCATTAAAATTCAGTCCCTAGATGAACAAACTTAATTGGCATGAAGTCAAGATACATAATTATTTAAATTAGGAACATTTCTAGAAACAGAAGGTTATGATGAAAGGCATCTATTTACATCATTCCACTGAATTGGAAGTTATGATAAAAACTGTGTATTTTTGCTAAAAAGAAAGTGAAATATAAAATTATAACTCTATAGCATCTTTAAAACAAAAGAGGTTTATTTAAAATATCTTAGATGCCCTTTGGTTCGTTTGTATTGAAAGGAAGATAAAGTCTTTCTTTTACAAACACATCCTATCAAAGCTAACAACGTTGTGATAAATTACCCTGAGGCTTAGTACAAATAGCTTTGAACATTAAATGGCAAAAAAAATCAATAAAAAGTTATTTTCAAAATTAGTATGTGTGCAGATATCACAAACATAGGGAGAACTCTGAGACTCGGTTCATGGGAGTCAACAAAACGATGATCAATAGAAACCCAGAGTGTGAAAATTACTTTAAGAATTAGTAAAAACACAACAAAGAAGATCCCTGCATGCTTCTCAACACCCCACGTAGTTCTCTGTCATTCCATTTATATGGCATATTTTTCTTAGCACCCAGGGACCCAGGGTGGTTTCCTTGACAGTATCATAGTTATTTGGGTATAAGATAAATACTTTCAGAATTTCAGAAAAAGGGTTTATAGCTCATTAAAATTCCACCTGCTACAGAACTGCTGACACACTGTTTTTCATTTCCCAAAAGGCATGTTGGTTTGAGGCTAGTTTTCTTTTTTTTTAGGATTGGTATTATTATTGTTGCAGGTATTTGCTAAGGGAAGACAATGCAAACAAAATTCTAAGAATAAACACGGAACAGCTTTGTGTAACTTGAGCCATGTTGTCACACTTCTCTTCCATGTCGGTGTATTGCCCTCATTTTCATGTTCTTGTTTTAACTATTCTTTTTCTATTATCAGGTAAAAGAAATTATCACAGTTTCTCTCCACATACTGTCTGTATTAGTGGTTTACATTAGTGGTTACAGTAAAGCAATTGGTTCATTCAAGAGAACTGAAATTAATCCCCTCCTTTCCACAATAAAAGGAGAAAATGACAAAATAAATAGCAAAAGTGGTATCTATCCCTATACACAAACAACCAGGGGGCCAGCTGAATAGAGATTTAAGGGGGTAGAATAGCAAGGGTAGGTTGAGTCATCAGAAAGCAAAGACACTGTCCACACCTCTTACCTTTTATGAGACTCAGGGTAAATGGAGGGCTATTTGGAAAAATGTTGTCACTAGTGTGTGAGTTTCAACATATACGTCAAGAGATTATTTTAAAATGAGATTTTCCTGTTGGGACTGCCATGGCTATGTCTCCTATTTTATTGTTGTTTTATTTACTTTATTTTTTATAGTTTATGTATTTATTGTTAATTTTTATTGGGGTATAGTTGATTTACAATGTTGTGTTAGCTTCTTCTGTACAGCACAATGAATCAGTTATACATATACATATATCCACCCTTTTTAATATTCTTTTCCCGTATAGGCCATCACAGAGTACTGAGAAGAGTTCCCTGTGCTAGACAGTAAGTCCGTATTAGTTATCTATTTTATATATAGCAGTGTGTATGTGTCAATCCCAATATCCCAATTTATTCCTCCCCCGCTTAACCACCGGTAACCATAAGTTTATGTTCTACATCTGTAACTCTTCTATTTTGTAGATAAGTTCATTTGTAGCCTTTTTTAATATTCCACATATAGGTGCTACCATATGATATTTGTCTTTCTCTGTGTGACTTACTTCATTCAGTATGACAATCTCTAGGTCATCCATGTTGCTGCAAATGGCATTATTTTGTCCTTTTTTATGGCTGAGTAATATTCCAGTGTATATATGTACCACATCTTCTTTATCCATTCCTCTGTTCGTGGACATTTAAGTTGCTTCCATGTCCTGGCTATTGTAAACCGTGTTGCAATGAACACTGGGGTGCATGTATCTTTTGGAATTATGGTTTTCTTCTGATACATACCCAGAAGTGGGATTTCTGGATTATATGGTAGCTCTTTTTTTAGTTGTTTAAGGAATCTCCATATTGCTCTCCATAGTGGCTGTACCAGTTTACATCTCCACCAACAATATAGGATGGTTCCCTTTTCTCCACATCCTCTCCAGCATTTATTTTTTGTAGATTATTTGATGATAGACAATCTGTCTGGTGTGAGGTGATACCTCATTGCAGTTTTGATTTGCATTGCTCTAATAATTAGTGATGTTGAGCTTATTACACCAGCCAGTGGCAGCTTAAAAGTTAAACTGGTTCCATAAAATTCTAACCTAAAACCAAAAATGATAACCAATAACAACCAAGTATGTACTGGACTCTGTTTTTCAAACTTCCTACTTTAATATAAGAAACAGTTCTTTCTAAATGTCCATGAATATTGAAGGTATGCTAGGCCACACCAAAGCTTAATATATATCAAAAGGTAAAAACTCTCTAAGTCATGTTCTGCTACCTGAACACAACAGAACTTGGAATTTATAGTCAAAGAATAAAGAAAATTAGAATATTTGGAAATTAATAAAGGTTTTCCTGGCTAGAGGTTATCAACTTAAGTAATGAATACTGTGTGCATATTTTTGTAGTATTTGAATCTTATTTCTTATTTTATTTTTTGTCAGCTCTTCAAGCTGATCTTCCACATCATTTATTTACTTTTCTCTTGGGTTTTGATTCTGTATGTGGCTGCTTCTGATGCATAGCTTTTTTTTATGTTTGTTTTGTTTTATAATTTATTTTTGGCTGCGTTGGGTCTTTGCTGCTGTGTGTGGACTTTTTCTAGTTGCTGCGAGCTGGGGCTACTCTTTGTTGCAGTGCACGGGCTTCTCATTGCAGTGGCTTCTCTTTTTGGGAGCATGGGTTCTAGGAGCGCGGGCTTCAGTAGTTGTGGCATGCAGGCTCAGTAGTTGTGGCTCGCGGGCTCTAGAGTGTAGCCTCAGTAGTTGTGGCGCATGGGCTTAGTTGCTCCGCAGCATGTGGGATCTTCCCGGACCAGGGCTTGAACCCATGTCCCCTGCATTGGCAGGTGGACTCTTAACCACTGCACCACCAGGGAAGCCCTGATGCATGGTTTTAATTGTGCATTTATGTTTAAAATGTCATCTTTACACAAATAATACCTATTACAGACTTTAGAGAATAGAATAAGCAAAAAAGGAAAACAAAAATGACATATATGCCTAAATCCCAAAGTAATTATTTTAACCACTGATAATATGCTTGAATATAGTCAGTCATATAACTTTAGGCATGATTTTTTCCAGTGTAGCGTGTATACTGCTTTGTAACTTTAATTTTAACACTCTGTTAGTCTTATCAAGTAAACATTCTCTGCACAAGCAACTGAAATTAATTCATACTATTTATTGTAAAGATCTACAACAATTTATCTACTCGGTCCTTTATTGTGTGATATTTGGGTATTGGAAGAAGTTATTATCGGCGTTATTATTTTGGTGCTTTTATTCAAGAATGCAGCAATCAGAATCAGTGACTTTTTCAGTGGAGTTCGTAAGTCTAAAATTTCCTTCCTTGATATTTCAGAAAATTGTCTCTGGTTTGTAAGTATGATATAAATATTTTTATCCCTCAAATTGGAGAATATATGTGAAACATTCATAATTGTCATTTTCACACTAATGTCAATAGCTTTAGTAATCTGATACAAAACATAAAATAACATAGGGGATTAGGTTGTTTGTGGCTAAAAAAACCCTGTTCATTTCTTCTGACATTTTCCCTCTCTTCTTCTTTATTCCAACATCATTTTATAATTCTGCAATATATTGTATTTATCTTTTTATTCACTGAAGCGTGTGATGTTTAAGTCATTTTATCTCCCTTTAATTTTTAATCATTTAAGCTAAATTGCGAGCCTGCAATGACTCTCGACAGGGAGATCTTGTGATATTAAGCAATGTCTTTATCTTCAGGGCCAGCCTTTGTTACTTATTAGCTCCAAGGTTATTTCAAATGCTGGCCTTAGATCCCAACATCCAAGAGGAAATATTCAAATCCTTCCCACTCCTATCAAATAAAGACAGCCTTAATTTCAAAATCTCTTCACTTGCTATCAGATGGTTTCATAATGTATTAAATGGCATCAGGAACATGGTCCTCTATAATAACATCTGTTTGAATAGTTGCCCCCCATGTCTTGCCTTTGATAGTTCCGTTGTAAAATTGCTGAGGGATTTAGAGAATGTTGAAGAATAATGTCAGGATTCAGTCTTCATTCATTCATTATTCAACAAGCATGTATGATGGTCAACCATTATCAGGAACCAGGCTTGGCACTAGCAGTTACAAGGTGTAATATACATGTTGCCTGGCATTAAGGAGATGGGTATTCTAGCTGCAAACACAGGCAATTACAGTCATAATCCATTTTGAAAGGTGTAACCCTGGGGACCAGAATTGGCCATCCAGGAGCTCCTCCTCTGTTTACTAGCTGTGTAATGTGGGGCAAATTAATTTGCCTAAGTCAGTGGTCAAATATATAAAATGATAATGATAACTGTACACAGCCTATGGAGCTGTCAAGGGTTAAATGACATACTATGTAAAAGGTTCGGCATAAACTGGGGCACAGAGTAAACACTCAATCGGCATACGTTTTTATCATTACTAACATGGATGACAGAGTGAAATACACAGCCTTGTGAAATATTGGACCTTGAGGGACTTACACTGTCTCTTTTTTTTTTTTTTTTTTGCGGTACGCGGGCCTCTCACTGTTGTGGCCTCTCCCATTGCGGAGCACAGGCTCCGGACGCGCAGGCCCAGCGGCCATGGCTCACGGGCCCAGCCGCTCCACGGCACGTGGGATCTTCCCAGACCGGGGCACGAACCCGTGTCCCCTGCATCGGCAGGCAGACTCTCAACCACTGCGCCACCAGGGAAGCCCTACACTATCTCTTGATATGGTGAAGGCTGCGACTTTAGGGATAGGGAGGAGTTCACCTTGAAGTAGAGAAGGGGAGAGAGGACTTTTAGACACAGGGTACACCTAGAACAAAAGCACAGAGAGGTGAGAGAGCATGGCAGGATCGTCTGTGAATAATCAAAAATACGAACCTTGGCAACCCCTCCTCAAGGGGGAGGGGGTGGGGGAGGCATGGATTGGGAGTTTGGGATTAGCAGATGCAAACTATTATATATAGAGTGGATAAACAAAAAAACCCTACTGTACAGCACAGGGAACTATATTCAATATCCTGTAATAAACCATAATGGAAAAGAATATGAAAAAGAGTATATATATATGTATAACTAACTTTGCTGTACAGCAGAAATTCAACACAACGTTGTCAATCAGCTATACTTCAATAAAATAAATTGAAAAAAATAGGAACCAACTGCTGTTGAACAAAATGGGGCTCGTTATATAAAGCACTGTGAGCCTGTATCAGGGGTTGGCAAATTTTTCTGTAAAGAGTGAGATAGAATATATTTCTGTCTTTACGCGTCGAACCTTTTCTGTCACAACTTTGCGACTCTGCGCTGGTGGTGGGAAAGCAGCCATAGACAATACGCAAACAAATGAGCACGGCTGTGTTCCAATAAAACGTTGCTTACAGAAACTGAAGGTTGGATTTCATACATTTTCATGTGTCATAAAATATTATATTATTAATAATATGTTGATATTTGCACATATTTAAAAGTGTAAATCCCATTTTTTGCTGATGGGCTGTGCAGAAATACAGGCTGTGGGCTGTACTTGGACTGCAGACCCATAGTTCGTCATTCTACTCTATATAGAGAAGTATTGTGCAGCCATTAAAAATATTGTATTGATTTAGAAACATTAAGCAGGAAATGTACCTGCTTAATAATCCTAAGCATAAGGAAAAGACTGAGAGAAAAAGCACCAACAACTCAAGAGTCGCTGACTCTCAGTGTTACAGATTTTACTACATTACAGTGGTTATACTTTTTCTTCCTTCCAAGTTTTCTAGACTGAGCATAAATTAATTTTAAAATTAGAAAATATAGCTTTCATATATTCATATGTATGCAAAGTTAACTGATAAGTGATCCAATGTGTTTTCAGGATATGTCCATTTGAAATAAAATTCAGATAATTCATGTCAAAATAAAATCTATACCCCAACAATTTTTATTTCTTTCACAATTCCTTTTAACATTTTAAGCTGCATAGAATTAAAAAAAAAATGACTGGTCAAAGGTGAGTTTAAGAACATGTATACAAAATCTGTGTTAATGTTTAAGATTTCCTTTCAAGTCTCAATTTGTGCTCACATGCACAATTATTCTGGGAAAGGACTATCAGATAGTGGCAATCAGTCTTGGACATTATTGCCATTTGCTCATGGATGGTAGGAGTAGATGCTGATCAATGGGAACCCAAAGGAAAAACAAGGAAGAAAGAACAGGTTTTTAGGTAAGCATAATATTTGGGAAGACATAATTTTGGTTATCCCATCTTAAGATACCAAGAATAGACAAACTCTTCAGAAATAGAATTATTAAAAGTGAAATATGGGGGCTTCCCTGGTGGCGCAGTGGTTGAGAGGCTGCCTGCCGATGCAGGGGACACGGGTTCGTGCCCCGGTCCGGGAAGATCCCACATGCCGCGGAGCGGATGGGCCCGTGAGCCATGGCCGCTGAGCCTGCGTGTCCGGAGCCTGTGCTCCGCAACGGGAGAGACCACAACAGTGAGAGGCACGCGTACCGCAAAAAAAAAAAAAAAAAAAAAAAAAGTGAAATATGGTACTTCCTGAGAAACATAACCAATTTCAGATTTATTTCCAAATATTCATTTTTGTAATCACTGAAGATAACGTTGAGACAGTCATCATATTTAATGGGGAAATCTTCCCTGTAAATCAGCATTGACACAAGATCCCCACCACCACCACGTGTAGTCAATATGAACATCCCAGTTGGGGCAATAACAGCAGGAAGAACAATAAGTTCAGAAGCCCAAAAGTTTGCAAAAGGAACTATACAAATAACACTGCTTCCAAGGTACTCTAGAAAACCGTAAGAATCTGTACATCATTAAAAATAATAGTAATATTTAACAATGCAGCTAGATTCATGATCAATATAAAAACCAATCTATTCCTCTCTGGCAACATGAAAGAGTTGAAAATAAAATGAGAAAAGAAACATAGCATTACAACAGCAACTTAAATATAAGAAACCTATCAATGAAGCCATAACAAAAACTATGAAGGATTTTTTTAGAGAAAAGAATATTAAAAGACGTTGAAGAAGATCTAAATAAATAACAGTAATCTATGTCATAAAGTCTTAATTTCCTTATAATTAAACTATAAATTTACTTCAAATTTCATCTAAATCTCAAAAAGTATTGTGTGATGTTTGAGAAGATGACAATAAAATTAGTATAGAAGAGAAAAGGGCAAAGAATAACCAAGACAATTTTGCAAAAAATGAAATGAAAAGACTTGCCCTATCAGACAACAAGTGTTATAAAGTCACAGTAATTTAGAGTATGTAGCATTGGTATTAGTATAAAAGAGATTAATTGTTGTAGAACAGAATGAGGAGCCCAGAAATATACTTATGTTCATTAGTGCTTAAAACACTATTCAACATTTAAGTTGCTTCCATGTCCAGGCTATTGTAAATAGTGCTGCAATGAACATTGGGGTACATGTATCTTTTCGAATTATGGTTTTCTACAGATATATGCCCAGGAATGGGACTGCTGAGTCATATGGTAGCTCTATTTTCAGTTTTTTAAGGAACCTCCATACTGTTTTCCATAGTGGCTGTACCAGTTTGCACTTCCACCAACAGTGTAGGAGCGTTCCCTTTTCTCCACACCCTCTCCAGCATTTATTGTTTGTAGATTTTTTGATGATGGCCATTCTGACTGGTGCAGTTTTGATTTGCATTTCTCTAATAATTAGTGATGCTGAACATCTTTTCATGGGTTTGTTGGTCATTTGTATGTGTTCTTTGGAGAAATGTCTATTTAGGTGCCCATTTTTTGATGGGGTTATTTGTTTTTTTGATATTCAACTGCATTTGATATTGAGCTCTTTGTATATTTTGGAGATTAATCCCTTGTCAGTTCCTTTGTTTGCAGATATTTTCTCCCATTCTGAGGGTTGTGTTTTTGTTTTGTTTATGGTTTCCTTTGCTGTGCAAAAGCTTGTAAGTTCAATTAGGTCCCATGTGTTTATTTTTGTTTTTATTTTCACTGCTCTAGGAGGTGGATCAGAAAAGACCTTGCTGCAATTTATGTCACAGTGTTCTGCCTATGTTTTCCTCTAAAAGTTTTATAGTATCTGGCCTTACATTTAGGTCTTTCATCCATTTTGAGATTTTTGGGTATGGTGTTACAGTGTGTTCTAATTTCATTCTTTTGCATGTAGCTGTCCAGTTTTCCCAGCACCACTTATTGAAGAGACTGCAGCGCTATTTACAATAGCCAGGATGTGGAAGCAATCTAAATGTCCATGAACAGAGGAATGGATAAACAAATGTGGTACATATATACAATGAAATATTACTTAGCCATAAAAAAGAACAAAATAATGCCATTTGCAGCAACATGGATGGACCTAGGGATTCTTATACTGAGTGAAGTAAGTCAGACAGGGAAAGACAAATATCATATGATATCACTAATATGTGGAATCTAAAAAAAAAGGTTATAAATGAATTTATCTACAAAACAGAAATGGAGTTACAGATGTAGAAAATAAACTTACGGTTACTGGGGGGTAAGGGGGGAATAAATTGGGAGACTGGGATTGACACATACACTCTACTATGTATAAAATAGATTACTAATAAGGACCTACTGTATAGCATAGGGAACTCTACTCAATACTCTGTAGTGGGCTATATTGGAAAAGAATCTAAAAAAGAGTGGATATATGTATATGTATAACTGATTCACTTTGCTGTACAGCAGAAAGTAACACAACATAGTAAATGAACTATACGCCAATAAAATTTTCAAAAAGAAAAAAATAAGTAAAACTAGAAAAAAAAACTATTTAATAATTCATCTTGGAAAATGTTCTTAGACCCCTACATAACACAATACACAAATATAAAATATCTCTACTTTTCTATAGACATTTCCTGGTAAGGAAGCAAAAGAAATTAGTTGGGCTCTGACAGATGGTCCTTAATCTGCATTTTGGCCCAAGAGAAAGAATGGACTATTTTCAAAAGTCATTCTGATTGCACTGTTTATTATTCGGTCCCAAGATTATGGGGACTCTGATTCCAGGGGCCTTAAACCTTTGATGCCATGTCACTCTTTTAGTAGTGAGCAGTTGAAGTTCCCAACTAAACTACATAAGAATACATAAGTGGGATTCACTGAAGATGTTATAAGGCTCCCTCATTTCTTCTTCACCCAAATGCATGGAATCAGCTCAAAGTCCCCAGGTCCCGTGGTCCCTCTTTATCATAAAATACTGCTTTTCTAACAAACCAAGGAAAACCTATCTAACCCTTACCTCTTATAGCTGTCAGTGATCAATTACACAGCTGCTGTTGAGAGGAACTGGTGTTCTCTTGAAGTTGATGAGAGACTCCGTACAACCAGGCCTGGACCAGAATATTACCTGAATCTAGAGGTACTGGGCTCCCCGTGTAGCCAATAAAAGTACCCTAAGAATCTGCTTGCCAAGGACCTACAGATTGTCATACTGAGTGAAGTCAGACAGAGAAAGGCAAATACCATATATCTCTTACATGCAGAATCTAAAAAGAAATGATACAAATAAGCTTATTTACAGAACAGAAACAGACTCACAGACTTAGAGAACAAACTTATGGTTACCAGGGGGGAAGGGTGGGGGGAAGTGATAGGGAGTTTGGGATTGACGTGTACACATTGCTGTATTTGGTGGCGCAGTGGTTAAGAATCCACCTGCCAATGCAGAGGACATGGGTTCGATCCCCGGTCCGGGGAGACCCCCACATGCCGCGGAGCAACTAAGCCCGTGTGCCACAACTACTGAGCCTGCGCTCTAGAGCCCGTGAGCCACAACTACTGAGCCTGCATGCCACAACTCCTGAAGCCCACGTGCCTAGAGCACGTGCTCTGCAACAAGAGAAGCCACTGCAATGAAAAACCCGTGCACTGCAACGAAGAGTAGCCCTGGCTTGCTGCAACTAGAGAAAGCCTGCGTGCAGCAACGAAGACCCAACGCAGCCAAAAATAAATAGATAAAAATAAATTTAAAAAATAAAATGGATAACCAACAAGGACCTACTGTATAGCACAGGGAACTCTGCTCAATATTATATAACAGCCCAAATGGGAAAAGAATTTGAAAAAGAATAGATACACGTATATGTATAACTGAATCACCTCGCTGTACACCTGAAACAAACACAACAGTGTTAATCAACTATACTCAACTATATAGTTAATCAACTATATCAACCATAAAATATATATATTTTATATATAAAATATAAAAGTATATTTTATACTTTTATATAAAATAAAAAGTTGAAGGAACAAAAAGGAATCTGCCTGCCTTTCTAGAATGAATATTCTATATCTTGCTTTTACTGTGGGCTATATGAGTATAGGCATTTGCCAATACTTACTGAACTGTACATTTAAGACCCACTTAATTTCTTGTATGTAATTACATCTCCATCTAAAGGTTCTCAAAGGAAAAAAAAAATAAAGTGGTATGTGGGGGAGGGGTGGGCTTGGTCAAAGAATTTGGGGAACTATTTATTTCCATACCCATCTTTCCTCTTGGAGATTGCATAATGCACATGAATATTAAAGTCTCATCAATGCTGCCAGATTTAGATTGCCTTGTTAATACAGACAGTGTGATGCTGGCAGAAGCAGACAGAACTGAGACCGGAAATTAATCCTTGCATTCATAGCCAATTGATTTTTTGGCAGTGATGCCAAGGCAATTCAGTGTGACCAAGGATAATCTTTCCAGAATGTGTACTAGGAAAATCGGATATCCAGATGCAAAGCATACATTTCAGTGCTTACATCACACCATACACACACACACACACCCCTACCTCCCCAGTTTACCACAGGCCTAAAGGTAAGAAGTAAACCATAAAACATATAGGAAAAAATCTTCAGGACTTCTGGCTAGGCAAAGATTTCCTTGCTACGACACGAGAAGCACGATCAATTAAAAAATTATAATTTCGGGCTTCCTTGGTGGCGCAGTGGTTGAGAGTCCGCCTGCCGATGCAGGGGACACGGGTTCATGCCCCGGTCTGGGAAGATCCCACATGCCGCGGAGCGGCTGGGCCCGTGAGCCATGGCCGCTGAGCCTGCGCGTCCGGAGCCTGTGCTCCGCAACGGGAGGGCCCACAACAGTGAGAGGCCCGCGTACCGCAAAATAAAAAAAAATTAAAAAATTATAATTTCGACTTCATCAAAATACAAAACATTTGTGCTTTAAATGACCACATTAGGACAATGAAAAGCCAAGCCCCAGGAGGAGAGAAAATATAGACAAATCATGTTTGATAATGGACTTGTATCCAGCATATATAAAGAACTTTTACAACTCAATCATAAAAAGACAACCCAATTTTAAATATGGGCAAAGGATCTGAATATCAAAATAAGAGATACAAATGGCTAATTAATAACCATACAAAGGATGCTTAACATCATTAAAATTAGGGAAAGGCAAATTAAAACCCCAACGGGATGAAAGTGGAACAGCTATAATCAAAAAGACAGACAGCAACAAGTGTTGCAGAGACAGTGCAACCTTCACGTATAGTATAGCTGGCGGGAATGTAAACGGACGTGGGTACAGTAGAAAACCAGTTGGCAGCTTAAAAAGGTAAACTTATCAGATGGCCCAGCAATTGCATTCTTAGGTATCCAGCTAAGAGAAATGCAAAGCATATGTCCACACAAAGATGTGTACACAAATGCACACTATAGTATTGTTTGCAGTAACACAAAGTGGAAACAACATTTCCATCAACTGGTGAATGGATTATCGAAATGTTTTTATTCTATCATACAGTGGAATATGGTTCAGCAATAAAGAGAAAAACCTTACAAACTGGATGAACCTCCAAAACACTATGCTGCTGAAAGATGCGGGATGGATAGGTGCACGCATTGTATGACTTCATTTATATGAAAATCTATAGAGACAGATAGCATATTAGTCATTATCTTGGGCTGCGAGTGTTAGCCAGAATTGACTGCAACAGACAAAAGGGATATTTTGGGATGATGGAAATGTTCAAACTGTACTGTGTTGATGTCTGCACAATTCTGTAAATGTACTAAGCGTCATGGGATCGTATACTTAAGTGTGTGAGTTTTATGGTATGTAAACAATACCTCAAGAAAGGTGTTAAATTTTGAGTGTCAGTGGATCAAAGCAAAAGAGAAAAGACCCTTTGGGATACAGGAAATGATATTCTGAATGACATCCTTACCACACCAGATTTAGCTGACTTTGTTAATGTTCCTAAATCTAGGGTTAGGAAAACCATGTGATGTGACATTAGTGAAAGCAAGTATTCATGTCATGACGCAGCCCTCTGATTGTGGCTTAATACGGGGATAGATATTTTACCCTGAAGCTGCAGGCAGCATCTCCTTCAGGCTATCTGCCATAGGTATGATGTCCCTCTCTACCTAGCTTTTGATTGAATGCTGAATAGCGGTGAGCTGACGCTATAATCCTTGACCAGTATCTGGAGAGCAGTTATTCTGCGAGGCTGATTAGGTAGGGGAGACATCAGCTTTAACAGTCAATTGAGCTGGAGTCAGGATTACTCTTTTCTTGAGAATGTTAAGTAGCTTGGAGAAAACACACTCTGGAATCGAAAACCACCCCCCAAACCTTATTTCTTGGCTTTCTGCTTTCTCAAAAAGAATAGGCGAACAACATCTCAAAATCAGCCACACCCAGTCCTCTCTGCCCTAGAAAATGCCACAGAATAAAAACAGCCTATAAAACAATTTTACTAGCCTGCTGGTTCCTTTTCAGGAGCCCGGTTATATTGACTATGACAGTAATAACTACTTATGGATGGTTACCTGGACCTCTGGTGAAGTATTTTCTGAAATTGACTGTATGGATAGGACGTCACAGGAATGGAGCAGATGCATGGCTTTTTCCAAACCACGCTGGGTGAGCTTTTCCAGGTTCTGAACCGAAGGGAATTAAAGGGAAACTTCCTGAACTTTGCAGCTCTGGACTGATTCCTATGGAACGCTTATCTCAGGTGCTATTAAGACTCTTTGCACCTTACACTATTGACATTTGCCTTGACTTGGGAACTTAGATAAAGACGAAAGAATAATTTATGTTGCTTTCCTCCTCTCTATCCACACCGTGGTCTTCTTGATCTGGGACCTAAAGGACTGAAAAAATTCATCACAGCTTTTTTAGCTTCTCTGCCCCCAAAGAAATTTCTTTGACTTTGTCTGGATTTGGCTATTAAATTCACAAAGCAGCTCATGTAACAGTGAGCTGGTTTATAAATATATCATGGGATTAATGATATTAAGACAGGCTGGGACCTGGGACCTGGGACCCTTTGCTGTAGTGCTTGCACCTGAACAAACATCTCCTCAAGCAACAAAATACAAAGAAATTATAAAAGACTAAGAATAACTGTGTGCATGCCCAGTTGGGGCAAATTATAGACAACAAGATACAAAAAGACCAAAAAAAAAACCAAAACAAACTGTCAGTTTTGAAGAGTCTGGAGCAAAAGCAGGGCAGTGCACATGCCCCCTGCACATAACACCACCAAAGGGGTGGGCAGACCACCTAAGCCACACCTCCAGCCTGACCTCCTAAGCCACACCTCCAGCCTGACCTCTGGACACGCTCTTGCCCTCACCCCCATATAAGGCACAAGCTCGCCCTCCCCCCAGGGAGCGAGCAAGCAATGGAACCTGTTACTTGTTCTAACTCCCCTCTGCTGCAGCAGGGGCCCCAATAAAGCTTTGCCTGAATTCCTCGTCTGGCCTCTGATTAATTTCTATTGATTAAAGAGGCCAAGAACCCTGGTCAGTAACAACAGTAATTAAAGAAGATATTAATATACAGAATTTTTACCCATTTACTGAAAGGCCAATGCATCATAGCTATAATTTCCTTAGTATCTCAGGACTGAAACCACTAGACCTGTTTTGTATCTATTGGGGCTAACCTGGTATTTAGCTTGACAGGGAAAACAAAAACGTAATAGTAACTTTTTACTTGAGAAAACGTGGAGAACCTTTATTAATTTCTATATATGCGACAAATATAGATACACAGGTTTGATAAATGGGTCCCACTCAACCAGTGAACCTTCAAATAAATTAAATCTTATTGAGAAAGTCCAAATATTTTCAAGTCAATTCAAAAAAGCCTAAAATAGTAAAATGTGTACAACTTTCATATCTCCTGGTCTCCTAAATATAGCACTGATGCTCCTTAGCCTCTGTTTCAAGTCCAAAAAGGGGTTAATTTTAATTCCATTGAGATCATAGGACTGCCAGGTACCTTGCAAAGTTTGCTAGTGCCTTGTTGCCTTTAAATTACTATCACCTGAAAGTAGCACACCATTGTAAATCAACTATACTTCAATTAAAAAAAAAACCAAAGGCTGTAAAAAATTCTTATTCCCAACAGTGATATATTATTAGAGTGTACATGTTAATTATAATAGCTGATTTTTATGTTTGTAAGGAACAACTAAGGGCTCAATATTTTTTTTAACAATGCAAGTTTATCCATATATACAAATTGCATTAGATTCTGCTTGCCCTAAGATATATGCAAGGCATGTTTAAGTGTTTAAAGGAATAAACCTTACTCCATCACTAAAAAAAGGAAAAACATTAATTATTATTTACATAGTAATTCATTAGTAATAATAAAACTAATTTTGGCAGAAAAAGTACTGGAAATGAAAATTTAGAGAGAAAGTTGTTTTTCAGTGTTAAAGAAACCTATGTTTTTCAGACAAAGAAAAGAACCAATATTCAACATGTCCTATAATGTTTTTCTTAGCTCTGAGAGGCAAATATTATTAGTTTTGTTGGTTCTTATTTTGAAAATCAAATGAAAACAACTATAATTGTGTCATATTTCTCTTTTAGATAGGAATATATTAAGAGTTATGGAAAGTCTACAAAACCTGGAATACCAGGGGCTGTATTTGGTTGAACTATTCTCTATGCTTTGTGTATTCCCTTCAAATAAGAAGAGTTGCTTAGAAATAACTGCTAAAAGATTATCTGAGTTCCAAAAAACTTTATGTTGCTGCTTTTTAAATTACTAGCATCCAGCATCAATTATTTATACTGAGATTTGTAATAAATTCTTAAATATTCAGCAACCTGTAAAGATCTGGGAAAAGATTTTTTGTTTTGTTTTGTTTTGTTTTGTTTTAGCAGATAACCCCTTCTTGTAATCACATATGCAGAGAATAAGTATAGCTTTAACTCCTAAGACCTAAACTATTTACTGACTCCATCATAAAGACAAAATATATTCATGATCAAAAACTGGCTCCAGGGCTTCCCTGGTGGCGCAGTGGTTGAGAGTCCGCCTGCTTATGCAGGGGACGCGGATTCGTGCCCCGGTCCGGGAAGATCCCACATGCCGCGGAGCGGCTGGGCCCGTGAGCCATGGCCGCCGACCCTGCGCATCCGGAGCCTGTGCTCCGCGACAGGAGAGGCCACAACAGTGAGAGGCCCGCGTATTGCAAAAGAAAAAAAAAAAAAAGTTTCCAGATTGATAACACAGCATTAGGGAATCCTAGTGATACAGTAAAAGAGTTCAGATTTGGGGACCAAATTGCTCCAGTTAAGAGATAATTAAACAATTTCAGCCCGGAGGAACGCTGCTTTGGCTGGCAGCTCTGCTGTACTGACAGATGAACTTGTTTTGCAAGTGAATGAGTAAACAAATCTGTTAAATATAATTAATTTGATTTATACACATTGTTCCTCCACTTTTTTATTTACCAAATAATTCTCAACTCCTCTTAAATACAGAGGACTGATTGCACAAATATTACCTACAGCTTAAATGATGTGAATAAGAAGTTGAGTAAAAACTTTTTTTACTTCACTGTCCATGCTATTTGGCACATTTTTGTTCTTAGTTGTATTGTTACTATTAAGGATATTCCTTAAACCTACATCACAATTTACCTGATTTGTCTAATAAGTCCTCCTTACAGATGATGTATGTAGTTAAATGTGCAATGATCTATTAATAAATTGTTCAGGGGCTTCCCTGGTGGCGCAGTGGTTGAGAGTCCGCCTGCCGATGCAGGGGACACGGGTTCGTACCCCGGTCCGGGAAGATCCCACATGCCGCGGAGCGGCTGGTCCCGTGAGCCATGGCCGCTGATCCTGAGCGTCCGGAGCCTGTGCTGCGCAACGGGAGAGGCCACAACAGTGAGAGGCCCGCGAACCCAAAATAAAAATAAAAACAAAAATAAATTGTTCAGAAGGAAAAGGCGGTGGAGGAGTATCTGCCCTCTGATCATGGAAAGTATACACTGTTGGTGTTAGTGATTAATAAGTCGATTTTCAGCCCTATGCACTCCTTAAAATAATCTTCATGAGAACACTGTTTTCATAAAACATGGATTTGTTTATTTTATATAGTAAACGTTTACACAGCTCTTACTAAGCAGCACACATTCTTCTAAGTATTTTATTAACTCATTTCTTCCTCAGCATGACTATAGGATTAGGTAGTAACCCCATATGATGAAGAAAGCAGGAACTGGGTATAAAAGGAAGTACTTCACTGAGGTCCCAAAGCTAGAAAGTGGGTTTGAACCTAGGTAGTCATGTCACAGGGCATGGCTTCTAACATCTGCTGGTGTTTTCAGCCCTGTCCTCTCAGAGTTCACTTCACAACTGTACACGTGACAGTTTTATTGACCAAATACAATTTCCTATCAGTCTATTTTCTTGGACAGACTAAACGTTGCTTGTGTGTTTGGTAATGGCCTCTCTTAGCACATAGAATGAAGACGACACTGGCTGACTCAGGTTCCCTAAGAGATCAGTCCAAGGAGAGCAAAGTTAAAGTGGATTGAACAGACACTGGACTTGAGTCTCAGCTCTACTCTGCCGCCTGGTGTTCAGCTGGGCATACCTCACAGCAGTACCTACTCTTGCCGGCGCTTGGCGTATAAGTGTCCTAGGAGCCCACACCATGTGATGTTTTGGAAATCGTCACAACATAGTGTCAACAGAAATTAGTGTATTTGAATTGAGTTCGGTGTGAAAGGATCTTGAATGTTGAGTTGGAGGTCTTCAGTCTAAATTCAAAGGAATAGGAGGTCGCTAATGGTTCTCAGAGAGAGAAATGACAGCTGGAAGCCACGCCTGAGGACTAGTTTGTGGAAAGGTGCAGAGTGAACTGGAGTAGGACACTGAAGGGCTAGAGAAACGAATGAATCAGGTAACTTGGGTGAGGAGGCCAGAGAGGGAGGACAAGAAAAAGAGAGAAATCCAAGGTGATTCCAGAGCTTCAAGTGTGGGGAGCGAGAAGAATCTTTTTGGGGTTTTTTTTGGGGGGGGTGGTGCTGAAGGACAGGGAAGGTGGCATAGAGCTGGAAGAGAGAAGATAAATGTGACTTCTGAATAATGCACATCAGGGCTTATTTCAATCACCACTTTAGCATAACGCGGCTAAAAATTCTAAAGCTTTGTAAAAATAGATCTTAGTTGAGATGTAGAATATTTCTGGCTATGTCAGCCCTGGTCTGTGTAGAGAAACTTTTGACCAATGCTATAGTTCCCTCCCTGTAACTACAAGCCCCGTCTGGAAGGTTCAACCTAAATTAGTACCTCCTATTACTTTCTCATGGAACCCGTACATTTTCCTTCAGAGCATTTATCATAATTTGTAATTATTTAATCATCTACATGTTTGCTTGTTGAACGTTTCTTTCCTCCACTAGACTGAAATCTTCATGAAGACATGGACTTTATCTCATTTTACAGCATTGCATACCCAGTTATTAGCATAGTTTTGGGCACAAGGTAAATAAATAAATGATCCAGGTTTCTTCTCCTTACTAAAAGCCAAGTTTTTTTAAAAACTTAGAAACTAAAAAACTAAGTAATACCTGAGACATGTTATCCATTTTACTATGTTGAAAAATGAAATCAAAGTCTGTCTACTTCTCGGGCTTTGATTAGAAATCAAAGATTAGGAAGAGTTGAATTGCCAAATTTAAACACTCTTCTTCCAAGTGGTTAAACCCTATTAACATTTCAACTGTTTAGGGTCTTGGATGTGAAATATTTATGAATACAAAAGGTTTGTAATGCAACATTGCAATAAGCAGAGAGAAAAAAGCACTCTCTGGATCAGAGAGATTTACATTATAACTAAGAGAAGTTAGCCTCACAGCTTAGGTGATACAAGAAAGAAAAAGTACTTCTTGAAAGGGGAGAAAAAAATAAGTGTTCGTAAAAGTTCGGTTACTTCAATCAAAGTATAGTACGGCATACGCTATTTTTTTTTTCCACACATGAAAGACCCAAATAAAGTAAGCTTTAAAAAAAATCAAAGTACAATAAAGGTCTGTGATCCAGAACATCTTCAATCACATCCCCTTATTCTGCTCTGTCATCTAATTTCACCATTCTCCACTCCAGTGCCTTTGACCTTTGGAGAACAATAATGCCAATGACTTTTACAGTAATTTGTCCCATTGTGCCACTGTAATTGAGTTCACCTAAGGACCTATTGGACATTGTATTAATAATTGTTTATGCTAGAGGTATTTTAGCCACATTAAGTCTTTGTAAAATCTAATCAAGAAACTTAAAAGATGTTTTGTGTTATTGATGATGAAGCATCTTCAACTATATTGAATTTCTCACAATTGTTTAAATTTCAAAGATTTATTTACCTTTACATTTATATTTAGAAATAAAAACACAAAGGACATTTATTTGTACTTTGTTATGTTCTTTTTTCTTGAAATTAATGGAAAAATTCTCCCCATAAGTGTTCTTACTGTTTGATATTAACAGGAAAATGACTGGTGTTTTCCTTTTGATGATGAATGTAATACTCATCACTAATTTTCATTGTTTTATACATATTCTAAGCTCTTATCATCCCAACATTCTCTTAAAACATTCAATATAAACTATGTGTATAGCTTAAAGTGGTCTCTAAAACATACATATTTTTCAATCACCAAAGACTCAAGCCAAAACCAAAAGAAAACAAGTAGAAAATAATATTAACCAAAAAACTCTCCTCCTTGCAATGTGTCCAAACGCCCGACGCATAATTTACACAAATATGAACACAGTGGCAAATCTCCATGTAAAAAAGGTCGAAGTTTTTTTAATTTGCTTCAAGGAATACTCAGCAAAACAAAATCCCAATGCATAGAACATTATAGACAGCTTCATTTTTTAATGTAATTTTATTTATTCACTGATTTTTTTTTTTTTTTTTTTTTTTGGCTGCATGGCACGTGGGATCTTAGTTTCCCGATCAGGGATCGAACCCACGCCCCCTGCGTTGGAAGCGCAGAGTCTTAATCACTGGACAGCCAGGGAGTCCCATCCACTGAATGTTTTAAAATGTACTCATTTAAGTTGAAAAACTCACCTTAACACTTAAGTAGGTATTGACTTTATAGCTGGTGAGGGCTTTCTCCCAATCAGGCCAAGCTCTGAATAACAAACACCAAGAACGTTTCTGTTCACTGACACTGGTGAGCCTGGCAGATGAGGGTGCCTGGGGCGGTCTGCCTGTTATCATCCAAGTGTATCAGGTCCAAACCTGAAAGAATCTCCTAGGAAGGTAACTGGACTGCCAGTGTAAGGAGGGCAGTGACCAAAGAAGGAAAGCAGGCAGGATGTTTCCATTCAATTATTGCCTGCCCACCTCCCATACATGAATTAGTCCTTTGTCAGACCATCATTCATCATGTACAGTCCCAGATGCTTAAGTGATTTTTTATCCACTCTCTGCTACCTCACAATAAATGTTTGTTTATATTTCAAGCATGTCTATAATTTGCCATGTTCCTCCCCTCCAACTATGTCAGACACCTGCCATGTCAATCACACTTAATATCCCTCAACCATCACACACACTAAACTCATTTATTCCTCTCTGTGTTTTCTTTTCCTCACCGTGTTGTAAGTGCACTTGGCCTGAAAATTAATGTCCATCCCAACACCCCAATCTGAAATGTCCATCTTTCTACCTTTATGCAGTACAAAGCCCTTCATCCCTCAAATCAATACCAAGTTCATTTCTTTTATGATTCCTTATCCAATTTCAGTCCATGTCAATTATTTTCATTCTACTTTGAGTCACTATTTTGAAATTTAGTGCTTGTGTGTGTGTGTGTGTGTGTGTGTGTGTGTGTGTGTGTGTTTAATTATTTCAAGATCATCATGTAGTCATCTAACTGGACTGTGCGGTCTCCCAGGTCAGGGCCCATATTTTGTGCTTCTTGGCATCTGTACTTTGGTTATGAACAGTGCTGGGTGTCCTATTGAAGAGACAGACTTTTCACTGAACTGATTTTCCACGCTGACAGCTGAACAGGAAGTAGAAATCCACTCAGTAAAGGCAAGGAGAAGTCACTTTGTGCTGTCATTGCCAGGGTACAATAGTGGTAAAATCCCTATGTTTGCCTACTGAAATACCAACGAATAACAATGCTATAAAGCAGGTATTCCTATCTCTGAATTATGGATGAGGAAAGGGAGTTTTAGAGCAAGGGACTTGTTAAAGACCATTCAGCAGATAAGGGTAGTGAAGCCTTCAATCTTCGACAAAGATGCCAAGAATATACAATGGAGAAAAGACAGTCTCTCCAGCCAGAGGCGTTGGGAAAGTGGGCCGGCTGCATGTAAACCAATGAAGTTAGAACACAGCCTCCAATCCTACACAAAAATAAACTCAAAATGGCTAAAAGACCTCAATATAAGACAGGACACCATAAAACTCCTAGAAAAGAACATAGGCAGAACATTATCTGACATAAATGGTACCACTGTTTTCTTATGCCAGTCTTCCAAGGTAAAATAAATAAAAGCAAAAATAAACAAATTAGACTTGATCAAATTATAAGCTTTTGTACAGCAAAGGAAATCATAAACAAAACAAAAAGACAACCTACAGAAAGGAAGAAAATATTTGCAAATGCTACCACCAACAAGGGCTTCATTTCCAAACTATACAAATATCAATAGCATATACAGCTCAATATCAAAATAACAAAGCAAAACAAAACAACAACCCAATCAAAAAAGGGGCAGATGCCCTGAATAGACATTTCTCCAAAAACGATATACAGATGGCCAAAAGGCACATGAAAAGATGTTCATCATTGTTAATTATTAGAGAAATGCAAATCAAAACTACAATGAGATATCACCTCAAAACCAGTCAGAATGGTCATCATCAAGAAGTCTACAACTAATAAATATTGGAGAGAATGTGGAGAAAAAGGAAACCTCTTCCACTATTGGTAGGAATGTAAGTTGGTGCAGTCACTATGGAGAATGGTATGGAGGTTCCTTAAAAAACTAAAAAAACAGTTACCCTATGATCCAGCAATCCCACCCCTGGGCATATATCCAGAGAAAACCTCTAATGTGAAAAGATACCTGGACCCCATTGTTCATAGCAGCACTATTTACAATACTCAAGACATGGCAGCAACCTAAATTGTCCATCGACAGATGAATGGATAAAGAAGATATCAATATATATACAATGGAACATTACTCAGCCATAAAGAAATAATGCCATTTGCAGCAACATGGGTGGACATAGAGATTATCATACTAAGTGAATTAAGTCAAACAGAGAAAGACAAATGTATGATAATACTTCTTTGTGGAATCTAAAAAATGATACAAGTGAACTTATTTACAAAACAGAAACAGACTCACAGACATAAAAACAAACTTATGGGTGCCAAACAGGAAAGAAGGTGGGAAGGGATAAATTAGGAAATTGGGATTAACATACATACACTACTATATAAAAAAGATTTTTAGAAAAAGAGTAGTGGGACTTCCCTGGTGGCACAGTGGTTAAGAATCTGCCTGCCAACGCAGGGGACACAGGTTTGAGCCCTGGTCTGGAAAGATGCCACATGCCGCGAAGCAACTAAGCCCGGGCACCACAACTACTGAGCCTGAGCTCTAAAGCCCATGAGCCACAACTAATGAGCCCACGTGCCACAACTACTGAAGCCTACATGCCTAGAGCCTGTGCTCTGCAACAAGAGAAGCCACTGCAAGGAGAAGCCTGTGCACTGCAACGAAGAGTAGCCCCCGCTCACCACAACTAGAGAAAGCCCGCGCACAGCAAAAAGACCCAGTGCAGCCTAAATAAATAAATAAATCAATAAAAAGAGAGTAGTGAAAATTGCCTTAAAACCTAGTTCAGAGGACCTTAAAGATGGCAGAAGAGTAAGACGTGGAAATCACCTTCCTCCCCACAGATACATCAGAAATACATCTACACGTGGAACAACTCCTACAGAACACCTACTGAACGCTGGCAGAAGACCTCAGACCTCCCAAAAGGCAAGAAACTCCCCATGAACCTGGGTAGGGCAAAAGAAAAAAGAAAAAACAGAGACAAAAGAATAGGGATGGGACCTGCTCCAGTGGAAAGGAGCGGTGCAGGAGGAAAGGTTTCCACACACTAGGAAGCCCCTTCACTGGTGGAGATGGGGGTGGGTGGTGGGGAAGCTTCGGAGCCACGGAGAAAAGCGC
Source organism: Lagenorhynchus albirostris (assembly GCF_949774975.1). Lineage (NCBI taxonomy): Eukaryota > Metazoa > Chordata > Mammalia > Artiodactyla > Delphinidae > Lagenorhynchus > Lagenorhynchus albirostris. Next base: position 5,708,525 of record NC_083099.1, on the reverse strand, counting down.
AGCAACAGGGGTGCAGAGGGCAAAACAGAGAGATTCCTGCACAGAGGATCAATGCCGAACAGCACTCACCAGCCCGAGAGGCTTGTCTGCTCAACAGCCAGGACTGGTGGGGGCTGGGAGCTGAGGCTCGGGCTTCAGAGGTCAGACCCCAGGGAGAGGACTGGGGTTGGCTGCGTGAACACAGTCTGAAGGGCACTAGTGCACCACAGCTAGCTAGGAGGGAGTCCGGGAGAAAGTCTGGACCTGCCTAAGAGTCAAGGGACAATTGTTTCGGGGTGCGCGAGGAGAGGGGATTCAGAGCACCGCCTAAACGAGCTTCAGAGACAAGCGCGAGATGCGGCTATCAGTGTGGACACCAGAGATGGGCATGAAATGCTAAGGCTGCTGCTGCAGCTACCAAGAATCCTGTGTGCAAGCACAGGTCATCATCCACATCTCCCCTCCAGTGGGCCTGTGCAGCCCCACTGCGAGGGTCCCGTGATCCAGGGACAACTTCAATGGGAAAACACACAGCGTGCCTCAGGCTGGCAACGTCACACTGGCCTCTACGGCCCAGGCTCACCCCGCATTCTGTACCCCTCCCTCCCCCTGGCCTGAGTGAGCCAGAGCCCCCTCATCAGCTGCTCCTTTAACCCCCTCCTGTCTGAGTGAACAACAGATGGCAGAGGGTGACCTACATGCAGAAGCGGGGCCAAATCCTAAGCTGAATCCCAGGAGTTGCACGAGTAAAGCAGAGAAAGGGAAATCTCTCCCAGCAGCCTCAGGAGCAGTGGATTAAAGCTCCACAATCAACTTGCTGTACCCTGCATCTGTGGAATACATGAATAGACAATGAATCATCATAAAACTGAGGCAGAGGACTTTGGGAACAACTGTAGACTTGGGGTTTGCTATATGTGACTGACTAGTTTCTGATTTTTATGTGTATCTTAGTATAGTTTTTAGCGTTTCTTATCATTGGTGGATTTGTTTACTGGTTTGGTTGCTCTCTTTTTTTAATATTACTTTTTATTATTTTTAATTTTTTTCTTTTAATAATATTTTTAGAAATATTTTATTTTAATAAGCTTAATTAATTAATTATCTTTTTTTTCTCCCTTTTCTTCTGAGCTGTGTGGCTGACAGTATCTTGGTTGTCTGGCCTGGTGTCAGGCCTGAGCCTCTGAGGTGGGAGAGCCGAATTCAGGACATTGAACCACCAGACGCATCCCAGCCCCAGGTAATATCAATTGGCGAGAACTCTCCCAGAGATCTCTGTCTCAGCGCCAAGACCCAGCTCCACTCAACAACCAGCAAGCTACAGTGCCGGACACCCCATGGCAATCAACTAGCAAGATAGGAACACAACCCCACCCATTAGCAGAGAGGCTGCCTAAAATCATACTAAGTTCACAGATACCCCAGAACACACCATCAGACAGAGTCCTGTCCACAAGAAAGACAAGATGCAGCCTCATCCACCAGAACACAGGCACCAGTCCCCTCCACCAGGAAGCCTATACAACCCACTGAACCAACCTTAGCCACTGGGGGTGGACACCAAAAACAACGGGAACTACGAACCTGCAGCTGGTGAAAAGGAGACCCCAAACACAGTAAGTTAAGCAAAATGAGAAGACAGAGAAATATGCAGCATATGAAGGAGCAAAGTAAAAACCCACCAGACCAAACAAATGAACAGGAAATAGGCAGTCTACCTGAAACAGAATTCAGAGTAATGATAGTAAAGATGATCCAAAATCCTGGAAATAGAATGGAGAAAACACAAGAAAAATTTCACAAGGACCTAGAAGAACTAAAGAGCAAACAATGATGAACAACACAATAAATGAAATTTAAAATTCTCTAGAAGGAATCAATAGCAGAATAACTGAGGGAGAAGAACAGATAAGTGACCTGGAAGATAAAATAGCGGAAATAACTACCGCAGAGCTGAATAAAGAAAAAAAGAATGAAAAGAACTGAGGACAGTCTCAGAAACCTCTAGGCCAACATTAAATGCACCAACGTTTGAATTATAGGGGTTCCAGAAGAAGAGAAAAAGAAAGGGACTGAGAAAATATTTGAAGAGATTATAGTTGAACACTTCCCTAATAAGGGAAAGGAAATAGTCAAGTCCAGGAAGCACAGAGAGTCCCATACAGGATAAATCCAAGGAGAAACACGCCAAGATATATATTAATCAATCTATTAAAAATTAAATAAAAAGAAACAATATTAAAAGCATCAAGAGAAAAGCAACAAAATAACATACAGGGGAATCCCCATAAGGTTAACAGCTGATCTTTCAGCAGAAACTCTGCAAGCCACAGGGGAGTGGCAGGACATATTTAAAGTGATGAAAGGGAAAAGCCTACAACCAAGATTACTCTACCCAGCAAGGCTCTCATTCAGATTTGATGGAGAAATCAAAAGCTTTAGAGACAAGAAAAGGCTAAGAGAATTCAGCACCACCAATCCAGCTTTACAACAAATGCTAAGGGAACTTCTCTAGGCAGGAGACACAAGAGAAGGAAAAGACCTACAATAACAAACCTAAAACAATTAAGAAAATGGTAATAGGAACATACCTATCAATAATTACCTTAAATGTAAGTGGATTAAATGTTCCAACCAAAAGACATAGACTGGCTGAATGGACACAAAAACAAGACCCGTTTAACCTCCTAGAGGGGTGGGATAGGGATGGTGGGAGGGAGACGCAACAGGGAGGAGATATGGGGATATATGTATAGCTGAGGCACTTTGCTATAAAGCAGAAACTAACACACCTTTGTAATGCAATTATACTCCAATAAAGATGTTAAAAAAAATTAGTTCAGTCTAACTCTAAAACTTTTTACCACAGAACTCTGAAGAGTTTAGACTTCTTAAAAACTATGTACTTTTGGGGCTTCCCTGGTGGCGCAGTGGTTGGGAGTCCGCCTGCCAATGCAGGGGACACGGGTTCGTGCCCTGGTCCGGGAGGATCCTGCATGCCGCGGAGCGGCTGGGCCCGTGAGCCATGGCCACTGAGCCTGCGCGTCTGGAGCCTGTGCTCCGCAACGGGAGAGGCCGCAGCGGTGAGAGGTCCACGTACCAACAAAAAAAAACTATGTACTTTTTACTAGACATTAATCTCACCAAAATTACCTGTAAGTAATTTATTAGTTATATATTATTTAAAAACAATAATCATCCAATGAAACCTTGTTGAATGCATTGATATTGTAAAATATACAAGGCATTAAATATACAACCCTTATATAATTAAGGGTAAAATTTAGATGAGCAACAAGGATTTACTGCGTAGCATAGGGAACAATATCCAATATCTTATAAAAACCTATAATGGAAAATAATCTGAAAAATATTTATATAACTGAATCACTTTGCTGCATACCTGTAGCTAATACAATATTGTAAATCAACTACAATAGAAAAATAAAATTTACATGGATGTCAAGAAATCAAGAATTACATAAACATTTAGTAAAATAAGACACGTCTTAACAGCAGAATGTGATGTGTCCAGTAACTGGTGCCCTGAGTTTTTATGGGGGGTAACAAGTCTTCTCAGGCTGAAGGCTTCGGAAAATAGATCGGGTGGAGGAAGACCTTGGGGAAGGAAAGGAAAGCGCTTGTATCATTAAATGGGAAGACCTCAGAGTTGGGAGGAGATGTCTTAAGGAAAGCACATTCTGGTTCAGACGAACTGGTTCAGACGAACTGGTTCAGACGACGTTGAATAAACTCATCCGAAAAACGAAGAGTCCACACAGGGAGTAACAGATGAAAGGCTGGAAAGTGGCCCCAAGGAAAGAGAAAGGCCAGCCTCCCGGACCAGAGTGGTAGGGAAGTTGAAACTAAAAGAATTTTCTCTGTGCCTACCTCATGTATTTCCCATTCTTTCCTCCTCTTTTCTTCCCTGGGCCTTTGTCTTTTAGGTCTTAGAAGACTCTCGTTTTTTTTAATGTTTTTTCTAAGTTTCTGGCCAATCATGAACCATATACATATGGTTTTTGCCAGTATTTCTTTCTTCCCCCCACTTCCTTTTCTTTTTCAACATGTGAAGGAAAAATGTTTCAGGTGCAATATATTATCAGACAACGTGGTGTGGCAAACGGGTATTCACAAGTTTTGAAGGCAGAGCTGGATTTGACTCCAGTTCAACTACTTAACGGCAAGTTGCTTACCCCCCATAAATCTCACAGTCTTAATCTAGAAAATGGAGAATATCATAACTACTTGCCAAGTTTGATGTGAAAACTGAAAATGCTATATGCAAAGCACCATTTTTACAACATAATAAATACAACATTAGCTCTGGTTATTATCGATTCTTTCAACATCCACGTCAAAAGGCTTATATTTTATGCTGGAAACCCCCTTTTCTTATTGTAGTACAGCAAAACAAACAAACAAAAGACAAAGCGAAACAGTCTACATGCAGTCAAGGAAGTTATATTCGAGTTCGGGAGAAAGAGAACGGTCAGATTATAAATTTGTAATATAATTTAAGCTGTAGTTAAGTGCTGTGAAGAGCAATACCACAGGCTGAGAAGATATGAGTGGGGTTAGGGCTGTGAACAGTTCTGACAGGCTGGCCAGGGATGTCCCAATATACAGATTTGTTCTTAATGAAGAAAATATCATACGTTAAAATATGTTAAATATAATATCTGTCAACAAAGGGATGATTCAGAAAAGTTTCTATTTAGTTGAATACTGCAAAAATATTATCAAGGTTACAAGAATTTACTTCAAATAGAGGTGCATCACAGAGGTTCCATCCAAACACATTTGAATAATTAGTATTTCATCAATGGATGAAAGACAAAGAATATTAAATCTAAAGTGTTTGAAACAAATAACTGGTAACAATCAATGAGAAACAAAAACGATTTGTCTTTGAAAGTGGGATTTCAGCCAGTGGGAAATTATGATATATTTCCTTTTAAGTACCCACTTTATGTTATTTCAAGAACAAACTATTAAATAAAATGACCTGAGTACTGTCTCTATTGTGTGGTGGTTCAAAGAGAAGCTTCAGCAAACAAAATATCTGGGTCCTCAAACTCTGATTTTTCTTAGCTGTGTGTTTGTTTATATAACTTAAACGTTACTGTTTTGATGATGCCAATTTTGTGGAAAATTCATTTTTAGGAAAAGAGCAATATACTCTATGATAAAAATGTGATATCTTTGGGGAAAAAAGTAGTATCATATGTACAGAAAGCTAAATCAAGTGTCAGCTATAATAAAATTTCCTCCTTAACTAGAACAAGTGAAAAAAATAATGGTCTATAAAATATAGCGATTAGGCTGTACATTTTCAATAGTCTTTTCCAGTTTTAATTCCGTGACTTTTCATTTACTTTATATATTATGGCCCACCTCACTCTACAATTAATTTGCAGCAACTAAATCTTTAAGCTCTGTGATTGGCAAGAAATATGAAATAAAAAAATATTTTGTTCTTTCTCTTTTACAGACTCAGGTACTATTAACAAGTGGTATAACTAGATACCATCGGTTACATACGATTATCCTCTTTGATTTTGGGAAATTCTACTTGACTAAACTTTGTCTTTAATAAAGAAAATATATACAACATATGCATATGCATGCACATGTGTACATTATAGCTAAGAGCATACAAAACAATAACACTGTAACGATGTGTTGGTATTACTTCAAGCAACCGATAATTTGTCAACAATTTTATGTGATAATTTAAAAAATTACTTATATACTAATAAATTCTCATTTTCAGATAATTCATACCCATGTGGTACTCAAGTAACCTGTATTTGAAATAAAATGACACTTATTTTGAGCAGTCGGAGACGAATAAGCAAATAATAATTGTTTCCAATTCCTTTCCTAAAAGCCTGCACCAGTAAAGGGCTCTTTAATTTGCTCCACATTCTAATTTTTAGTGAGTCATCCTTCTGTCCTATAAAATATGATACAAACAGAATGCAGGGACTCATCCACCAGCTAGTGCATTGTTTAGGGACTTACTAACTTTGGATCAGAGCACATGGCCATGAGAACACAAGACAATCTAAGCACTGCAGAAGCAACACATCATTTGCTCCTTGATTTATTACCTCTTTGGCAGGCAGTGCTCCAAGCTTCCATGCATATATGGGCAATTGGGGCATCTGTGATGAAATGCTGTTGACAGAAGTATGGCCCGTGGTAACATGATTGCTATAATAAGGAACCATGGTAAGTCAGACAGCTGTATCAATGGTTATTCTCTGCTTTGATATTTCAAAATGTCAACACACCATCACAAACTGTCAGGGGAAAAAAATTTAAGGATGTAGAGAGAGGAAAGAACACTTCTATCTGCAGTTCTTTAATCAAGTCATTGTTTGAGATATTTCTAATCTCAGGGATATAATACACGCAGCTCCGCTGCTTCTCTAAAACATGAGGATTTTACCAAAAGCTGAATGTCAAGTTCATCTGTCTTAAAGTCATCATTTAGTTTATTTCCCCTTGTAAGATGTTACAACGTAACCCTTCTAAGTTCATATTGGAATCTTCTCAATACATAATAGTTATATCTGTCATAGTATTTCACATAAAAACATATTTCTAATAATAAAAATTGTATCAGAGAAGCCAGAAAAAATGTATTAACTTTAGGCTGAATTTAGTGTTTTATTTCTAAAGACCTAAAAATGAGGAAAGAATTACTTTAGTCCACCCATTCCATATTTTGGTTCTGTCTATCCTATAAGAAATAAAAAATATCATAAAGAAATGAGTAACACCTCCTTATGTGATTCATTCTATCTAGTTAGTCTTTTTCTCTGTGCTCCAATTTATCAAATATTGAATTTTAAAGTGTAAATGACTTGTGCAGTAATAACTTCAAGTACACAAGTGATACAGCTACTGACTATTTATAACATATTCAGCGTATTTCATCAATCTTTAATTCACAACTTAGTCCACGTGATAAAATGCAGACAAATTCTAAAAGAGAAATGAAGAACATGTAACCAACAATTTACATAGCTGTTAAAATTACTTTTATAAGGAATATCTTCTTCATATATATATAATATATACACATATTCACAGCTTAGTCCACTGTGCTCTACCCAATATAAATGTGTTTATTTTTCTCAACCAGAGTCAGAGATTTCACCAACCAGATATACTTTTTCTAGCAAAGAAGGAAAGAAGGATGCTACACGAACAGTTATTCAGTTCTGGCGTTTTAATGCAATGGCCAAACTAAGTTTGAAAATACTGATGCATTTTGTTGCATAGGGAAATACAAAGAAATCATTAAATACTGTTACATTCCATGACAAGAACTAGGATTGTGCTGAAAACAGAATCAGGTTTCCTGGCCTGTCCAGTAACGATCATTTTCACGTCTGTTCCAAAAACCCAGTGAACCATGGTATTGCGTTCAACAAACAGAACGAAGCCAGACATTAAGTCTATGACTTAGAAAACACAAAAGTACATTTACTCTTTCTTTCTGTTTTCAGCTGTTTTGAACTTAAGGAAAAGGACAGTTTTTTTTAAAATGGAAGAAAAATTCATACATATACCACTCTTCTTTTTCCTAGTCTTACACATTAACTTACCCAGCAGCATTGCACTTGCTGCTAATGAAAAGACGGCAGGCTGTACAAATCTTCTTTAGTGTCCCGAGGCAAGAAAACTATTACAGAAATGAATACAAGGAAGTCTCTGGAGCTTTTTCCCTGCCTTCTTGTATTACCAAAGGCTGTTAGGATCACACTGAGAACTGTCAAAGCTGAATAAACCACTGGCAATTGGGTTTATACCCTTTGGGCAGTCAGGCTTTCATAGGGGATGATTCGACTTTGTCCAACCACCAGTACATTAGAAACAATGTGAAACCTCCCAGAGACCGGAGCCTAGTTTCTAAGTGTAGCCACAGAGGCACTTTGCTGCTGGTGGTTTGCAAGGCAAGGCTTGTCAAAGACAGTTAATTCAAGCTGCTTGAAATCACATCCACCCCGTACATCTGAGTACTGTTAATCTGCAGTTGTGCACCTTGTATTCTCAAAGCTGTTCAGCTGCAGAGTGGGAGAACAACTAGGTTCACAGAATCCTGTAGAACTGCGAAATGTCTTAACTCCCATCTTTGACAAGAAAATGCCCATTAAGATTTATAGGGTGAAGTGGGTGGATGGCTAGGAAATTATTTGAAAGTCAAATTCAGATTACTGTTTTCTAATATCTTCTGACCACATCTATTTTCAGGATAAGTAAGTAAACTCATTGCAAACGAGAATTATAGAAATATAGATACATACGGAAGGTACTTTGAAGGTCAAGACCTTCATCTTCATTTTACATCTAAGTAAAGTAGTTCACAGTGAGCTTGGGAAATCTCATTTATACAGAAAATATTACAAATGTACTATAAATATGAATAATTTGAAATTCTTACTTATTTTCAATTTAAACATAGGTAAACTATTAGAAAATGTACATAATAATGGGAAGGTTTCTCAAATACTGAATGCATATATTCACTGACTCTGTATATGAATGTACATATACATACAGTCTAATGTACAGAAAGACAGAGACAGAGACAGAGAGGGATTTTCCTGTGCTAAACAAGCACTGGCTGGAACAGGAAACTGGTACCTGACTCAATAGCGTTTATGAACATATTTCTATCCTCCAATGTTGTCTGGACCTCAAAAGCATTTTTTATAATCTATGGATGTTCATGCATGTACAACGCATGTTTATGGCGAGATTTGTGTTAGTTGTATGGTTGCTACATCGAAGAGCAAATATTTTAAGCCTGGTTCTTCTATTCATTAGCTGTGTGAACTGTCAACTCATTTAAAAACTTAATTTCAACTTCTATAAAACAGAAATAATATCTAATTAGAAGACTGTCAAGATTAAATTATTTCTCTCATGTCAAAAATAAAGAAGGTTGCACAAATGTTGGTTTTCCTGAACTAAGAATTTTACATGATGGCAAAAATGTATTTTCAAAAATAGATTTTATACTTGTAATAGAATGTGTTTGCTCAATGATCCCATGCCTAACTGATGTACCATCTTAATCATATACCTTAACTAGAATTCTTATATTAACTTATATAGTCAAATTGCTAAACTTGTTTAAATGTCTTAGGAGAAAAGATACTTAAATATCTGCACCGATAGATCAAGTTTATGACCTGGTACTCCGTGTATATTCCAGAAACATTAGAAACGATGCTGCATTTCCTCTTTAAGGAACTCATATTAATAAGGATAAATTCCACATTCTGCATTCTGCTGCTCAATTTCATAGTTCTCCAAGAATTAAGAAATCAGTTCACAGTAATATGAATTTAAGTTGAACCCAGTAATCATCTCTTAATTTTACTTAATGCAGTGTGTGTATATTCACGCAAATTAGCTGATTGAGCTGACCCCTGCTCAGTTCATGGATCAGTTCACCAAATGTATTTATATATTTCTCCAAAGTCATACACTGGTGAACCACAAAATTAGGATCTCTTCTTTAGAGGAGGCACTGGTTCCTTGATTTTGCAGCTTTTCTCTTTTAACTTACCCATTTCCATCCTTTATTTAAAATGAAATAATTAGAGAAAATGAAAGATGTATAGCTTATTAGTTGTTTTACATTATTCATATACACAAAATATTTTTATACCTATCCAGTGTTTTGCATTATGTACAAAGAAAACCAATATATAAATCAGCCTACACACTCACCTATACTTTTCCAGGGATCCCAAAGTTGAAACTGCATTTATTATATTCTAAAGACAGCTGCTTTGAATTTTTCTTTATTTTCTCTTACATGTATTTTAAATGGAATTCCCTAAAATTGACTTCTTTAAAACTTAAGCTATGTTAAGAATGACATTCTAACTTTGTAAAGAGTCTTCTATGAAGGCAATTTTAAAAGAGGCCACATAACATTGCAATGGGTAGATCTACCATGATTCTTTAAATAATCGTCTGTCTTGGACACGTGATTTAATGCCCATTTGACCTTCTTGACAAAAAATCAGCTTGAGTACTTGAGAAGTATTCTTATAAATCTCTACAATTCATTCCTTAGCATACATTTTTCAAAATGTAATTTTGGGGCCAAAGGTGATGTGACTATTTCAACTTGCCCTCATGAAACTTTGTAATAGCTCATATACCACTTGTGCTTAAAAATGTCGGAGTATTTTACACATAACTCTACACATGATGTCAAGTAGACAGATACAAAATATTACATTTATAACTTAAATCTACTTTTGAATTGCTTGTTTATAAATGTTGGCAAATTTACATTATATTGGCCACTCTTTAATGAATTTACAACATTTTTTTAGTTATCAGAGCTCTTTCATGCATTTTTCAAATTATTTTCATATCGTCATTCCCATGAGTTTGGGGGGTGTAATGACACATCTCTACATCTATCTATCTATCTATCATCCATCTATCTTCTATGCTTTTACTGCTGCATAAAGTTTATCAGTCTTTTCCTTTGCTGCTTCAGTCATTGGCTTAGAAAGCCTTTCCCAAGCCAGAATTATGTATTTGTCAATATTTAACTTTAGAATCTTATTTTATTTGTTGCTTTTGAACCAGTATTTCAGCCAGGTTTCATTTTATCATATCATACGAAGTGGATATCCAATTATTGCTTTTTAATTTTCAATATAATTAGGTTTTTGTCCTGATACCATTTGGTAAAAGCGCTCTCTATCCACTGATTTGAAATGTTGCCATTAAATTATAATTAATTTTCATATAAACTTGTGTCTGATTATGAACTTTCTAATACACTCCACTAATTAATATCTACCTTATTCTGTATCACACTGTTATAATTACTAGTGCTTTTTATAGCATCTGATCATTCAATCCACTGTGTTGCTCTTCTTTTTCAAAACTGGGTTGACTCTTCTCATTTCTTAATTATATTAATACATTTTATCAGGGTGCCCATGTTTAGTGTGGTTATATTTGAATGCTATTGATCTCAAATAGTTGAAGGACTTCTAAACTAAATGACTGCCTTCTCATACAAGTCTAGCCCTCACTTCCAGTCTAAATTAGGGTTTCTGCCGCTATTGCTACTATTTGCTTTCCAGAAAAATGCTCTGCTGTGGGTGAACCCAGAGGGTCTTTATACTGGACCTATTTTTATTGCATATTAAAATAAACCCTCTAAAAATTTAATTATTTTTTAGTTGTTTTTTTTGTTTGTTTGTTTTTTGCAGTACACGGGCCTCTCACTGTTGTGGCCTCTCCCGTTGCGGAGCACAGGCTCCGGACGCGCAGGCTCAGCGGCCATGGCTCGTGGGCCCAGCCGCTCCGTGGCATACGGGATCTTCCCGGACCGGGGCACGAACCCGTGTCCCCTGCATCGGCAGGCGGACTCTCAACCACTGTGCCACCAGGGAAGCCCCCAGAAGGGTACTCTTAAGTTACTTCTAATTGAATTGCTTAAGGTAAAAAGTCAGATTGGAGTTTACCTTACTTAATTACAGGATAAGAGCTACCCTCCATCTCCATTAAGAAAATAATAAAGCCATGACATATGTCATCAAAACACACAATTTTGAGTCACAATGTTCTCATTGCTTTGTTGTGTAAATAAAACTCTCTGTGCCTCAGTTTATTTGCTATGACAAGGATCTTTTAATTACAATGAAAATTTCAAAGGCTGAATATTCAATTTTAACACATTTTTATTGAGTGATGTTTGACTCATAGGGGAACAAAACTCTCCACTCCAAAGGTCTTTTTTGAATGCTGATTATTTTGAGCTGAAAACATTCAAGACCCAAAAGACTCAGGGAGAAACACTGACCTTCCCTCTAACTCCCTAAAAGAGTGTAAACAGAGGACATGTTCCAGGAAGGGAGCATCACCATAGGTAAGTACAGTATGAACCAGATGTGTAGACAGGGAGGAACCTAACAAAGTCTCTTTGTTAAAATTCCTCTCTGTGTCCCACTGGTCCAGCAACCATTTGTTTACCAAACATTTGCTTTTCCATCTCATGTCAATTTCCTTCCTCCATTTTGAAGTCCCAAACCACTATCCCAGACGTCCTCTTTTGTCTTTAGTAGAAGATGGTATTTAAGTTGAGGGTTTCAGCCATTTTGGAAAGTTACTCAGTTTTTCTGGGTCTCTCTCATGTGTACATGTTATTAAATTTTTGTGTGATTTTCTCCAGTTAATCTGTCTCATGTCAATTTAATTCTTGGAACAGAGAGAAGAACCTAGAAGGGTAGAGAAAAATTTATTCCTCCCATACAGACCCACAGCAGTTGGAATTTGTCTTTAAGTAATCCATTTCCGTTTTTTTTTCGTTTTTGCTTCAAGTAACCACATAGGGATCAATAATTTACTCAAAATTACAGTTTTTGATACATTCTCATAATGGAGATTTTTCAGTTATTTCATTGACTCACAGGGATCTAAAGAGGAATTAGAGTAACTCCTCAACCCAGAGGTTTCCAAACTTTTTCATTTTGTGGTACTTTTAGTGTCTTATTAATTTTTACATGATATTCCCAGCTCAAAAGAAATATATGAGTCCTATCTACTAAGCACTTGGGGCCAAACAACTTAATAAATATTTATGTCCTAACAAGTTAGTAGCAAAATGATTAAGAATAGATATTAATGAAAGTAAAACTTTATTTTTACTTCATTCTTAATTCACTGCAATTACTTAATAATGGGATGCACATGCCTCTTTTAAGTCTGAAACATTTTCACAAACTTTGGGATAAGATTGATTGAACACCTTCACAATCGTTTCCTGTTCCTCACTGACTTTTGTGTTCTATTTGCTTCCAATCACAGCAGATAACAAAAACTAAGTTTTGCAAAACTATGACATCATGAAAAGTGATTACGTGATGTAGTACTGAAACTGTGAACAGCCTCCACCAAGTGGTGTATGCAAAGTCTGACAGGCTGTGTTGCCTTTAAAAAAATTTAAAATATCTGGTGACACCCCTGTGAGTTTACCAAAGTGCTTTGAAACACCTTTGCATATAATTTGGGAACCATGACCTTACACAATTGTTTTTTATCATGAAAATGCAAGCTATTTTGTTATCATCAAATAAGGTTTTCGTATCCTATTACTATAATGGAGCCGAACCCTATGGAGCCTTCCCTGGACAGATTTCGCCCCCCACCATGTCCTCTGCCTGCCTCTTGTCTGTAGAAAAACTTTAGCTAACTAATAAATTTAATCAAAGAAGTGAGAAAATGCAGAAACAAAGGAAAACAGTCACAAAAGACAAAATATCAGGTTGGCCACTAAACAAAGTCAAGGACTTTTAGTCCCTCCTCAAGGGCTATAGATAATACCCTGAGCCATATCCTTTGAGCTTTTGTGCAGATACTGAATCCCCCATCAGGTGGAAGGAGTTAATGACATGATGACCAGACTGTAGCCATGACATCAACCGCTCCATCTTACACAATTCCAAGAACTGGCCTCAAGGAAATGGGAACAAACCAACCCTGGAACTGAAGATTAACTGTACTTAAAACAACCAAGATGACACTGATCAGACCACGGCATGACCGATTTCGAAATGACTGTTGGAGCTGACTGTGCTGTTCTGCACATGGCGTGCTCCCTCTGCCTATACACCTCTGAAACTCCCCTTTAAAAACTCCTGCTCCCTGATGGGTAACTGGGAGTTGGTTCTTTGGGACGTGAGTCCACCTTCTCCCCAGGTCTGCTGGCTTCTTCAAGAAAGCTTTCTTTCCTTTTACTTGTCTCTCAGTATTGGATTCTTGAGCTGTGAGCTGCTGAACCTGAGTTTGATGACACTATGAGTGGTGCATCACTGTGGAAAGTCATGCCAAGTTCTTTTCTCAAACAAAGGAAAATGACTAGATGAAATCCTTCCTTCTCCCCATAACACATGCACAATAACACACATTTGAGTGCACTGCTGTTGGTGCCTGGCTTCTTATTCTTCTTCCTGACTCTGTTCTCAAATTGGCTGGAGGGAGAGGGTGGTAAAGGAGGTGGCAGCTTAACGTTCCTATTTTCTTGTGGCTGTGGGAGAGGACATGAAAAGGAAACAAGGCTGGGTGGAAATGCGAGTAACTCCACCCAAAGAAAAGGGGAGAGGGAGGACAGGTCCTCTCATTCCCAACATTCTCCCATACCCATCGCCCCAGATCTAGCAAACATGTATCAACTAAACAGGTGATTCCTTAAGGCTCTGATGGTGGCCAGGAAGCTCCAGCTAGCCACTCGATCCATAGTCATCTCTATCAGTACTTAATTCAGGGCAAGCAAGCATCCCTAATTGGTGGCAAACCAAACAAGAACTTAGATTTGTCTAAAATTTTCCATATATTCCCAAATTCCTAGCCAGTCAGCTGTGTAGGCTCATCTTGGCCATTTCACTAACTCACATTTTACAGAATTGAACATTTTGGATCCACTCACCCAGTGATGGTGGTTGGAGTGTTAACTTTATCCTGCCTTAGATACCTACTGCAAGTCAGTTCTGTACTAGCACATGCTAGGTGCCCCAGGGATGATACAGAAAATTAACTCTTCCATAATTCAGATAAGAGAATATCTTCGAGGGATTTTCACTAGTAGATAAGTATCTAGCTTTATTCATCCTGAGCCCTAGTCATAAGCCACATCCTGGTCTCCAGCTCCAACATGGCCCAAAGATGAAGCATCCAAGCACCTGCCAAGATGGCAGATCTTGGAGAATAAGAAAGGCTGGTGGAGTCCTCCAGTCATGCCAGAGGACAGGTCTCCACCCAGAGTAGGAAGTATACTCTCTTTTTGTAAAACATAATTGAACCTGTTCGGAGTATGTATAGAGAATATCATCGGTTTTTCAATATTGTTTCTATAACTAATCATTTAATTGAATTTGTACAAACAACCTTTAGTAAACCACTGAAATAACACTGTGATGATCAAGCTTGACTTACTCACTTACTAAAGGCTGATTTCCTAGATGTAGAAGGAAACTTTGATTTGACATAGTGTCCATTACCTTAAAAATGTCATAAAATTACCAAATATTCCCATAAATCTGGATTTTACAAAACCATTGCCTTTAGAGTAAATATAAATAGTGATAGCTTTAAGATAAAAGATTCAATTTATTTAATTTCCTAATAATTAATTGACTAGGGGTGGGGGAATTGCTTCTGTATTTTTATAAAGTTGTTTCAACTTTTTCCCTAAGAAGTAGTATTGATTCTGTCCAATCCTATCATTTGGGGTTTGTTTTAAAAATGTGATATTCTTGCTCACTTTGAAATTGTATTATAGTAATAAAAGAAGATGAGGCAACTTCCAAAATGATGAAGTTTGGGTGTGGGAAGGAGGGGGGGACCCTCTATAGTGATCTAATTATAAACATTTGAAAGGGAGACAACTGAGAAGTTACCCCAATAAAACTAAAAACTTTCCATTTTACTTAGCTTTTCAATAATTAGGACAGAGTTCTTGACCAACAGGGTGGCACAGTTAAAGCAATTAATATGCCAGAGAAACCTGTGCCCAGTGATGGATGAAACTTCCACTTGTAATAAACACGAGCAAGAGTGGTTCAGGATTCTGGTCATTTGAGGGAGTGTTATGCTAAGCATGGTCTCTCAAAATAATCATGAAATAAGCCTGCTTTCAGAAAGAGGGATGCATGGCTGCAGGGGCCAATGCCAGACCTCCAGTGAAAGCATACCTCAAGCAGAAAGCAATCTGTACTATTTTATCCTGTGATCCGCAGTCTCTCCTCAACGGGTAATCCAATGAAACCTTGACTTAAGGTTTATTATCTTTGGATACTCTGTATCCTGAGTCTTGATACTCTAATTGCTTCTTGCATTAAGGCTGTCCTTACCCTGCAAGTGACCTAATTCAGTAATTGTAGTTACCGACTCTACTCTTCCTTTAAAATTCCACTTCAATTTGACAACTTTGTTCTGGTAATGACTCCAAGACACGATGATTGTTTCCTGATTCCAAAGCCCCAGATCCTGTCCCATTACTAAGCTTCATGAATCTTCCTACCTTATAAACAACGGCGTCCAAGGGGGTTATTATAGCATCCTAGCTCTCATCCGCGTCTGAAGAGGAGGACATTCTTGGAGGAGAAAAAGCTCTCTGCTGCAGTCCTACTGAACAGCTTTCCAAGTAAAATTATGCTCTTTTCTACCTCCATAAACTCACACGGCACAAGCCTGCCCAGGTCCCAGGGGAAGTACATAAGAAATTGTGGAAACGAGAAATTCCCTGGTGGCCCAGTGGTTAGGACTCAGCACTTCCACTGCCATGGCCCAGGTATGACCCCTGCTCGGGGAACTAAGTTACCACATGCCTCACAGCACAACCGGAAAAAAAAAAAAAAAAAAGAAGAAGATATTGCTGAAACGGTGTGCTTAGGGAATCACTGCGGGCTTTGTCTCCTGACCTCTGCCTCTGAACATAGCTATCTGATCTCCCCTTATTTCCATCTCACTTCCTCTTACGTGGATTTTCCCCTCACAGCCTAGAAGCTACTAACAGACAGTGCATTTAGGTCTGCCTGCTCAACACTTTGCTTTGGTGTTTTCTCCTCCCATTCTCCATCTGTAGCCCAGCCGCCACCACCATCACACTCCTGGTAAATAAACGTCCCAATAATAAACGCAGTAGTTGCGTTCAGTGTACTAATTGACCACTAGTTTGTGGGTGCAGGTAGCAGACAGTACTTGATGAAACAGTTCGCTTTAAATCAGCACCCTGATTCTCCAGATCACCCCTGATGTGCCCAAGGGCTACTCTGTACACTTGACCACGGGCACAGACTCATGCACATATGAGGAGAAGGTGAGGGGAGCAAGGTAGCTATAGAGACATTCTCTTTTAATAAAACTCCTCTACGTCTGGGCTTCCCTGGTGGCGCAGTGGTTGACAGTCCGCCTGCCGATGCAGGGGACACGGGGTCGTGCCCCGGTCTGGGAAGATCCCACATGCCGCGGAGCGGCTGGGCCCGTGAGCCATGGCCGCTGAGCCTGTGCGTCCGGAGCCTGTGCTCTGCAATGGGAGAGGCCACAACAGTGAGAGGCCCGCGGACCGCCAAAAAAAAAAACAAAAAAAAAAAACTCCTCTACGTCATTGAAATGTACAATGAGCAAGGACCAGGCTTACCTCTCCTCTCCGAAAAATCCTCGTCTCCTTAGTCGTTTTCAAAATTAATGCAACTAAGCCTTGTGGATCACATTTCATCTTCCCTACCTAAGAATGCCAGCTTGCGCAAATGACAGGCAAAATCACTTTATTAGCTGATCACAGTCAGAAGACCTGTATTTTGTAGTTAGGGACATTGGATAGTGACTACAGAGGTCAGGAACATGGGCTCTGCTGTCAGACAGATCAGAACTCAAACTTTAATCTCTAAAATGGGAATAACAATGTTTCTCCATAAACTTGCTGTGAGAACATATGAGACATTATTTATATAGTGTCAACTTGCTGGGCATGTGTAACATAACTAACAAATGGGAACTCTTATTGTTATTATAATTATCGTCAATGACAAGAAGCTGTATATCTAATAAAAAATCAATTCCTCTCAGTAAATGAAAATGAACATTTTCACCTGTAAGATAAGCTCAGAGTAGAAGTTGAGTCTGTTATCAAATTATGTAATAACTGGATAACCTACATTGCCAAATTATTGCAAAAGTTTTGTATTTGAAATAAAAATCCAAGTAAATACTAAGCCGGAGAGAGATGGCTTGGGGTTTAGCAATCAGAAAATGAACTAAATATAAACTATGAATGTTTACAATAGTATTTTTCTCTCTTACCACAGTAATGTGCCAGTAGTTTTTTTCATTACAAATAATACAAGGAAAAGAAAGCATGGAAAGTAAATGAAACACTGTTACATCTTCTATCAGGAGAAAAAAATGGAAACCATAATGTTCTTCCTCTAAAGCCCTGCGATTTCAAAATGCAACATTATAAGATAACACCTACTGGGATTACAGCATAAAATACATGTTTCTAGTATTTGATGTTTTTATTTCAGGTAGTAAATAAAGCCACTTTAAAAGTGATTTTTGCAACCAATAGTTCAGTTATGTAAATGCCTTTGCTCTTACAGTATCACAAATAACATACGATATCCAAGTCGGAAATTTAGTTTCAACATTGTGAGCTTTCTGTGCTTCTCATCACTCCGAAATTTTATTTAAATTAGCAAATCAGGGCTTCCCTGGTGGCACAGTGGTTAAGAATCCGCCTGCCAATGCAGGGGACACGGGTTCGATCCCTGGTCCGGGAAGATCCCACATGCCGCGGATCAGCTAAGCCTGTGTGCCACAATTACTGAGACTGTGCTCTAAAGCCCCGCGAGCCACAGCTACTGAGCCCGAGTGCTACAACTACTGAAGCCTGTGCACCTAGAGCCCGTGCTCTGCAACAAGAGAAGCCACCACAGTGAGAAGCCCACACGCTGCAACGAAGAGTAGCCCCTGCTCACTGCAACTAGAGAAAGCCTGTGTGCAGCAACAAAGACCCAACACAGCCAAAAATAAATAAATAAATAAAATTAATTAGCAAATCAGAATTAAGCTTAGTGCTTCCAATGGATAGAAAAAGCACACTTCAAATAGGACAATAAGAATAGTCAAAAACAAATGGACATGCTGAATGCAGTTAAAGAAATGCAATTGCTCCTTCAAGAGTTTTTTCCCATTGGTCAAGCCAAAATGATAACAGAAAATAATTCATAAAGTTATAAAATATCACAGTGTTTCTGATGAAAGAGTGAGAGAGTCAAAATTTAATCTCTCTCTTCCCCCTCCAGCTCAGGATGCAGGCAATTAAGGCATTCATTTCCATATTCGTTCAGAGCACTGGAAACAACCATCTAAGGATCCTTCCCTGACTTGAGTCACAGGAGTTGAAGTACTCAGAGCCCATCAGTGTGATGCAGGGGACTGTGTCACCCAGTTTCCTTCCACAGAGGATGGGAGCTGGACCCAAGATGGGCACAGGGAAAAGCAGCATTGGGCCAGTGTGTTGGCCTGGGACAGGGGGACCCTGGAAGGCAGCTTATCTAACTGCTTCCCTCACTCCATGACAAAATAGAGAACCTGACCCAGAAGGATCACACGACTTACACAAGGTGGGTGTGAGCTCCACAGAGGGTGGAAGCCTGCTCTGTCCTCTTCATTTTCGGTTTGCCAGCCCCTAGAGGGGGACTCGCATGTCAAAGGTCTTAGTAACTAGTTATTAAATGAATGAATGAATGAGAACTTACTTAAGGGATCATTTTTCCTGTCATCGATTTGGCCAATTTCATATCACACTTGCAGAACACTGGACTTCACAAAATTTTAAGTTAACATTTTTTTCTCTTTTTGGTTTACAACAGGTATTTTGTCAAAAACCCTTTTAAAAAATAAGCCAGTTTAATTATAAATACTAAGTAACTGTAGGACTGGTTCAACTGCAATGAAATAAATTGTGGCAATGTTGCAAAAACTTCCTTGCAATTTTTCGACATTTCCTTGCAAAAATTTCCTTCCTTTCCAATGCTGCAAAAGTTTCTGGTAGAAGAAACTACAAGGGTAAACTAAATGAGTTTATTTTGCATTGGAATTATAATGCCTTTCATTTGTCTAGAACTATAAGATGTCTAAGATGTGTAGGACCACACACGTTATATCATTACATTGTTATATTTCAATTGATGAATAATTGATTCCCTGGTATTTTTGAAGTGAACTGATTGCAGCTTCCAAACATTGGGTAATAGTTAAAAACAAACAAACATACACATGACTCCCCCGCAAAAAAGTTACTCCAAATTCAGTGTGGCATGGAAAGTTGAAGTATGTGAGAGCAAGAGAAGGTAACTCCTCCTTACATTAGAATACATGAGAGATACAAATAAAAATCATGAAAGAAAGGAGAGCTTCACGTTATAGTTCCAAAGTCTACAAAAATTATATTTCTGCAGTAAATTGACTTGAAGAAAGAGAGGTGAAGAGAGCTCATCTACGAAATTATTGTTGAATAACAAAAGTATTCAGTAATAAAAACTTCGGTTATCTTTCAGAGTCCAAGTATGTTCATATATTTATAGAACAAGGATTCATGCATATATACATTCATTGTTTTAGTTTACTTATCCATTTATCCCACCACCATCCATCCATCCATCTGCCCACTCATCTATCCACCCATTCATCCAAGCTTTTGTTCCTTCATTCAGCTACTAAGTGCTAAACCTTGAGGATTTACTGATGAAAAACATTACCTCTGCCTTTCTTTAATTCTAGAGAGACAAACACTCAATAACGAATTAGACAATTTCGTATTAGATGAAAATTGTGACCAATACTACAGTGTAGAAACAGACAGTACAGTGACTATTTATAGCAGGGGGTTCTGAAGTTATCTGGGGGCTAGAAAGGCTTTCTTGGAGACATTAACTCTGAAGAATACATACAAACCCATTATTTAATGGGAGAGCATGGTGGACTAGATGAGGAACAATTTTGAAAGAGGAGGAACATTTGTAGAACTTTGAATGAAAAGGACCATAGCACCTACAAGAAATTGAAAGAAGACAAATGTGACTAAAAGGAAGAGAGTAAGAGTGAGAGATCACCCCAAAAGAGGTGAGTTGGGTTGTCAAGAGACCATCCTGAGCCCTGTAGGCCAGGTTAGGGAATGGGGTCTTAATCCTAAAAGCAATAGGAAGACACTAAAGAATGGAAAGCAGGGTGAGACATGGTTATAAGAGTGTCTTTCAAATCCTTCTCAAAGAAGGTGTGATACACACACACACACACACACACACACACACACACACACACACACACACAATGGAATATTACTCAGCCATAAAAAAGAATGAAATAATGCCATGTGTAGCAACATGGATGGATCTAGAGATTATCATACTAGGTGAAGTAAGTCAGACAGAGAAAGACAAATACCATATGATACCACTTATATGTGGCATCTGAAATATGGCACAGATGAACTTATCTATGGAACAGAAGCAGACTCACAGACATAGAGAACAGACTTGTGGTTGCCAAGGGGGAGTGGGGTAGGGGAGGGATGGAGTGGGAGTTTTGGACTAGCATAGCACAGGGAACTATATTCAATATCCTGTGATAAACCATAATGGAAAAGAATAGAAAGAAAAAAGTTCTTTGGAAAACTGAAAAACAAACAACCCCCCCCCAAAAAAAATCCCACCAAGATGCTTCTCACCGAAGTGGAGAGAACAGATGATGATGGGCAACGTAAAAACAGGCAGAAAATGTTTATTGCTGGAAAGAGATGAGATGTATTCGATTAAATCCTGGTGGTAAACAAAAAGGGAAGCAGATAAATAGGGATTTCAAAGGTGAGCAAAGTGATGTTGAGAAAGAGGTTTCGTCTGGATTTTAAATAAATGGTAGAGAACATTGGGTTCCTTATCTCTCTTTTAAGAACATACAACTTGGAAGTACTGATTCCTTCCAGATAGAACCCAGCAATTCAGCTCCTAGAAGAGAAATCTGGTACAATATTGACGCTGGCTACTGGCCATTTCTGTTAGCTGGTGAGGTGTCCAGCCCTCCGTGGAAATATAATTTTTTGTGTCTGATGATCATTTTGTTTTTCTGTGTTATACCTTCTTTGTCTTGCATATATTTTCATAGTTTTGTGGTTTTAAAAGTGTGTTTCCTCAGGAAGGAAAATTAATATGTACCAGGGAAACGTCTCATTAAACAAAGTTAAATTGATTTTGATCTTGCAAGATATCTTACTATAGACTAACTTACTATTAGTCTAATGTGTGAGGGAGATAGGGTAACGACCCATTTCTTTAATTATTTGAACACAAAACACTTTTTTCCAAGATCATCTCTTACAACTAGTCTTTTATTATATTATTTTATTATATTATATCTTTGGCAACTCTTTGTTAAACTGCAGTCTCTTGCCCCAAGGAGTATCTTTTATTCAACAGTCCCATCCTGGCTTAAAAGATCAAAATAGCCACAATATTGTAAATCAACTATACTCCAATAAAAAATTTTAAAAATAGATAAACAGCAAGCACCTACTGTATAGCACAGGGAACTATATTCAATATCCTGTAATAACCTATAACGGAAAAGAATCTAAAAACGAACATATATGCATATATAAACCTGAATCGCTTTGCTATACACCTGAACGTATCACAACCTTGTAAATCAACTGTACTTTAATAAAGGAAAAGATTTTTAAAAAGAGCCACAATAGTCCTGCCCCAAGAGGTTCAGTAGGCTTTGTCTAGAAATCCTTTAAAATGTTCATTTGCTTTTCTGGCGGCTAAAGCTTGAACTGGGCGGTGCCGCTTACAGCGCTGTTGCAGTGATGACTTGGAAGAAGAGTGGTCATCAGGCACCTTTCATGCCTGGGGCGGCACTGGCTCTGTGTATGGTGTGTTTGGAGGTGGGGTGGAGGCTGTGGTCAGGAAGGAGGGAGAGCAGCACTGAAGACAGGTTTTCAGCTTATAATCAGTGATCTAGGTGTTGCAGTTTGTGGAAAAGTAGTCACGAATGGGGAGGGCGGTCATGCAGAGTGAGGTAAGTCAGAAAGAGAAAAACAAATATCGTATAATATCGCTTATATGTAGAATCCAGAAAGATGGTAGAGATGAACTTACTTGCAAAGCAGAAATAGTCACAGATGTAGAGAACAAATTTACAGTTACCAGCGGGGGAAGGCGGGAGGGATAAATTGGGAGACTGGGATTGACATACACACACTACTATGTATAAAATAGATAACTAATAAAGACCTACCGTATAGCACAGGGAACTCTACTCAGTGCTCTGTAATAACCCATATGGGAAAAGAATCTAAAACTGAGTGGACTTATGTATATGTATAACTGAATTACTTTGCTGTACCACAGAAACTAACACACCATTGTATAAAGCAACTATACTCCAATAAAAATTAATTTTAAAAAAGGGAAAAAAATAGATAAGGAGGGGAAAGAGTTTCTACTGCTTTTTCTAGTCATTGCTTCCCATCCATATCCAAATTAATATCCTTATTGCCTAAGAATCCGAACATAGTGTCACATATAAAATTTTCTACGTTGAATCTACATTCTGAAAGTCTATACCAATCAAAATACTGAACTCCACTTCTAGAAACATTTTTAATAATTTGCTGCCCCTGGTGGTCAAATAATGTCTCTATTCATCTGCCTTTGATGAATGAACATTCAAGAGATCTCTTTAAGAGGTGTTATGTACTTCTTCTCTTTGGTAATTAAAAAAGGCATGTATACCCAGGATTCCAACAATATACATTAAAAGCAATGAAGTATAAATGAGAACGACAGTTCTGGCAATGATGCTGATCAAAATAAGAGGACAAATTCAGAGCAGATATATAATGACAAGCCGAGCAATTTTAGAATGGTTGCTAATATTAATGTTACGTTATATACTATTCTGGATACAACGTATCATGGAAGCATTAATGCAAAAAGGACAAATATTGCTTGAAAGATTATAAAACAAGCCATACACATCAGCTTAAACAAAGTGTTCAGTGCAGTGCCTGAAATACAATAAATGGTATATAAATGTTAGTTATTATCCCTATTCTTATTTAACTCATTTTTTTAATTCTTAAAATATTTATCTATTTTATTTATTTATTTATTCGGCTGTGTCGGGTCTTAGTTGCAGCACGCGGGATCTTTGTTGAGGCTCACCGTCTCTTCATTGGGGTGTGCATGCTCCAGGGTACATGGGCTCTGTAGTCTGTGGCACGCAGGCTCTCTAACTAAGGCACGCGAGCTCAGTAGTTGTGCGCAGCCTTAGTTGTCCTGCAGCATGTGGGATCTTAGTTCCCTGCCCAGGGATTGAACCCATGTCCCCTGCATTGGAAGGCGAATTCTTTATCACTGCACCACCAGGGAAGTCCCCTTTTTTAACTTTTCTAATTCAATTTTGTATAATAGTCCACTTGGTCCACAAATCAATTTGTAATCTTGAGTAAAGAATGGACCAACTATTATTAGCCAGGATAAAATAACCGAGATTAGCACGTTTAAACTCTTTCAAATATGAAACATAATTTTCTGTCTCTTTCTGTATCTTTCATCCACTAAAACCTGGAGTTAACATCATTCTGTGTTCAACAAAGTGAAAAGATTTTCACAAATGGAAAAAAAAAATCCCTGGGGCTCTTCATAAACACTTGCTTCCAAGAATTCTTCTTAAGTACTTGCTCTACAGTTAGTCCTTCAAAAAAAGAAAATAAGATGAAACTCCAATTTCAAAAATTTTGAAGCAACAGAATATCTTGTTTCTTGTTCAAAGGTAATTTCTTCTCTTATTATAGGCTATATTTGGAGACGATCAATGTGAGACTGAAACAGCTTTAGAAGCTACTGAATTTAGGAAGATGCACGTGTTCATGTATCAAGCAGATAAAAATAATGTTAGCCCTTAGGTTTATTTCATTCCACTCAGCTACGGTTAACCCTTAGAAGGTTTCCAGCAGAATGAATACCAAAGTTGACACTAGAACTGGGAAGGAGGATGCTCCGAAGATGGAATAATCTGTACTCAAGCAGAGTGTAGACATGGCGAATGCCCTAGCTGTCCAGTGGTTAGGTCTCAGCACTTTCACTGCTGGGGCCCGGGTTTGATCCCTGGCTGGGGAACTGAGATACCGCAAGTCGCGCAGTATGGCCAAACAAAACAAAACCAAACCTGAAATGTTTAAAAAAAAAAAAAGAGAGTGTGGACAATGTGAAGATATTTTTGACCTAGAGAGATGTCACTTCCCATCACAGTGCTGCAAGTTAATAGCTTGTGTAATTTGGGTGATAACTAGTCTCTGATCCTAGGTTTTCTTATCTGCAACGTGGGTTTAAAAATAATCAGATTAAAAAGTTGTAGCAGGGATTCAAAATGAAGTAATATGCCTAAAGCTCATGCCACCTGTAAGCACTCATTTATTCAAAAATCAATTACTGAGCACTTATTATGCTCCAAGACGCAGTCCTAGTAATAAGGAAACACAAGTGAGCAAGGTTGATACATTTTTCTAGACATATTCTACCAGGGCATACAGAAAGTAACCAAGTTTCAGGTCAGAAATACAAATTGAGGAATATTCTTCCGAATAACTGGCTTGTACTCTTCACAAACGTCAAGAAAAGAAAGATAAAGGAAGGTTGCTGAACTGTCTCACAATAAAAGTCTAAAGAACATGAAAATGAATGCAGTGCATGATCCTAGATTCAGCCCTGGATGGCAGATAAATGGCTACAGGGGACATCACTGGATTCATTGACACACTGGAATATGAACCCTGGATTTGGTAACATTATAACAATATTAACTTTCCAGATTTTGATAACTGTTCTGTTGTAAGAGGATACCCTTTATCTTAGGAAAGACACATTGGAGTATTTAGGGGTAAAGGAGCAAAATGTTTCCAACAACCCTCAAAACGCTCAAAAAACAAGGAGGGAAGAGAAGGAGGATGCAAGAAGGAAGGATAACAATAAAACAAATGGGCAAAATGTAAATAATTAGTCAATGTTGGTAAAGTCCATCTGAGAGGTCCTTGCACTATGCTTGCCAATTTTCTGTAAGTTTCAAATTATATAAAAACAAAAGGTACTTTGATGGCGAGAAGGTAGAGAGTCATTGAACAAGTATCCATTCCTTTTTTCCTTCTTTTGGAATCTTGCTAAATTCGCTAAATAAATTTGGTTAATGTTATTTAGAATTTCAGCAGTAGAAATACAGACTTACACTTTTGTGTTTCCTCCATATTGAGTAGTACTCTGCCTCAGTGGATTTGATGAGATCAATAATTTATAGTACAGGACTTCAGGTAGAATTATATTACTGACTTGAATGAATTAAAGAGCATCCCTAAATACTTGGCACAGCTTCTAAAGCTGGTGGTTTCTTTGGAAAACAAACTAAATGTGTAGGAAATTCCAAAAGCTCACTGACATTTCAAAGCTAAGGAAAGTCACCTTCATTTCCAATAACAAGTCAGAGAAATGAAGAGCTTTAAGTTAGTAAAGATGCATCTGTGGCTTTCAGTTTAATTATTCCAGCATTTCATGGACGGGGTCAGATCTATAACATGCAGCACACGCTCCATAATCAGAGCTACTCATTGTATTGATTTCTCGATTACTCTAATTAATAGTGTCACACATAAACCCACTGGTGTCAACTAGCATATTTCCTTCCGATGTTTTAGAATAAGTGTGCATGTATATGCATGTGAATGTATGAGTTTGCCTGTGTGTTTTAGAGCAGAAAACCACGGACACACACCTAAAAGAACACATATAAACAGATAAAAATGTTAACGTGATGGGAAAAAATAAGGTCAAATATTTGTGAAAAGTACTGTCCATCATATGTTCTACAAAGAAAAGTTTTATCTTTGACTTGTGAAAAATGGGTACTTGTGAAAATCTAAACCCTGAAACTGTAATAGCCATTATTTTAACTTTTCAGCTTTGGTAATGTTGGCCTCCTTTGACCTATTTCAGTCTTGGGCAAGGAAATCATATTTGGTCTACTTTACGCAAATTCCTTAAAAGTCCCTAATGTGAAGACAATTCGTTTCTCCCTAATTTACCGTCTTAAATGTTGGCAACAGCTTTATCTTCTTACCATATGAGTATTTATTCTAAAATATAGGATAAATAAAAATTCAAGCCTGGAACTTGCACTTCCAGGTATGTTGAGATATTTTCTAGGAGACCAATAATGCTGCTAAGAATAAAAAATAGAATGAAAATTTAAACACTGGATTTGAAACAAGAGAGCTGCTGAAGCAGCCAGTTTTGAAAAGCAAGATCTTGGAAAGAAGCAATTCTTATTAAGGTAAGCTAAATTTTTTGCACATTGGTTTTCTCCTTGGGACATTATTGACATATGCCAAAGATGTGACTCAGATGGGTAGAAGCTGCTGAGAGTCCTAAAACACAGAAGAGCGTTTGGTGATTTCACAGCCTTTGGGGAAACAAACATTGGAGTTCTGGTATGACAAGACTTCTAGGACTTGATTGACCGTAATGCCAGTGATGAATGAGGGTCACAGAAGTGAGACTAACACTCAAAACCTGTTGCCCCATTGAGTCGTTACCTGATTAAGCTACTTTGGAGAGGTGCAAAGGAGCCAAGCAGAAAATACATGAAGAGAAGCTAACATGACTAAAGTGTAGCATGGAGTTTTCAGCATTCCCGCAGTACTAGGAAGACCAAAATGGCACTTCAAGACCTCCAAGGAGGAATGGCACTAAAATACCCTACAGGCTCTAACGGGGACCCCTGGAGGGATACAGCGTAAGTGTGGAAGGTTAACCATGGGTAGACTGGACCTTATCAAGACTGTAAAGCAGCATCCAGTCAGTTCAAGATCTGATTGGATTTAGGTGCTATGTCTCTTTTTGGCCTTCCAGAGGATAGGGTAAATCATCATTAAAATTGTTCATATGCAAGACTGGCAACGAAACCAAACTTGTTTAAAATATGAAGAAAAAAGAGCCAGAAGAAAAGACAGGAAATACAAAGTGACACAAATAATACAGTTATCAGATGAAATGTTTAAATAACTGTGATTAATTTCTTCAAGCAAATAGATGACCAGGTGGAGAATTTTAACAGAAAATAAGAAAATGATCAAGTGGAAACTTTTGAGTTGAAAAATACAATAACTAAGAGATTGGGACTGACATATATATACTGATATGTATAAAATAGATAACTAAGAAGAACCTGCCGTATAAAAAATAAATAAAATCTAAAAATAAAAT
Source organism: Lagenorhynchus albirostris (assembly GCF_949774975.1). Classification (NCBI taxonomy): domain Eukaryota; kingdom Metazoa; phylum Chordata; class Mammalia; order Artiodactyla; family Delphinidae; genus Lagenorhynchus; species Lagenorhynchus albirostris. The sequence goes on along the minus strand of NC_083099.1, from coordinate 5,680,671 downwards.
AAAATCATAGCATGAGAGATGGGACACAGGTGAAGATAGGATGAGTGAACTAGAAGACAGATCAATAGAAAATATATAGACTATAGCACAGAGGGCAAAACAGACGGAAGGTGCAGGGAGGAACAAAAGAGATGTATTATATACAAGCAGTAAGAACAAAAAGCACTGACTACGTTGTTCATGTCTGTATTATTTATAATAGTTCCAAATCAACAGTAGAATGGACATTCTGATATGTTCATATAATGGAAAATATTTAATATTGAGAAATACTGAACCACTGCCACAGGCAAAGACATCAGTGAATCACTCAAATATACTATGATAAAAAAGAAACCATATACAAAAGAGTACATGTGGCATTCATGCTATTTAATTCAAAAATGGGTAGAAGCTATCATTATTATTAAAGAGGAATTAATTTACTGGGGCTGCTGTGGGTGCTGTTAATATTCTCCTTCTTCACTCAGTGGTGGTTACAATGAGTATATTTGCTTTGTGAAAATCCATTGAATTGTATACTTATGATTTGTGATTTTGTGTACGTATGCTAAACTTCAATTAAAAAAAGATTTTAAACAATTAAAGCCTGAGTATGTTAAAGTTTTGTGGGATAATGGCAGTCACTTACATTCTCCCATAGCTAATAAAGTCCCTTTGGACATTGATTACTTTTGGTTTCCAAGGAATTGAAGAATTAATCAGTAGAGAGAATGTCAAACATGGAAAAAAAAAAAGAAAAAAAAAGGAGGTTGGATGGGGGATGTGTGTATAACTGAAAGATTACTCAACAGCCATGTATATCTTTGAAGCAATGAGCAGAATGGATGTTGCTGAAGAACAAGCAAACTACCCAGCAATTCTTCCCCCTTTAGTAGTAAAGTTAATGTAGCCAAAGGCAAGAATCAGAAATAACAGATATTAATAATGCCACCACCATACAATTTATAAACAAATAATAAATCAAAGTTTTTCCAGTCTTCTTTTCCATATGAAGGCATAAACTATTTTTTCCTCTGTGTTTCTTTTTTTTTGGTTTGCTTGCTTGTTTGCTTATTTTATCACTTCCAGAGGTAAGATGTCCCAAATGTATTTGGAAACTCTTTCACTGCTTTATACTCCTTTGATAGGTTCTCTTGTTTCTAGATGGTGATATCCTGGCAAACAGGGTCCCTTTCTTATTTACTTATGTATACACGTTCCCTAATCAAGCACCTGTCAAAGAATAAGTACTAAAGAAACAGGTGTTTTCTCTTACCAGCAGGACTTGTTTATTTATTTTTTAATATCTTTATTGGAGTATAATTGCTTTACAATGTTGTGTTAATTTCTGCTGTATAACTAAGTGAATCAGCTATACTTATACATATATCCCCATATCCCCTCCCTCTTGTGTCTCCCTCCCACCCTCCCTATCCCACCCCTATAGGTGGTCACAAAGCACCGAGCTGATCTCCCTGTGCTATGCGGCTGCTTCCCACTAGCTATCTGTTTTACATTTGATAGTGTATACATGTCCATGCCTCTCACTTTGTCCCAGCTTACCCTTCCCCCTCCCCGTGTCCTCAAGTCCATTCTCTACATCTGCGTCTTTATACCTGTCCTGCCCCTACGTTCTTCAGAACCTTTTTTTTTTTTTTAGATTCCATATATATGTTAGCATACGGTATTTGTTTTTCTCTTTCTGACTTACTTCACTCTGTATGGCAGACTCTAGGTCCATCCACCTCACTACAAATAACTCAATCTTGTTTCTTTTTATGTACCAGCAGGATTTAAATTAGGGATAATATTGTAGTATTTTATATATGATACATACTTTTCCTTTGCTTATTTTTTTTTCCTGGAAAGAGAGAGGCAAATAATCCAGGAACTATGCCATCACTGGCAAACATAGGTTATGATGTGTTTGCCCTTGTGTGACTTAAACTCATGCTAAATTTTCTCTGAGATTAGAGATTTTGCTTGTGATCTGACTCATATGTTTATAATCAGATTTTGCCTTTGTCTCTAGACCAGTATGGATATTAGTAAAACTTTCCATTTACCCTTTTATCCAGCTACTCTTTTGTGAGTACATTTCCCTAATTATGCCTCTAGATGGTTCCCCTCGAGTGTAATCAGTAAGATAATCACGAATTGGCAAATTAACACTTTAAAAAGCCTTCCTGGGTAGTAAGCCTAGATGGCATGTGAAAGCTATCTTAAGATGTTCAGTATCACCATAAAAGTATCCTACACAACTGACCTCAGTTCTACACACACAGCCTAGAAGAGCATACAATCTATGAAGAAACAAAACACACTTGCTTCATGTTAACATCAAAATCAGAACTTTAGGCGTAAAAGTTTATTTGCTCTGGATGGAGCTCCCAAGGATCCAGGTTCACCAGCTCCAGGAGCCTGCCATCGGACACGATGACTCAGAGAACAACAGATAATAGTCCTGACAGACTCTAGTACATGCTGAACTTCTTTTCCAGTAGTCCCCTTGACCAAATGATCCACAGTTGATAATTCATTTGCCTGGAGAATTTTCTGGACAAGTTTCAAAAATTAATAAAATGGGGTACGAGTGATTTTGTCCCTGTCCTGTACAACTGCACTAACCAGAAGGAAAAAAATAAAATTCTCTGCTCTTACACTATGTACATGTAATTCCACAGATCACTTTAATCATAACCATACAATATTTTTACTATCAAATAACACCTTAGACAACCCTACCATAGAGGTAAGGAACCCTGAGGTCTAGAGACTGAACTCCTTACCCAACACTTGACAGCTAATTAGTAAGTAAGTTGAACAACTTAGTTAACTCTGGTCAACAATAAGGAGGCTTTCCTGTAACAAGCTGTTGGAGGAGCTCTTTTCAAAATGTGTGATTTTGAGGTTTGAAATAAATAGGGAAGGAATAAAACTCTTGCCCTCCTCCAGTAAAACGTGTACTTTCTAATCTGGAAAGTTCAGTAATACTTGTCTCTTAGGCCCCTGAAACAACTACTACTTTTCAGATGCTCCATCTCGGCAAAAATGCTTAGAAGAGAAAGAGAGAAGAGTGAAGTCTTTGCAGGAAGATTCCAGATGAAGAAGAGATAAGTAATCAAAGATGGAGAACGCCGGGGTGGAAAAATATGTGTCAAGCCTTAGAACAAAGGAACTTGTATTGGAAATGTCGTATGAGTATCAATCATATATGTTTGCATGGACAGTAACCATTGCTACTGTGGTGGTTTAAAAATATGTCCACAAATTCTTTGATAATCCTCTGTTTCAAAGGCAGAACCTAATTCTCCCCTTCTTGACTTTGGGCTGGACTTAGTGATTCACTTCTAATGAATAAAATATCATAGAAATGATGGTGCCTGAATTCCCAGACTAGGTCATAAGAAGCATTGTGACTTCCTTTCTTTCCCTTGGATGTCTTGCTCTGGGTTAACCCAGCTGCCATATAGTGGGGACACTACTAAAGCAGTCTTGTAGAAAGGCCATTGTGGCAAAGAGCTAAGACCTCCTGACAACAGCCAACACTAACCTGCCAGGTATGTGAGTAAGCCACCTTGGAAATGGATCTACTAGCTCCACTCAAGCTTTCAGATAATTGCAACCCAGGCCAATATGTTGATAGTAACCTCAGAAGAGATCTTGAAGTGGAACCACTCAACGAAGCCACTTTTGAACTCCCGACTCATAGAAACTGTGACATAATAAATGTAATCATTAAATTTCAGAATCATTTCTTGCACTGCAATAGATAACGAATAATGTCATGTTGGAGTGAAGAGCAGTGTCATATTATAGAACACAACTACTATTGGGGTGAACCATGTGAAACCGCTCTTTTTTTTTGTTTGTTTTTGAAATTGCTCTTTTTGTAGGTCACAGATCTCCATTCCATATGGTTCAACCTACTGCACAGGGGCTCTACCAACTTGTTTCATTCTTGATTTAGATGGGACTTTGGTCACCCAGGATGCATCTGTCCAATGTGTTTGCCATTTTCCAAATTATAATCAAATGGAGATACAGTCATAATTTCCTGACATAATGTTCTGATGCAAGAGTTGGAAACCAATTACTTGTGGATTACCTCTTAGTTTAGACATGTAAAAGATAATTATTAGCAAATGATGATCATTCTCTCTTTCCAAAGGTATTTTGGATTTGGAACAAAGATTTGAATAAATGCTGAAATATGCTTCAAATTTCTCACACAGTCCTACATACAGAAAGTTATTTTCTTCGGACCCTTAGAAGCACTGGGTGAATGTTCTTAGGACAAACACACACACACACACACACACACACACACACACACACACAGAGGCAAACCCTCCAGTCTGTAAGTATGTAATTAATTAACTTTGAACGCTCTCCTCATTTTAATCCCATTAAATGCCTTAGCTGGCCCAGGTAACATGAAATGAGCCTCTTGATAACTTAGTATCTTTTTTGGTACAACGTTTGCTATTTCCACACTTCTGTATATGTCAAGCTGTTGAGTGAGAATTTATTTCTTCTTCCATCTCCCTGGAGCTTTCATGTGTGTGCTTGATTTAGTGCAAAGCTTTCTGTGCAAATTTTCCAGCACCAGATCACAACAATTTCTCCCTTATCTTCTTCATTTTCAGCTTCAATTGAAGACAAATCTTAAGTGGGAGTGTACAAAAATTGGTACATTTTACCCTGGCCCCAAATGCAATATTCTGCTATTATTTTAAAGGGTTTTAATCAATATCTTTCTTAACAATTAACAGGGATGTGTCACATATGAATAACTGTTATGGGGTCCTTATTTTCTTTGAAAAAAAGGAATCCCTAAGCTGAAATCCCTGATTTTCTATTTAAATTACTCTGTCATCTTAGGGAATCTAGTGACAGTGGAACAAGTGTGGTATTTACTTCTTCTCATGATTATATCCAACAAAGGTCTGGTCAACACCAGTGATTAATTAGAAACAACAAGGAACTATTCACAAATTTAAAGTTAGAAATCACGTTCCATTTTGTATACCTTCAGAGCATGAATCTACCTAACTTCCTAGTAAGAGCTCATAATGTTAACTGTGCCTTTTTCTTGGTAGTGAGATTAGAATTGATCTTTATTTTAATTTCTACTCATTTCTATTCCTTAACATTAATTTTAGGAGCAAATATGTATTTCCATTCTATTCTATAAATATGTAATTATTAGTAATCATATTTGTGCTTAATATATAATTTACATATATTATATTTTTGTGTAAACCCAGTAAGTCTATCAGGCACACTAATACTAGAGGTAATATATAAATTCATCAGTTGACTCAAATGTAGGTCCAGGAATCTGATTGAACATTTTTCTTCTTTTCTCTTTATAGAGCTCAGCCTATCTCTACATCCTCTGTGGAAAAAAGATTATGAGCTGAAACAGCTATTGCTACCCACATGGGGAAATTCTGAGCTTCTTAAAACTACTGACAAACAGTTTGTAGAGCTTGGACTTGCTTTGAAAACAGAATGCTACCTTAAAGGACAACAAATCTTCTGGCAATAACTCAAATTTAACAGGTTGCTGCAGCAAATCTATCTTTTCAAACAATCAGTGGGTGATCTGATGGCAGAATCAACAGCACACTGTACCAAGAATTCAAATGCTATATTAAAGCTGCTAATTTGCGGTGGCTTTTATGGAGGTATAATTTTCCATTTAACATGTAAAATTCCCTGTACAAAAACACTGGAATGATTACGAAAATGTAAGTAAGCCTTTGCAAGATGTAATTATGGTGAGGGAGACTTTTCCTTTGCCTTCAGTATTTTATGCATGTATTTGGTTCCATAAGCAAAGTAATTAAAATGTTGCAAGACACACTGAAACGCTGGCATTTTGGATGGAAAGCAGTTGTACTCCTGGCAACGAATGTTTCGTGCTTCTAAGGAATTTTAAAATTGTAGTTGTAATAAATTATTCAGTCAGGCAAACAGGAAACGAGAGCCAAAATCATGCTCTCAGCTTTGAGATCTGCGGCCACATGCCATCACAAAGCTGTGAATTTTCTATGAAGTGAGACAAAAACCACATTTGTTTTGTTAGCAAACATTTGGAGCAAGGGGAGATAAAACTGTAGTATTTATACAGAGAAAACAAGAAAAATAACTTGCAAGTCATCTTATTCTTTTAGGTGGATTGTTTCCAAGATTTAGAAATGATTGGCCACACTGCTGGTAAATAATGTTCCCACCGCAAACAGGGATGCTCTAGCATGACAGCTGTTACGATGAGAGACTGTATTATGGTGTTGCTTCCATATAGGTACTTGACCTGAGAGCCCAGAAGGTAATGGGCAGCTCTGGAATGATTACAGACTGAATTTGGATCGTGCAATGTCCACCCTCTTCATTTTGGCCAGTCAGTTAGGTTTTGAGCAAGATGTATTGAGTTGTGACTTTGTATCAATCACAGTGGTAGGACGTGGAGGTTTAGTAGTACGTGTGTCTGCTATAGTGCCTGCCTTAATGGATTTTACAGTCCAGTTTCCCTAGAAGCTAGTTTAGCGTGTTAATGAATTATGGATTCCAGGGCCAGACCACATGGACTTGAATTCTAGCTTCTGCACTAATTATCTGTGCGATATTGGGCAAATGATCTCATCTCTCCAGTATGCTCATCGTGGAATGAGAATAGTAACAGTCCTGTCTCACGTAGATGTTATGAGAATTAAATGAGTTAGCCTGTGTATAAGTATAATGCCTGGCACTCAGAATTACACAGGTTATTTGCTATTATTTTTACCTCCACCCCAACCCAGCAGTGCTATAAGTATTGCCTACTGGTTAACATAATACCGAATTTCACAGAAGGTAGATATCCAGAAAAAGTCAAAGATCAGAAAATTCTCTAGAAGGTATCTAATAGCTGTGGGCGTCTGAAGCCTTTAGTATTTGCTCTGCACACAGAATATAAGGATACGCTAGGCTATTACCAAACAAGTTCATTTTAAACGTGACAGAAGACATACAAATAACAGCTGAGAGCAGTAAGAGGCAGTATAACCGTTTCTATGAGACAGAAGAAAAAGAGCAACTTGAAAGTGTAGCATCATCAGCCATCATGTCTTTTATTCAGCCCTTACAATGGTGTCAGGCACTAAACTCCTTACATGTCATGCCAATCAACCCTCACAGCAACAATGGAGTGAGTACTATTATTTCACCCACTTTATAGATGAAGAGGCTGAAGCTCACATAACTTAAGTAACTTTTCACAGGCTATATGGATAGTTAGCAAAGACATGCCAAGCACTTAGGTCTCTCTGAGGCTAAAGCGCATGTTCTTATACTCTACTGAAGTCCTTATGATATTATAAGCATGTTGCCTGTGTCATTAAATGTTCTTCACAAACATGTTTTCATGACTGCAAAGTGTCCTGGTGCGTGGCTGTACCATAATGTATTTACCCTTTTTTGTCCAGACAAATGTTTAGATTGTTTCTAGTCTCTCAGTTATTGTAAATGACTTGCAATAAAAATCTTCATGTATGAGCCTTTGTATACATGGTTGATTAGTTTCTTTGTATAAACGCCAAGAAGTAGAGTCAGGAGTCCAATGTTTTGGACTGATTTGAATGTTTCTAAAATCTCTCATGCAAATTGCTGAATCACCCGCCAGGAATGTTATAGTGATTTGTTCTCCCTTCTGCAATTTCTGAGCTTGCTCATTTCATTTCATCCTTGCCAATCCTGAATGTTACCAATATATACTTTTAAAAAGTTTCTTATCAATGTTCCAGATTTTTCAAACGTCCCTTATTGATTTAATTTGCATTTTAATTTCCACTGGGGTGCTTTGGGAGAAAAGTATCACTTATTGAAAACCAAACATACGGATGATACTTTAACATTCATATCAATCTCTATCCCTCAGCCTTCTCTTTGCATTCAACCTTTGCTTTTCCCTGAACAGAATTTTATGAAACTCCAAGTCCCAATTTAATTTTTACAATATTTGGAAGTTTTCTCCAACTTGTCTAAAAAAAGCTTGCTTCTGCACATGCCGTTATGTCCTCATTTATTCATCAGAGTGGAATTACTGTTCACTTCTCTTTTGTCTCTTCCAGATTATGAGCTACTGGAGAACACATGCTCTTATGGTTTGCTGGATCTTTAAGACCCAACAGATAGTGGAAAGTCTCATAAACAAATTTAATTAGAACTTCCCATAAAAACATGTTGACTCTGGATTTCAGTCAATTTTTCGCTGATTGACTAAATCATGGGTTGACTCATCATTAAGCAATAATGTTCTTGATTAGGTGCTATGGAACACTTTAAAAACTGAATAAAGACGTGTAGTGGCATTACCCCATTCTAAAAGAACCGTACTGTGAGAAAATAAAAATTGGCCTTGCTGGTAATCAGAATGTGAAGTTCCTATCGAAACAAGAACAATGTTTCCAATGGGACACTGATAAGGCCATGTACAAAATGTTTCAGTGTTTCTCCCAAGGTCATATCACAGCTGCAGAATGACTAACAACACCTCCTTTTTGGGTAATTTCTGCTTTGTACCAATGCCGAATATAGCTCTGTCTCATTCATCTTGTCTCCTCCATGAAGTCACCCAATAGTTAGATACCCAACAGACGAGCTGCCCCATGTACCCAATGTACCCACAGTACAGTACTGCCCCACAGTACCCAATCTGAAGTCAGGGGCTGCATTCCCAGATCCTCCTAAGAACCATGCAACACAATCCCAAACCTATGAAAGCCCACACACACACCCTTTTACTGAGACTCCCAAGATATCTTCCTGCAGTGCAGTTTTCCAAGTTAAATCAACCCAACTCTGACTGGACTTGTGTTCCGGGTAATCTCTGGCTGGTGAGCCTTGGGGTTTGTTAGGTCGCTACATACATAGAGACCTACATGCTGTTTTACATCAACAGCTTTCACCAACTGATTATAGATACCTGATTGATAAATGGAGATTATTCCCAACTTTTGAGTCTGAAAACCTTGTCAAAATGCTCATGCCCTTATCATAAATGGGGAAGTAGGAGAGCTTTTGAGAGAAATATAGTTCAGTGTTAGGCTTATTTTGTTTGAGTGCCATTAAGACTTTCTCATTCTTCTGTTCAGTGGGTGGCTGGAAATGCAGAATTCTAGTTCCTGAGGGAGAACTAGGTTGGAATCAAGGATTTAGAAATCATAATATAGTAATGTCTAGTCTTTTTCTTGCACTCACTGTGTACACTTACTCTATGCCAGGATCTTTCCAAGACACTACACACACACACACACACACACACACACACACACACACACACACACACATGTGTATATATACATATGTATACACATGTGTGTATATAATTTCATTGACTCCTTAAAGAGTTATGTGATATAGCTGCTATAATTTTCATTTAATAAACAAGAACACTGTGTAAGAGATATTGGTTAGGCTCCAGGTCAAAAGTAATGGTAGAATCATATTTGAATATTAGTCAGGCTGACTCCATAGACTGTGCTACTGCCTTCTAATAATACAATGAAGTTAAAGAATTTGATGGGAATGTTGATAGAAGACAGCAGGCTCAAGGATGTTGATAACAGACACAAAGTATTGAAATCAACCAGCAATATTAAATAGTCTCATTTTGTGTGCTTAGATTGTATTAAAACTTGTCCATGTTAATGTCAGACATGGCAGGAAGAAGAAAAAACAACTTTGTTTTGTCTTAGGTGTCCTTTCAGATGGAAGCAACAATAGGGAAGATACCAAGCTAATTTCATAGAAATTGTTTGTCAGTGAAAATATTTTTTAGAAGATATTTTTTCTATGTGGTACTTTAATGCAGTGGAATGCCCTTGGCTCCTTACAGATAAAAACAACAAAACTGCAAGAGAAATGCTGCATCTCAGGGAGCCTGACTGATGGGTATGGCTGCATTGCTAGAATAAAACTCAAAATGAGAATGTTTGTTAACAGCAGATTGGACTTAGGAGGTCTGGCAAGGCCTTTTAGAAACCTAAACCCAAGGAACCCAGGGAACGAATTCTGTATTATTCTCTCTCAAGGAGCATGCACTGCAAAAGACAATTTCTGCTTTAATATAATTGTATAAATTAATGCAAGAACTCTTCAGAGTGTGTGTGCGTGCGTGTGTGTGTGTGTGTGTGTGTGTGTGTGTGTGTGTGTGTGAGAGTACATGCAATGGGCCCTTTAGGCACTTCTAATAATGATGGTTTTAAATACCTAAGATAAAATATTAAAATACAAATAATTACAAAGCAAAGAAACTACATGTAAATATCAGTAATCAAAATTTTTAAAAATGTGATATGGTCATATATGTTCTTGCTTATTACCACATTAAATAACAGATGTCTTAGAAGGTCTAATAATGATCATTATTTCAAGGCGGTGCTAAGTAGAAAGAATACATCAAGATATCGGCAACAACAAATTTCTCTTATGTTTATTGGTGACAAAGTCACAGGAATTCCCAAATAATACTATGGTTTGTCATCTATACCCATAATTGGAAGAAATGCTATATTTCCCTTAGAGGCACTAAAAATAAGGATGTGATTTCTTTAAAATTTCTTATTACACACACCCACACTCACACCCACGTACACGCCAAACAACAGCAACAACATGAGCAAAGAGACTACTGGAGTCTATCCAAAGACCCCACGTCGAGAATTCCTACTAACATGTTTCTACTTTAAAATGCAACTTGCCCATTTTCTTAAAAGGTAGAGCAAATTAAATTATCCTACTGGTGAGACAGGCTGGGACCTGGGACCCTTTGCTGCAGGTCTTGCACCTGGACAAACATCTCCTCGAGAAACAAAATACAAAGACACTGTAAGGGACTAAAAGTAACTGCGTGCATGCTCAGGGAGAATTATATACAAAAAGATATGAAAAGACCAAAAAACCCAACTGCCACTTCTGAAGAACTGGGAGCAAAAGCAGGGCACTGTGCATGCCCCTTGCACTCAGCACCACCTAAGGGGTGGGCAGACCACCTAAGCCACACCTATGGCCCCACCCCTGGCCACACCCCTCCCCTCACCCCATATAAGGAACCAGCTCGCCCCCTCTCTGGGCACAAAGGAACAAGGAAACCTGTTGTTTGTTCTCGCTCCACCCTGCTGCAGCAGGGGCCCCAGTAAAGCTTTGCCTGAATTTCTTGTCTGGCCTCTAGCAATTTCTACTGATTGGTGAAGGCCAAGAACCCTGGTTGGTATCACTGGGACTTCAAGTAAACAAAATTCTGATCACTTGAAAGAGAGAAAAGCTAAGAGAGAAACTAAGAAATGCAAACACACCATCACAAGAGAAAACAGTTTTTTTATTTTTTTTGTACCTCTATAAGATGACGCACGTTCACTAAACTTACGGTGGTAATCTCTTCACAATATAGTAAGTCAAGTCATTATGCTATACATCTTAAATTTAAACAGTCCTGTGTGCCAATTATATCTCAATAAAACTGTAAGAAATAACTCAAACCCAGGAAACATGCCCGTACATATGGGAACTAACTGAACGTCAAGTTTGGAAATGAAATAGCGAAGATATTTAGTAGATCAGACATTCTTCATTGGTCTTTAGGGTCTAGTAGCAGTGCAAAGAAGTTAGTAGTATTCTGTGGTGATGCTCTAGATGTTACATGTTGCCAAAAACATTATATTATTGTCCTTTCACCTTTTTATCTTTTTTTATAAATTTATTTATTTTATTTATTTTTGGCTGTGTTGGGTCTCTGTTGCAGTGTGTGGGCTTTCTCTAGTTGCAGCGAGCAGGGACTACTCTTCCTTGTGGTGCGCTGGCTCCTCATTGTGGTGGCTACTCTTGTTGCGGAGCACGGGCTCTAGGCGTGCAGGCTCAGTAGTTGTGGCATGTGGGCTCAGTAGTTGTGGCTCGCGGGCTATAGAGCGCAGGCTCAGTAGTTGTGGCGCGTGGGCTTAATTGCTCTGAGGCATGTGGGATCTTCCCGGATGTGGGCTCGAACCCATGTCCCCTGCATCGGCAGGCGGATTCTTAACCACTGCGCCACCAGGGAAGTCCCTGCCTTTTCTTCCTTTTTCCTTTTGCCTGCCAGAGTCACATTCTCTCTCTTTATTCCCTTTCCTTTTCATACTGTTTCTTCTGCAGGGACAGTTATAGTATATTATATATATTTATATTAACGAGCTAAAAACACAGTTGGGAAGTAAATGTGTGTTAGTGAGAGTCCACTCATTAAACTAATTGCTTAAGCTTTGAAAACGATACATTATTTGCCTAAAATGTGTGCTTCAGCATTTGCAATTCAACATTCTTCCCCTCCATCCCACCCCACCGCCAACCGCTTAAAGGAATGGTCCTCTATAAGCCCTCTGAAAATCTAAAATAAGGAAGGAGCCATTAGACAATCTTTAGAACACTAAATGTGAAATATCAAAGTGCTACTGTTTTACTGAAAATGCCCATGCCTTTGTTCCAACAGACATTGGTAGAAATGGGAATGAGCCTTAGAGTATTTAAAAGCAGAAATGGAAATACACAAAAAGCCATTTTGGGGAGATCTATAAGTTTTCCAAGTTTTCTTTCCCCTCTTGAATGTGCCTCTTTGAGCTCCGACTGGAAATGTAAAGGAAAAGAATAGCACTTTTATGTATTTAATACAGCCCAAGAGACACACCCTTCTGGTTCTAATTCCAGAGGGTGGTCTGGGCCCCCATCATTCTTAAATCTTTAGATACACATTAAAAAAAAAAAGAGGCAAAATGAACACAATTTAGAAAAAATTATGTTTAGTTTAACTCTTTGAGAAGAGGAGGGAAAGGAACTAAGCAGTGCTTCTGTGAGAAGAAAAACTGCAACCTTATTAATAATCCATTTCAAAAAGTCAATTGCAAATGGTTTGGGTGCTTCATAGCCACAAGATAATCAAGGCTGTGTCTCTATGTTTTTTACTTAATGAAATGCTATGACACACTATCTCAAATGTAGAACTCTACGAAAATACAGGTATTTTCAGAGGTGATTTTTTATATGATCTTTCATGATTATATAAAAATGACCAGATAATCTTTTTGGCTATAGTAACAAATGCTAAATAGGGATAGACATGAGAGAAAGGAAGCTGAATCACGGATGGAAAACGAGAAATAAAATGTCAATAAGATTTAAAAGATACTTACAGAATGATGAGAGAAGTGGGACAGAAGGGAAAGAAGAGGAAAATAAAGAGACATCAAGAAAGAATGCCTTGGGTTTCCCTGGTGGCGCAGTGGTTGAGAGTCCGCCTGCCGATGCAGGGGACGCGGGTTCGTGTCCTGGTCTGGGAAGATCCCACATGCCGCGGAGCGGCTGGGCCCGTGAGCCATGGCCGCTGAGCCTGCGCGTCCGGAGCCTGTGCTCCGCAACGGGAGAGGCCACAACAGTGAGAGGCCCGCGTACCGCAAAAAAAAAAAAAAAAAAGAGCAGTAAGTAGAAATTGACACACAGATGGTAGAAACAGTGGATTGGGTTTTAACAGTTCCACAAGGAAGACATCTAGACCTTGGGTACAGGTGAAGTGTGAAGTTGTTTATGTGTCAATTAGACAAAGAGACTCAATTTTAGTTCTTTTAAAATCCTCATTTGCTAACAATGTTTTGAAAAGGTAGATTGTTTAAGAAAAACACTGAATCAAAAGGTATTCCCAGAGTAGTTTCCATCTCATCCCTACCCCTTCTGTCCTGTTTTCACACACTCCTATTAACAACCATTGTCCTTACGTTGCTGTCGTCATTCTCATGCTTCTTTATGTAAAACTAGCAACATTCTACCACATCTTGACTTTTTTCACTAATCAAAATATTCTGGAAATCATTCCATAAATGTTCATAGAGATCGACTTCATTTTTAAACATTTGATTAACAACAGTCTTTTGTGTAAGTCTACTACAGTTGATTCAAATCAGGCTTTTATGGATTTTTATTTAGGTTGTTTCCAAAATTCTGTTATTACAAATAACTCTGCATGAATCACCTTGGGTATGAGTTGTCTGGTATGTGTGGAGGTTTATCCTCAGTGTATATAGCGATCAATGGCATCCACTGCAGGTTCAATGGGAAGTGTGCTTCTGCAGTTTTGATAAATCTTGCAGATTCTTCCCTAGAGGGGTTGTGTATGACTATCAGAAACGTATGGGAGTAGAAACTCTTCACATTTTCATCAGTAGAGTGTACTTCCTAGCTTTAGAAGTCTTGTCAATCTGATAGGTGAGAAATAAGAGTTCAGTGTAGTTTTAGTTTACATTTTAAATTTATGCGGAAAATTGAATAAGCACCATTTGTGTAAGGCCCATTTGTATATGTTTAATCTGAACTGCCCAGATATTTTGTCTACTTTTCTATTCGGTTTTCAGTAATTTTTCTGTTTTTTTAGGAATTTACATATTGGGGATATTCATCCTTTATGAGATAAAAATATCATACATAAGTTGCCATGTGATGTATATATAATAGATATATGGCATTTTCTCCCAGTTTGGCATTTATGTTATTTTTAGTTTATAGGGTTTTCTTTTTGTGCATACAAAAGGTTTCTTTTAATATTTTTATAGGGTCAAATTTATCAATCTTTTCTTTATCACATCTGAATTTTGAGTCTTGTTCAGGCTTTCCCACATCCAGATTATAAAGAAACTGAGAAATCTTTTCTTCTAGTCTTCTTTGTATAGTTCAAATCCCTACAGTTGAATCTTTGATGAATTTGGAGTTCATTCTGGTGTTTGGTGAGAAGTAGGGTTCCATTTTGTTTGTTTAACGGATATTTTAGTTGGTGTATCATTATTTATTTTTCAAAAATTACCTTTATTTAGATAGGCATTGGAACTAAGACTCCTCATAAAATTCAGGTCTTCAGAATGCTAGGCTTTCAAAATAAGGTAGGCTGGAAAAATATCTACTTGGACGCAAAGGCAGAGGACAAGGAAACTTTCTTTTACTGGTCTGGGTTTTGGGGAAAATACTTTTTAGAACATAAAGCAAAGCTCAACAGATAGAATCACTTTCATACAGACTTTGTTTTTCCAACCAAAATGCAATCAAGCTGGAAAGCACTTTTCTAGGTTCCACACAACTAAAAATGCAACAAAAACAGCTAAAAGGTGTGTGGAAATTTCTATACACACTTCGAGTAACAAGAATTAAAATCGGGAAATGCTTAAACCCAAATAATTATAAAATTACTGCAAATCAAGACAAGTAATGATTAGTTCAATCAGTGTGCATGATAAAAACTGTAAATTTAAATTCTTATATTAGCAAAGAAGGAAGTCTGAAAATTGAGAGAGATGCCTAACCTAGGAGAGCAGAATTAAAACCACAATACATTTTAAAAAGTTGGAAGGTAGGAAATAAGAAACAACAGGAAGTACAGAAATCAAAATATTACAAGGTTGTACAAATCCCAATATTAGGAAAGATGTGAAGGAATCGAATTCTCATGCACTGAGAGTAGGAGGGCAACTTGGTGAAACCACTTTGGAGAACACTTTGTAATATCTATTTAAAAACCCACTGTGTAGCAGAGGGAACTTTGCTCAATATTCTGTAATAACCGAAATGAGAAAAGAATCTGAAAAAGAATGGATATATGTAGATGTATAACTGAGTCAGTTTGCTGTACCCCTGAAACTAATGCAACAGTGTTAATCAACTATAAGATAAAAATTGAAAAAAAACCAAAAAATAAATAAATAAAAATAAGTAAAAGCCAGTGTACTCTAAGCCAAGCAATCCCCAGAAATCCTATTATTAGGTGTACAGTGTGTTAAAATATATAGGGAAATGTTGATTCCAGTAAAGTCTAGATAGGAAAAATTATAACTATCCATATCCCTCGACCAGAGAATGAACAAATACATTGTAGTATATACATACTATGAAAAACTACACAATATAGATGAATCTTTAAAAAATAATTTCAATGAGAAAATAAGTTGCAGAAGGTGATGTCAAATATACAATTAGTATAAACTCTAGATATAAAATGAAATACTGAAATATGGGATTTTTAAATGCCAAAATTTGGAAAGCAGTTCCTTCTGGCTGAAGAAGAGTCAGGGGATTTTCAAATGCTACTGAGGGGCCATCAGCTGCATGGTCATGTTTTTCTTTTTTTTAAATTGAAATACAGTTGATTTACAATGTTGTGTTGGTTTCAGATGTACAGCAAAGTGATTCAGTTACACACATATTTTTTCAGATTCTTTTTCCTTATAGGTTATGACAAGATATTGAATATAGTTCCCTGTGCTCTATAGTAGGTCCTTGTTGTTTATGTATTTTACATATAGCAGTGTGTATCTATTAATCCCAAACTCCTAATTTATCCCTGCCCCCCCTTTCCCCTTTGGTAACCATAAGCTTGTTTTCTATGTCTGTAAGTCTGTTTCTGTTTTGTAAATAAATTCACTTGTATCATCTTTTTCAGGTTCCACAAAAAAGTGATATCATATGACAGTTGTCTTTCTCCGCCTGACTTACTTCACTTAGTATGATAATCTCTAGGCCCATCCATGTTGCTGCAAATGGTTGCACTGTGTTTTACGTCTTGTTTGCTTATGGATATATAGATTTTTATTATACTGAATATATAGTTTTGTAAATAGTGTAATCAAAATATTACAAAACAAGCAAAATAAAAAAGAAATGATAAAGGAACAGGATATGAGTAGAAATAATAGTAGGAATAGAAACAGTAGACTGGAGATAAAAGAGAATCAAGGAAAAAGGGGGAGAATGGAGGGATAAATTCCCTTCTGACTTGGTATCAAAGACCTACAATTAGTCTAATCATCTTCCTGATTGTATTTGCCCTTAGTGGCCTACTGCAAAAAAAAAAAAAAAATCTCTAAGAGATTTCAAGATTAGAACATTACAATTAATAAAATATGAAGAATATTTATTAGCTTTAAAAATCAGCATGTATGAAAAAACACGGTGGGGAAAAAAGATCAAGAGGAGCCATTTTAACTGCTGTTGTCTGGGCTTCCCTGGTGGCGCAGTGGTTGAGAATCTGCCTGCTAATGCAGGGGTGATGGGTTCGAGCCCTGGTCTGGGAGGATCCCACATGCCGTGGAGCAATTAGGCCCGTGAGCCACAACTACTGAGCCTGCGCGTCTGGAGTCTGTGCTTCGCAACAAGATAGGCCGCGACAGTGAGAGGCCCGCGCACCGCGATGAAGAGTGGCCTCCGCTTGCCACAACTAGAGAAAGCCCACGCACAGAAACGAAGACCCAACACATCAAAAACAAATAAATTAATTAATAAACTGCTGTTGTCATAAACATACAATCCGCCTATGTCATGAGACTCAGAATATTTAGAAAACTAACTTTGGGGCAGAGCAAAATTCACAAGAGTTCCGTACACACACTTTGCCAACATAATTTTCTCTGCCTCCGCAAGAAAAGAAGCATTAGCACCAGGGGCGACTATTTACTCCAAATACCAGTTCACCTCTAAACCTGTTCTTGAGTTGGCTGAAGTGGGGTTGGAGAAAGACATCTATTGAGTTTGCCCTGTTCAGGCTTTGACCTGCATCTCTGCCAGTCTAGAGACTGGGAGCCCAATATGACGTAGCTGGGATAACTACATGTCAAACCTAGAAATCCACAATCTAAGACTCTCTGATGGGCTCTAGCTGGACATGAGGCTCCCAAGGACCCAACACTACAAAAATATTTGGGGGACAAACTGGATTCCACAAATTTACCTCACCGTACAGGCAGAACATTTTTCCAGGTGCATCACTATCTCCTCATAAGAACTGAACAATTTCTGTGCTTCTGTAAGAATAATTATTTGGGCAGACGTCGTTTATTTTTGGAACCGGGAAACTAATGTAAGGAGAGCTAGTTCAATAAATCTTGTCTGATTTTTTTTTATTCCTTCCTTTCTCCTGTCCCCCTACCACTCACCCCCCAGTGAAAATATTATCTATTGAGAACTACATGTACATGGTAGAATCCTGGACAGAATATTTCACCTGATCATAATTGAAAACGTTTCACTACTAATACAACTCATTGAAGACATGATACATGGCTTTCTACAAGTTTTGTTAATGAATCTTCCCTAAATTGTTCCCAGAAGCATAATAAATAATTACTTAGAGCTTGATTTATTTTTGCATAAGACTGCAGTAATTTATGAGTAAATTCCACCATTTATTATTTCTAAAATAAGTATATTTAAGCGAAGAAGTCCCTAATAAGAAAGCTTTTTATGGAAATAAGTACAAAGTGTGGGTAGATGGCTATTTTAAAGCATGTGAAATATTGAAGAACGGTATACTCATTCTTAGAAAAAAACACTGCTGTCTATACTTCATCAGAGTTTGACTGTCTCCCAATATAGCCATCATTAATATAGAAGCAAACCGCCCAAGAACAAACCCAATACTGGGTTGTTACCAACCTGACAGCATTTCTTCACCCCGATGAGCTTGACAGACTCAGCTCAAGACAAGAAGAAAACAACTCTTACTATCAGGGGATGCAATTCACAAAATGCTACAGTTTGGTATTTCGTAGAAACTTTAAAATTTTGATGCATAAAATAAACTCCTGGATGATAAGAGGAAATTTTTGGAATCTAAATAATACTAACTTAGTGGTTGTATTAATAAGGATGGTTGTAAACATCTAATGATGTAATAATAAAATCTATAATTTAGAAAACAGGGGCTTCCCTGGTGGCACAGTGGTCAAGAATCTGCCTGCCAATGCAGGTGACACAGGTTTGAGCCCTGGTCCGGGAAGATCCCACATGCCGCAGAGCAACTAAGCCCGTGAGCCATAACTACTGAGCCCGCGCTCCAGAGCCTGCGAGCCACAACTACTGAGGCTGCAAGCCACAACTCCTGAAGCCCAGGCGCCTGGAGCCCGTGCTCTGCAACGAGAAGCCACTGCAGTGAGAAGCCCGCGCACCACACAGAACAGTAGCCCCCGCTCGCTGCAACTAGAGAAAGCCCACGCACAGCAACGAAGACCCAACGCAGCCAAAAATAAGTAAATAAAATAAATAATAATAAAAAATAGAAAACAATCATTTAATACTTATAACAATCCTTTGTAGAAGGTGGAAAATGATGATGATTGTATTTTAAGGAGGGATTTACTGAGACATACAGTGACACAGTAATTTACTTAAGATCACACCTTTGCTAAGTTACAGAGCTGAAATTCAAGTCTTCAAGACTGTGATTATGCTACGACAAAACACCTTGTATTTTGTAGCACAAACAAAACATTTCAAAAAGGACTCGAAAAAGTAGCAGCTTTCTTCTTCCTCCCTCTCTTCCTTTCTTCTTTTATTTCTTTCAAATATTGTAGTTCAAGATACACATAAAATAATCAGTACGTGTACATGATATTATCAAACAGGGAATTGTATTGATATTAATTTTCTGCAACAAGGACTCTTAACTTGAGATCCAGACACCCTATTACCCTTCCGAAATTATTAGCACCATTTGTTTTTTTTTCTGGGGAGAAGAAGCACCTTTTTTCAACACTAGGTTCTTGAAAGGGTTTAAGACCCACCTCCTCCTTGACATCTTAAGGGTTATTGTCCTAAAGTCCTTCCATTCACAAGCTAAGCTTGAAATGCATAGCACTTTCTGAACTTTACCCGAAGTATTAGTTCCATTAGCAATGATCAAAGATTTGGTGAATCCTAAGGAGATGACACACTAAATATATTCTACAAATGTGTCTTCACACCAAACACCAAAGTAGTTAATAAACTATACAAATATGCATTCGTAGTTATAAAACATTGCTTACAAAAATCTCCCTCCCTCTCCCTCCCTCACCCCTCCCTCCTTGCCCCCTCCTGTATTCTCTTATTCTCTCTCCCTCTTCTTCACCAGGAAATGCATGTGGCTCCAAAAAGTGTCCCGTAAATGGGACTTACAAAGGTGAATAAATTATGACCCCTAGATTGTAGTCCCATGAGGAGACCAGACTCATATCCAAAGAGTATTTAAAATAATTACCATAAGAGAGGAATACTGATGTGACACAGTAGTCTGGGGGACAATTTCCAGAGCTGGCATCACTTTCATTGTCACTCAGCAAGGAAGTACAACAACTTATTCTGGTCTTTGGATACATTTTGACTCCCCCAGGGGTGTCCACCCACCGCGTTAACAGTATAGGGTTAAGAACATTCTCCATGAGCTGCTAGACATAGAATCATTAGGAAGTGGAATCAGCTTCTGTCTGCGTTTAAGTACTGGCAATAGATTGTATTCATTTAAAATGTATATAGAAAATCGAGAGTTTCTCAATCAAAAGTGATTACCGGCTCCTAGTCATAGATTGTTGACTCAACAATGGTATTTAGGTTTTTTCTATCTCCCCAAATCCCATTAGAATAATAGAAAAAATATGGAAAATTAAAAATAAACCAATATTAGCAATGGAAAGTAGAGGAAGACCATTAGCAGAACACAAATTTGAGGAATTTATGGAAGATTTAAAGTAGGTAAGCGCAAACAGAAGTTAAACCCAAAAGAGCTAAGATATGTGCAATCCACACAGGTTAAAAAGAGGATTAGTGCTTAAGATGTACAAATTTGTTTGACTTTTGAAAACATATATTGGTTTCAAAATACAAAAAGTACAAAACTTAAATGAAAAAAAACATACTTGCTAAAATGTCTTTGAACTTAAAATTTTAATAACTGTCTTGTTATACACAGCGTATATAAAAATTCTTCTACATTTGTTAATGAAGTTACATATTCTTACCTTGCAAGAATTCCCAAGTATGATGATTACTGAGACACCAGAGACAACAGTATTAAATTAGTTACTTTAAGCCAAATAATTTTTTAATTAATATTGTAATTGTTTTGTACTGTTAAAATATTTGCATTTATTGTTGATGTGGGAATCCTTTAATGTGTTGGCTATTTGTGTTGGGGCCTCCCAAAAATAACTCAAAAAAGTGAATTTTCCCAGTAGAGCTTTGACATAGCTCCAATAGCTCAGGTAGCAGGGTTGGAAGCAAAATCAACCTGTGTGTTGACAGGTAGAAAACAATTAAAGGAGCTGATTAGCTGAGAAGATCCAGCCAGGCCAAAGTTTTAAGTACATCTTGCTAAATAAAGTGGGCAGTCCCTTAGGAGACCCAAAGTGGATGATGGGGCTGGAGGATGAAGCTGGGTCAGACCCCAAGGAGCATCTGGACCCCAGGCTGGCAGAGGAGACTCCGTTCTTAGAACACAAGAGTTCCACAGTCACAGAAACATAAGACAACGGGACTCAGGTTCCCAGCAGTATCCTCTAATTAACCACACAGATTTTCTTTTAACTGAGTTAAAACCCTCCATCAATAGCTTTGGTCAATCACAACGCTTATTTACATATCTAAGCAAACTGCCCAAATCATCAACTGCTGGAGGAAAATAATTGGCAGGAAAGACTACAAAAACAAGGAGTAACCCTGAGAAACAGGGCTAAATCAGGAATGAGAAGAAATCTTGGAGAAAACTAAATGTATAATTGTATCTTCAAAGGGTTTCAAGATGCTATTACAGCTCCAAAAACAGGTCTGTTATTTAAAAACCAAAACCCAATTTACCTTTCTCAGATATGAAAAGCATGGCTGCTGAAATTTAAAACGAGGGATGAGGGGGGAGAAAGAAAGAAAAGAAAACTCAATAGAAATATAGAATTACCATTGGCAACAGATTAACTCAGTGCACTAGAAGTTTAAAGGAAGGAAAGAGTTTCTTCCGGAACACAGAATACAAAGGTATCAATGCATCCTCACATCCCTCACTCCTGGACAGTGCAATCTCCAAGGATAAACAAAACAATCCTACAAGCTGCCAGAGGGAAGGAATAGAATACCTAGGAAGAAATATGAACCAAACTCACTTGTAACAAGAAATGCTAATAAAACAAAACCAAAACAAAATCTAAATGACCAGTATAGCAATATGTAAAATGTGCTAAGACTGTTTTGAACCTGAAATGTACATCCACCCTCCAAAATATTCAAAATAGAAAAAATATATATATATATGAATACTCAGAAAAATTATTATCCAAAAGAAATATGATAGGTGTATGCAAATGGAAAAATGAATTGAAGGGAAAAATGAAGGCATGTATACAAGAAATAATAATGAGTAGACAAAGCTACTAAGAATAGTGATTAACATAATATATTGGTTAATAATGGAATTTCGATGTAAATATTCACAAAACAGAAATGCAGAGTGCAATAGAAATAGAAATTAATAAATGGTTGACAAAAGTAACTCTTTGGAAACAGACTTTACACAAATTAAAAAGAAAGCTATAAGACTGCAAAATAATCTGAAAAGTGTTTACAGTTTAAAGTGGCTCTTACAAAGGTTCCGTGACTAAATTAGAGGCAGAAGAAGAGAGAATTCTCAGTTTTTATATATGTCTTTATTGTTTGAATTGTTTATAATAAGCATATATCACTCCTTTTTTAAACATTAAACATACCTGTGGCCATAGGATGGGTCTATCTGCTATTTACCTAAGCAAATAATTTATAGAGAAAGATGCTAAAGAATTACTTCCCTGCCAATTACAGGATTTAATTCAAAGCAAATAGGTTTAGTGTCAAGCATTACACAACGTGCCACTGGATCCACTTTACAGGACCATTTCATCAATTTATTATACCACAAATTAGCATATAAATATTGGTAATAGCTAAATAGATTGCAAACACATAGATTGCACTATATATTTTTTATTCCCCTATGCTCCATAAGGCATCGTGCAAAGATACAAACTCTTTCATGAAACTGACACCTAAGGCAACTTGAAAGAAAATATCCAGGCTTGTCTCAACTTCCGCCTGATTATTTCCTTTCTCTTTCTGTAGCTGTCATGCTGGAGAACTTTGTCTCCACTCTCTTAGATAGCCCCACTGCTCACTGGAATTCATTTCCAATCCTTTGGTTTATCAACTTTGTTTTTGGTGACTCTCGGTACCATTCCTGTCCATTCATCCAGGCAGGCACCCTCGTACTTACATCTCTCAGCCTGGAAATCTGAGCTGTGAACACTCATCCAGGAGTGAACAGGAGTGAACATCCACACTTCTTGTGTGTTTCTGGAGACAAGTGCTTAACTGCAGAAAACATCTGGCTCCTGGTTCTTGGTCTTTCTCCTGTTTTCACCGTCCCCGTATATTCTTTCAGCATTACCTCTGGAAATTGATCTCTATCTCCTGGCTTCCCTATGAAGACCTGCTTGAAATCACTCTTGTGCTTTTGATGTTTGAACCTACGCCAGGGTTCTAGGAAACATCCCAAGCCTGCATTTTTCTGGCTGGCACCTTGATTGACGTGCCCACATACCTGTCAAAAATGGATCTTTTCCACTGACATGGGAAACAATGGCCATTCTACAGGAGCATATGATTGCCACCCTTTTGGGGGCAAGCCAAAAAGACAAGGGAGAGTTTCTCATATCGTTAAGCAGGGCTTTGTAAAGGTCATGGGGGAATCAACATAAACTTGGAGATAAACTTATTTGTAGTTTCAGCACGTGCTACTTCTTATTATGAGATCTCATAGATTCGCTACCTACTCTCTAAAATAGTTCTTCCATCTCTTTTAGAACAGTGTGTCTCAGCCGGGAACAATCCCCCTGAACCCCCACCCAGGGAACAGGGCAATGTTTGGAGATATTTGGGTTTGTCATAACTGGGAGATGCCATTGGCGTTTAATGAGTAGAGGTCGGGGATGCTTCTAAACATTCTGCAATGCAGAAGACTGCCCCACACAACAAAGAATTATCCAGTCAAAAAGGTCAATGGTGACGAGATTAAGAAATCGATCTAGACACCATACTTAACCGCTAGTTCCAAGATGGCAGGAGAACTGTGTTCTTGCAAACTAAGCTAAACTGACCTTTCTAGTTCTTTTTTCCTTCCTGCCACTTCACTGCCTATTTGAACTCGGACAGGGCCATCTGAATTTCTTTCATCAATGGAAGCCAAGGATGACTGAGAACATTCAGGGGTGAGAATGTGTAAGAACCTGTGATTTTTTATCTTCTCATTTTCCCTTCTGTAAAGACCAAAAGGTTTTTAGAGGCTTTTTTGTAGAGGCTTTTGTAGAGGCTTTTTCCACCCATATCAGGGTGAGAGCCATGTGACCCTGCAGTGGGCTTTGCATAAGTTCAAAATAAGCTTTTGTGTGAAAAAGCTGGAGATTTTAAGGTTGTTTTTGCAGCATAACCTAGCCCATCCTCCTGACATTCATTTTTACATGCCAAACTTCTAACCTGCCTTCATGGCTGAAAAACAGTAGGCATTTAATAAATGTTTATTGAATTCATAAATTTATACATATATGCGTATATGTACACACACACACACACACCTCTGCCTTAGCTCAAATGACTTTAATTGGAACAATAGTTTCCTAACTTTTAACATGCAAAAGACACTGAGCTTTTTAAATGTTATTAGAAAATATTTCAAACTTTTAAAGTCCAAAGAGCAATATAAAAGATCCAGTGTACCTGCCACTCAGATTTAATACAGGTTACTATTCTGTTATATATTTTACAGGTATTATTGTCTTAAGAAATAACATTCCAGATAAAATTGAAGCTCATTTTTCTTCTGTATATTTTTGCTGTATATATATTTTAGGCTGTGTAAAGTGTACATCAGTTTGGGATTACATGAAGACATAGAGAATCATTCCTTCTTTTTTTTTAGAACGAAGGAACTCTTCATTTTGGGTAACACTTTTGTGAAAGTCCATTTTGTCTTATATTAGTATTTCTATACAGTGGTCTTTTGGTTAGCAGATCTCTTTCCAGCTTTGTTTCAACTCTTCTGTGTTGTTATATTTTCACTATATCCCTTGTAAGGAAATCAAAGTTCTGTTATTTTTTGCTTCTAATTTTGTCAATAATTTCTGCATTATAACTAGAAAATTAATATGTTTATATTTACTTTGATTGATTTAGGGTTATCTCTACTGTTTTTTGTGTTATCATTGCTTCTTTCCCTTTTCCCCCTTTGTGATATAGATTTTAGTTTATTCAACTTTTCCCTCCATACTCATTTGCAGTAAGTGAATCCACTACTTTTTAAGTACTTTTAGTAGTTACATTTAATTGTTAAGTTGCACTCTTGGCAACAAAGTCTAAAGTTATAACATTTCTCCTCCCATTTTCACTTTTATGGCTTTCTAGTATTTTAGCATGCCTTGTTCTACCCAAATTAAAATATTTCTATTGTTTAACCATCTATATTTGGATTTATTAATATGTTCACCTATATATTTGAACTGAATTTCTCCTTGCATCTAACTTGTTTGTTACAGATTCAATTATTCATTTTATTTCTGGTAAGTTGTAGTTCCGAACTACAACTTTGATATTTGTTTCAGTAGAGTTCTAGGAATGGAAAATTCAGATTTTATCTTGTGTTCATTTCAAATTTCCTATTAAAAGATATTAAGCTGGGTTTAGAATTTTACAATATTTATTTCCCATTAGTACTCTGAAGATAATATTTCATAATGAAATATTAATTCAACTAATATTAATTTGATTGAATATTAATTAATTAATATTAATTGAATTGAATATTAATTCAACTAATTAATTTTTTTGTAGGTAAACTGTCTTTTTCTTCTGGTTTCTTTTAAAATGTGCTCTTCACTTTGATTTTACTTTTAAGATATTTTGCACTATCAATCACCCTATTTAGAACTATGCGTAATTATTGTCTGTTAAGGATATATGCCTTTCTTTAAACAATTGTGGGAAATCATTGGTTAGTTTCTTTTTTCTTTATTGTCTATTTCTAATTCTCTCTATTTACTCTGGATAGTCTATCACCACATAGATTGTGTCTTATCACTCTAAACTCCATTTCTGTTAACTTCCTTTTTATAACTGTCTTGTTTTTATAGTTTTTCTGGTAATTTTCTCATGAGTAACTCCCAACACACAAAGAATTCCTCCTTCAAAATGATCAAATCTGCCTATTAATGTACCTACTGAGATTTAAATATCTCTACTATATTTTTCATTTGTAATTATATCTGATTAGTTTCTAATTCTCTAAGTGATTGTCATTTCCTCTTCGGTGACACCCACTAGTTCTTCTCTATCACTCTGATAATTTTAGAAATTCTTCTTTAGAGTTTCTTTGAGAGGATTCCCTTTCATCCAGTTTTCAAGTGTAATCCTCCTCTTCCTTGTGTTTGCTTTCTTTCCCTCCTTGTGGTCTCTTCACATGTCCATCATGTCTTATCCTTCGTCTGGATTGCATTAGTATCCTGTGTGCCTTGGGTTGTGGGCGTGTCCCTACGGAGATATTTGACCTTTGCTTTTACAGAGTGATCAGCTTTTTCACAGAATTTGGTGGAGTTTAAATGTTCGTTTTTGAAATTACATTCATAATACACAGGATGTGTAAATTTGGACTCTACCTACATATACATAGCCCAGGTCTGGAAGTGTAATTTCCTCAGCCCCCTTCTCTACCCACATATACACTTACAGCCCGGATAGACAGAGAACCTCCTTGCCACTTCCAGTTTCATGGGTAGAGTTATTTAAATTCCTTTTTTTGGAGGAGCTACCCCTGTAGGGTCCTGGCTTCACGCAGAAGCCTCTATTCCAGTCTATCATCTGCTATTCACGGGAAGGGTAATAAACGGAGGCCCTAGGACATAGGACCAGTATCTGATCTGAAATTCTCCAGAGCAAGGCATTTGTACTTTGTTTCTGGAATAAGAATTTATTTAAGCTCAAATACATATACTTTTTAAATTACTGTTACATTTTTCACATTTTTATCTCTATGGGCAGAGATGGGAAAGTTCATTTTAATTCATTCAGATAGGTTCAGGAGAGGGCATCAGTTATGTCCAGGACAACTTGAACGTCAAAACAGATGTCTGACCCCCCCTCACGTAGTAATGGCTAAACTTCTAGCGTTTATGAATTCAGTAAAGATACTAAATGAACGTGTGTTTTATTAATCACCACTATATACGCGAGAAATGTGGGTACGGATATACAAAACGTGATTATTCAGACTAATTCTAAAGGAAATCCTTTTATTTATGTATTAATTTCTACACTCATTACAATAACCAAAAGATTTCTTAGGTGTGTGTGACCAGTATGTTCACACAGGAGTGTATGTACCCCTACGGTTCTGTTTAACTACTTTGGAAACTAAGTTTATGCTTCAGTATATGCCCTCCATTCAGGACTAGCTACATGAACCTACGCTCCTATACATAATCTGTAGCAACCGGTGAAAAGTGCAAATGGGAGGCCCGTTTTACAAATTATTAAGAATTTCAAGACAGAAAGCAGGGCATTAAGCTGCCTTCTGAGCAGGGAGTTCCACGTGACTGTACAAGTCACAAGCCCAGGAAGCAGGCTTTGCTTCTCTCTCTACTACTTCGAGATTCAGTAAACCTAATTCACTCATTGATTCAATGTGTTTTTTTCTTCTTTTTGGGGGGTGAAGTAGAAATGAATAGCTTTATTGCTTTGCCAGACAAAGGGGGACACAGCAGGCTCCTGCCCTCGAAAATTGTGTGTCCCCCCCAATGTGTTTTTATGAATTTTCAATGTCTTAAGTGCTGTGATAGAAAATGAACAAAAGGAAATAACATTTGTAATTAAATGACTGCATAAGTATTTTATAACTGTTTCACTAATTAAGTTAAAATTAGCAACTCTGTTGATTTTCAAACAATGTATAAAATTTCAAAAATGCAATACAAATATTTAATTTGCACTCTTCTTTAAGAATCTTCATTCATGGGTGCTTAGGAAAGTCTGGATTCTATGTAACTATTCCATGATTTGTCACACAATATAGGATAAGGAATTCTTAAAGTGGTGTAGAGTTACAGAGCTATGACTGGGAATTAAGAACATCACAAACGACGACAGCCAGCGAGGTCTCCCCTGAAAGGAGACCCCGGCAGGAGGGGCAATGCTGGATGCATCGATTTCAAGGATGATGGTGGAAGTTCTTTTTCTTTTTTTAAGTTGAACCCCACGGGGAACTCAAGATGGAGACAGTTTCTGTGCTCCAGCAGATTCATCAGCAAGAACAGCTGGAAACTAAATATAGATAAGGCTCTAAACACAGCAGTTAGCACGATTAAGACTCTTGACATGGGAGCAACCAGACTTAGGCTAAATGCAGATGCTCTAAACCTCAAAGCCTCAGGAGAAGGCAGGGTCAGCAAAGAGAAATGTCAGAAACCCACAGCACAGGCAGGCTCCCAGGTATTCGAGGATGGAAACAAAGAAAAGTGACTTTAAAATAGAAGCAATCGATATTATTCCCAGATTCCAGCGCCTTGGGTTCTGAGTCAAGCATTTTGAATCCTGGCTCCACCACTAACTAGGTCTGTGCCTTTAAACATGTTGCTTTAATTCTCTCAACTTCAGTTTTCTCATGTACTTTATGGGAGCCCTGAGTGAGTTAAGCCAAGTAGAGTTCTCACTTCAATGCCGGGTCCATAATTAAGTACTCAAGAAGAGTTGAAGCAGAAAGATTCTTTTGGGAATCCACAACAAAGATGGTGCCTAATATAATGAAAATGGCTTAGGAATGAGTACCATTTGGCTCTTTTCAAGCATTTCCTGTAACTCAATATTTCCCATACTTGTAGGCAAATTGGAATCCCATCCCCAGAAATTACTAATACCTGTGTCCTTCTCCCTGAAATTGTGATTTAACTGGTCTAGGGTGTGGACTGGACTTGGAATACTTAAAAGAACGCTTAGCTGGTTCTAATGCACAGGCAAGTCTGGGAACCTGGCTCTAATTTGTTCTGTGACATGACAAAATGCATGAAATCTCATTTAGCCTCAGTTTCCCTATCTGTGACATGGATAGGCAGAGAGAGGTATAGAATAAGGACTCTATGTTTGGTTAACAGCACCAGATTGGCACACAGAACTAACTGAGGGTGAATAAGGTTTTAGTCACTGACTAGCTCTGCAATTAAGGCAACTTAAATTCTCTGTACTTCAGGTTTCTCATCTATAAATAAGGTACCTAGAACTGTAACACTCAGAGGGTTATTATAATATCTAAATAAGATAACCCATATAAAGTACAAAGACTAGCACATGATTAATCCTCTAAAGAATGTTAGCTATTATTATTAACGTTATTTTTAACTCACAAGCATTGCACACATTAATTACTGAATTGCTAATCTTGCACTCCCATTTCCATATTGATTTACTAACTTCGGTACTGATTTTATTAAATAGCCCCTCCCCGAATTCTAATTTTCTCAACTTGGGGTTACTCTGTGACCTTTCTACTCTCAGCTTCTCAGAACTTCAGAGAAAACTAATATTATCAAGAAATAACACATCACTCTATGATATTAGCTCAGCTCTTTGTACCTAAAACAAACACAACCCCCCAAAAATCAGTAAAAAAGAAATGACACATCAAAACTTCCTAAGGTGAGCAAGTAAACAGCCTGGACACTATGACAGCATGCCCTGGGTCTTATCAGAAATCTATGGTTCTAGAAAGAAAATAATAAGTCCTAAGAAAACTCAATATTATGTAGTGGATTATTTTTTAAGAATGAAAAAGGAATAGAAAACAAATTGGAAAAGAAAAAATTCAAGGAAAACATTTACAATTTTTAAAAAAATACTATTTAGAAATAGCATCTATTCTCTCAAATAACATATGCAAAATAGTTATCAGGAAAAGAAAGTGAATATTTTTTAAGGGTCAAAAGTCCACCGTGGCTTGTTGGTTTGTTGCACATGGAAGGCAGCAATGGATCACACTGTAAAGGTCAGGGAAGAGGCAAAGAACTGAAGATAAAAATGGGAAGTCTGGAGGAGGGAAATAAAGAGAAAATCAAAGTACACAGTTCTCTGTACCTCAAAGGTAGCATGTATTTCAGCCTGCTCTTTACAAACATTTCCCCCCTCACTGAGGCTGTTCTTGTTTTTATCCTCCCTACCCATGCTTTGTCTAGGGCATGGTATCATGAAACTTTCAATTAACCTGGTTAAATGGTAGAGAAGTAGCAGAAAGAGATTGTGAGGGATAAGACAAACGTGAGAACAGGAGGAAGCAGTGGCAGCTGAGCCTGGTCAGGAAACACCTCAACTCATTTATGCTTAGTGCCACCAAGTAGCTCAGTCAACTTAGAGACCACGTGCTTTAAACTCAAAGACCAGGACTGGTGGTCCTCATAATGTTATTATTATGCACCTATCGCTTTTCTATTAACATTTTTTTAACATCTTTACCGGAGTATAATTGCTTTACAACGGTGTGTTAGTTTCTGCTTTATAACAAAGTGAATCAGTTATACATATACATATGTTCCCATATCTCCTCCCTCTTGCGTCTCCCTCGCTCCCACCCTCCCTATCCCACCCCTCTAGGTGGTCACAAACCACCGAGCTGATCTCCCTGTGCTATGCGGCTGCTTCCCACTAGCTATCTGTTTTAAGTTTGGTAGTGTATGTATGTCCATGCCACTCTCTCACTTTCTCAAAACCCAGCGGCATAGGACATTTCTGAAAAGGATCCCACTGAGAGACGCCATCTGATTTCTCCTTTCAAATTAAAGTTTTACATCAAAATCCATCTTCACTGAGAATAAAATGGAGTCATTTGGACAATGTTTCCTCCCTTTGCATGTTTAGATAAATTACAAAGCTGATTCAGGCCAAAGGCAAATGAAGAGAAGTTGATTAAAACAAACAGACATTCAAATATGGCTTGAAAGTTAAGAAATGCATTTTATATCAAAATGAGGATTCAGTGAATTTCAGTCGAAAGTACTTTATTCTCTCATGGATTCCAATATACTGCAGGTCAAGTCATAGGAATCTCATATGGCTGAAAGGAGTGATTTATTATAGACGAAGGCTGTAAGTAAGAACTTCGAAGGGTACCTTGCAGTTAGCAGAGAGT
The DNA here is from genome assembly GCF_949774975.1 of Lagenorhynchus albirostris. NCBI lineage: Eukaryota > Metazoa > Chordata > Mammalia > Artiodactyla > Delphinidae > Lagenorhynchus > Lagenorhynchus albirostris. Next base: position 5,649,662 of record NC_083099.1, on the reverse strand, counting down.
GAACTGGCTGGCTGGGGCCAGTGATGCTGGGTTCATTAAAGGACTCGGTATAGGTCCAGCACTGTTCAGAATTAATTGAAGAGGTGATTTTCTTAGTTCTAGATGCTTAGGTTTTAACAATGATCTACCAAATTAACTTACAAATTAACCGATTCAGTAAAATCAGGGGGTGAGGGTAAGGGCACTCAGGCAGGTGGTAACTTACTACAACTGTCAGATAAAAGAAATCAAGATGAATAATATCAATGTTTACCAAATACTTACTATACGTTGTGGATTGATTTAAGTGCTTTAGATGCATTAATTTGAATCATCACAGTATCCCCAAAGAAGTAGAGATCCTATTACTGCCCTAATTAAGCAGCTGAGAGTACAGATATAATAGGGAAGAAGAAATCTGACTCCATCTTAGATCTGTTTCTTTTACTTTAACCTTTGTGCTCTGTTGCCTGTGCTTAGTCATGCTGGCTCTGCACCTTTTGTAAAAGAATGTTGCCTATGGCCTGATATAGACAGGACAGCCCATTCTCAAACCTCTGACCTTTTAAGGTATGTTTCCTTTCATATAGAGAAAAAAAGTTTCAGAACAGATAATAATATTTGCCTTATTGGAGGTCTACAGGAACATTGCAACCTGACCTATGTGGACAGCGGCAAGAACAAAGGATTCCCACACCAAGAAGTTTGCAACAGCTAACCATGCCCCTCCCTCACCTTGCCTTTAAAAATGCTTTGCTGAAACCCTTCGAGGAGTTCAGGGTTTTGGGGGCATAGGCCACCCATCTCCTTGCATGGCCCTGAAATAAACCCTTCTCTGCTCCAAACTCTGACGTTTAGGTTTGCTTGGCCTCACTGTGTGCCTGGCACACGAACTTGCGTTCGGTAACACAGAGGCACAGAGAGGTGAGGTAGCTTGACCAAGGTTCCATGGCTGGCAAAGAGTGGAGCAACATTTGAGCTACACCACCCAGTTCTGAAATCCTTGCTCTCAGCCACCACACCAAGCAACGAAGACTGAGCTGAAATTCAGAGATTGAGTTCTTATCCAAACATTGCAATTGCATGGGGTGAGGTCCCAGAGTGGAAGAGGAACAATGTGACATGTTGAAGACACAGGGAAGCACAAAATCCTGGAAGGAAAGACCTCAAGTTTCCCAGAAGTTCTAAGGACATAGTGGAAGGAGATGTTATCTGTCAAAGTTCAGAGCATCACTCCACTGGGAGGAACATATCCTGAGACCCAAAGGCAAACTGAAATAACTCCATGGCTATCATCATGGAAAGCAAAGTGATTATACCAGGAATAACTTCCTTGAACAATTTGTATCAAGAAGAAATTAAAAATATAAAAAACAATTTCCAGTAAAAACTTATTTGAGCAGTTTGTATTAGGTTACACCAGATTACCTTTAATATTTACTTCGGTACCAAGAACCACGACTAAAAATGCTCTAGCTAAAACTAGAGTAATAGTCAGGATGTAGGGTGGCCAGTCATCTTGGTTCACCGAGAACGTTCATCATTTTAACACAAAATGCTGCATCCTGGGAAAGCCCTGAGCCCAAGCAAACAAAAGTGATTTTCCTGGGGCAGGTAGTCCCAGTTTTAAAACCGAAAGTCCTGCTCCCAGAGAACCTAACAGTCCTGGGCAAACCAGATGGTTGGTCATCTTACCAGGATAATACATTAAATTAAAGTCCTATCCTAATTATCATGAATTGAATCTCAAAAGAGGGAATTCACATGGTTAAAATTTATTGACAGAAAGACATTTAAAATGAGGGAGAAAGAAGTCAACTTGAATATAGTAAACTGTAAAAATATGTATCACAGATTTAACACATTGTGCAATAAAAATATATAAATAGATGTTAGAGCTATCAAATGATCTCATAAGTAGTATCATGCAATGCTAATTCACACCAGCTTTCTTACTGGCATGTTATTTTTAAGAATACTGTAATCACAAATATTTTAATTCAAAAATACATCAATAAATATTTTAAAAAGTAACGTTAAGTATGGTAAAAGCAATAATCAGGGCAATGAAAGATTGCACATTTTAGTTTCCTTGATATTCTCGGCAAAAGTAATGCATATGATAATTGAATAAAAATATCTGAAATCAGTGCAGAGATGTGTCGAATTTATCCTTTGGTGTGAGAGTATTTCAAGATTTAGATGTCAAATACTTTTAAACATATGTTTTATGGGCAAATTTTAAAAATAGTACCACTTAACCATTTTACATTGTTTTTAGGTTACCCAAAAGATTTGCACATAAAGTCAACACTGCAGATTTATATACAACCGTCTGTGCAAGAAAATCACTGAACACTGAGTAATTTAATGTTAGCTTGCATCTGGGTCTCAGTGAACCGTATAGTGAATAGAAAATGTTCTGGGTGAAGAGTGTTAAATCCTTTATATCGCTTAGTCGGATCTCCATTAAAAAGCATTCAGGTTCAGAACAACTAGTAGAGTGCGAAGAAATATTAGAAGACCGACAAAACTTTCCCACCCTGTCTTCACAGGGCCAGGTAATGCCATTTAAATTCTCGTGAGATACAGAGCTGTTCAGCCTTGTTCCCTTTGCTGATATAGCAAAATCTCCCCTACTTCTTTCTTTCAAAGATCTTTTGAATGTTAAGCAAAACGCTGCACTAAATCCAAGCATAATACCCTTCGACTAAAAAGAAAACGCGGTAACTTATCACGGAAACCCAGAGCATGACCGCGCATGCACCAAAAAAGTGGTTTCTTGAAAACGACATTTTAAAAGGAGTTTTAAAAGTGTTGTCTTTGTTTTGAAATACTGTGAGCTAAGCCATGAGTAGTTGCTAAAGTAATCATCATTGATAAGCTGTGCTCAGAGGGAAAATACGGCAGAAAGACAGGAGAAAGAAGTGACCAGATCAGCCTAAAGGAAACATTCCTCCAAACTCCCACCTTATCGTGGAGACTTTTATAAAAGAAGCAATGCGCCAGGGCTATTTTCAAGGGGAGTTTCTGGAAGAAACAGGTGGTTGTGGTTCCTTCTAAGAGGCAGACTGTAGGCTACAAAATTATGACCACTCTGCAGAAAAATGAAGAGAATCTTGGCATCCAGGAGCACTGAGGATCCTGTCAGGTGTCCCAGGCAGTAAAGACATGCAGTGTCCTGGTGGCTCAGTGATGAATGATTAGGTACAGTGAGCACGAACAGTCCAAGCGAAAAGGCAGAGCTAAAAGGGAAAAAGCAGAAATGGAAAGTAACGAGCCAAAGTAAAATGTATTCGTTTTCCGAGGCTTTGACAACTAGGATTAAAAAGATATGGTGCCAGTAAGTGGTAGGGCGCTTACCAGGAGGACAAGGACGTTCTGGCAGGAGCCTCGCCTCCACCAAGAGCATTTAAACAACATATACGAAACTCAATGATGTTCGGGGGTTAGAGAAAAGGATTCAGATAAACTGTAGGAACTAAATCAACTGAAGACCATAGGTAAAAGGGAGCAGATTCATGGAGGAGAGACTGCTCAATTGTTCTCAGGAGTAAATGACAGGGAAGAATACAGATAATACTCACTTTTCTCCACAGCAGAGCATGGTTAATCAACCAAATGACTATATTTTAGGGAATTCCCGGTGGTGCAGTGGTTAAGAATCCGCCTGCAAATGCAGGGGACATGGGTTTGAGCCCCGGTCCGGGAAGATCCCACATGCCGCGGAGCAGGTAAGTGCGTGCGCCACAACAACTAAGCCTGCGCTCTAGAGCCCGTGAGCCACAACTATGGAGCCCATGAGCCACAACTACTGAGCCCACATGCCACAACTACTGAAGCCCGCACGCCTAGAGCCCGTGCTCTCCAACGAGAGAAGCCACCGCAAAGAGAAGCCCGCGCACGGCAACGAAGAGTAGCCCCCTCTCGCCGCACCTAGAGAAAGCCCACCGTGCAGCAATGAAGACCCAACACAGCCCAAAAAGACACAAAAGACAATATTTTAAAGCATGCTGCCAACCGAGATACACAGAGGTCACCAAGTTTGGGTCCAAAAAGAGTAATGATTGGAATAAGTCTTCGATATATGAAGTGATCTAAGAGGAAAAGCAAGGGAATTACATCAAGTGACAAAAGTATTGTGAGAAACTCACAAACCCAGGAAGAATGGAATAGTGGGAAATACTGGAATGAGAGAGAGAGAAGAAAAAGCAGGAGCGCTATAAACATCAGGGTGTAGGGTATAGAAAATTGAATTTCATTCAATTTCATTGAATTGCACTAACCAAGAGCAAAGTGCCGGACTAGGATTTGCAAGGACAACAGGATGACTAATACACATGAAAGAAGATGTCTCTCAACTAAATACAAACATCCATGAGAGACAAAATGTGTCAGTGGTAGGCTCCCTAAATTACTAAGGAGACTTTATAAATTACTGGCTAACTTCACGATCCCTGGAATCAAATGGCCTTCCTTAGAATCCTGGCTGTCCTACTTACTATCTGCCTGCCCTTTGACTTGTTTTTTTTTATCTCAGTTTCTTCATCATTAAAATGGGGATAACAGGGCTTCCCTGGTGGCGCAGTGGTTGAGAGTCCGCCTGCCCATGCAGGCGACACGGGTTCGTGCCCCGGTCTGGGAAGATCCCACATGCCGCAGAGTGGCTGGGCCCGTGAGCCATGGCTGCTGAGCCTGCGCGTCCGGAGCCTGTGCTCCGCAACGGGAGAGGCCACAACAGTGAGAGGCCCGCGTACCGCAAAAAAAAAAAAAAAAAAAAAAAAAAAAAATGGGGATAATAGTGGCACCTGTTTCACAGAGTTGTTCAAGGTAGTTAAATGAGATAATACACGCAGAACAGCTGGAATGGAGCCTGGAGCAGGACTGACATTGACAAATGTTATTAGTGTTGCTGTTGGTGTCATTATCATCATAATCTACAGACTGAAGTAAATTTTATTCTACTAAAGCAGAGTTCCAAACACATTCTTTACTTACATTCCCGACAGCTTAATGAATCAAAAGTTTGGTGAAACTAGTCTTATTTAGGGAGCTTAATTCTAATTCTTTTGGTTGTAGGCAGAAAAGAAATAGTTAATATTCTGACATCAAGAACTTCAGATCTTGATAATAAATGATAAGCATCACAGATTCCTACATGCTAAGCAAAGAAATATAAACCCAATCTTAGTTATTTATTTCAATTTTTTGTCAGTTATGTAAATTATAAATCGTTTTCTTCACCTATTTGTCTACTTGGGTCTTACATATTTATTTCAATTTTGTCAGATATATTGATATAAATTGTAAATAGTTTGCTTGGATTCTATTTTCAGGTCATTTATGACAGTTTGCCGATATGAAAGTTTAAACTTTCATGTATTCAATTCTGTTGTCTTTTTCTTCTTTGTTAGCTGTTTTGGGATATATGTCCACGTGCCACATTTATAACAATATTGATCTATGTTTCTTCTACGATTACTTGGGGTTTATCCTGATGCTGAGGGTGAACTGGAAGACCTAACTTTAATTTCTCTATTTGGTGTACTTTCACCACTAATAAACAAGGTAAGTTGAGAAGCTTTCCTTTGATTGCGCTAAACTTAATAACGTAAGAGGTATTTTTGCTCCAGTGTTTGAATAAATCTATTTGTAAACCGGAAAACAACAAAAAAAAGAAATATACACCCAAGACTCTATAGTTAAGCATGTTTCTTAAATGTACACTGCAGTGATGGATATTATCATTATTGGGTCTATCATCTCAAAGAAAGTTAAAATATATATAATCAGGCATGATCCTAAGGATGGAGACTCCAAATTATAATCAAATTACCTTTCATTTCAACAATGCCTTGCAATTTATATAGCGGTCTAGGGAGGTTTTGGGGTTTCACAATGACATACTAACAAAATGACTATAAAAGATCCCTACGCAGAACATGGAAAGAAGCCAAAAGTGGGAAATCTATTGCCAAAAGTAGCTAAAAACCTCTAAGGACATCAATATGACTGATGTAAATCATGAATGGAGCCTTCTAAAATGATTAATAACAATACAAACTTTCTCTTTGGCTATGATCCAAGCAACAGACAGAATATATAAGATACAGGTAAGAAGCAGGCTCATTGTCAGAGGCAGATGGCATGCTAGCCCTAGAAAATGTTACCTTTCTAACCCTGAAAGCATCACACCCTAGATTTAACAACCCCAATAGCTTCTTAACTAGTACATGCTAAGTTTAGAACTTCTGATCATGACATCCAATGTCCTTATCTACCTGTCTCCAGTCTACCATTCCAGCCAAATTTTCCATCATTCTCCTTTAATGCAAAGTGTACCATAAATCTAGTCCCATCAGACTCGAGAATATTCAATTTTAGTGTATTACTTTGAATCACATGAAAGTATAGGCAGTAAGCTACTTTTGACCTGCAAAATGACAATTTCATGTGGTTCAACCTAATACGAAACATAAAAAGGAGACACTTTATGTTAAATTTTCTGCAAATCTAGGATAATTATATTCCCAGATTGTTAGGGAAACTGAATAGGTTACTAAATGATTTTGGTTAAAAAAAAAAGACATATTTTTTATGAGTGTACTGTTTTAGGCATTGAGCTTTTGATGGATGTATTCCATTGGCTACTCCAGGACTCTCCATTCTTTTCCACCCTGTTCTGTGACTGGGAGACTAATCTACATTGGGCGCATCAACTGGCTTCCTTGTCCTCTGGCTCTTAATTGGATTTAGCCACCGGGGATCCCTGGGGGGATATCAGAGCGAAGGAAGAGCAGGGGGTTGGAATTTGGTTTCCTGCTCTGTCCATGCGGAGTTGCTTGAGGCTGGCTGTGTATCCGTCCCCTGTTCCCATTGATGGTCACTGCTCTTCCCTAGGTTTCTGTGTTTACCTGACTCCGCTTCTGAGCTCCTGCAGCTGTTCCTTCCTTTTGCTGTTAAACCTGTGGTGTGATCAACTCCACCATCATCCTCATGATTCTTCCACATGCTGCCCACACCTTAGTAAATGATCTCCGTATGAAACCATGGTGAACCAACCACCCTAGTTTGAATGTGTCATCTGTTGTGTGCTGGAATACTAACTGACACAGGGCTAGATTCTTTATATATGTTATTCGCATTTAATTCTTACAACCCTTTGAGGAAGATTTAATTCTTATCCTCACTTTATGGGTAGAGTCACTGTAGCTCAGAGAGGGTAGATAACTTGCCCGAGATCAAACAATTGGTTGCAGATGTAGTGTTGGGATTTCAACAGTCTGACTCCATACCCTATGGTTGTGATGGGTGATGGGGATTTGCTATGCTGATTTTGTAAAATGATGAAAAATAAATTTCAGAAATCATATACTGATACAAAGAAATCGTGCTGATGACAAGTTTGTAGGGTGGATTATTTCTTAGACAAGGTATGTTGTCTCATATGGTATGTTTTGGGGACGTGGTAAACAATTATGGGAATAAAGTCTTAATTAGACACTGGAGACTTGCCATTTGATGTTCCAGGTTTGTGTCAACGACCTAAGTTGAAATACAGAGACGACCGACATTAAATTTTCTGACGATGCAAAGCTGGGATAGAATCAGGATTTCTAAAATGTTGATGGGCTGGAAAAACTAGAGAAGGCAAATGACATTGAATGACAATCACTGCTGCACTGAGCTATGTTTGTATTAGTCAACTCTCTTGCTTGCTAAAGACAGAGATGCAACTCAAACAGGCTTAAGCAGAGAAGAAGAGCATTTACTGACTCAGGTAACTGAAGATTCTACAGGTGAACATTAAATAAAAATTAAAGAAGGGCCTCAAATGATGTCATTAGATGAGATCTCCTCTTCTGCAGATTTCTCCTCTGCTTTCCTCTATGTTTACTCTTGAGAAGGTTCCTGTCACTGCACGGGTTGTTATTTTGCTTCTCAGGTTCAGAAGAGAAAAACTCTCTTTGAAACATCTCTACAAATGACCCAGAACTGTATATCATTGGCTCTGAAATACTGGACTGTGGCCAGAGGACTGTGGTATCTGATTGGCTTGACACGAACCCCATGCCCAGCTCAGAGAGGGGGATGAATCCTCACAAACACATGAATACAACTTAGAGAAGGGTGATAACACTAAAGAAAAATCAGGAAGATGTGATTAACAGAACAGTGAGTGAGGGTTAGATTAGACAAATACACCATGATAACTGATAATAACAACAAAATTCAAAACAATTTCAAAAATACAGAATGTGGAAGACATAGCTTAACTACAGTATTACTAATATTAAAAAGGTCTTGGGGGCTTCCCTGGTGGCGCAGGGGTTGAGAGTCCGCCTGCCGATGCAGGGGACACGGGTTCGTGCCCCGGTCCGGGAAGATCCCACATGCCGCAGAGTGGCTGGGCCCGTGAGCCATGGCTGTGGAGCCTGCTCGTCCGGAGCCTGTGCTCCGCAACGGGAGAGGCCACAACAGTGAGAGGCCCGCGTACCGCTGAAAAGGAAAAAAAAAAAAAGGTCTTGGGCTTTTCAGATGACATGAAGCTCGATATGAACCAACAGGGTGAGTTGGATACTTAATATGGGCTCAGACTGGCTCAGTAACTGAAGTTACTGTAAAGCTCCAATTTAAGAAAGAACATCTAGACATTTGTACAGCTTCAGAATCAAAATGAACTCTTGTGTCTGAGATGGCTTGTTTGATTCTTTGGAAGATCACAGACTTGCGTCAAATACTAACTATTCAACCTCTTTTTTTTTTTTTTTTACTCTACATTAGGCAAGAGGTCTGAGCTTTGCAATCACCAAATCAAGAGACTAATTTAAAATTCCAGTTCTCACAACTAGGATAGGTTGCAGTTCTCCAATTTCCTGGACCCTATTAACAGGCTATAGTTTGCAATGTTCCAGAGCTGAACAAAACTTCAAAGTGAGGAGTTCATTGTGGCTGACTCTGCCACAGTTATCTCCTTGACATCTTTGCCACTCAGAGAGCAGAAGCCACTGTCATTTAGTTTAAAAGGGACAAAGCAGAGAGCATTCTGGGTTATATATCCCAAATGCATACACAGGAGCAGCAAGTATATGTGAAATCTGTAATTTCTTCTCAATTTTGCTATGAACCTAAAGCTGCTCTAAAAAAATAGTCTTTAAAAATATAAAAGATGAGGACTTCAGCTGAATGTGAGGAAGGAGAGTCAGAGAGGAAATGAACTAGTCCTTCTGATGAAGGAAAGAGATGCTGTATGCAGAAACTTCCTTGTCATGATTTACTGTAAAGGGTATTAGATATATGATGCCAAATGGTGGGGGGCAGAGGTAAAGACTCTGCTTTGTGCAATTAAATATAGCACACACACACACACACACACACACACACACACACACACACACACACACACACACGGAAAACTTCTAGTAGAGAAAAAAGAGATAATGAAAGGGGAGGGGTTTTTAAGAAATGGGGAAGGAGATTCAGTCCAGAACACAAAACCAAATTTCGTCTTCCACAGTATTTGTTGGGAAGAGAAAGCTACAAGCTTCTACCTCCCTTTCAATTTTCACTTCATTTCCAGTTGCCGGAAAGTTATTTAGAGATTCAGAGAGATGAGCTCTTCATGAACGACTTTTCTAATACCAGCTCATTTCAAATGCTGAGGTTAGGTGATATTTAAAAATAATTTTAGGTATAAAGTACTGTAATCACTTTTAAAAATTATTCAGAACATCCTGTTTCTACTTTTTTTTTTTTTTTTACCCTCTGTATTTTGGTTTCCAGAACTTTCCCTCAAGCCAGTGAAGCTTGGAGACATTGAAGTCATATCTAGGTTGTCTATATGTGGCTACTTGGGACCTCAGCTGCTCCTGAGAAATGAGACTCAAATCTCTTTGCCATTAATCAAAGATAGAATTATAACTGAGATCTAAACAAATTTCTCTATCTCTAAGCCCCAGGTGAAGAGCTGGGGACTGTTCATATCCACTGCCTCCAGGGAAGAAAAATAATGAGGAAGGTAATCTGAATGACTGAACATTACTGAACAAGCACTTTTTAGTATAATAATTGTCAGCCTTGGCAGAGTCAACTAGGAGGAAAACTGATGATAGTAGCTCAGCACAACTGTTCCAACCAAAATGACAGTAGAGCAGGCAGCAGGGGATCTGCTAAGTGGGATAAACAAATGGCCACTAAGAAGAAAGAGTCGAAGGAAAATATTCACTTAGGGTTTCAATTCAAAGCACCAACACGCATTTTTGCAGACCAGATAAACTTTTCTAAAACTGCTCACTTCTGCTGCAATTTCATTAACCGTATGTTTTCAGGACTATTATTCCTCACTGTCTTTCTCTCTGTACTAGAATACTCAATAGAGATATTCTCTTAAAAACACAATGCCTTGACAGCCCTTTGCTACATATGTGCATATACAAAGGACATTGTGGCTTGACTAACATCTGGTTTAAAGTAGTTCATTGGCATTTAATTAAAATGGACAACCCACCAGCCATTTTTCCCCAAGTCTGCTATCTGGAATGCTCAGAGAACTACCATGGTAGGAAAGCAATTCTCTGCTCTTCCAGTGATGTTTTCTTCTTTCATTTTCTTCTCTCATTTTCATTCACATAAGTGATGGCAAATACCGTGAGGTTTACTGAATGAGTTACTTTTAATGCCTAAGAAATCCATCATCTGTTGATTAATTCATTCAAGACAAGTTACATTCCAGTTGTGATGGATAGAGTTGAGTCGTCCTCAGATCAGTTTTCTGTTTGGAGCACATTGTAAAATAGTCAAAAACAGGTAATTTTCTAAATTAAATTGTATTGGGAGAAGTAATTTATATTATGGAAAAGTTTTAAGGCTTATCCCATAAAAACAAAGGAAAAGTTGAACCAAGGAAAACTTTACTGTAGATTATATTGCATGTATCCAACAGGTAATTGGAAAATATAGGTACATATTCAATTATACCTACTTTGAATAAACAAAGAACAATCACTAAGATTTATATTAATTTTTATGTGACCAAAATTGAAGAATTTGAAGGAAAAATTATACTCATAACTGTATATAAATTAACAGTTCACTTGATTTCTCTATGTCAATAGTAAAGACTTCCACTTTTGATTAAATCATTAAACAGATATAAGCCACATAATTTTTCCAAGTAAACTAAGCAGTTTTTAATGCCTTATATTTTCAGGTCTAATCTAATTTATAATTCTATTATTCCATTGAATATTACATATATTTAGTATGTTATATATCTAAATAAAATTCCAAAATTCTATGAATCCATTACAGTGCAATATAATATAGTATAATGTAATATAATATATATGTTTATATAAAATAAACTAAATAAAAACAACCCAAAACAGTGACTATTTCCTACTGACTTTCACAATCTATCCAGGTTTCTGACTTATTCCAAAAATTCAATATGTGATACAGATCTCTAGAGAGTAAATTTAAATCAAGGAGGAGATAAAATATACACCAGGTGAAAGCTTAGTGCCTCTCCATTACAGTCTATGGCAAAGACCACAAGCTGAAATTCTGTCAAGGGCCAGGTAGGTGGGAATGTAACTGGGTGTAAGAAATCCCAGGTAGAACTGGTTTGAGTTTTGGGAACCATAGCACATTGGAGGGTACCTGTCCTCCTGAGGACATTCAGATTAGAAAGAAGTTTAAAATGATTGTGATCAAAAAAACAAAAAAACAAAATAAACAAAAAACCCAAGTCTACAGACCAAATTCAGCCAGTGCATTTTGAACGTCTTAATTCATTTTCTGCAACATGTCACTTATTGTCATAATAGTGCTGTGTAACAAACCACAGCAAATCTCAGTGGACTGAATGGATAAAGAAGATGTGGTACGTGTATACAACTGAATATTACACAGCCATAAAAGGAATGAAATAATGCCATTTGCAGCAACATGGATGGACATGGAGATTATCACACTAAGTGAAGTAAGCCAGACAAAGACAAATATCATAAATCACTTATTTGTGGAATCTAAAAAAAATGATACAAATGAATTTATATACAAAACAGAAATAGACCCACAGACATAGAAAACCAACTTACGGTTATCAAAGGGGAAGGCGGGGAGGATAAATTAGAGTTTGGGATTAACAGACACACACTACTATATATAAAATAGATCACCAACAAGGACCTACTGTATAGCACAGTGAACTATACTCAATATTTTGGAGTAACCCCTAAGGGAAAAGAATCTGAAAAAAAAAATATATATATATATATATGTATAACTGAATCACTTTGCTGTACACCTGAAACTAACACAACGTTGTAAATCGACTATACTTCAATTTTTTTTAAAAAAAAAACCTCATTGGGTTAAAGCAACTGTCATTTCTTCTCATGCTCATGTTTGAATAGATTGGATTCAGCTGATCTCAGTGGGTTTGGCTGAGCTCATCTACAGCCTGCAGGTTCCTTTCAAATAAGTTCCATGTGTCTCATGGTGGCACCCAGGCAGGATGGGCAATGGCCACTCAGAATGAGAAGGCAAGTCAGTAAGGTTCCTCTATCCATCATGAAGCTGTGGCAGAGATGTGAAGTGAAACACAGTGAAATGACATATTGAAACTAATAATTTAACCAACCCTATCTGAGCATTTGCTGTGTGAGCCTGTGTAAGATATTTGTGGTAAAGTCTCAGGCTCTAGAGAGACATCGACCTGATTTGAATTCTAGCCAAGCCATTTGCTAGCTGTGTGACCCTGGGCAGGTTCATCAAATTCTCTCAACTGCAGCTTATTCTTTCTCTTTTTTAACTTGAGTTACAAATTTTATTTTACCCAACATATCGAAAACAGTATCATTTCAACATGGAACCCCTATAAAATGTTAATAAAATATTTTACTGTTTGGGGGGGTGCCAACAGTGTGCATTTCATACTTATAGGTGTTTAGTATTTAAGGACATTTTCTTCCCACCCAAGGCTTACTCTTCTTAAAATAGAAATAACAATAGGAATAATACCTATCTCATAGTTTCTGTGCAGTAAATCAGATAATCATTTTAAAGTGACTAGCACTGTTCCTGGAACACAGCAAAACATTCAACATGATATGTTAGATCACATCATTATAAATTGCTTTGGAAAAGGACTTGGAATAGGAAAATCAGTATTTTGTTTTTATTATATCAACTGATATTGCAATCTCGTTACTTAAAAGCAGATGTAAATTACTCCAAAGCATTTTTTAAGCCCAATTTACTTTTTCTGGCCTCCACACCCTGGAAACACCAAACTGGCAGATAATTAGATCAGTTGAAATAAAGACTGGTGGAAAAATCATTATAATTCATGGTTTGCATCTGCTAAGCCTGGCATTTAGGCCATATTCTTGTTTACTCCAATCAAGCAGTATCATGGAAAATAAATGAAGAAGGGAAAGAAGGAGAGAAAGAAGGAAGGGAGGGAGGGAGGGAGGGAGACCAACTCTAAATAATTCCAATTGATCACGCAGGACCCTTAGGCAATGCTACGGGAGCAGAGGCCAGGAAGGAATTGTAGTTTGGCTGAAAGAGAGATGGTTTCTTAAAATTCCTGTAATTCATGTTTTGATAATTCAACATTATTGGCACTGTATCATCCACCTTCTTGTTGGACAAAACAAACTGTATTAGTCAGCACACTTTTCATTTCAAAAGAGTGGGGACTCAATGAAGCTTAAATGAAGAATAAGAAATGGGGAAGGGAATTTGATACGAGCTGCTTCCAAAAAGCTGCCTTGGATTATCAACAGCTGCCTGGGACCCAAGCCTCCAGGATTCGAGCTAAGGCAGCAACACTCCTGAACTGCTGACTCAGCAAAACGGGCTGGGCTCTCCCCACTCCTCACACAACGATGGCCTCTTCACAGAATTGGATAACGGATGTGCCATAAAGTGAGGCTGTGATTCCAACCCTGATTGGTCACAGGGCATGGGAGGCGGGCAGTTTATGGTGGGGGCAGGCAAATGAGTGTGGCCAAACAATATTTCAGGACCGTGAGCTCATTAGAGAGTTCTCAGAGTTAAATAATTCAGTGATGCCACATTAAAAAAAATAGGGACCTTACCATATGTTCTCTTTACATTTTTAAATACTTTTTGTTTTGATTGGAGTAATATGGCTTTACAATGCTGTGTTAGTTTCTGTTGTACAGTGAAGTGAATCAGCTCTATGTATAACTATACCCCCTCCCTCTTGGACCTCCCTCCCACTCCCCTATCCCACCCATCTAGGTTGTCACAGAGCACCGACCTGATCTCCCTGTGCTATACAGCGGTTTCCCACTAGCTATCTGTTTTACACAAGGTAGTGTATTGATGTCAAACCTAATCTCCCAATTCATCCCAACTTCCCCTTCCCCCGCTGTGTCCACATGTCTGTTCTCTACATCTGGGTCTCTATGCCTGCCCTGCAGATAGGTTCATCTGTACCATTTTTCTAGATTCCACATATATGCGTTAATATATGATATTTGTTTTTCTCTTTCTGGCTTACTTAACTCTGTATGACAGACTCTAGGTCCATCCACATCTCTGCAAATGACCCAATTTCGTTCCTTTTTATGGCTGAGTAATATTCCATTGTATATATGTACCACATATTCTTTATCCATTCATCTATCATTGGACATGAGAAAAGGGAACCCTTTTGCACTGTTGGCGGGAATGATAATTGATACAGCCACTATGGAGAACAGTATGGCAGATACTAAAAATAGTACTACCATATGACCCAGCAATCCAACTACTGGGCATATACCCTGAGAAAACCATAATTCAAAAAGAGTCATGTACCACAATGTTCATTGCAGGTCTATTTACAATAGTCAGGACATTGAAACAACTTAAATAGTTTAAATTATTTTTAAATACTTTTATTGCAAATCTACACTATTTCAAATGTATGATGTGTTACATGAGCTTCTGAAAGCCAACTTGACATTTTAACCTTCGTTTATAATTTCCTTCGTATAGTTGGTTAAGGTCCTGTGGTTTGCCCTATGACTGTTGCCGGGTAACGGATGGACCACTGCCTACCTCCAGAGCAAGAAGTCTGGTATCTTCCCTTAAAGCCAGCTTTTTCCTCTGAACATCTTTTTCAGGGATGCTTATTAGCCAGGAGTGTAGTTGAGCTCACAGGAGTTTTAGTTCAATCGCTCCTAAACTTCCAACTAGCTCTGATTTGAGAAGAAGGAAAAGAACATCCACATGACACATCACATCGGGAAGAGCCAAGCAGCCAGGATATTACTTGCTGACCTGGCTCAGGAACTAAACTATCAGGAGTCACGTCTCCCAGTGGCACTCTGGAGATCCTGGAGGTGACCGCCCTTCTGGTCAGCACTGAGAGTTAATAAAACAACAAACTTCTCACTTGCGCAACAGGAGTGTGTGTGTGTGTGTGTGTGTGTGTGTGTGTGTGTGTGTGTGTGTGTGTGTGTGTGTGTGTGTGTGTGGGTAAGAGAGGGAGGAAAAGGGGGAGGAAGGGAGGGAGAGGGAGACACAACAACAGACACAACAGACATAACAGACAAAGTGTCTGTGTGTGAGTGTGTGGGTGGCGCTGTGAGCTAGGACTAGGGGATTAGGGTTATTAGCTTTCTTAACACCAACACCAACCTGGGGCTGGTGCTGGGAAGATTTTCCTCCATGAAACAATGCACCGAAGTAAGATAAGTGAGATAAGAGGTGGGTAATGGTATCCCTTTCTTGTGCAAAGCTAGAGAAATGTCTTTTGCGATAGGGTTGTGGGGAGAAGAGGGTGGGCAGGAACCGTTTGCCAGAGCTTTCTCAGGTACATTCGTTTTAGGAAAGATTATGCACAGCAAATCTGGAACTGTATTCCCTAAATCCATTCATCAGTTTCTGGGAATGTCTTTTTCTCTTCCAGCAGATATGGGGACTCAGTTTGAAGACCATATATAAATTCTCAAGATCAGAGATTATGTCAATTTTTTTCACTGCTGTATCCCTGGCCCTAAACACCCATCCTAGGTGCTCAACAAATATTTATTGAAAAAAATGAATAATAATGATTAAGTTCAAAGTGAATTTCAATCCACTATCAATATACACTCTATTTTCCATAAGTAAGTGAATAGAGTAATATTAATGAAGGGAAAAGGATAGGCAAGCCTTTTACTAAAGGGGAAATTAAACCATTACTTGGTCAATAAGTTTTAGTTATGTAAATTGTACTTCCTCTTTGGACAGAGAAAATGCACACTGATACACTGAATGCTCTAGAAAATTCTGGGAAATTTTTTAAACTTTGTTTATATTTCTAAAACTTATTTGAACAGTGAATCCATTTTAATTCTCATTTAAAACATTTTAACATCCATGGAAACTACTGACCCTACAGCATGAAGAAATAAAGTTTGGAATATTTAATACATGACATAACATAGATTATTATTTGGTTAGCACTGCTCAATCAGAAAATAAGAGAAAATCTAATAAGAAAGGCCATCCACTTGAGAAATTTTACAAAAATAGTGACAATTAAAGAAGAGAGTTTTGAGGTTCATTTCCAATTGCTTCATTATTCAATTACCAGACATAGAATATTTTGACTCCTAAAGTATAAAAACGTTATCAAAAGAAATTTAAAATTGATAACAAACTTCATTTCACACCAAATTAAAATTAAATATTGATACTTTTATTAAACAAATTTTATATAAACGTATATGAACTAATAATCATGGGTATTTAAAGGCTTTATTGATTTCTCGCTCTCTGAGTGCAGTATGAATGTGACTAAAGCTTGGGTAACAGGGGAAAAGTTAATTTAATAACTTGGTAGTTGTAAAGAATGTTCTCTCAAACTAAGTTGTTTTCTGAATTTCTTCGAGGGGAAAAGCAATGTCTGAAAACATTTCAGCAGTGAGCATAAATTATAGAGAAAAGTACTCATTTATATATTAACTGACTAGTGCCCTGAGGTCAGAGCCTTTGGGTTACCCTTTACCCCTTTATTTCTCTCCTGTACAAATGTACCTGAGTCTGACCATTTCCCTCCCCTGTGCTGTTCCCTATTCTAAGACACTGTCATCTCTGGATTCTGGGTCATCTCCCAGCTGGGAGTCCTGCTTGAACTTCTATCTCACTAGAGTTTATTCTCCAAAAAGCATCTGGCTTTTAGAATGTATGTTAGACCATATCATTCTCTCGTTCTCAAGCCTCCCTTGGCTTATATAACACTTAAAGTAAAACTCAAAGTCTTTAATGCCTATAGCCTCCAAGACTCTTGGGATCTGGTCCCTGGACACATTTCCAACCTCATTTCTTGTCACTCCCTTCCAACATTTCAGCCACACTAGCCTCCATAGTGTCCCCTGAGCATATCAAGTGTTAGCCTGTCAGGGGTGGTCTTTGCTAACCAAAAATGTGCCCTCTCTTACTCTCCCCCCCACCCCCTACCAAGGTCCCCGCCTACAGACACTCCACCAGCTATTACTGTACCCTGACTCATAGCTAACAATCTAGATTACTTGTAATCATCTGGTCACTTGCTGTTGCTCATCTCTGCCATGAAAATGCAAGATGTATGAAGGTATATCGTGATTCCTGTGTTGTTTGTTGCCGTAACCCCAGCACCTAGAACAGTACTGGTGAATAGCATGCCCTCAATAAATAATCACTGGATAAACTCATGAATAAAATAATTTTAAACATGAAAATATTTATTGCTACATTAAGACAATCTTTTAATACTTAAAATATTCAAAATTTCCATAAAGAATGAACATTCATTCCACTTCGTAACATTGTACATGAGAAAATCTATATTCATAACTAAGAAAATATTGCCATATAAAAGGCCTGCTTCTTGTAGCAATCAAGATATTTGGTTCAACCTCCTACACTGTTGATGGGAATGTAAATTGCTGCAGCCACTATGGAAAACAGTATGGAGGTTCCTTAAAAAACTAAAAATAGAGTTGCCACATGATCCACTCCTGGGCATATCTCTGGAGAAAACTGTAATTTGAAAAGGTACATGCACCCCAATGTTCATAGAAGTACTATTTACAATAGCCAAGACATGGAAGGAATCTAAGTGTTTATGAATGGATAAAGAAGATGTGGTATATATATACAATGAAATATTGCTCATCCATATAGAACAATGAAATAATGCCATTTAGAACAACATGGATGGACCTAGAGATTATCATACTAAGTGAAGTAACTCAGACAGAGAAAGGCAAATGCTATATGATATCACTTATATGTGGAATCTAAAATATGACACTAGTGAACTTATTTACAAAATACAAACAGACTCACACACACAGAAAACAGTTTATGGTTACCAAAGGGGAAAGGGGGTGAAGGAGAAATAAGTTAGGAGTTAGGGATTAACTTATACGTACTACTATATATAAAATAGATAAACAACAAAGTCCTACTGTATAGCACAAGGAATGATATTCAGTATATTGTAATAAACCATGATAGAAAAGGATATGAAAACGACTATATATATATATATAACTGGATCACTTTGCTGTACACCAGAAACTAATGCAATATTGTAAGTCAACTATACTCCAATTAAAAATAAAGAAGAAAGTTGGTTCAATTATAATGTGCCCAATTTGTGATGAAAATTTTGTAAACAAAGCGTACACTCTAACATACTTAACGTTGTGATGGTTTTAAAATATGTCTACAAATTTTTAAATTACTCAACTGCCTCCCATCCCCAAAGTGTGGCCCATCTCCACTGCCCCTAATGGACTGTGTGGGACTTGTGAGACTAGGTCCTCGAAGACATTGCAGCTTCCTCCTGCTCTATCGCCAACTACCATGTGGTGAGAACATACAAGCAGCCCTTCGGGGACGTCCATGCAGCAAGTAACTGAGGCCTCCAACCAACAGCTGAAGTGCATCTTCCAGCCCTGGTCAAGGCTTTCAGTGACTGTAACCACACTGCTTATAACTCCCTTCCAACATTTTAACCATCCTAGTCTCCATATTGTTCCTTGGACATCTCAGCTCCAACCGAACGAGGAACCCTGAGCCAGACTCACCCAACTAAGCCACTTCCATGACCCACAGAAATTACATGAGATGATAACAGTTTACTATTTATCCATTAATTTGGGGGTGACTTGTTATACAACAATGTATAACTAATACAGACATATAATACACCTTTTTCACTAAAACAGGGAATGCCTAAAGCAGCCATTGATATGAAATTTTGCCTGATTTCTTTAACTTTTCTGAACCTCAGTTTCTTCCTCTGAATAATGGAAATGATGTTATCTCTCACGTCGATTTACTGTGAAGATTAAACAATTTATCATATGTACACAATGACTAGAACACTGCCAAATTAATTTTTTTTTTTTTTTTTTGCGGTACGCGGGCCTCTCACTGTTGTGGCCTCTCCCGCTGTGGAGCACAGGCTCCGGACGCGCAGGCTCAGTGGCCATGGCTCACGGGCCCAGCCGCTCCGCGGCATGTGGGATCTTCCTGGACCGGGGCACGAACCCGTGTCCCCTGCATCGGCAGGTGGACTCTCAACCACTGCGCCACCAGGGCAGCCCCTAATTTTGATTTACTTACTTTTTCCTCAATAAGGAGCCTGCAAACATATTATGTCACTTTGTTTACACTTGTCTCAAAAGATTGATAAAAATGCAGGGAGGCCTCACAGTTACAGAGAGCTTGATTCCCAAATGCATCATGATACAAAACTGAGTGCATCAACTGTATTTGAAATAGGTTTTCTCATAAAAATTTCTAGGAAAAAAGAGCATAATACCTGGAAATCCCACTGAAGCCTATGAAAACTTATAAAGTCCCTCAAAGTAGTTAAATTGAAAATAACAATAGAACGAACGCCTATTTGTAGAGGATTCTGTCCTCAGACGCCCCTCCGAGGCTGAAGGAATTGTGTCCATCTGCTGGGCATGCCCCTGCTGACAGCCCTGATCTCAGCCTTCTCCAGGAATTATGCTCAGTTGAAGAGAGCTGCCCTCCCCGCCATCACAGCCCCTTTCTTGGGGCAGCCAGCATCCAGTGACGGGTTCACGTGGGACTTAAATGTCCAGCTCCCTGCCCCCAGCTGTGCAATTAGGAACAAGCCTCCCAGCTCCAACTCTCCCTCGGGGTGGCCGAGGCCTTTGTTGTGACGGCAGCACAGCCCCATTATTCCCTCTGACAGTTATTACTCCTGAGAGCACGCCCCGAGAAACTCTCTGTAAGCAAATCTCCGTCCCAGAATTTGCTTTCTGGAGAACCCAAGTTGCACCTCCTCGTGGGTCTCGCTTTGCACTTCACCTTCAGGGATCTGCTGGCGTTACACTCTAGTTGTGGGTCTAGAGGAACAGAGGGAGGTGGTGAGGACACCCAGCACTGAGTCTTAAGGGAGGTCATTTCAGGTTCCTCAGGCAATGCAGGCTAGTCCCCCCAGAGGGCAGTGGGAAGAGATTGTTCTCTAACCTACGTGCTATTGTTTTAGGAAGAGGAAATGGAATTAGAGGGGCAGAGATTTTGTGATAATCTGCATGGTAACTCAAGGACAATTTTAAGAGCTATTAAAAAGTACAGAATCTGTTGATTATTATATGAATTTCTTTAATAATGTATCCTTAATGCTAGTGTATCAATAGGGTAATTCACCTAGGCAAGCACCCATCATGTTTTGACAGTATAATGTCGGAATTAAGATCATGGCCTCTAGAATCTTAGAAATGTGAGTTCAAATCCAAGTTAAGCTTCTCGCTGTCTGTAAATTCTTAAATAAATTAGTTAACCTTTCCCAGCTTTGATTTTCAGATCCATATAACAGGGAATATAAGACCGACCTCTCAAAATTATTGTGATCACAATGAGATAATACCTGTAAACCATTTAGCTGTTTGCTCCACGTCTTAAAACCTCAATACGTGATGACTGTTTCTGTTTTTGTTACAAACACAGAAAGCAAAGGTACTAAAAGAGACTTTCCTGATGTTTGCAATGGGTCATCTTAAAAGACAGGGCACCGCCAGCGTCTGGGGCAGGAGGACAGAGGAGCCCTTCCCGTTGCCGGTGCCGGCCTTATATCTTGGAATTACTTCGCTCGAGAGCGAGTAGGCAAGAGCGCCATAAGCAATACTACCATCGTCCCCAGCACTGGGGGCCCGGGCCTCAGCGGCGGGCCAGGGGGCGGGGGAGGGAGCGGCACCGAAGTAATTCAGGTGACTAATGTCTCCCCGAGCGCTAGCTCTGAGCAGATGCGGACCCTCTTCGGTTCCCTAGGGAAGATCGACGAACGGCACCTCTTCCCGCCTGATGATTCGCCTTTGCCATTCTCATCCCGAGCCTGCTTTGTTAAGTTCCATGATCCAGACTCAGCAGTTGCGGCACAGCATCTGACAAACACTGTATTCGTTGACAGAGCTTTGACAGTCGTACCGTATGCAGAAGGAGTTATTCCTAATGAGACGAAGGCTTTGTCTCTGTTGGCACCAGATAATGCAGTGGCAGGCCTTCCGCCTGGTGATGGACTCCTGCCTACTCCCAACCCACTTACCCAGATTGGCGCTGTTCCATTGGCTGCTTTGGGAGCTCCTCTCTTGGTCCTGCCCTTGCTGCACTTGGACTTCCTGGTGCAAACTTGGACTCTCAGTCTCTTGCTGCCGATCAGTGGCTGAAACGTATGAGTACTGTTGATCCCAAGTTGAATCATGTAGCTGCTCATCTTGTTTCACCAAGTCTGAAATCAGATACCTCTAGTAAAGAAATAGAGGAAGCCATGACGAGCGTACCAGAGACACACTTCCTCATTTCTGCTGCTATATGACCAGGTAAGAAGGAAGAAAAACGAAGGCACTCAAGGTCAAGATCATGTTCTAGGAGGAGGAGGATTCCCTCATCTTCTAGGCACAGGTGGTCAAGAAGCAGATCAAGGGCTTCCCTGGTGGCGCAGTGGTTGAGAGTCCGCCTGCCAATGCAGGGGACACAGGTTCGTGCCCCGGTCCAGGAGGATCCCACGTGCCACGGAGCAGCTGGGCCCGTGAGCCATGGCTGCTGAGCCTGCATGTCCGGAGCCTGTGCTCCGCAGTGGGAGAGGCCACGACAGTGAGAGGCCCGTGTACCACACACACACAAAAAAGCAGAAGGCGATCACATTCTAAGTCAAGGAGTAGACAACGATCCAAAAGTCCAAGACAGAGAAGATCTCATTCCGGAGAGAGGGGTAGAAGGTCAAGGAGCACATCAAAAAACAGAGACAAAAAGAAAGAAGACAAAGAAAAGAAATGTTCTAAAATAGCACCAAAAAGTTACAGCACAGCCAGACGTTCCAGAAGTGCAAGCAGAGAGAGATGACGATGAAGAAGCAGTAATGGCACAAGATCTCCTAAAAAGCCTAGGTCTCCCAAAAGAAAATTGTCTCGCTCAACATCCCCTAGGAGACATAAAAAGGAGAAGAAGAAAGATAAAGACAAAGAAAGAAGCAGAGATGAAAGAGAACGATCCACAAGCAAGAAGAAGAAAGGTAAAGATAAGGAAAGGGAACGGGAAAGAAAATCAGAGAGTGATAAAGATGTAAAACAGGTTACACGGGGACTACAATGAAGAGGAACAAGGGTATGACAGCGAGAAAGAGAAAAAGAGGAGAAGAAACAAAAAGAACCAGGTTCTCCAAAGACAAAAGAATGTTCTGTGGAAAAGGGAACTGGTGATTCACTAAGAGAATCCAAAGTGAATGTAGATGATCTCAAGAAGAAGACATGGATATGAGTGACTGAATATTGCCTCTGTGGGACTCCAACTGTATACACGCATCAGTGTCATTCCGCTGTGTGATTTCTTAATGCTGTATTTGTTCATCTCAAATCTAGATGTATACAGCTCTGAGTCATAAATGGTTATAAAGCTCTTGATGTTGATATTAGTTATTTACATCCAAAAGCTTTTAGAAAAAGGATACATGAGTAACCAATTCTTGACAGGTAGAAATCTGATCGAGTCAACAAGCAGTTTTACTATTCTGGGTCTGCTTCATAACAAGAATGAAAAGCTGCACGCATCTATAGTAGGCATGGATCGTTTATGTTGTGTGATCTCCTTTATTAAGTTTACTTACAGTATTTCTAGCATTTGATTCATTGCCGTAATAGAGCCATGTAGAGAATGCGCTGATTGCATGTTCATTGTGGCAGGAATATCCTAAATGCCATTCAAATCCTCCAACATGATGGATCTACTTATGGTCTTGTTTGTTGACATAACAAATCAACATTCTTATAGTTACAACTGGAAATGAGCATTTGAAACAGATAAGCCTTGTGGCTAAAATTTTGTGGCTTTTGTTTAACTTTGAAAGGTTATATATGCACTAACCTTTTTTGATGGCTATAATTAGACTTCAATTACAGAAACAAGATTTCAAACGAAACTGTCTTTGGCAGTAAGTAAATAGCATATTTTGAAGTAGAGTCGTATACTTTTTCATAAAACGTTTGGGAATTCTTTTTCCTAAAATAATTTATTGAACATCTACATCAGTGAAAGTTATCTGCCTATCCTGAAGTCCATCTGTAAAAGAAAGTTATCTCTTGTCCTGATTTTCAATTTTCCACTTTTATTAATTTGTTTTAATCTTGTTGGAAAAGGGGGATAGTGCATTTTAAATTGACCTTCATATGCTTTTAAAAATAAGACAAATCTACTCGATAATGTACTTTTTAGTTGATCTCAATAATTGTATAAAACCAATAAATTTTGTGTTACTGTTACTGCAGTAGTAATCTGAGGCACACAGTGATTCCATGTGAAATGCAAAGTAGTTAGGCAACTGTTTTCTTACAGGAGTTTCCAATCTTCACTTTTGTGCAGTAAAAACAAAAGTACTATAGTCTGTGCCATGTTGGTGTACAGTTTCTGAAATTGTTTTACAAGACTTTGATAAGAAAACCCTTAAACTTAAAAAAAAAAAAAAACAAGAAAAGAAAAAGGAAAGACAGGGCAAAGAAGAAATGTAACATAATGCTGAAGGGCTTTGCCCCTTATCTCAGAAATCTGGATAAAGCCCGCAAACATGCGAACAATAGCTAGAAGCACCCTCCATACACCTCCACTTCCCTTTTGGGGAAACCGAACAAGTTTCCCCAAAAGGTGACCAGACTGGCCTTTCTGCCCTTATGCTAACTTTATTCAATAAGTACAAATATAATACAAACATAAATAATATATAGTAAGAGTAGATGTAAATAGAAATATAAATGTTAACTATATACAGAAGAGGAGTTTAGTGTTCTGGAATTAATAAGTAAGGAAATTATTTGGCTTTTCTCTTGCCCTCCTCATAAGACTTTGAGAGATCTGCCAAGAGAAGCACTAACAGAGGAGGAGGACCTCTAAGAGGGTGAAATAAATACCCCAGACCCCAGCTAGATAGATGCCTGCAAAGCTGCAGAAACAGTCAAACCGACACCCAACTCAGATGTCTAGAGTGCTTGCGAGAGCTTGTCTCTGCTTGATTGTGAAGACTGGTGCCTGCTTCTCCAGAAAGTTCTGAAGGTGGGAAGCCTCTGGAACATTCCCCAATGGCAGAGTAAAGAGTAGGGCAACAGGAGTTTATGGTCTGCACTCCCATGTTGGTGTGGCAGGGATACCTGAGTTGGCCCTGCAGGTGGGAGTATGACAGCATCCAGGTGTAAGCCAGCTTGATGGGACCTTAATCAAGGAGGGCCTTGCTTGCTTGGGCAAAGCAAACAGATCAATCTGTTGAGGAACGGAGTGGGTGTGAGAATAAGCAAGTGGTAAGTTGGAGCATGTATTGCTCCAATTAGGCAAATACACAGACCAGAAATCTGGCAAAGGAGGTCGTTTCCAAAGAACATAAAATACACTGCAGTAGAAAACCAGCACAAAATACCTATCATGACCAGTAGCCACAAATTGTACGAGGAATAAAAGACATTTTGTCCTTTTTCTTTTAATCTCTACACTCGCTACATTGAGTCTGGAAAAGTCAGAAGGGAGAGAGAGAAAAAATAAAACACAGATCACAGCCTTATCTAAGTGGACTGGGGGAATCCGAGTAATATTTGAGGCTCGATCTTGAAATCGGATCACCTGAGGATTGTTTATCCCTGAAAGTGAGGATTATCAAAAAATAAGATTGTTCTTATGATTGAAAATGACGAGAGCTACTGTATCTTGCTGAGATGCCTTCAGTGCCAGGGAAAGGAGAGCCAACAGAAAAAAGTTGAAAGGAATGATGGGAGAAAAAAAATGCAGTCTGTTTCTGTGGTGTATTATGTTCAGCCCATTCAGTAAGTTGGGATAGAGTTAAAAGATATTTCCAGATAGGAGAAAAAAAAAGACCCTTTATGAGACAATTGTAGTTTTGAAAAATCAAATATGAAAGAAAGGACAAAAATGTGTTCCTAAGGGGGAAAATAAAGGTGAAAAGATGCTGGGTGCGATGAAGGTGAAAAGATGCTGGGTGAGATGATTCCCTACCTATGCACCAGGGGGCACTGTAAAAGCAGGGCAGCTTTGTTGTTAGCAGTAACTAGACCAGAAGAAGCAATGCAGTGCGGGAGGAACACCTATGAAGGTAAGTGGTGCGCACTTAGCTATTTACGTTTAGCTCACGTTTCCTAGTTGGTGGCTCAGGACCTGAGATTGAGCATAAATGTCATATGAACAAGAAACTGAAAATACATCTCTTCGGAAACATAATCCAAGTTGCTAGATAAATTTCACCTCTGCTGGTTTCTTCACACTATCAATGATGTCTATAATCAGACGTGCCCCATTCCTGTTTAGTTTCCCTACTTTCTAACATCCATAAATTCAGCAGTGGATGATGAAAGTCTAGATCACACCCAGGCATCTAATGCGACTGTAAAGAAGCATTCGTTCCCTCGGTGGAATTACTGTTTTAATGTTCCTGCTTTCCAATTTACATCATTTAGAAGCTGTTAAAGTAATGGCAGAGGCATCAGAAAAACAAAAGGGACTATGGAAAAGAAGATTACTTGTGTCTGTGTTCTATTCATCACATTGCCTGTTGAGTTTATATCACCGGCTTCAGATTTATCCCGTTTCTTGTCTTTTATGACTGGAGACATTAAGGGCAACCTGTCAGCTCTGTAAAATAACATTTGTAATCCTCTAAATCTTCTCCATGTAATCTTTAATAACTGTCTTACGTTCAAGTTGACAGCAAAGCAAGTAATAAAATGCTTAATACCATTTTATAGGTCACATAACACAACAGTTTATTTTAGTTCAACAAGGCGATAACAGGTAACAGATAATGAAGTCACTACAGATTTGTACAACATAGTTTGTGAGTTGGCAACAGCTTCAGAAAAGCCTTAGAAAATCTTCTTTTGAGCTATAACAAAACAGAAGTGCATTTCCCATTTTTCTCTCTTTCTAATGTCTCAGGAGAGTCAATCTCAGAGTTGCTGCACTTCAATTTTCAAAACCTGATGCCTATTATTATGTAAACAAATCAACTTTTTCATGGGAAAGGATGTCTTTCTCCCAGAACTTCAAATGACAAACGTGAAAGAAGCAAAGAAGTGATTATTTTACAACCATTTAAGAATACAAAATTATCTCAGCCCTCTCTAATACAGTAACAATCACTGGCTGCCTGTGACTACTGAAATAAAAATAGCAATTAATTGAAATGCCATAAAGTGTAAAATCCATTAACTTTAACAAGATTGTATTCTTCCATTATGGCTTATCTCCATTTTATCTATTTTAATAGTTTAAACCTAGCTATTTTAGAGGCTCTTTCAGATCACTGTATAATTTCTAGATATCTTGGTGCTAACTCCACTCATTTCTTGCCCCTAGTGACACTGCGTCTTCACAGGAACCAGACAACTCTTTGGCAGTTTAGTTCCAGCTCCATGCTTTTAGCAATACTACAAATCCTGTCCCCTCTTGGGCATCTGACCGTCCAGTGGTTAGGACTTTGCACTTTCACTGCCAAGGGCGTGGGTTCGATCCCTGGTCAGGGAACTAAAATCCCACAAGCCACATAGCATGGACCCCCCCAAAAAAACCCAAAAAACAAAACTCAAAATGCCATCCTTGGCATATCTGTGTGTAGTGATCTGAGAGCTAAATATTTCTCTATTTCCTCCCTCCCTCCCCGTCCATTACTCACTCTTGAACTTTAACTTTCATTATATTCTTTGGAAGATCTACTCCAGCAGTTGGATGTGCCTGGTTTCCTACCAGTTCAACACCATTCACTAACACCCTCTCTGGTTGGTGATTTTTCTTTGATCCTTTTTGCATCTTCTTTTCCTCATTCCCTCCCATATATTTTTGAGGTCTAATTCCTATAATAAAATTTTCATTCTACATACTCCTAGTTGAACCCTAATTGAACTCTTATACCAAAGATAATTGAATTTCTACAGCTGGTATGTGAGGAAGGACGCTACAGAAGTGCTGGCAAATGCACAACTGTGAAGAAATGCTTCCAGCTACAAGTAACAGAGAGTCTATTAATAGTATCTTATATCAAAATGTCACGTAAAGCTAACTTAACAATAAATATAAAAGAAGGTATCTCAGAATTGGTACAGACACTTCAAGATATCATTACATACCAAGGCTCTAATTTACTCTCCATCACCCTCAGCTTTAATCTTTTGTTTTTATGTTTGGTGTTTCATTGTCACAAGAGGGCTGCCATGTCTCCAGAAATCACATCTGTGTTCAATTAATAAGAAGGTATAAAGTGCAAGATTAGCAGCAGGTGTCCCTTGTGTTAGAAAATCCAATGTTTTAACAAATTCCCCCCCCCAGCTGATCTCTCCTTATATCTCATTGGTCAGTATTGAGTCAAAGGAAAAGTGAGATCATGGTGACTCAGGCTAATATGGATAATCTCTTGAATATGGCTGAAGGGTCTACGTACCCTCACAACATAGGATCTCTAGCCACTGGCTAACAAATCAAGGTTCTTAGAGCAGGAAAGGAATATACGAGGGGAAAGCAGGATGTTTATTGGGTAGGCAAGAGCCAGTGTCAGCCTTGGGATGGGGGGAGGAGGAACAGAATATATTCAGGATATGGCAAGACCCCAGTGGGGCTGGATTATGTAGTAAATAGGTGATATAAAGGTAAGAGAAGCAACAAAAATGGCGTGCTAAACATGATGGACTTGACTCTAGAAAACTGAAGTTCATAGAAGAGTTTGAAACAGAAGAATGACACAAACATATCAGTGTTTTAGAATGGTATCTACTACAACTTTTTGGTCTCTAAGGGGAAATAAAATGTCTCCACAAAGTACTCCCTCTTCCCATAATCTTCCCCTAAGGAGGAATGAAGATGAAACCCCAGGATTCCAGACCACTTTTCTAGGTGCAAAGGTAGTAGATACGCCACAGCATTGATAAACGGGGACTCCTCTACATGGCCCTCTTTCCCTTCTGTGTCCACTGAAACAGCCCAGACCAAACCAGCAGCCTAAGGAACCTCAACTAAAGGCAGGCGCCTTCCTTTGCTCCCCATGTCCCCTGTTGCTTTTGTGCTGCTGTCTGGTACAGGATGGATTTCAGAGTGCTAAGCTCTTGGCTACACTTAGAGAAAAGAACAACCTAGGGCAAATGAGACTTTGCTGCTCTGCTATTCTAATTGCTTTATTTTTTGTGTCACAAATTGGCTGAGTTCTGTACTGTGCCCTCACATTGATAACAGTGCTTTCCTAGAATTGAAAACACATTAATTTCCTTCTTGGTTTGATAATTTTCCACAAATGTATCACTTAGAACTTTAAACATAAGCAAACTTATATTTTATGAACATTATCTATTCACTTTTTTTTTTTAAAAAAACTGGTGATTTTATCTATTTAAAGCACTATCTATGCCCTGGATAAAGAAAGGGGTTCGCTTATTTTTAAATAGTACCACCTAAAATTATTTTTCTAAAGAGACAAGACAAGCAATACATCCTACAGAGAAGCTGATGTCTGTGAAGTAACTGCTTTCTAGATACATTGTTCCTAAATTTTAAAACTTTATATTTAGCATGTCACTGGATGGCACACACATTGCTAATTTTTTCCCGTTATAACTTGTAAGAGGGTGTTAGTTGGGTGCTTTGTTCAATATTTTAAATTTACACTTAGAAAAATGAAACAAGTTTCTATGAGGGTTCCTCCCGGCCTTGGACACATTATGATGAGGGGACATAGAAAGGTGAGGCTATTTTCAAAGGACCAAACAGCTGTTTTAGTCACAGAAAGTCCTACAGTCACTTAAGGATAAAGGGCATAAGAAAGCACTAAATAAAGATGATAAAAAAGTAAACAAAATTTTCAAATGAAAAATCAGAATATTTATAATGTTAAACTTTGTTAAGTGTCCAAGAAATCCAGATAAATGATGTCACCAAAGCAAACCATTGCAGCATCCCCAGGTTTATAGGTAAACCAAGCAATTACAGAAGCATAAACATTAACAAATGAGGTCACTTCCAGTTATGTTATTTGTCAACATTTGACAAAATTCAACATCCATTCATGATAAAAATCCTCATCAAAGTTGGTATAGAGGGAACGTATCTCAACAAAATGAAGATCATTTGTGACAAATCCACAGCTAACAACATACTCAATGGTGAAATGCTGAAGGCCTTTCCACTGAAGTTGGGAACAAGACAAGGGTGCCCACTCTTGATACTTCTATTTAACATAGTATTGGATGTCCTAGCCACAGCAATCAGACAAGAAAAAGAGATAAAACGCATCCAAATTGGAAGGGAAGAAGTAAAACTGTCACTATTTGCAGATGACATGACACTATGTATAGAAAACCCTAAAGACTCCACCAAAAAACTATTAGAACTAATAAATGAGTTAAGCAAAACTGCACAATACAAGATTAATATACAGAACTGTGTTGCTTTTCTATACACTAATAATGAACTATCAGAAAGAGAGCAAAAAAAAAAATTCGATTAAAATTGCATTAAAGAAAATAAATACCTAGGAATAAACTTAACCAAGGAGGTGAATGACCTATACTTTGAAAACTACAAAACACTGATGAAGGAAATTGAAGATGATAACAAGAATGGAAAGATATCCTGGGTTGACAGACTGGAAGAATTAATATTGCTAAGATGGCTATCCCACCCTAAGCAATCGATATATTTAATGCAAACCCTATCAAAATACCCATGATACTCTTCACAGAACTATAACAAATAATTCTAAGATTTATGTGGACCCATAAAAGACCATCATTTGCCAAAGCAAACTTGAGAAAAAAGAACAAAGCCAGAGGAACCGTGCTTCCTGACTTCAAACTATACTACAATGCTATAGTAATCAAAACAGCATGGTACTGGCACAAAAACAGACATGTAGATCAATGGAAGAGAATAGAGAGCCCAGAAATAAACCCACGAACCTATGTTCAATTAATCTACAACAACAAAAAAGGATGCAAAAACAGGGAGGCAAGAATATACAATGGAGAAAAAACAGTCCCTTCAATAAGTGGTGCTGGGAAAACTGAGAAGCTACATGTAAAAGAATGAGATTAGAACATTTCCTCACACCTTATACAAAAATAAAGTCAAAATGGATTAAAGACATGAATGTAAGACCAGAAAACATAAAAGTTCTACATGAAAACATATAACACGCTTTGACATAAATCATAGCAATATTTTTTTGATCTGACTCCAAGGCAAAGGAAACAAAAGTAAAAATAAACAAATAGGACTTAATTTAACTTAAAGGCTTTTGCACAGCAAAGGAAACCATTGACAATGAAAAGACAGCCTACTGAATGGTCGAAAATATTTGCAAATGATGTGACCAACAAGGGGTTAATATGGAAAATATGCAAGCAGCTCATACAATTCAATATAAAAAAATAAAAAATGGGTAAAAAACATGAATAGACATTTTTCCAAAGAAGACATACAGATGGCCAACAGACATGAAAATATGCTCAACATTACAAATCATCAGAGAAGTGCAAATCAAAACCAGAATGAGTTATAACCTCACAGCTGTGAGAATGGCTACCATCAGAAGTCTACAAATAACAAATGTTGGCAAGGATGTGAGAAAAGGGAGCTCTTGTGCCGTGTTGGTGGGAATGTAAATTCATCTAGTCACTGTGAAAAACCATATGGAGGTTCCTCAAAAAACTAAAAAAAACATACCATATGATCCAGCGATTCCACTCCTGGGCATATATCCAGAAAAAGAGAAAACATTAATTTCAAAAGATACATGCACCCAATGTTCGTAGCAGCATTATTTACAATAGCCAAGATATGGAAGCAACCAAGTGTCCATCAGAGGATTAATGGATAAAGAAGATGTGATATATATTCCATACACACACACACACACACACACACACACACACACACACACACACACACAAAATGGACTATTACTCAGCCATAAAAAGGAATGAACTTCTTTGATTTGAGTCAATGTGGATGAACCTAGAGATGATTATGCTTCGTGAAATAAGGCAGACAGAGAAAGACAAATACTCTATACATTTACATGTGGAATATAAAACATAAAAGAAATGTATATAAGAAAACAAAAACAGGCTCACAGATACAGAAAACAAACTGGTGGATACCAGTGGGGGAGGGAAAAATGAGGGGCACGCTAGGGGTGGGAATTAAGAGATACAACTACTATGTATAAAAAAATAAGCTACAAGGATATATTGTACAGTGCAGGGAGATATAGTCATGACTTTGTAATAACTTTAAATGGAGTATAATCTATAAAAGTACTGAATCACTATGCTGTACACATGAAACTAATATAATATTGCAGATCAACTCTACTTCAACAATATATCTAACGTGAAAAATAAATAAAAAACAATTATGTTGTTTATAACAACTTACAATTTCAAATGGATTCAATTCAATCACTTCCTTTAAAGTTCTAGTGAGTTTATTAAGTTTGCATTATACATGATTAATATATAAAATCTACTGTACTTCTAAACAATAACAGTAAACAATTAGAAAGCGAAATTTAAAAATTAGTACCATTTGAAATAATATTAAAATTTTGAAATACTGAGGGGTATAACAGGCAATACATGTGCAAATGTTTATGCTGAAAACTATAAAGCATTACTCAAAAACTGAAGATGATTTAAATAATTTTTTTAAGTTTCTATAGCCACTTTTTTTTTCAGTTGTACATATACTCACTTTAATCATTTTTATTAATCTCTATTTTCGTATGTCTTCGGAAAGCATTTAGTACATTGAAACATCTCTGAAAAGTATAGATGTTAACCTATATTGAGAAAACAATTGAATCCAGCATTCCCCATAGCTGGCCAAAATTTAAAACATTCTACATATTCATTTACCAAATCTATGAATAGAATACAAAATGTCCACAGACTGAACACTCTGAAAGAGAAAGGCAGTGTGATATTCATGAAGTAGCTCAATCCTGGATGCTGAATGTTGGCTTCACACAGGGTTAAACAATGCATGTTTCTGCACTGCAAATTACCCTCCTCTCTTACTGTAAGAACTATAATATTTGACAGATAAATACTATTCCAGTTTCCATCCCCTCCTTCATATCTCTAAATCATCTTAATCAAACTCCTACCCAATGTAGAATCTCAGGAATATTTGTGGCACACGGCAACCCATCTAAACAGTGGGCAGATGCATCCTTCTCTGAAAGTAAGAAGCAGTAGTTTAGATGCAAACCTGACAACGATTTCATCTGGCTTCATACTAGGGATCACTGAGCAACTGAAGGAAATCACTGGCATTTGCCTCCGCATCATACCTTTAATTATTAAATCCCACTGCAAATCTGCCATCACTGACCTCCGGCCATTCTCAGGAGCCACCTTTGAAGTTAATTGTACCTATTCCTCTACATGACTCTCATTTTTTTAACTTATTATTTTATATTGGAGTATAGTTGATTAACAATGTTGTGATAGTTTCAGATATACAGCAAACTGATTCAGTTATACATATACATGTATCTATTCTTTTTCAAATTCTTTTCCCATTTAGCTTGTTACATAATATTAAGCAGAGTTCCCTGTGTTATACAGTAGGTCCTCCGTGGTTATCAATTTTAAGTACAGGAGTGTGTACACATCAATCCCAAACTCCCTAACTATCCCTTCCCCCCGCCCTTCACCCCCGGTAACCATAAGTTCGTTCCCTAAGTCCCTGAGTCTGTTTCTATTTTGTAAATAAGTTCATTTGTATCATTTCTTTTTAGATTCCACATATAAGCAATATCGTACAATATTTCTCTTTCTCTGTCTGACTTACTTCACTCACTATGACAATCTCTAGATCCATCCATGTTGCTGCAAATGGCATTATTTCATTCTTTATATTGGCTGAGTAATATTCCATTGTATATATGGACCATATCTTCTTTATTCATACCTCTGTCCATGGATATTAGGTTGCTTCCATGTCTTGGCTATTGTAAACAGTGCTGCAATGAACACTGGGGTGCATGTATCCTTCTGGACCATGTTTTTCTCAGGATAAATGTCCAGGAGTGGGATTATGGGATCATATGGTAGCTCTACTTTTAGTTTTTTAAGGAACCTCCATACTGTTCTCCATAGGAGCTGTACCAATTTACATTCCCACCAACAGTGTAGGAGGGTTCCCTTCTCTCCACACCCTCTCCAGCATTTGTTGTTTGTAGATTTTTGATGATAACCATTTTGACTGGTGTGAAGTGATATCTCACTGTAGTTTTGATTTGCATTTCTCTAATAATTAGCAATGTTGAACATCTTTTCATGTGCTTCTTGGCCATCTGTACGTCTTCCTTAGAGAACTGTCTATTTAGGTCTGCCCATTTTTTCACTGGGTTGTTTGTTTTGATGATATTAAGCCACATGAGCTGTTGTAAATTTTGGAGACTAATCTCTTGTTGTTCATATCATTTGCAAATATTTTCTCCCATTCTGTGGGTTGTCTTTTCATTGCATTTATGGTTTCCTTTGCTGTGCAAATGCTTTTGAGTTTAATTAGGTCTCAATTGTTTATATTTGTTTTCATTTCCATTGGTCTGGAAGGTGGATCAAAAAAGATCTTTCTGTGATTTATGTCAGAGAGTGTTCTCCCTTATGTCTCCTCTAAGAGGTTTATAATGTCTCGCATCACATTTAGGTCTTTAACTCATTTTGAATTTATTTTTGTGTGTGGTGTTGAAGAATGTTCTAATTTCATTTTTTCACAAGTAGCTATGCAGTTTTCCCAGCATCATTTATTGAAGAGACTGTCTTTCCTCCATTGTATAATCTTGCCTCCTTTGTCATAAATTGACCATAGGTGAGTGGGTTAATTCTGGGCTTTCTATCCTGTTCCATTGATCTATAGTTCTATTTTTGTGCCAGTACCATATTGTTTTGATTACTGTAACTTTGTAATATAGTCTGAAGTCAGGGAGCTTGATTCCTCCAGCTCTGTTTTTCTTTCTCAAGACTGCTTTGGCTATTTGGGGTCTTTTGTGTCTCCTTACAAATTTTAACATTTTTTGTTCTAGTTCTGTGAAAAATGCCATTGGTAATTTGATAGGGATTGCATTGAATCTGTAGATTATCTTGGGTAGTATAGTCATTTTGAAAATATTGATTCTTCCAATCCAAGAACATGGTATATCTTTCCATCTGTTTGTGTTGTCTTTGATTTCTTTCATCAGTGTCTTATAGTTTCTGGAGTACAGGTCTTTTGTCTCCCTAGGTTGGTTTATTCCTAGGTATTTCATTCTTTTGATGCAATGGTAAATGGGATTGTTTCTTGAATTTCTCCTTCTGATCTTTTGTTTTTAGTGTACAGAAATGCAACAGACTTTTGTGTATTAATATTGTAACCTGAAACTTTCCTGAATTAATTGATGAATAGTTTTCTGGTAGCATCTTTAGGATTTTCTATGTATAGTATCATGACATCTGCAAACAGTGACAGTTTAACTTCTTTTCCAGTTTGGATTCCTTTTATTTCTTTTTCTTCTCTGATTGTGCTGAATTCTCTTAACTTTTGTGTGTCTGTAAAGTTTTTGATTCCTCCATCAAATCTGAATGAGAGCCTTGCTGGGTAGAGTATTCTTTGTTGTAGGTTCTTCCCTTTCATCACTTTAAATATATCACACCACTCCCTTCTGGCCTGCAGAGTTTCTGCTGAGAAGTCAGCTGATAACCTTATGGGAGTTCCCTTATATGTTATTTGTTGTTTTTCCCTTGTTGGTTTTAATATTTTTCTTTGCCTTTAAATTTTGACAATTTGATTACTATGTGTCTTGGCATGTTTATCCTGTCCTTGGTTTTATCCTGCCTGGGACACTCTGTGCTTCCTGGACTTGGGTGACTGTTTCCTTTCCCATGTTAGGGAAATTTTCAAATATTATCTATTTGAATATTATCTATTATCTCTTCAAGTATTTTCTCAGGTCCTTTCTCTCTCTCTGCTCCTTCTGAGACCCCCTATAATGTGAATGTTTGTGCATTTAATGCTGTCCCACATGTCTCTTAGACTGTCTTCATTTATTTTCATTCTTTTTTCTTTATTCTGTTCTGTGGCAGTGATTTCCACCATTCTGTCTTCCAGATCATTTATCTCTTCTTCTGCCTCAGTTACTCTGCTATTGATTCCTTCTAGTGTATTTTTCATTTCAGTTATTGTATTGTTCATCTCTGTTTGTTTGTTCTTTAGTTCTTCTAGGTCTTTGTTAAATATTTCTTGCATCTTCTTGATACTTGCCTCCATTCTTTTTCCAAGATCCTGGATCATCTTCACTATCGTTATTTTGAATTCTTTTTCTGGAAGGTTGCCTATCTCTGCTTCACTTGGTTTATTTTTGGGGGTTTTATCTTGTTCCTTCATCTGGAACATAATCCTCTGACATTTCATTTCATCTAACTTTCTGTGATTGTGGTTTTCATTCTGCAGGCTGCTGGGCTGTAGTTCTTGCTTCTGCTGTCTGCCCTCTGGTGGATAAGGCTATCTAAGAGGCCTGTGCAAGATTCCTGATGGGAGGGGCTGGTGGTGGGTAGAGCTGGGTCTTGTCCCTCTGGTGGGCGGGGCCATACTCAGTAAAACTTTAATCTACTTGTCTTCTGCTGCTGGGTGGGCCTGTGTTCCCTCCCTGTTGATTGTTTGGCCTGAGGCGTCCCATCACTGGAGCCTACAGGCTAATGGTGGGGCTAATGGTGGCCTGCGGGAGGGCTCATGCCAATGAGTATTTCCCAGGACTGCTGCTGCCAGTGTCTTTGTCCCTTGGTGAGCCACAGCTGCCCCCCCCCCGCCTCTGCAGGAGACCCTCCAACACTAGCAGGTAGGTTTCATTCAGTCTCCTATGGGGTCACTGCTCCTTTCTCCTGGGTTCTAGTGTGCACAAGACTTTGTGTGTGCCCTCCAAGAGTGGAGTTTCCATTTCCCCCAGTCCTGTGGAAGTCCTGGAATCAAATCCCACTGGCCTTCGAAGCCAGATTCTCTGGGGGCTCCTCCTCCTGTTGCCAGACCTCCAGGCTGAGAAGCCTAATGTGGGGCTCAGAACTTTCACTCTAGTCGGAGACCTTCTGTGGTACAATTGTTCTCCAGTCTGTGGGTATGGGATTTGATTCTATCATGATTGCGTGCCTCCTACCTTCTCACCATGGCTTCCCCTTTGTCCTTGGATGTAGGGTATCTTTTTTGGTAGCTTTCAGTGTTTCTTTGTCGATGGTTGTTCAGCAGTTAGTTGTGATTCCAGGGTTCTTGTAAGAAGGGGTGAGTGCACATCCTTCTACTCTGCCATCTTGAGCTAATCCGTCTCATGTATGTCTCTCATGTTCCAGAGAACAAACACTAGCTCAATATTTCAATGTACTTCAAAAATATCCCTGATTATTTTTGAGTCTTTGGCAGATAAGGAAGCTGAAGTATGGAACATATGTTTTATCGAAGGACTCAAAGAAGGTAAGTAAAAGCTCTAATTTTGGGAAATTGGGATTGACATATATACACTAATATGTATAAAATGGACAACTAATTAGAACTTGCTGTACATAAAAAAAAAAAAGCTCTAAGTTTTTCTTTCTGGCTGGGCAGTTAATTGCCTAATACATATGCTCATGCTATTTTCACTCTGTCCTTTCTATTTACAGGTGGTACATTTGGTGACAGCCTCATCTCAGACCCAAACCCGGGAAAGATGGTTATTTGGGACACTAGTCCACCATCTTCCATCTGCTGACTTTCCAAATAAAGTCGCTCTTTCTTGCCTCAACACCATTTCTCGATTATCGGCCTGTCATGCAGCGAGCAGTATGAGCTTGGACTCGGTGACAAAAATACAGAGGAAATACTAAAGGTTGGCTGAAGGGTGGGATAGAGGAGAGGAACCAAGGAAACTAAGCAACTAAAAGGAAAGGTCTAGATTTGATTCCTAGTGCCCTGGAATACATATGCTTCCCTGAGGCTACGCTGCTTGATTCTAATTGAGGTTCCCTGGGGCCCAAGTTAAAAGCTTCTGCTCTCAGTACACAGAGAAGCTAGCTCTCTTCTTATTTGGCTTCCAGTTTCATTCTTTTCAGAAGTACAGACTTCCAGCTCAAAGTATCTCAAATCACCACTGAAGCAGAAAGCTCTTCAGACATAAAAAAACAGCTTCCATCAGGGCAGAGATGCGTGGACTTAGCAAGCTAAAAGCACCCTTGGAATACACCTGCTGGAAACAAAGCTAGGTTCCGGTCAAAACCCAGACCTTTAGTCATCTTTAAGTCCCAAATTATTCATTGAAATCATAATTTGGAGACAAATCCTATCATACTCCCCTTTCAGGTCCCCGCTTTTCGTTTTCCAAGTTACTTTAATTTAAAATTTGTTTTATGTAATGAGGAGATTGGTAGCTAGGGGAGGGAAAATGAGCCAGATTTCCTCTGAAGGAAGTTGGGGTGAGAAGGGTAAAACGCCATGATTTCTCCCCTGTTAATGCTTTACTCCTTAGGGTATGAGGAGTTTAAATTTCCAGAAATTCAATCTTTCTTGAAATTTAATAATTGCCTTATTTTTAGAGTATAAAAAGCCACACTCGGCCTTCCCTGGTGGCGCAGTGGTTGAGAGTCCGCCTGCCGATGCAGGGGACACGGGTTCGTGCGTGCCCGGTCCGGGAAGATCCCACATGCCGCAGAGAGACTGGGCCCGTGAGCCATGGCCGCTGAGCCTGCGCGTCCGGAGCCTGTGCTCCGCAACGGGAGAGGTCACAGCAGTGAGAGGCCCGCGTACCGCAAAAAAAAAAAAAAAAAAAAAAGCCACACTCAACGACCTTTCTTGAGTAGGAAAACATTGGCAAGGAATAAAAAAGCACGGAGCCTAGTCCATGGCCCCCATTACAAGACTATGCAATTAGTTTAGGCTTTTAGTTTTTCTTTACCTGTAAGAGGAGGGTAATACAGGCTTCCCCGCTATCTGAAAGTAGTGTGTTCCTGTGAAACCTTCCCTAAGTGGAAATGGTGTAAAGTGAAGATGCAATGACCTAACAGATGCACAAAATAAATCGAGGTAAAGCATAGATGTTCACAGAAACAGTTCAAAGCCATTGGTGACTTGACGCTGAGATGCTGAGTGTAGTTCCCGGGGGAAGGGGAAGGATTTGGAGGCGATGCCGCTCTCAGGGGTGGGGTGGGGTTGAAGGTGGGGCGTGAGGGCATTGCCTCTATCACAGCTGCTGCTGCAAAAAAAAATGTTGAACACTGTTTTTGCTTTTCACTTTTTTTTTTTTTTTGGTAAAAGCAAATATCCTCTTCGAATTTCTTTCAGTTAGCAAAATCAAGTAATAAAATAATGTAAGTCTTCGTAAAAGCAAAGTGGTATAAAGCAAGCAAACTTTCGAAAAGCGGGGGATGCTTGTATTAGCTTCCCTCCCTTTCTAGTTTGTGGTGGTCATTAAAGGAAGGGGAGCTTGCACAGTAGGGATTATGAACTGTTAGCTGAATTAAGGAATACATTTGGAATCTCTCTAAATAGGTAGAAGCACACTTTTAAGTGTCATAAAAAATGCAGAAAGAGGTTAAATGCCAATCCCATAGACTTCGCCAAGGCAATATACCCATTTCTACCGAGAGAAACATTTATCTCCCGTGAAGCAACTTTTTACAAGCAAGATTATTTTATATAATTCACAAATGTTTTTGCATCCTTTAAAAGGGCAGCTTATCCTTGTGTGTTGAAAGGAACATACTTATTAAAAATCTGGTTAATTTTCTTTTCTGCTTATTCTAAAGTACATTGATTTAATCTTTCCTGCACATTTCCAGGGATCTTCAAGGCTAGTTCCTGAGTATTCTGGTACCCTAAGTAACTCTTGGTGGACATTAATATTTTCCTAGGATGATTTTTTCTGTTTCGGTGTACCTACATGATGAAGACATCTAGAGTGAAATTCCCAAAGGGTTTACAGAAACAAATGTCAACAGCTGAATGATTTGCTTGCCTGTACCAGCTCATTTGTTCTGAACAGAAAAGGCAAAGACAAGCTGATCCCACAATGATCAGATGGAATGAAGGCACTGATTATGTCAATGCGAGAATAATTAGACACATAGTCACCATAAACAGCCTTTGAAGTGTTTCAACAGCTATAATTTCATCCATTGCTATCATCTAGCTCTTAGCAGAGAAGCCAACTCTCAATTTTTCTGTGGATGGATCTAAGCAAAAAGGATTTGGTCCATTGCTTAATACTAGAAGATTACTAAAAAGTGGTAGTTGAACAAGAATCTTAAACATTGGTCACTTCTGACTGTTGCAAGTGAAAATTATACAAGCAGACTACTTCCCCGTTTTAAATTCCTGATTCAAACCTAAATTGGGACTGCCTAGTATCACTACTGTAACCGAGCAGGACCCTATAAGCCCTTCCCAGAACAGATCTCACCCATGTCCTCCGCCTGCCTTTTGTCTGTAGAAAAACTTTAGTCAAAGAATAAATTTAATCAGAGAAGTGAGAAAATGCAAGAAAGGAAAACAGTCAAGCAAGACAAAACAATACTTTAGCCATTAAACAAAGTCAAAGAACTTTAGTTCTTCCGAAAGGGCTATAGAGAATATTCTGAGCCATGGCCTTTGAGCTGTTTTGCAGATACTGAAACCCCCATCAGCTGGGAGATGTTAATTGTATGCCATCCACAAGCATGTAGACCCCAGAACAGGTGGAACCAAAAGGTTGATGATGCCGACTCCCAATCACCTCACCATCAACCAATCAGAAGAATGTCCACGAGCTGACCACGCCCTCCTCCTTGAACACCGTAAGACTCCTCACTACCCGCTCCAGGGCGGGACACAGAGTCTTGAGGGCATTAGCCTGCTGTGGCCCCCTTTGCCTGGCAAAGCAATAAAGCTATTCTTTTCTACCTCACCCAAAACTGTGTCTCCCGGTTTCTATTCGGCCTCAGTGAATAGAGGCTGGATTTAGGCAACACTACTGTATTTCTATAGTTTGCTTAATATTCACAATATGAGAAAATAACCTTCTTCTTTCTTCAAAATTTATGCTCCCATCCTCTACCCAACTCTCATTTGATATACTTCATTGACCTTCCCATCTCAGATCAATCGTCCTTTTCCCATCACAGTTCCCTCCTGGGATCATGGAGAAAGGCAGCCTCTGACCATCAAGGGTTCATCCTTCCACTGGTACACTGGACGCCCTCTCTTTCACATCTTTATATTAGGTACATTAGTTCTGCTAGTTCAGTGGTCTCAAAATGTGGTCCCCAGACCAGCAGCATCACTTAGGAACCTGAATCAGAAACTCTGGAGGGTTATTCTGAAGTCTTATAAAGTTTGAGAAACCACTGAGTTAGTTCAGTGGCCCTCAATACTAACTACGTATTTGAATTATGTGGGGAATTTTTATTTTATTTTATTTATTTATTTATTTAATTATTTATTTATTTATTTATTTATTTATTTAATTATTTTGCGGTACGCGGGCCTCTCACCGTCGTGGGCTCTCCCGCCGCAGAGCACAGGCTCCGGACGCGCAGATTCAGTGGTCATGGCCCACGGGCCCAGGCGCTCCGCGGCATGTGGGATCCTCCCGTACCGGAGCACGAACCCGTGTCCCCTGCATCGGCAGGCGGACTCTCAACCACTGCACCACCAGGGAAGCCCTATGTGAGGAATTTTTAAAATACCAGTTCCAGAGCCCCACGCCCAGAGATTCTGATTAACTTGGTCTGGGATTGGCCCAACCATTGATGTTTTAAAAATTTTCCCACATGATTGTAACATGACACCAGAGTTGAAACCACTGAGTTGAAGCCTTTCCCTCTCCTATATTGTCAACCTCAGTGATCGTTTCATAAGATGTTTTTGCCACCATAGTTTGTCACGTAATTACTTAGGAAGTTATGTATGTTCCTTGTCTACCTCTTTACAGCTAATGGGTCCTGAAAACCCATTCTGTTTTATCACACAAGTTAGAATGTTACTGATACTGTAGGTCCTAACAGCTCCAAAGGTGTGAGGATCTTGTGTCAACGACCCCGGGAAACTTTAATGAATAGACAATTGATACAGTTATCCATGCAGCTGACACGGCTGCTTTAAACTCATGTGTTGAGAACACTCATTCTACTTGTGCCTTTAGAGAACCCAATGTCCATGAGCAGTAAACAACAAAGAAATAAAGAATCTGCTTTCACTCTGTATCTTGATAGCAACTCATAAACTTTAAAGGAAACTAAAATTCATCATGTAATTCAAAGTCGTAAGTTCTTTGCCCCTCAATATATTCATCACAGTTGTTATTTGTATGCATACGTCTATATAGCTGTAATAGCTCTAGATTATATAAACATATCAATAAGTATAGATTATAGGTATTCAATCTACATATATGTATATATAAGATATATATGTATTATGTATCTCCAACTATATTATAAATCTCTGAAGATTAACAAGTATATCTTAAATCCCTTTATATCTACCACATTACCAATTAAAATGTAATAGATGCTCAATTAATGATTTTTGTTAAATGCTTGTTGTTAATTTAGGTTAGCTTATTAATTTATTTGCACAAGATTCTTCCTACCCTCTTCCTATATTCCATCCACCCATGGGTTCTACTTTAAGATGTCAGAAGTAGTGTGCTACAGACCGGTTTGGGAACGTGAGTTTAACTCCTTATTCTCACATTTAAGAGCTCCATTCCTTTGATCGAGCTCCTTAACCTCCTTCTCCCACAAAATATTGTATTAATATCCAAATTATCTAATTCATACCTTTCTAGTGAAACATACAGATATGTACACATGCTTTTAAAACTGTGAAATAATGTAAAAGTTCAGAATTGTTACAATAATGGCAGAGGCAGAAATGAGCTAGCCATTCACCACAGCAGTTTCCTCTTCCCCCTAAGCACACAGCCAGCCTGCTCTCCTAGCAGACTGGTGTTCTAGAAGATTGAATATCTTAGCCTCCTGTTGGCCAGAAACACCCACATTAAGTCAGGGCCAACTGACAGCTACCTGTCTTGGTAAGTAAAAATCTACTGAATATTAGTACACCCACTTATGCATGTATTATCCATGGTTGCTTTCAAACTAAAACAGCAGAGCTGAGTAGCTGTGATAGAGACTATATGGCCAGAAAACCCTAAATATTTACTATCTGGCCCTTCGCAAAAAAGGTGCAGTCCACTACTTCAGCAAAAACAAACTATTACTCTATAGATCCACTGAAATCGTTAGATTCGCTTTTTACAGCACATAGTATTACCCCTGCTAACACAAGGATCTCCCATTCTCTTAAAGTTACTATCTATTTCTCCCCTTAGTAGTCCCAAAGGCAATGGCTTGCTTTGTGGTTGCTTCTTTGTTTCCTTTCATGTTTTTAATCTATCAAGCCAAATAAACGGTTAGGTTACAGTGGTTACAATGGTTACAGTGGTAACAATGGTTACAGTGTTAGGAATCTTCTGATTGGAGTATGTTCATCCACACAGCATATGCTTGTGAGATATTCTCTGAAGAGCAATGATTATTTGAATATCACACATGACTCTTGAAAATGATGCCTTGTATTCCAGCAAGATAGTCAAATTAAACAAGGTACTATTTTCGCACTTACCATGGCCACCATCTGTAACATATGCATGTGACAGAGACTGCCAATTGTCTGCCAATATCCATTTCCTCTGAGCCCTTCATTGTTTTAGCTAAACACATGGGTGCCCAGAAGAAACAAAAAAGATTACGTTACCCAGTCTCCCTTGCAAATAGCTATGTTATGTGTCTATGACCCGGCCAAAAGAAGTAAGTGAAAATGAGGTGTATAAATTCCAGGAGTGGGAGAAGGATGCTTTCTCCTTCCGTGGCTTCTGTCCTGTTTGCTGAAATGTAACATGATGGCTGGAGCTACGGAGTTGTTCTTGGACCTCGAGGTAGAACTTAGTTATTGAGTATGATGCTTCAACAAGAGAGAATCCCTGGTGATTTTTTAAAATTAATTTATTTATTAATTTATTATTTTTGGCTGCGTTGGGTCTTCGTTGCTGCACGCGGGCTCTCTCTAGTTGTGGCGAGTGAGGGCTACTCTT
Source organism: Lagenorhynchus albirostris (assembly GCF_949774975.1). Taxonomy (NCBI): domain Eukaryota; kingdom Metazoa; phylum Chordata; class Mammalia; order Artiodactyla; family Delphinidae; genus Lagenorhynchus; species Lagenorhynchus albirostris. The sequence continues at coordinate 5,606,044 of NC_083099.1, read as the reverse complement.
TGTTGCGGTGTGCGACCTTCTCATTGTGGTGGCTTCTCTTGTTGCGGAGCACGGGCTCTAGGCACGCGGGCTTCAGTAGTTGTGGCGCCCGGACTTAATTGCTCCGCAGCATGTGGGATCTTCCCAGACCAGGGCTCGAATCCCTGTCCCCTGCGTTGGCAGGCAGGTTCTTAACCACTGCACCTGGAGACTTCCCTGGTGATTTTGGAGCCATTATACCAACCAAGGACATCCTATTTTCACATGAGACAGAAATACACATGAATTAAAAAAAAGATTTTAAGTTTGAGTCTGGTCACTTGAGGCCCAACTTAATCTCATTTGATAAAATAGAAAGGTGAGCTAGAAATTAACAATTTATTAATAATAAGAAAAAGAAAGTAAAACAGTGAGATAATTTTAAAACAACAAAAACCAAATAGCAGAGTATAAAAGTGATTATCCAAAAAAAAAGCCTGTATAAAAGAGATAATATTTTTGAACTATATGAATGGCTCCTGTCTCTCATATTTCTTTTAATCAACATTCCTGCTATTCTGCCAGTAGCATGGATTTGACTGGAAAGGTTTAGGGTGGTCACAGCAGGAATGCAGAAAGAATGTAAATCGTCAGCTTCTGACACCCAAAAGATAATCCTGTTGCTAGTACTGAAGTAGGGCTTTGTGTAGAACGAGAATATTGTACAAACTTAACTAAAAAAATCAGAACCACGCATGGAAGGAAGGGCTGAAAACATAAATTTTCTCCATTTGTAATTCAAAATGATACCCTTTTACCCATAACGTTGGGCTACAGGGCATGTAAAGGTGTGTACAATGTACATAGGATGTAGAGAATGAGAAAATCCGAAGTTTCCGTGAGGGGAAGATGGAAGACAAAATATGAGATAGCACACAAAGGGGGCTCTGGATAATTTCTTTCCCTGATCTTTATAGATGACAGAATTAGAAACATCCTGACAGCACTGAATCTGGGGAACCATTTTCTTTGTTGCTGGGTGACTTTCAGGTCCCACCTCAGCTCTGCACCATCCAAAAGCAAGAGCAGGGCTTCCCTGGTGGCGCAGTGGTTGAGAGTCCGCCTGCCGATGCAGGCGACACGGGTTCGTGCCCAGGTCCGGGAAGATCCCACATGCCGCGGAGCGGCTGGGCCCGTGAGCCATGGCCGCTGAGCCTGCGCTCCGCAACGGGAGAGGCCACAACAGTGAGAAGCCCGCGTACTGCCAAAAAAAAAAAAAAAGAAAAGAAAACAAAAGCAAGAGCAAATGCGTGCATGGCTTCTAGTTTCCTGTGGTCTGAAATTGTTGTGGAAGAGACTTGGAAATGTCCTTGGTCTGCGGAGAGACAGAGCTGTGCAGGAACCAGTGGGCAACTCAGGAGGAGGTTTAGTCTGGGATCCTTGGGCTCCAGTGGCGGAATCACCCCTCCGCCAAAAATACCCAAGATGAAACCTTATTTGGGAAAGGAGAAAAACAGACAGCATCACAGCGAGAGCCAGTGAGAATCCAGAAAACACTGACCAGTGAGAACTGAGATTCATCCTTCTCTACTGTAACTAAGCTGCCTTGCCTTCACACCTAGATATCATTAAGAGAAGAACACAGGAAGGGGGACGGGCTCAAAGAGATTGAGCACTATATTAAAAGGGCTAGTTTATCTAAAAGGATATTTTTTTAAAGATATCATTAAAGATATAAATTGTAAAATTTATACTGTACTATGAGGTATCACTTCAAACCAGTCAGAATGGCCATCATTTAAAAGTCTATAAAAAAAAAGTCTACAAATAATAAATGCTGGAGAAGGTGTGGAGAAAAGGGAACCCTCCTACACTATTGGTGGGAATGCAAATTGGTGCAGCCACTATGGAAAACAGTACAGAGGTTACTTAAAAGGCTAAAAATAGAGTTACCATAGGATCCAGCAATCCCACTCTTGGGCATATATCTGGGGAAAACTCTAATTTGAAAAGATACACGCACCCCTAATGTTTATAGCAGCACTATTTACAATAGCCAAGACATGGAAGCAACCTAAATGTCCAGATGAATGGATAAAGAAGATGTTGTGTATACACACACACACACACACACACACACACACACACACACACACAAAATGGAATATTAGTCAGCCATGAAAAAGAATGAAATAATGCCATTTGCAGCAACATGGAAGGACCCAGAGATTGTCATACTAAGTGAAGTAAGTCAGACAGAGAAAGACAAATATCATATGATATCACCACTTATTTGTGGGATCTAAAAATGATACAAATGAACTTATTTACAAAGCAGAAAGAGACTCACAAAGAAAAAAAACGTATGGTTACCAAAGGGGAAAGGAGGGAAGGGATAAATTAGGAGTTTGGGATTAACAGATGTATAGTATCACATATAAAATAGATAAACAACAAAGTCCTACTGTAGAGCACAGGGAACTTTATTCAATAGCTTGTAATAAACTATAATGGAAAAAAAATTTTTAATTGTACCATTTTTTTCTTTATCCAGTAGGTAGTGACCATAAGAAAGATTATATCAGCCAAAAGAACCAACAGAGATGTACATGTTCCTTACACCCCTAACTGTTCTGTGAGTTAAACAGATTACTGTATTTACAACGTTCAAAGAGAAGGCATGTCAGACACCGCTTCCTTTTAATTGTGGCAAAGAGCTTTTGAACAGACTATTTTCTTAAAAGATTAAAATAATTTATTTGCATATCTCTTACTATTTCTGAGATGTAGAAAAGAGTGAAACAGCTACATCAAAATGAAACATAAGAATGAAGCTTAATAAATTAATGGAAACTTCCTTTAAGTAACTTCAGAGGAAAATCTATCAATTTATTCCAAGTTTAGACTATCTATATTTTCCTTTTATTCTGTAAACATCTGTTATAATGTCATGTTGAGTGGGCCACCAGTGCATTGAATAGGCTCAGTTTTCCTCAAACAGTCTCTCTTCTGTTTCTATTATTGCTATTGCTGCTGCTGCCGTTGTTATTATTATTTACACATTGCTCCTACCTGGCTCCAATATTAATATATAGATTTCTTCACTCATTTATCATCAGACAAATAAATATGGCTCACTCGCCTACATTTTCCACATCATATTAGAGCATATGTCCCTACTTGCTGAGTAAAATTATTTGCAAATATAATCCTAACGGCTATCATTAGTGTTCTGTGATAGCCAACAATTTTTATCTTTCTACCCTAAATCCATCCTTCATTGTCTATTCTGTAAAAATGTTGACGAACCCTGTAAAGACTTGCCACGTATCAGTGGCGTGGTGTTAAGCTTTGTCAGCAGAGGGCGCTAAAGGGATCCAGGAAGAGGAAACTTTCTTGGTTCTGATGAACTCTGGGATAGGCTCTTACAGTACAAGCCTTGGGTGGCTTCTGCTCCCAGCAGCTCCTGGTGGCTACCTGCATATGGTAGTTGTCTGGGGGCAGTGTCCCTTGCCACTCCCCCAAGGGGCTCGTGACCTCAGTAACGTTTGCTCTCCAGTGGGCCTCAGATGCACCCTCTCCAATGAAGTTTAGATTTCAGCCCTGGGAAAGGGGTTCTTCCAGTTCCTAATGATTCCTTGGCTGCACTCGACCCAAGGGGTAATGGGTGCTCCCTGTATGTGCTCTTCCTTCATTTTTTAGAGACCTTATGGACACCATCCAGTCTGGGGTAGGGGTAGGGGTAGGGTTAGGGTTAGGGTACTATATTAATCATGAATCATTACATGCCTGTAATGATTACCTCGATCCTCTGTTATAACGACAATTCTCTATATTAAGCCTTTCCTGTTCAAATCAGTAGGAGATTTCCTGCCCTGGGAGTGGTCCCAGGGGACAGATCTGCAAAGATGGGTTTCGGGAGGGGTTTGGTTGTACCCTGGAGCTTGACTGGAGCGCGGAGCTCTCTGTTAATGGTACGTGGCGTTCTAGGAGCCCAGGGCACGCAATGACATCACACTTAAACTAGCACCTGTGGTGTACTGTGATAAAGTGCCAACTGAAGCAAGTGTCTCGAGAGCCCAAGTGTCTGCTGCACTTGACCATGACGGCAGTGATGATGGCTACAAGGACTTTGGTGAAGGAGAGGTGTTTTCTAAGTGCACTTGAGCACTTACAGAATAAAAATGACAAGCTCTCAGCTCAAGTCACAGCCTGAGGAGTAGGGAGCTACGGTGAGAAGCATGACACGTTATTTGATTTATTGTAGCCAGAGGGCTGATCTTGCTAAAAACCAAACTCGGTATTTCATTGTGCGAGTTGCTGAAGGCCAGCAACCCTTGCAAATCCACGGTTCGCTGCCTTCTCTACCACAATGGAGCTGGGCCCTGTGAACATTTCTCCTTTGCCGGTTGGCACAATGCTAAAGTTTGCTACGAGAACCTGGAGGAGGAATGGGTTTCTCTTCGGGGTGCTGGCATGCTCTTCGAGGTAGCCCAGAAGCACCTCTGATCTGTGCAATGTCCTGCTCCAGCCCCACCCATGTCTTCGAAGGGCCGGCTCCAGGCGTTCAGGGACTGCTTACTCAGAAGTCCTTTCAGGTGGCTCAGGGCAGACTCTTGCTGGAAGGACATCACCTGTGAATGGCTTATGCTGGCACCCCCTTGAGCAGCTTTGCAGCTTCAGAAAACTCGGCCATCCAGACGGTCATGGCTGTGCCTGTTTGCATCTTAGTCTATGGCATGGGGGCATCTTCCAGATCCTTTTCCATCCATTGCACACTATTGAAGTCCTAGGGGCCGGGTCCTATTCCTGTATCTGTTATTACTATACTCTTTAGAGTTCTGTTTATTGCTAGCTGGTCCCCCATCACAGCTAATAATTTTTTTTTTTTTTTTGCGGTACGCGGGCCTCTCACTGTTGTGGCCTCTCCCGTTGCGGACCACAGGCTCTGGACGCGCAGGCTCAGCGGCCATGGCTCACGGGCCCAGCCGCTCCGCGGCATGTGGGATCTTCCCGGACCGGGGCACGAACCCGTGTCCCCTGCATCGGCAGGCGGACTCTCAACCACTGCGCCACCAGGGAAGCCCAGCTAATAATTTTTGATGTTCAGATTTCTGTGTGCTCTCATCTTCTCCCGAATTCTAACTGATATACCTCTTAAAATTTCAATATTTTAGCTGGGGAATAAAGAAAGCATGAAAACTGAGATACGATTTAATCATAATCTCCCAGGAATCATTCCTTTTTAAGTTCTGTATCACTACATTTAAGTTCTTTATCACTTCATGTATTCTTGAAATGATCTAAAGTGAGTTAGATGTAATGAAATAACTATTTGGAACGTTACTTAAGTAAAGTTAAAATTAGTAACCCGATCAAAACGTAGTATTACAAAAAAAGCCTGTATAAGAAAAATGTGCAAGATACGATTTGGTCCTATTTATTGATAAAATTACTGAGTTTAGTGAAGCCAAAATCTTGGAAAGGTCTGTTAAAATTAAGAGCAATATTTTATATATGTAATTCTGAAGGAAAGATTAAACAAACATAACAGATGTGATATAACTGAAATACGACTTTAGCTTTGCCTAAATATTCTCTTAAACTTCAGGGGAAGCCCATTTTTCTCTGAATCCAGGAAGAAATCTTAGAATCTAGTACATCCCTTGGTTTATTGGCTAATATTTTAAAAGTAAAAAATTATTTCGTTATGTTAATTATAAACATAGGGTCAACTGCGAATTCTCCAAGGACTGAAGTTTCACTCACTTCAGTTAAAGTAAATGGACACGGGCCCTCCACTCTACTTAGGAAGAAGATAGGATGCACATTACTCCAACAGGTGTTTTCAAAAAGTGGTCTTCTTTTTCTGTTTCTGGTCATTCTTATGAAATTCTTATTTCTTTTGTCTGGTTTAGTATTATTGGATAAGGGGTGCAAAAGTAATGAAACTAGATGTAGTTTGATAAGTTCATTTTGGTTTGATATCTCATTTTTGTATACACATCTTCTGTTGCATCTTGGTGCCTTGCTTGAAATGGCAAATTTAATATTATATATACATATGCACACATATATAGTTATATTACATATATATTTACTATTTTACTTAATAACATATAACATTTTGATTGATAATATGAATTAATTTGAAAGGAATTTCATGTTATTGAAAGTTTCACATCAAACATTTTTTTTTTTTTTTTTTTTTTTTTTGCGGTACGCAGGCCTCTCACTGTTGTGGCCTCTCCCACTGCGGGCACAGGCTCGGGACACACAGGCTCGGTGGCCACGGCTCACGGGCCCAGCCGCTCCGCAGCATGTGGGATCTTCCCGAACCGGGGCACGAACCCGTGTCCCCTGCATCGGCAGGTGGACTCTCAACCACTGCGCCACCAGGGAAGCCCCAAACAATTTTTTATAATGGGAAAGTTATGAAGGGCTTCTTAATTGTTTCTTATTTTTTCTTCTGCAAAATCACTTTCAGTCTTTGACACATTTGTTGTTTTACCAATTGCTTAATTTGGCATGCTCTAAAAATCTCCACGGTTAATCATGCTAAAAGTAAACTTAAAACTCAGACTTATTTAATATTTTATCAAAGTGCATCTTGATAATTCCCTTGCATAATTTCAACTTCTGAATTCAAAACCATTTTGACTTTTACAGGCTTATTTTCTATCTTCTGATATAAATCAACATTTAAAAGATTTGAACAATGTATTTTAATTTCATGCACGCAATTATAATGCTTATTATTGTCACTTTAAAATATATTATTTATACCAACTTAATGTGTGCTCATGAAAAAGAAAAGAAGTAAATCTACATTTTTTTTAAATGAAGAGATTTAAGTACTCCATGTATTTTGTTTGTTTTGTTTTGTTTTGAATCGGATTGAAGTTTTCTGTTCATTAAATAAAATGTATTCTTCTGGGAGAAAGAACAGATTAAAAGTATAAACCCTATTCGGTAAAGTCATCTCTACATTGAATCTTAAGAAAATAAGGAACAGTGCAAAATTCTACTAGTTATGAGCAACCTTATTCTTAGCCTAAAAAAACGAAGCATAAACCCTGATTATAGATTTTTAAGGAAATTTGTCAGAGGCATTGTTCTGTAGAAGCCAAACATTAGAAACTTACAGAGAAAATCTGTAGGCACATAAAAATATGAATTAAAGTACATAACAGTACTCTTTGTTCTTTGATTGCTGCCTGGCTAGAGAAGCATGAAATCAAAGTACTTTGTTATTTGCCTATCTCTACAAATATCATTAAATTTGATATTAAGTACAGGTTCCTCTTTCAAAGATTTAAAATAGAAGGAAAAATCAGCAAAGAAGTAGTAAACACCTGAATTTTAGTAAGTTATAACTTATTTTTATATATTTAAGCATAAGGTGCATCTTCACTTGTTTCTATATTTAAAAATATGTTAATACAACTGAATAAAAATCACACTCAACATGGCTTCATTCATTCATCTGTTCACTCACTCATGTACCCATTCATTTGAGTTATCAAGGGCCCATTCTATTCATGGGCCAGGACTTCAGATGATGATCATAGAATCCTGGTATTCAAAATGCTTACATTTTAGTGAGAAACATTTTCACGTGAAAACTAAAAGAAATACGAAAGTATAATTATAAGGGCTCCAAATGAAATGCCAAATGTGCTTGGAAATTTCGAGAAAAAGAAATGGCCTGATTCTGTTAGGAAGTGTAGGAGAAGGAAAAGATGCCCCTGAATGAGGTTCTGTTTGAGATAAATCCTGAAGAACAAGTAGGATTCCAGTAGCTAGTGATGCAATGATAATGGAAGAAAGCTTTGAAGTCCTGGATGTACCATATTTGGGATACACAGGGAGAGTACCTGGGAAGTCACATAGGAAATGAAACTAGAAAATTATTAAGGTCATGGGCATCGAAGGGCCTGTATCGTTTGCCAAGGATGTTGGACTTTGACCAAGAGGCCAGTGTTTTCTAGTCTGATATATTGAGGCACACTTTAATGATTTACCCCCACCAAAAAGGAGCCAAATGCTAATATATAGTTGATAAATACAAATGCATAATAGCATAACATACCGCTATGATCACCCCAACAATGCTGCAAAACGAGCCAACAAAAAGTTGAGTGATATAAAACATAAGCACTGCAAATCAAAACTACAATAAGGTATCACCTCACACCAGTCAGAATGGCTATGATCAGAATATCTACAAATGCTGGAGAGGGTATGGAGAAAAGGGAACCCTACTACACTGTTGGTGGGAATGCAAACTGGTACAACCACTATGGAGAACAGTATGAAAGTTACTTATAAAACTCAAAACAGAGCTACCATGTGATCCAGCAATCCCACTCCTGGGCATATATCCAGAGAAAACCATGGTTTGAAAGGATACATACACCCTATTGTTCATTGCAGCACTAGTTACAGTAGCCAAGATATGGAAACAACCTAACCGTCCACCAACAGAGGAATGGATAAAGAATATGTGGTACATATATACACTGGAATATTACTCAGCCATAAAGAGAATGAAATAATTTGCAGCAACATGGATGGACCTAGACATTATCATACTAAGTGAAGTAAGTGAGACAGGGAAAGACAAATATATGATATCACTCACACGTGGAATCTGATTTTAAAAAGTTCATACAAGTGAACTCATTTACAAAACAGAAACAGACTCACAGATAGCTAAAAAACAAACTTCTGGTTACCAAAGGGGAAACGTTGGGAGGGAGGGATAAAGCAGGTGCTTGGGATAAACATACACACACTACTATATATGATAGATAACCAACAAGGACCTACTGTATAGCACAGGGAGCTCTACTCAATATTCTGTGATAACCTATCTGAGAAAATAATCTGAAAAAGGATAAATATATGTATATGTAAAACTGAATCACTTTGCTCCACACCTGAACTAACATGTTAGTATGGTTGTAAATCAACTATACTTCAATAAAAATTTTATAAATAAATAAATAAAATTAAGAAACCGAAAAAAACAAAACCAAACCGTAAGCACTTATTGTTCACTTGTCTAGAGTCAGCTGAGGGTTTGGCAGCTCTGCTAGTCATGGCAACACTCATGCACAAGCTCATATCACGTGTCTGACTGGGTCACTCCTGTTAACATTTTATTGCTGAAAGCAAAGCCTGTCACATAGTTGAGTCCAGTGTCTAGGGGCAGGCGGATCACAGCTTCCCCACCCCTAAAGTGGGAGGAAGATGTAAAGTCACATGACGAGGAGAGTGGATACTGGGAGAAGTGAAGCCCTGGGGCAAAATGATACAATCTATCCCACATAATACAGAATTAGAAAAACTCACCAGGAAAAACAGTCATCGAATTGTGTCTAAATCCTTTTCTGAGTTTAAAGACTAATGACTTTACTGTTCTACTATTATATAAAATGAAAACATGTTTCTTTAAAAAGAGCAAACCACCCATCGTTTAAAACTCAGAAAGCGCTCTTTTAATACATGTAAATCAACCTACCCATCAATCTACCTATAGATACGAATTTTCAAGGATATATCACTGTTAGAAGCATACAGGGTTATAAATAATTTGATAAAAATGCAATTTGAATAAAATGTTAAATTTATTTTATTTGATTTTCACCAAAAGTAAAAGAAGTCAAAGTAAAATAAATAGAATGGCTGAACATCATATGAATATTTCTTTTCCAGGATATTATGAAAAAGTTCATTCATGAGTAAAAACATTTTGAAAAGTACTAAGGGTTGAAAAGCTTTGTGATTTTTTTGTTTTTGTTTTTGTTTTTTTTGCGGTACGCGGGCCTCTCACTGTTGTGGCCTCTCCCGTTGCGGAGCACAGGCTCCAGACGCGCAGGCTCAGCGGCCATGGCTCACGGGCCCAGCCGCTCCACGGCATGTGGGATCTTCCCGGACCGGGGCACAAACCCGTGTCCCCTGCATTGGCAGGCAGACTCTCAACCACTGCGCCACCAGGGAAGCCCAGCTTTGTGATTTTAACAATAAATTTTATTCTCATCTATTATATCAAGTGACACTCCATTATGAAAAACAATCAGAAAGTTAGCAAGCATTCAGCTGTGTCCTCCTACTTACCCTTTTCCAAATTCCCACTTTTATTACTCATGTTACTCATGTTTTTGTTTCTGTTTTTCCCCGAGGCTTAGTAATATTTGGATTATGTTCTATAATTCCCACAGCCGTTCAGGCTTTAGTTCTATTATTAATATGGGTTCTAATAAAATTTTGTATGAAGGTATAATATATACACAGAAAAGTACACATATACTAATATTAAGGTTTTATAAACTAAGGAAACCCATACAACCATACCCAGATCACAAAATAGAACTTTACTATCACTCCAAATAGCTCCAAGCCCATTTGCTTCCTTCAGTTAATTAGCCATATCTATCTCAGGGAAACTAGTACCTTGATTTCTAAACTAATAACATTTTAATGCTTTCAGTTTTTAATAAATGAGTTAAAAACGGGATTTTATTGTCCATTTTTTAATGAAAGGCTTATTGTTATCAAATTCCCCAAGTTCCTTCATATTTAAATATGTATCTGTGATATGTGTTTCCTTTACACTTATAGTCATTAATATAATGTCATCTGGCGTCAAGGATTCTATTGATCATTTTCCTTTTTAACAATGATCTCATTCACATTTTCATGTTTGTATTTCAATAGCAAGTAGTATTGTTTTTCCAAAAAGTCTCGTGGCTCTTTCATGTATCTTGCCTTTATACTTAAATGATAACTTGGCTAGGTATTTTGTTCTTAAGTTTTCCATCTTTAAAAAATTCTGAAATGTGTAGACATTGCATACTCCCGTCTGTATTTTCATTTTGCTTAACAGAAATACAAAAGCACCGTATCAGATGAGTCGGCCAAGAAAAAGACAAGACAGACTTAGAAGCGCCACACATTTATTGGAGGTAACTTTTCTGAGAGAGAAAGACAAGAGGGAGTTCAGAAGTGTGCAGGGGAAAATTTCAGACAAAGACACAGGTCTGACACCCATGAAAAGAGAGAGGGAGGAAGGAAGAGCCTCAAACTGATGTATGGTTCTGGGAACATTTCAGCCATCCAATGAGGAACTCTGGTTCCAAGACTGCCCACTGATGAGTCCTGGGCTGGTGGGAAAATGGCTACAAGCAAACACCCCCACCATGATCAGCAGTTCACATTTCCACACCAGGAGATATGTGATTTCAGATCAAAGGCCCTGGCAGATCTTAAAGACGGTGTTAACTGTAGCTTCTCAGCTACTACATGCCGAACGGCCGACTGGCACTTTCCTTCCTGAAGACACACCTCCACGTCTGCTAGGGCATTCTCTCTTTCCCTTTCTAGATGCCTGGACTTTTATGCTTCATCCTTGAAATCAACCTTGAAATCAAATAATTTTGTATTATAGCTTTATTTTTTTCTGGACCACTCTGTGTCTTAATTCTTCACATCCATTTGCTTCTTTATTCAAGGAATTCTTTTGTGCCATTATTTTTTCTCTTTCTCTTCCATCAGAAGACACGGGTACTGACCTTTCTTTTGAGAATTTTCTTAAATATTTTCTACCTAGTTTGACTCTGGAGAGTATATCCTACAGTATAGTATATCCCACTTCTATGAGGTGAGACTCTAGGGTTGTTGATCTACCTCCTGACCAGTATGGAACTCTGGCTGCTGTGAGCCTCGGACGAAATCCCTCCCTCTAAAGACGCTGCTCGGACACACAGAATCTTCTCCTCTCTCTGACTTTTCCAGAGTGCAGCACGTGAAAACCTGTGGCATGAAAATAAGCTCTTGGATCTTAGTTCTGTTGCTATTGCTGACTAACTGTTTTAAAAATAAAACCATTATTTATTTTACTTAGTTTTGAAAGCAGAAAAGATTCCATTACCTGGCATTAGTTAACATCTTTATTGTTCAAGAAAAATTAATTCACTATAAATTAATTTGAAAAACCAATTAATTATGAAAGAAATAGGCAATTTTTCATTTCGCAAATATCGTATACTGTATTTCAAAATTCTTGAATCATGGAGCTGGTATTCACCATATTATATCTACTAATGCCACACTGGACTATTGATATAGAATTTATTTTGAGAATGCTCCTCTAAGTGACTAAAACATATGTCTCGAATGATAAAAGCTGAAAGTTTGAGGTTAGTTTTGAAAGTGGAGAATTGGAAATAGAGTAGATGGTAGAAAATTTATGCAGAAATTCAACCATTCCTCAAGCAGGAATAAATTAGGAATTGGTCATTGATATAGGGCCAAAAAAATCCACATTTGAGAATGTTTGAGACTTACTATTGAAGAAATATAGGCTTCTTGAATTGTCATAAAATTCCTTAGAAAAATAGAAAAAATAACTGACAAATTATAGCCAAAATCGAATGAAAAATGAAATAGAGACCTAGAGAATTCTAAAAAGAGCTCTCCCTATCAGAGAATAATGCTGACAAATGCTCTCCAAATACAAAGATTAATAAACTTAACTCCTCAAAAAATGCTGAGGAGAAATTTTGTTTCTCCTCGATGTCCTGCCCCCTTGAGATTAAAGCCACTGGCTCTTTGCCTAAAATAAAATTGAGAAGACATCCCTGTAATAACGTAAATGGGAAAAGAATTTGAAAAAGAACACATACACATATATGTATAACTGAATCACTTCATTGTACACCTGAAACTAACACAATGTTGTTAACCAACTACACTCCAATATAAAATATAAATGAATGAATGAATGAATAAATAAATAGACATCCCTGTACTGTATGATCTCTTCTTTTTGAGGCAGTCATAATGAAGGGGTATTTCTAGCCTCCCCCATGCTGTCTGGGACATGGAACAGGAAGGGATAACTGGAAAAAGAAAATAACAGACATTGATATCTGTGGAGTTTTACAATTAGGTCCACAATTCTTCGATGTTCCTCCCTTAGAGAGGTAGACCTATGCCTTTACTCCCTTGCAATGACTGGATTTATCCAGAGAGAGTGGGATTTATAGGAAAAGTACGAGTAGAGGACAGGTGCTTAAAAGGACTGACCAAATAAGTGATAAACCCAACTGAGTAGAACTGGAAAAAGTCCCTCAAGTGTACATCCACACAGAAGAGATGCTAAGGTAAACAGTCCTCCTGGGCCTTATGGAAGACATGGGACTCGCAGCGGACCTTAAAGCATAGGAGGGATACCAATAGATGGATGGAGTGGAAGGACACCCGGTACCAGACACCAGTGAAGGTCAGCGTGTCCTGACTGGGGTCTGTGGAAAGGCCAGACGTCTAGTGTTTACCTGGCAATGAGTAGGAGCTATTATAAGAAGAATAAACAGATTGGGGTCTGACTGTAGAATTCTTAAAATGCTAGTCCTCAGAACCGGGTGTCTGGTAAGTACACTTGATCAAAAATTTCCAATATTAAATGTCAGCCTTTAAGATATTTTCAGAAATGATAAGACTCTGAGTGTTGTGCTAGAGATTTTAGGAATAAATAAAATGGTAAACGTGAAGTCAGGCAACCTTGTATTGAATACAAATACTCAGGTCTACAATGCAATCCATGGGGCGTGTTATAAATGGGCCACCCCCAAAGTTTTTAATGCTATGGTTTCTGAGGTGCATTAACTTGATGTTAATAGAAGCTTAAAGAAAATGAGATTTTGTTGAATCCTAATGGTCATAAATAATCAGGTTCTATTTGGACTACAATTTGTAGAAAAATCAACAATCTACTGTCTTTTCTAGCAGTACTCAAAATGCATTTAGGAGTGAAAAAGCACCAAAATTTACCATGAAGCAATAACTAAAAAATGCTTAATTTACAGCAAAGTACAAAACAATAAGATATATAAAGAGAACTATTTATCTATCTGGACTTCCATGAGTGTGTATGTGAGATGCTGGAAAAAAAAGCAAAATAAAGGGATGTCAGTTCCCTGAGCAGGTTCCATGCGCCAGTCAGTGTGTTAAGTGTCCTCAAAGAGGTGAAATAATGTGTCTGCTGTCAGCCTGGTAGTAAGCGGCAGAGATAGAGTTTAAAATTTAATCTAAACGACTGAAAAATAGCATATTATTACTCCCACGCTGAACCATTTTCCTATAAGTTCTATTTATAATGTGCAAAGACTGGCAACATCAGAATAGAAAATGACACATTTAATTTTGCAAACTATAGCTTCTATAAAAAACAATAAGGGTATGTAAGTTTTGCAGAGTTTCAGTTCGGCTACAAACCACAGAAAGGATTCTCTGGCAAAAATAATACCAAGTCAGCAGTGTTCTTGTGCCCATAAACTGTGGACCCAAAAGAAGATGAAATCAATTATCAAAAAAAAAAAAAAAAAAGTCCACTTCTTGGAAATCTTAGAATGAACCCAAGGACATATTTTAAATCATCTGGCGACTGTAGACTTTTAAATTTTACAAATGAGCGAGCTGAAGCCTAGAGATTTACTCCAAGGAACAGAATGAGTTAGTGAACGAATTGGGCCTCTTCAGAGATCAAATTTTATGGGATGTAGTATCCTGTTACCTTTTTAATATACCACATCAGGTTTTCTTTTTTTTTCTAAACAGAATAAAAATTAAAAAGTGTTTATATGGGAAAGTGTAGTCCTGCTATGAAAGAAAAGCATCAACCATGATCAGTTCTCCTTTAGAACTCAAAATACCCCAGGACTGGTAGTCAAGACAACTGTATTGTCTGTGTTCTTTCCCATGGGGATACCTTTATCCATTGAGGGCTGTCAGTACTTCTAAACCTGGCCAGTATTTACTGAAGCACCCGATATTTGCCAGATACTGTGCCCAATGCTTTATATTCATGACTCCATTTCATTCGTCTAGTCACTATGTGAAGCAATCCAGTTACTTTTATTCTCATTTGAAAGGTGAAGAAACCAAAATAGAATGAGGCTAGGAGTGCAAGTTTGCTTAGATCGTAAGAGGAAGATCTGAATCCTGGCAGTTTTGAGTCAAGAGTCCTGTACTTAAAGGTTATGCTAAGCCAACACCCCATCTCCCACATCACTGAGATTTAATGGACAGTATGTCTGCTCAAAATATAGTCTAGGGCTTCCCTGGTGGCACAGTGGTTGAAAGTGCACCTGCCGATGCAGGGGACACGGGTTCGTGCCCCGGTCCGGGAAGATCGCACATGCCGTGGAGTGGCTGGGCCCGTGAGCCATGGCCGCTGAGCCTGCGCGTCCGGAGCCTGTGCTCCGCAACGGGAGAGGCCACAACAGTGAGAGGCCCGCGTACTGCAATAAATATATATATATATATATATATATATATATATATATGGTCTAAAACTGCAATAGGCTGGCTCTGGAGTACTGAGGACCTCCTAGGAAAGTTAGCAACTTCTTTGGTGTCACTGGCCAAGCAACGTACAGGTAGAGATGAGAAAAATATACGTTGACAAAAGGAAAACTGGGATTAAAAGGAAAGGAAAAAATCCTTACCTCATCTTTAAACTAAGAGGGTGTTCTGACTGCTCTCCAAGGCCTGGCTAGTTCTAAGATTTAAAAAAAAAAAAAAAAGTCGCGTGCTTTTCTATATTTGCTCACAGCACTTCGTACATACTGTGGTCATTGTGACAGGACTGATCACTTGCACTGGGGTCATTTTTCAAAATATGTGTTTGTCTCTCCTGATAAACTCTGAGCTTCTTGAGGGCAAGGGCCATATCTAAATTCTCGTTAGCTCACCAGTGTCTACCATTTTGCCTGGAACAGTAAGTGTTCAATAAATATTTGGGAAAAAGTAAGAATTAAATTATATGGTTACAAAATAAGTATTTGCCCCAAATACTACCCAAGACTCCCAGACTGCCCTGGGCTGCCCTACAAGTGATATGAATGATTTGATGATTTTGATAAGCTTGTATTTTCAGTCTACTTCTTTGTTTCCCAAATTGAGTCTGAGGAAATGATCTGAGTATTGAGAAATTCTCTTCGATAATTTATTTTTGCATTTTGTATGGTTTTTGTTTTCTGTTTTCTGTCTGCGTTGGGTCTTCACTGATGCACACAGGCTTTCTCTAGTTGCAGCGAGCAGGGGCTACTCTTCGTTGTGGTGCGTGGCCTTCTCATTGCAGTGGCTTCTCTTGTTGCGGAGCATGGGCTCTAGGCACGTATGCTTTGGTAGTTGCAGCATGAGGGCTTCAGTAGTTGTGGCTCATGGGCTCAGTAGTTGTGGCTCACGGGCTCTAGAGTGCAGGCTCAGTAATGATGGTGCATGGGCTTAGCTGCTCCGTGGCATGTGGGATCTTCCCGGACCGGGGCTCGAACCCGTGTCCCCTGCACTGGCAGGCGGTTTTTTAACCACTGTGCCACCAGGGAAGTCCTATCTTTGCATTTTGATGATCTGGAAAAACAACATAACGTTTTGGATCATCTGGGCAATCCACAAAATTAAAACTGAATCCTGTTTTGCAACCTCAGTGCCCA
This sequence comes from Lagenorhynchus albirostris, assembly GCF_949774975.1. Classification (NCBI taxonomy): domain Eukaryota; kingdom Metazoa; phylum Chordata; class Mammalia; order Artiodactyla; family Delphinidae; genus Lagenorhynchus; species Lagenorhynchus albirostris. The sequence goes on along the minus strand of NC_083099.1, from coordinate 5,589,587 downwards.
CGTTTGGGTTGGTGCCTGTGGTCACACTGGTACCATGTGAAGATCAAGCAATACCATTGATGAAATAAAAATCTCATTATAGTTCAACCAGAAGCCAGGAGTAGGAGAACTGAGTCCTCGTGCGGTTCATGTCAGAACAGCAAACTATACGTTAGAGTAGTCGTGAGGGGTAATTTCACACTGGAAGGGCTCATCTCATTTTGAGAAAACACTAACATCCACCTTATTAAAGTAGCATGATTAACCTGAATTGTATGGCTTCAAAATTTTATTTGAATTTAATAGGTAAATCAATTTTGACTTTAGTTATACAAAGTCGAGCAGCATTAGGAATTTGTTCTTCATTTATAATCATATATCTAAAAAATATATAAAATATAATATATAAAATATATATGTATAAATAAAAATATATAAATATACATTATACATAAAAATCACACTATAAAAATAATTTGCCTACCTTGATGAGGGATGGAGGATTGTGAGAGCCTTTCCTTTTCGTCTTTAAAAGGTATCTATGTAGTATTCAATTTGGAAACAAACTGATCCAGCTTTTATGGAAAATGCATTTCTGCCAATGCAATTGCCGTCACTGCCAATGAGGGATTCTGGCGAACGCATCTGCAGAAACCTTCCATTTCCCTACATATGGCATCCTCTGTAGAGGGCCATCTCTCTCGGCTTTCATGGGCACTAAAATTCACTGAGTGTGCCTCCTGCTATCAAAGACTGCTTGAAAAAAGATGTTTTATTACTTGTTCACTATAATCTACTTTGTTGATTCTTGACATTGCTCTGCTTTAGAGGAAGAATAATGCCGTTCCTCTGTAGGTAGTATTAATGGTGCTTGGACTCATTTTTTTAACGCAGCAATTTCTTCTATTTCCCTGACTGTAAATGTTTCATTCAATACTTTACAACCCCCTGAGTTTGGCAGGAAGTTCCTGTTGGGATGTGTACTTCCTAGTGGTGCTTCCCTTGCTTCATTTTTTAGAATTATGAATTTCTAGTGCACTCTACATAAAAACTACAACATGAAACAGCGGCATAAAAATGAGCCCAAAGCTTTTAGCCTCTTTCTACCCACACTAGAAAGAAAAATGGTTCCAATCAAAAGCATGAGAAAATAAAGAATTGTTATGGGAGATGAACTGCACCATCTAACAAGTATGAATCATATTCTGTGCCACAAGTCATACTTCCTGAAAGTATAAAGTCTGAAATCAAAAAAAACAACAACAGTCTATGACCTTGAGTGAATTAACTAAAAAGATATTTTCTCCAGGGAATCCAGTGACTGCTGCTGTACCTGAAGGGAGTTCGGAAGAACGGTCCACGTTTTATTGAAGTTTGTCACTAAGTGCCACAATATCTTAATACCAACCCAGTATGATTAGAAAATCAAAGAGATTCAGAAGATTAAAATTGCTGACATGTTGGAAATTGAACTCTCTTTGCACAATAAAAAGAAATGGAATCCCTTTATAAAGAGATTTGGGAACTAGGATAAGTATTCACTTTTACTGTCTATTTGGGGACAACATTCATTCATTCATTCATTTGCATGTGGCAGGGCTGTGGAAGGTAGGCAGAAGAAAGTAGGATCCTCTGTATTATCAGAATCATGAGACAGGGCTTCCCTGGTGGCACAGTGGTTAAGAATCCTCCTGCCAATGCAGGGGACACGGGTTCAAGCCCTGGTCCGGGAAGATCCCATATGCTGCGGAGCGACTAAGCCCCTGTGCCACAACTACTGAGCCTGCGCTCTAGAGCCCGGGAGCCACAACTACTGAAGCCCACATGCCTAGGGCCTGTGCTCCACAACAAAGAGAAGCCACTGCATTGAGAAGCCTGAGCACCACAACGAAGAGTAGCCCCCGCTCGCCGCAACTAGCGAAACCCTCACGCAGCAACGAAGACCCTTACACAGCCAAAAATAAAATAAATTAAAAAAAAAAACCTATAAATGTGCATGCTCTTTAAAAAGAAAAAGAATCATGAAACAGCATCATGCGAATGACACTTTTCTCTATTGTGAATACAAGTACCAAATAGTGCATTTTAGCACACCTAAGACAATGAAACTTATCGCCTCTTTTTTTTTCTTCAGAGACTAGTGTAGTAGTTATTTCAGTTCTAAACCTGGGAACTGATCTAACAGCATATATCTGTTACTAGGGTGTTACTTTAAGTAAACATCAATAATGTTTGTGTTACTGTAAATAATCATAAATAATTTTTAGTAAATCAAACAGTGTCACTTCACATGCTTCGTCATTCTTTACAGGATAAACCACCACTGGAATTCTCGGAAAATCAGAGATCCTCACACTTCAGCTCAAGAAATTCTAAGTTAATAGGACTGGAGTAGAGTACAGGTTTTTGCAACTACAAAATACTCCATAGGCTAGTCTTGCTTGTGACCTGAGTTGAAAACCACCGGTATAAACATTAGGTTATAAGGGAACTGGTCATCAAAAAGAACCAAGTTTCCCCAATAATAAACCTAGCACTCAACACATTATGTATCACACCAACACTTGTGTGAGGTGGAGGCGATCATTGCTCCCATTTGACAGATGAGAAAACTGAGATACGGTTCTGGGTTCAGCTGTAGGAAATCAACGTCTGCACCTCATAGGCTCAGCCCACAATACAGAGAGGACCTGAACGGGCAGCATTTTAGGACCTTCTGCTTTAAATTTCTGGGAGTGTCTGGGGAGTGTGTGCTGTGATTTTAGCTTGTGGTTGTCTGCTCTGAGACCCCTGTTAGTAAACCTGAGTCTCTCTCTCTGACCAGCTCCTGCAAGCCTAGCCCCGAGCCTGAGCCCAGCTGGCAGAAGGCCTGCCTGCCCTCTTGCCTGGTGCTGAATCCTTGCACTTGAACTGTCTTCCAGGGTCTCCTCAAATTGCCTCCATGGCCCACCTTCCTCTAGAATCTCTCTCTTACTTAAAGCTGAGACGCTTGACCAGTTTGGATCTGTATCAACATAGATGCAACTCCGATTCCCTATGATCCCTTAACTTGATGATTTGGTCCCTCCTTCTTCCCTGGAGGGGTCAGCTCATCCTTTTTCCACTCCAGCCAGTCCTGGCTGGTTGCTGCTCTCTTTCTAACAGCTCCTTGATAGGAGCTCCCAGGGGTCCTCACCTAACTGATACAGGGACCTTACTTAATTATGCAAAACATGTGCAATTACAGTTTTTAAAAGGCAATTTCCCTTTTGACAGAAAATTCTGTTAAACTTTGGAGATCCTTTCTGGGAGTGCGGATTGTAAAATGAACTGATGTATAGAAAGCAGAGGTTATACGTGAAAATACGAACTGTTAAACTTTTTGAAATTTATTTTTTGCAATATACTTTACTGTCAAGATTGTTTTTTCTTTTCTTTCCTTTTCTTTCTTTCTTTTATTGAAATATAGTTTATCAAAGTGTCAAACTTTTAAAAAATCCTCAATTTTTCTGAAATAAAGTGGGGCCAGTTAGCAATGAAATGCTTTATATGCAAATAGGAATCTAACATGACGTGACTTCTCTAATAACTATAATTTCGTAACTTTGTTTAAATTATAAAAACAATATACGCTTATTGCAAAACAATATAAAATAAAATTATTGAGTAATACCATCCATAGCTAATTGCTAGTGGTTGGTCTAATTCCTTCTCTAGTCTCCTTTATTCTGTGTATGTGTTGCATGATGCCAACTGTATGAATGTATGTTATTTACATACATATGTAGTATAATTTTAATAATGTTGGTTTATGTAGATATTTATATACAAAATTTTGTATGTTTGCATCCATAGGCAAACTTAATATCATAGCAGATATTTTTTTTACCGTGCTTTATTTTCAATAGAAATTTCTCTTTCATTTTAATCCACAGATTGGGTCAGAACAGCTGTCAAGTGTGTGCTTTTCTCCCAAGAGGTGATTTTCAACACAGAAGCTCTACATATAATGGAGTTTCTTTCTCATGGCCTGTCACGGCATGACATTTCTTAAGAGGAAAGAAGTAAGAATGGGTGAAAGGAAACTATAGTTTGATGGGGAGAGAGATAGGAAGATTTGAATGATGGGACACATTTTTTTATCCCGGTCCCCATGACCCGATGGCCAAATTCGTTTATTCTGTATGAACTAATAAGCCTTTTGCAGTTGGACAATTTAAAATTCAAATTCAGGCTTTGCAACTCATTATCAGAGTGGCCTTAGGAAAGTCACTTCACCTCTTTGGGCTCAGTACTCTCATCTGTGAAATGGATATAATCTATAATTATTTCACAAAGGTGTTATAAAAGTCTAAACAAGGTTAGTATGAAAAACATTAGGCAATAGTGCTTACACAGGGTAAAGACTCAACATACAGTAGTTATTATTTTTCTCCTACCATAATACCACTGTTTCCTTAAGGTGTACCCATCAGGGAAGGAAACTCTACTTGATTTCTGCTCCTTGAAGCTACAGATAATGAAAGTCAACTCTTGGTGATGGCAGGCCATTTTGGAAGGATGGCTCAGCCAGAGGTGACCCTACACATTCATTCATTCACTCATTCATTTATTTAGTCCCTTCCCTTATACTCATTCACTCAATAATGATTTATTAATCTCATAGTATGTCCCAGGCACTACATGCATCTGGACATATAAGAATAAATAGAAGATACTGCCCTGTGTACAGACATGGAATATAAGCCCCTAATGTGTCATAGCTACCATTACGGAAGTGTGTACACGGTAAGGCTTGAGCTATTTAAGGATGGCATTGTGGCTTCTCCCTGGCAAGTGGAGAGAAACTTTTTAGAGCAAATAATTTTTGAACTGAATTTTGGAAAGGAATAGGTATTTGTCAGATGGATGCAGCTGTAGAAAAATAGGGCTCTTCAAAGTGGCAATAGTGAAGATGAAGGTGGTATGAAAAATGTCAAGAGAACTACAGGTGCAGCACAAGGTATGGGGGTACTATCAAGGGGAGTAAAGCAGAGGATGCAGCTGTTAAGAGAGGCTGGATTTAGCTGAGAGCCTTGTATGTAAGGACCAGCAACATGAAATGGATTCTGTAGATGATTTTTTTTTTTTTTTGGCCATACTGCATGGCATGTGGGATCTCAGTTCCCTGACTGGGAATCAAACCCGTGCCCCCTGCAGTGGAAGCTCAGAGTCTTAACCACTGGACCACCACGGAAGTCCCTCTATAGATGATTTTAACAAGTGATGTGCTGAAGACTTTGGGGCTGTGGAGTGTGGTGTCATCAGGTTGTTTGGGAAAGGTCTCTCTGGTATGGTTGTTAAAGGCAGATTAAAATGGTGTAAATTCAGAGACTACTAAGACTATTATAAGAATTTAGCCTTAAATGGATGAGTATTTAAACTAAGGCAGTGACATGTCAGGGCTCCATGTTGGTGCTTTATACTCTCAGGAGACTGTTTTACATTTTCTGAATGTGGAAAAGGAGTCTGTAAACAGCTCTATTTACTTAGTAATAATTCAAGAAAAGAAGAGGAACATCTGGAAGGTAGAAATCTGCCCTGACCGTGAACTTGGTAAACGTAAACTGACTAAATCTGGATGAGAGCATCAACTTAGTAAACTCAAAAACAAGCAAGCAGAGCAGTTACGCCGGCAAAGGACACCAGATTGGACATGGCAGAGAGAGGGCCCCACTGGAGCTACTGGCAAACTCCTGGGGAGCCCACAGGATGATGCAGTCAGCAAAGGTCATTACGTTCGGACCGTGAAAAAGCCACACGCAAGTGACTGAAAACTGTTGGATTAGACACTTTGGGCCTTTTCCTAATATACCATCTTGGCATTGTGTTCAACCACTGCTGATTTCCCTATATATTTCCTTTCAGTGACTCAGTGAATTTAGCTCATGGTTTTGTTGTTTGACTTACACTGGTAGGTAGATGGTAGGCTGAAACCCATAAAAAGTAGAAGGCATCAGATCAAAGTTTTATCTGTTATTTCTTATGTTTCTTTTGACCAGTTTCCAAATGCTTTTGCTCAGGACTCTCATGAAAATCTGAACGGTGAAACATGGACTTAACTCATTGTTCCGTTGGTTCTATAAAGAATAGAGACACAGGCTGGGTTTACGGGACGGAGAACACACTACCAACCAGGGGAAAGCACAGGAGAGGCTATGTTCAGTTTTAATTATGGCTTGTCTACTTCCATCAAAGGCATCCCAGTCATTAAAAAGTAGAAAACCTGGCTGCAATAATATACATAAATTAATCAGACTTTTTTTTAAACCTCCATTTACGCTAATCTCAAGGGCTTGCAAGCAATTTTACTTGACTTGAACACTAATAAAGTCAAGATGATGCATTAAAACCAATAAATAACTATAAATTAACATGTAAATGCCACCAATGTGGCACTTTCCTGAACTTAGAAACGGTTAAGGTTGTTGTTTAATAGGGTATTATTTATTAGCCCTATATCTGATTAGCTTTAACTGAAAAACTGTCTCTCTTTTGCAGAAACTGTAAGTAGAATGATTTCTGAATTTCATAGTCGGGGAAATGAAAATAATTAATGGATAACCACAAGAAACCTTTTCAGTAATTAATAATTTTAGACCGATCATTTTCTTCTAACCATCAGAAACCAGAAGAAATAATGCACAAATACATTACATAGAATAGAAGCTTTAGAGGATATGAATAGAATGACAGTGGTGGGTGAGGACTTTAATCACACTACTCACTTCTTTATTTCTTGTTGATAAACAAAATTATATTTTTCAGCGTTACCAATTTACATAAAGCATCTATGAATATATTTTATTTTATTAATATACTGCACTTTCAGATTTAACTTTATTTTCACTCTTTTTAAATAAATGAGGGCTAGACATACATAGATGCAGTTTGGAACAATGAACCTAGGTGGTATATTGAGAAAGCTATGCACAGAGAATCAAGAGATATGAGTTGCATTCTTGAAAAAGAGAAAAAGCTTTTTTTTTTTTAACATCTTTATTGGAGTATAATTGCTTTACAATGGTGTGTTAGTTTCTGCTTTATAACAAAGTGAATCAGCTATACATATACATATATCCCCATATCCCCTCTCTCTTGCGTCTCCCTCCCACCCGCCCTGTCCCACCCCTCTAGGTGGTCACAAAGCACCAAGCTGATCTCCCTGTGCTATGCGGCTGCTTCCCACTAGCTAGCTATTTTACATTTGGTAGCGTATATATGTCCATGCCACTCTCTGACTTCGTCCCAGCTTACCCTTCCCCCTCCCCGTGTCCTCAAGTCCATTCTCTACGTCTGCATCTTTATTCCTGTCCTGCCCCTAGGTTCTTCAGAACCTTTTTTTTTTTTTAGATTCCATATATACGTGTTAGCATACGGTATTTGTTTTTCTCTTTCTGACTTACTTCACTCTGTATGACAGACTCTAGGTCCATCAACCTCGCTACAAATAACTTAATTTCGTTTCTTTTTATGGCTGAGTAATATTCCATTGTATATATGTGCCACATCTTTATCCATTCATCGGTCGATGGACACTTAGGCTGCTTCCATGTCTTGACTATTGTAAATAGAGCTGCAATGAACATTGTGGTACATGACTCTTTTTGAATTATGGTTTTCTCAGGGTATAGGCCCAGTAGTGGGATGGCTGGGTGATATGGTAATTCTATTTTTAGTTTTTTAAGGAACCTCCATACTGTTCTCCATAGTGGCTGTATCAATTTACATTCCCACCGACAGTGCAAGAGGGTTCCCTTTTCTCCACACCCTCTCCAGCATTTATTGTTTCTAGATTTTTTGATGATGGCCATTCTGACTGGTGTGAGATGATATCTCATTGTAGTTTTGAATTGCATTTCTCTAATGATTAATGATGTTGAGCATTCTTTCATGTGTTTGTTGGCAATCTCTATATCTTCTTTGGAGAAATGTCTATTTAGGTCTTCTGCCCATTTTTGGATTGGGTTGTTTGTTTTTTGCTATTGAGCTGCATGAGCCGCTTGTAAATTCTGTAGATTAATCCTTTGTCAGTTGCCTCATTGGCAAATAGTTTCTCCCATTCTGAGAGTTGTCTTTTCATCTTGTTTATGGTTTAGAAAAAGGGCAAAAGCTTTGATGTAATGTCGAGAAATGCAGGTTCCATTCTGGGCTAAGACTTTGTTTTACTCAGGGGCTGAACTGTCACTTTTCCATGGGGAAAAAATATAGAAGCAATTTTCTACCAAGTTCAAGTACTTTTGAGTGAATCCAGAGATGAATCACTGATAGAGAGACACAACACCCATGGTAGTGAAAGTGAACATACCCAGGAAATATGGAATTTTCTTCTCTTCTTCAACTAACCAGCTGTATGGCCTTGGTCAACCCCATTAATTTCTCTCTGTCTCATGTGTAAAAATGAGGGACTAGATGAGGGCCAGAATGACAAATCATTTTCACATCCGTGCCAATAATGGTGGGCTGGAGGAAGCTGCTTGGTGCTCTAGATTGAAACAGATCATGAGTCTATGTCATGGCTCAACAAGTAAGAATGGGGTGCGGGTAGGGGCTTTGGCAATTCAAGTGTTGCTTATTACCGCTGAACTGGTTTATCCTTTGGTAATTCCTATTTCTAAATCTCTCTGCCTCTATAATGTAACATCAGGATAACTGGTAACGCTGAAGCACATCAGGAAAGCAGGCAATCTTTTGACAGACTTTAGGAAAGGTCTTAGTACTTAAAAATATCACCTTCAATTGCATTGCTTTGTATGCAATTGTTCAAATTTCTCTAGCTGTTCATCCTTTTGGTAAAGGTGATCAAGGCAGCTATGATCAGACTGAAGTATTACTAATCATTAACACCTTAGTTCAAATTAACTGATGGACAGAGCTAACCTACGATGATAGAGGACCTTGGAAAAAATGAAGTCTATGAAAAATATGTGCATGTAAGTAAAAAGGAGAAAGGTCTTATGTATGGGACATTATTGTCAGTAAGGACAGTGCAGACTGAAACAGACAGTGGGCCACTCAGGAACCAGGAGATCAGAAGCCTTGTCTTATTGCCAAATACGAGGAGTGTGTCTCTAAGTCAGGGATGTGGGTGATGGGAAACTGACCACATGACGCCCAGATACAAAAGAAAGTGTGTTTATTCCTACAGTGTCTCTTGGGGCCTGCTCTGCTAAAGCAAGTGAGAAAACTTGGCTCTTATTCAAGAATATTCGAGTATATCAATAGAGACCATATCTACCACCCAGGATTAAAGTACACAGTTCTACTTGGCTAATCTAGGTCAAAAGAATTAAATGAAAATACTAGAGTCCATTCATCAGATCAAGAGTCACCAATCCTAGCCATGGCATTTGTTAGAAGTGTTAATTTGCCCTTCGTATACTCCAATTGAGAAGTGATAAATATGATGATATAAATGTTATAATTATTAACAGTATTATAAATGAATTAATACATATTTAACAAGGGAAATGAGCAAACATGAATCACATTCTTTACAAACATTTAAAATTAAATGTTTATAGCAGTTGGATGAAAATGCAACACTGAGTAGATTTCAAATTACTGCTAGAGGCCAAGTGAAAATAATTATTTCTATTTGTTGCATATTTATTTCTCTCTAGAAAACATTACCTATAGATAAAGATTTATATAACATTAAATATTTATATTGGCAGAAATATAAATATTTATGAATTCAAATAAACATTTGCAAATATAAAATGTGAGTAGCTATATGTGATACACAGGCCGTATATGTATGTACGTGCATGTATATGAATATACAATTTACACATTTGCACATAAATATGCAGTTTTAACAAATTATATTCGGTTACTTCTATATTTGAAATAGCAAATAGAAATAATCTCTTTTGTCAACTTGGTCTCATTGGGAGGAGCTTCCAAGAGACATATACTGAGAAGGATTTGAAGAATGTTTGTCCTCTCAGTAGGAATGAACACTCAGATTGATTACTGATGTCTGCCACAGGCATAGCAGTACAGTGTAAATACTCACTTCATGTATTTGATATTCTGTGTACTAAGGTAGGAGATAACCATTACTGAAAAATTTTTTTCATTTTTCAAATTGTATTTTAATGCTCAGACCCAGGACGAGTGAAAAATGATTAAAGTGGCAAAAATTAGGGAATAAAAAACCCTCCAATATCTAAGGAAATAAAAACTTCAATAATAACTCTCAGAATAATTACACTGTATTGTTAAGTAATAGAAAATCATAAAAGCTATAAAATTTCTGGAATCAAGTTGTGGGGCTATATTATAGTCATCATGAAATAATATTGGAGAGAGTAAGAAACAATGTCTGCAAAAATTGTTATGTAGCAAGCTTTTCTAGGTATACAGCTAGTATTGTTACAACACTTGGAAAAATAACTCAGAATTTTCAATTTTATCTTGTTCTTGAAGTTCAAGTCTATTCAGCAGCCTTGGTGATCAAGAATTCAATGCTAAAAGGTTACTTTGAAGTATAACAGGGCATGTACTGTTTATTTTACACTAAAATGTTATGTTTCATTTTTACTCACAGTGAACATATAACAATTGTCATTTTTTCACATAAAATTATTGTATAGAATTGTCTGAAAATATTAACTCAATAATAGTAATATTTTCTATGACCCACAGAGCATATGACTTATTATAAACTGCAAAATAGTATGTGCCTTTTAATGAGAAAACTTTCAGAAAATGACGCCATTCAAGTTTTTTAAATAAAACATGGTGTGTATGGAAGTAACAGACACCTTTTTTCCCTCATCAATATATCTGATTTCTCTTCTTACTATAGCAATTACATTGCATGTATTATGCTTATAGTTGAAAGTGATAACATCTTGACAGATTGATCTTTCACACTGAATTCAATTCAAAGTGCAGTATTAGTTCTCAATAAATATCTGTGCAAAATAGCTATACTGGTCTTTCTACACATGAAGGACAATGCTTGTTTCTCCTCCTCTCAGTCACTGTGACAAAGGACAGTTTACCTAGCTATTAAATTACCTTATGTTGATACTATATGAAGCAAAGAGATAACTTTGAGGAAAGAGAAATAAAATGTTTAGACTGGCACCTGAGCTAATCGGCTACTACCTAAATTTCTCTTTAAAACAAGAACACTTGATAACTTGGTAACTGAAATAAAGGCATAATTTATCCGCAAGTACCCATACACCCACCCATCCATCCACCCCTCTCCAAGCATCCACCCATCCATCCATCATTCGCCAAGTATCGGGCTGGCTAAAAAGTTTGTTCGGGTCTTTCCGTAACATCTTACGGAAAAACCCAAAAGAACTTTCTGGCCAACCCCAATATATAGCGTGATCCTGGCATACACAATGTTCTACTTGTTGTTTCCACAGAAGTAGATCCTGAAACAGAGACTTGAGTGCAAGTAGTTTATCTGGGAGGTGATCCCAGGGAACTCTAGGGGGTTGGAGAAGAGGAAAAGGAAAAGAAAGGAGGCCAAAAGTAGGTACTCACTGACGTGAGGAAGCTGGGCTCAGTCCCACTGGTGGCCGTTGGAAGACAGTGTGTAGAACATACCTGAGAGTTCTTCCAGCTAAGGGATGAGAAATCTGGGGTATTTGCTTACCAACTTCCATCAGTTATACTGGGGTGTTAACTCTCTAGCACCTCTAGACTGATTAGGGTGTATTCTCTAGTGGCCAGACGAATCCATCGGGCCTGCCACCATAGGGCGGGCAGCAGTAAGTCATTGGTGGAAGGCGAGAACCTAGCAGGTTTGGTCAGGGCATTGACAATATTTGCAACATCCAGGGAGAATGCTAAACATTGCAGACATAAAAAGGAAGCACAGACTCTACACTCATGAGGTTTCCAGTAAAATGGGTAAACCTTGGAAATCAGTGATTATCGTACAGCTAAAAACATGAACAAAAAGGAAGTGTATGCACAAATTAAAAAGGGAGCAGCCGTGTCCTCAGATGTCCTAAAACATCCTGTCTGACAGCTGAGCCCACATTATTTTGTATCATATGGTCGCTGCCTCTCATCCTTCACTTTGTTGTGAATGGAAGGAAACTAGCCATTGCCCACGTATTTCAAAGGATGAGACACTACAGCTCCACGGTAGCCATCATTAACAAGGACAAAGAGAATTAGTGAGAGGTTGCCAATCACATCAAAGAAAGTTAAGGAGACTCGGCCAGTTCTGGAAACGCGAGCTTCCAGTGAACCACAATGATAACTCTGAGAGCTTAATTAGCTTTGTTGCAAAGCCCCACATGTAATCAGGCTGTAGTTTCCTTAATTTAAGGAAAATTAGGTGCAGCGCAGCTTTAGTCATAGGACCTCTGAAACACTTGAGTGATTTGAGTAATTATCAGGAAAACCCTCCAGAGGTGGGGTTCCAACCTCCTAAGGGAAGAGGCTTTTGCCTTCTCAAAATAAAATGACCTTTACAACATATGATCTTTTTTCCCCCGATATAATAAAATTAATATTTTATTGAATTTGTGCTATTTCTATATTGTTTAAAACATAATTAAGTTCCTCTAGAATGCACATACTTCTATATACTGGCTTAGAGAAGAAAACTTAAAATTTATTTTTTTCTAATTGTAAAACTCAGATGTTTGACAACATAGGATCTTGATGATACTGCAAAGTCAACTGACTCCGTGTCTAAAGCTTTCTGAGGTTGCAGTCCTGACCACTTTCATATTAAAACTGGAGGGTTAACAAGGGCCTATTTGGGGTAAACTTTTCTATCTCAGCAGCAGGATTAACTTCTGTATTTTCCCATGTCCCTATAAAGGACGCAAGCATTGGGAATTGAGCACTTACACATGAATATGATTTCAACCATGCTGGGATAGAAGGATGATCCTTGAGAACTACTGAATTTGTATAACAAACAGATATTCAGAGTGAGAGAGCTGGGAGAATCAGTCTCTCACACTACAAACTTTCCTCTGAATGATCTCCTAGATGTGTTGCATATAGGCTTCTTGTATATCTATGTTTGGTGTTTAATGTCAAATAATATTTTTTACTGAGGTCATAATTAGTAGAACCCACAGGGTGAAAGATTCAGTGGTTAGTGTATATCACCTTCCTTTCAATATATTAGAACTTTTCCTACACAAGGGCCACTCAAATTCATTTTGTTCATTTGCCTGCATGGATGACTGAACTTCATAACTAGTCCAAGAAGAAATTTAAGACCTCTGGCAAAAACATTCGTAATAAAATGTAATAGAAGTGAATTAAGAAAACAGAAAAAAAGGGGAAATGTCTATAAAGGAAGAGACATAAAGAAATATGAGAGGTAAAATTATGCAAAATCAAATTTGCTAGAAACAAGGCAAAATTTTGAATGTAAGTTTTCTAACAACTAATGCAAAGACACAACCATGACTGTGATTTGATTCAAAGTGATCATCAGATAAAGTCAATTAATTGCTAACATAATCTAAGGCATGATAGTGTTAAAATTAGAGACACATTTCTTCCATGGGGTCAATAATATAGTGACTATATCCTCAAAAATATATTTTCTATAAATAGGATAATAGGTTCTATAAAGCTATTTCTAACAGCCTTTTTACAGAAACTATATGAAACACCAAAACTAATAAATATTGAGTTGCTCCCATGTGCTAGTCACTTTATTAAATTCTAGGTCATTTATTCATCATAACCACCCTATATTAGAGGCAAAATTATTATCCTCTTTCAACAGCTCAGGCAAATGGCTCAGAAAAGAGGGCATCAGTCACCCAGGATCACTTCTCCATCAGTGGCATGGACAGAATTCAAGTTGATGATTCCAAACTCAGGCTCTAAGATGCTAGGCTTTAGGAGTTCCCATTGGGTAGGTCCAATGTCATGATATCTAAGTGGTTATGAACAGAAAACTCCAGCAATATGGAGATTATAGAAAGGTCTTAAATTATTAGAAGTAGAAGTAGGCTTTTGACACCATGAGGTCTGTGCTCTCCTGGAGATCCAATAGGAACTTAGTAACCATTCATAAGCCATCCTTTGAGCCATATAACTTCCAAATGGTCCCTCCAAGACAAACAGGGTACAGAACGGGTTTCTTGTTAACTGAGTTAACTTGATATGTGGGAATATTAGCTATGAGTCAACTTAAATATGGGGGATGGTAATACAAATTGATGATTCTTTCTGGCTTCAAGAGGAAGGGATGAGGCACATGCTTCTTGCTCAACCAAAACTGGCATCAAAGTACTAAATAACAGGGCAAATAGAAAAACCATCTCAATTCACACTAATTTATACAAGTGGATTTTTTTTTACAAACACTTGATACTTTCTCAATTAAAAAAACTGACCCAAATTGAATATTTTAGATATTTACTTATAAATAAACTTAATGATCATAAACCTCTAACTTGATCAAAATTACTAGTAATATGACCACTGAATATCATTAACGTGTTTACATGAGATGATGTCCACTATTGCCAATAAAAGAAGAAACTGAGAAAAAAGATTCACCTTTCCATATTATATAGCATTTAGCTGACAAAGGTGGCAACCTCTTTAACACAATCAGAACAGTAACTGGAAGGTTGGGACGTTTGTACAAAGAATTTCATGTGGCACAATTTCTTAACATCTGAACTAGGTACTCTACTGCCCTCTCATGGATAGTACATACGTAGCATGAAGAATAAGTACACCACCTAAAGATGATCAACAAAATTAATTTTGCTTAAATGAAGCCTGTGACAAGTAACAGTACCACCACGAAATAAAAAACAATGTTGTTTTCTTCATGAAGAATATTACATTTATAATGAATGCCACCAGATGTTTAGACACAAACACTTTCAATCACTGTAAAGTAAAATAAATGTGGTATGCTTTACTTATGGTATTATGAACTATAATTCTAAAGTATGCTCTTATTTCTATGAGTTTGGTAATCTCAGATGACTTGCATAGAGAAAATGACTTCAGGTTGGTAATCCCTCCAAATGATAAACTGTTTGGCCATAACTGATATATTCCTTCATGGAGCAAGAGATAACAAATTTTAGGAAATTGCAATACAAGTAGAAATACAAGCATGGTGCTCAGAGTAGAAGACTGTGGTTATGGGGGTGGAGGGAGGGACAGGAAGGTTGCTACATATAATTGCACAGGCTGTAGACTGTGCATCTCCAAAGGGTGTAGTACACATAAAATATTTTTAAATGATAGCACACATGTAAACGATGCCATTGGGACTTTTAGCATTTTGAATTAAGAAATTAAACATTTTTTTCCAATGATGTCATTGGGACGTTAAAAAAATCCATTAGTACTGCAGTACAAGGGCAGCCTATACGCTGTGAAGGCAAGCAAAGCCCTGATAGGTACAGCATTTCTGAAGCATAATATCCTTGGCCTGACTTAGCACAACCTCAGCTAATAGTAGCAGTTCCGGATTTAGAATTTCACAGTCCTAAGAACGTGAGGTAAGCACTATTTTAACACTGTCTCTTGGTTCACACCAGATGTAGAAAGATGAGCATTCCACATGTACTTTTCACTGCTATTTTTTGGGTAAAAGTTTTTAGAAACAAGTACAAGTCTTACGACACTGTCGACCCAATGGAAATGCTTTTAGTTGTTTAGGGTGTACAGGGAACTGTCACCTGCTATTTGTATTGCTTCTTCAGGCATGATCTAATTCTAAAAAAAAAAAAAGAACAGTAATTCTCTTAAATAAGGGAAGAAGCAAGTCCAGATTAACTGTTCTAGAGGAGTTACAGAGCCCACCAATGAGATGCCCACGTGGGCTGCCAGGAATGCCACCTGCCAGAGGAACTCTGCCACTGGTTCTGCCTTCGGAAGGGACCTGCTTGGAACTTCACATAAGATAAATGCCTAGTCGGCTACTAGGATACACGGATACAAGTCAACATCTTCATTGCTGTAAAACTAAGTCAGGAGAAATACTAAACAAACACAAAAAAGAAGGCATTGAGCTATGACCAATTTTCACAAATCTGCTCTAAACTCTAAAATCATACTTCCTTGGCATATGAACTGGAACTCATTCTAGAGTGATTTACTTCCACTTTCATCGGAAAACATGTTTCATTTAGAAATCACTCAAGGGCATGGAGTAGGCTTGTGTATGTGCACGCTCAAATAATTTTGTATTAATCACATTTTATGGATCTGTTCTCTGTTTCTTTCATTAGTTCTGCTTCCACAGAAGAACTAAAGCTTCCTCATCTACTACGTTTTCAGAGTTGTGTCTCACTTTTGAGCCACTGTGTCTCCCTCGATAGCTTCTGATCATTTACTCTGCTTCCAGGGACCTCTTATAAGCCCTTCCGCCACCAAGCAGGTCTGACGCTGGGGCCTCTCTCGTAGCGGTGGACTTGAAAATAGGTTTCTTATCATCAATCCAGTGGATCTGCCGTCAGAGGATTGGTTGGGATCTCTCTGCTGAATTGTTTGAGGACATTCTGCTGAGCCTCTGTGAGTGAATATTTATTCAGCACCTATTGCATACAAGGTTCTGTGGCAAACTAAAAAAGGGACTTCAGACACATGGGACAGAGGTATAGCACCTTAGTCTGCGAGGGCTGCCATAACAAAGTATCACAGACCGGTTGACTGGGTAGAAATTTACTTCTCACAGTTCTGGAGGCTGGAAGTCCCAGCTCAAGGTGTTGGAGGCTGGGCTTCTCCCCTGGCAGCCCTCCTTGGCGGCCAGCCGCCTCCTCCCTGTGTCCTCACATGGCCTTTGCTTTGGGGCCTCTTCCTCTCCTCATAAAGGCATCAGTCATGTCAGATGAGGGCCCTGCCCTGAATAAACTCATTTAACCTTAATCACCTCTTTAAAGGCCTTGTCTCCAAATACAGTCACATTGGGGGTTACAGTGTCAACATCTGAATTCGGGGGGCGAGGGGTACAACACAGCCCATAACCTGCAGCACAGCACACAAATGTTCTAGCTCTGAACTCAGGCCACCATGGTTGGAATATTCTCCCTGCCTCTTACTAGCTGTGTGACATTGCACGTAATAGTCAAAGGAAAACTAAGCTGTCTTAACTTCTTCATCTATATTTTGTGAATATTAATATAACCTAGTTCACTGTACTACTGCTTATATCATGTAATACTCATAATTAGTTCCTCAGAAAAGAAGTTTTAAAATACTTTCGTGGGCTTCCCTGGTGGCGCAGTGGTTGAGAGTCCGCCTGCCAATTCAGGGGACACGGGTTCGCGCCCCGGTCCGGGAAGATCCCACATGCCGCGGAGCGGCTGCACCCGTGAGCCATGGCCGCTGAGCCTGCGCGTCCGGAGCCTGTGCTCCGCAATGTGAGAGGTCGCAACAGTGAGAGGCCTGCGTACTGCAAAAAACAAAACAAAACAAAAAAAACACAACTTTCTTATTCACTTTTTGTATCCCCAGGACATTACATAGGACTTGAAACAATCTGGCTCGTGAAAAATATTTCTTACAAAATGAGCACTATATGAGAAGGAGTGACTCTTAAAGGTAGAAGGGAACTTTGAGACCATCTAGTTTTACACCTATAAACCAAAATGAATCACCCAGTTTGTGTTTTTCTTCTGATGGGGCCATATTCAACATCTGGAAGGCCACTGAAAATTGCACATAGAGATGCAGAGATGCTTTGTACCAAAATTATTTTATTTAAAGTGACACTTTTTGTATAGCACAGGAACTATGTAAAATAAATAAGTTTTTTTTAAAATTAGATGGACCTAGAGACTGTCATACTGAGTGAAGTGAGACAGAGAAAGACAAATATCACATGATATTGCTTACATGTAGAATCTTAAAAAATGGTACAAATGAACTTATTTACAAAACAGAAATAGAGTCACAGATGTAGAAAACAAACTTATGGTTCCCAAGGGGAAAGGGAAGGGGAAGGATAATTGGGAGATTGGGATTGACACATACACACTACTGTATATAAAAGAGATAACTAATAAGGACCTACCGTATAGCACAGGGAACCCTACTCAGTACTCTGCAATGCCCTGTATGGGAAAAGAATCTTAAAAAGAATGAATATATGTATAACTGATTCGCTCTGCTGTACAGCAGAAACTAACACAACATTGTAAATCAACTATACGCCAATAAAAGTTAATTAAAAATAAAATAAAGAAACCCTGATTAAGCCCCCTGGTCGTCACCCACTGTCACAAATCTGTTTCTTTAAAACAATG
The DNA here is from genome assembly GCF_949774975.1 of Lagenorhynchus albirostris. NCBI lineage: Eukaryota > Metazoa > Chordata > Mammalia > Artiodactyla > Delphinidae > Lagenorhynchus > Lagenorhynchus albirostris. The sequence goes on along the minus strand of NC_083099.1, from coordinate 5,571,357 downwards.
TGCTTTCATTTTATAACCTCATCATTAATGCCAACCTCTAAGCCCAGGAAATTCAACCTCCTTGTTTCACTCACTCCCCAACATCCCCTGTCTCAGTGATCTGTAAATAACTGACCAGGTAAGCACTGAAGCACAAAGGCAAATAGATCAATACTCCTCCCACCAGCGCTCACAGCACAAGAGAGAAACCCTATTTGCCTTCATTTCCCACCACTGAGGACCTCATCCAAGAATCTATTCACAAGTCTGCAGCCCCCAGATTTAATTCAGCATGCATAAGCAGCAACAATTGCTGAAGTCTTTGATTAAACTTTCAAATTGTCTCAATATTGATGTAAATGGAAAAAGGTATTGATTAAAGAATCTTCAAATGGGAAGCTGTTCAGATGAGAAAAGAAAATGCTTTGAGTTGGTGAGTCTGCCTGGCAAGAGGAACACTGTGAACAAGGCACAAAGGATTTCCAGATACAAAGCAAGCAGCAGAAAGACCTCTGGTCGTCCTGTTCATGGACTTAAACTTAGAGAAAGTGGTTGAATGGTGTGAGCTGTATTTATATTGAAAAATGAGATAGATAACCTGAAAAGCAGAATCCCTGAAGACCTGTACAGGATTCGATTTTTACCCTAGAAAATTCTTTGTTTTTTCCTACTATGATTGATTCTGGATTTTACAGAGTAACGAGTTGTGTATGTCATTTCCCAATAGTATTCTCTCAAATAAAGTTATAACAATTATATGAAACGGATTCTTTTCGTGCCTGAAAAATTTGTTCATTCACTCTCCTCATTTTACAAACATTCTGGAGCATCCAGTATATGCCGAGTGTTTTCTAGCTACTGAAGATACAGCAATAAACTACACTGACAAAACTCCTTGCCTTCATGGAGCTTAGGTTCAAGTGGGGAAGAGAGAAAACAGATAAAATAAACAAGTATAATAAATGGTTTGTTGAATAAGTCCTATGGAGGGAAGGGGAAAGGAAAGCATGTGTGTGAAGGGGTCACAATGTGGACACACAAAGTGTCAAGCAAGGTCTAGTGAAACGATGATGTTTCAGTAAAGAGCTAAGTTGGGAAGGAAATGAGTCATCAATCTTCTGGAGGAAAGTATTTCAAACAGAGGTAACAGCAAGTGCAAAGGCCCTGTGGTGACATCAAGTTTAGTGTGCAATCAGAGAAAGAGCAAGCACGCTGGTATGGCTGGTCTGCCATACGTGAAGGGGAAAGGGGGAAGAAATGAGATAAGAAAGAGTTAGGGAGTCAGATTATATAGGACTTTGAAGGCCACTCTATGGACTTTGCTGTTATTTCAAGTGCACTAAAAAGACACTGGAGGATGGTAAGCAGAGAAGGAACATAATCTTACTTTTGTTTTGATAGAAACTCTCTGGCTGATATATTGAAGATAGAATGTTGGGAGTTATTAGACTAGTATAGAATGGATACGATGGGATGAGATGAGGTAATAGAATAGAACAGAATGACTGAACACCAAATTGTCACAGAGGTAAGAGGAGCAGATCTTAAAAGGCGGGGGGAGATTAGGAGCTCAGTTTTACACATGCTACATGTGAGAGGTTGATTGATCATTGATTGGTTGATTAGATATTAATACAGGCATTAAGTAGTCATCAGCCCTGTAAATCTCATATGGCTATGTAAGTTCAGGGGAGAAATCCTGGCTAGAAATACTTGGGGAATCACCAATATTTAGAGAGTGCTTAAAGTCAGGACACTGGATGAAATCACGGAGGAAATAAAACGGATAGAACAATAGTTCCAAGGGCTAAGCCCCGTGGCACTCCAACACTGAGAGGTCAGGGAGACGAGGAACCAGCAAACAGAGAAGATGTGGTCAGGAGGTTAGGAGGAAAAGCTGAAGATTAGAGGCTAATGAAGATCATCTTTTAATGAGAAGGGAGTGATCTGTTTCTAATAAGTCAGGTAAGATGAGGACTGAGAGCTGACCTTCAGGTTTACCAGCATGAAGTCATTAGTGACCTTGAAAAGAACAGTTTCAGTGACAGGGTGAAGGAAGCAATGCCTGCTGGAGGGAGACATTGGCAACCGCTAGCGGAAACAGATCTTCCAGGGAGCTTTTCTCTAAAGGGAAAGAGAAAAGTGGGGTTGAAGGTAGAGGGGAACGTGAAGAGAATGATTTCAATATGAAAGAATAATAGGATATTTGGATAGTGATGGAAACACCCAGCAGAGAAGGAAAACCTGATGTGTCAGGAGAGACTGGGGTGAACTAATACAGGACAGACAGGGAAAAACAGGACCTAAGGCACGGGGCTGAGTGGGGGAGAGCGGGGGGATGGGGACAAGAGAACAGATGTTTATCCAGAGAAGAGAGGATGGGAACAGATGCAGGTGGGCAGGCAGATGCTGCAGGGGAGCTCATGGAAGTTCTTGGCTGACTGCTTCTATTTTCATAGTGAAAGACGGAGCAAATTCATTAGATGGGGAGAAGGCCATGAAGGTCTGAGGACTGAGGGAAAGTATGAAAGCCATCTAGTGGATCCGGAGAAGAAATAAACCAGGGAAACTCAGTGTGACTCCCAGGCAGCATTGAGAATCCACAGGAAGTCAATGATCATGAATTTAAAATGAAACAAGCCAGCATGGGTCTCTGTGTGTGTCAAATACATTCAGCTGTGTGGTGCAGGTCTGAAGCAGAGAGGTGTTTGAACTACAGTTGATGTTTTGTCCTTCAAGTGAGAAAGGAGGAAAGCAGTTTAGGGTATATGCAAGGGAGTGATTGTAATGGTAAAGTGTATAATTTAAGCTACACAAGGAGAGAACTAAGAACAAGATGAGGGAAAGTTTCAGTGGATAGACGGTAAGATCAATGCAAGAGACTGTTATATCCAAATATATTTCAAAATACACCTCACTATACTATACGAACAGTATTCATTCCATTAAATACATTTTGTGAAAACATTCCTGTGGATAAATTGCAGAAACATCACTGAATAGCAATAAGGATCAATGGTCTTTAACTTACTGACATTGCAGAAACTTACTGCATAATGATTTAGTACCTTGGAAATATTAATACTTAAAACATTTAATAATGTACCCATAGGTCTTTAATAGTAACATATCTAAAGGTCAGTAAAAGTGGGGGTGGTGGTGGGATGAATTGGGAGATTGGGATTGACATATATACACTAATATGTATAAAATAGATAACTAGTAAGAACCTGCTGTATTAAATAAATTAAACTTGTAAAAAAATAAAGTCAGTAAAAAGTATATTTATAATAAATTAGTAGTGATTTCTTCCCATTCTGAAATTCCAGAAAATGTACTTTGTATAAACTGTTACAGACATTTCAACACTTAGAGATTAACCAGTTCAGTTATACACTGAAAATTCCATTAGCTTACAAAAATATAACACCATAGATTCAGACTGTGTAAATATTGTGAAGTTGCCTTAAATTGTTCCTTTTTACAATAAAATGAACGAAGTAGACTAGGAAATCGCTACCGTCCCTCCAACGACTAACATTCTAGATGTTTATAAAACCTCTTAAGTGGCTTATTAGCTGAAAGTGCAGTTAATTTATCTCTTTTAATAAAACACTCGTTAGTTTTATATAAATGATCTTTAAAAAAAAAAAAAGACCTCAGATGTTCCTTTCCTGGCAGGGATAAAAGAAGGTTCATATTTTTAAATATTTTTTGGCTGTGGGACATACTTCATACCTTCAACATGTCTTTTTCTTCATCCCCACAAATAAAGTTTCCTTAATATCCTACTCAATAACATGATGGCTGTAAGGTTTTAAAAAAGCAATTCAGCCAGACCGTGGAGCAGAATACTCAACACGGACTCTCTACGTGGGGTGTGCACACGCACATGTGTGTGCCGGCAGAGAGACAGAGAAAAAAAGGCTTTCCAAAACAACAATCCAAAAATGCTGTGATTTTATTTTATGCACAGTACAATGGCCACATTAAAATAATAAGAATGCTAAAGAAGTTTGCTACAGATCGCATTTCTAGTTTGAGGCAAGATAAAGAACATACATTCTACCCTAACGCTCCTGCTAAGTACATCTAAAAACCCTGGACAATATACATAGAGCAACTGTCAGAAGACGGAAGGAGAAAAGAAGGCAGGCTGGTTAGAGACCTCAGTACTCAAGGCAAGATCCGTTCTGCCCTCCGCACCCTGTGCTAACACTGCAGAGGCAGCATTTGCCCGCAGCAATTGCAGACGGTAGGGAGGAATGTGGCTGCTTATCCTCGCCATGGCCATGAAGTAAAATAAAGCAGAGCAAAGAACACCTCTCCGCCTTCCAACGACAGAATAAAGGGAGGGTTATGCGAGATGTAACTGCTGGTGAAAGGGATTATTATTATTTTCTTTTTTTGCATTACACGGGCCTGAAAGGGATTCTTTAAGCTGTGTATGAACTTCTGAGTGGACCCATGAGTGACCCATACAAGAAAATGAATAGAATGTTCAATAATCTACAGGAAGGCAGGAAAGGGGAAACAGAGAAAGAAAAATCAGAGAGAACAAACAGAAAACACATAATCAGATGACAAACTTACAAATGCTAATGTAACAATAATTACATTAAATGTAAACAGTTTAAACAAACCAGTAGAGACAGATTATCAAAATAGATTGATGCAACTACATAAAATCTACAAGAAATCGTGGATTTTCGACTATGTGGAGGGTCGGCACTCGTAACTACTGGGTTGCTCAAGGTTCAATGGTATTTATACATAATGGAATATTATTCCGCCATAAAAAGAAGGAAATCCTGCCATTTGTAACAACATGGGTGGACAGGGAAGGCATTCTGCTAAGTGAAATAAGGCAGACAGAGAAAGGCATATACTGTGTTATGGTCTCACTTATATGTGGAATGTAAACAAGTCAGGCTCATAGACATAGAGAGAGAGTGATGGTTGTAAGGGGTTGGGGATGGGGGAAATGGGGAAATGTTGGTTAAAGGGCAGAAGCTTCCAGTTATAAGATGAATAAGTTCTGAGGATCTAATGTACAGCTTGGTGACTATGGTTACCAATATACACATGACAGTTGCTAAGACAGTAGATCTTCAATGTTCTCACCACAAAAAAAGATAATTCTTTGAGGTGAAAGAAGTGTTAATTACCCTTTCTGTAAACATCATTTTGCAATATATACATGTACCAAATTATCATACAGTATACCTTACACTAATAGAGTATTATATGTCAATTACATCTCATTAAATCTGGAAAAAGAAGAAAACGGATAGGAAAGAAATTGCATATAAACATTGATCAAGGAAAGCTGGAGTGCCACATTAGTATAAAACAATGTAGAATCCAGAACAAAGAAGATCACCAAAGGTCAATTCATCAGGAAGATATAACAACGCTTGACGGCTATGCATCCGACAACAGAGCTTCAAAATACATGAAGCAAAATGTCGGAACTGAAAGGAGAAATGTTGTTAAGGACTTCAAAACCTTTCTCTCAGTAATCACTAAAACTACTACACAGAAAGCTAGCGAAGATTAAGAACATCTAAACGACACCAGAAGCCCACAAAATCTAACTGACAGTTATAGAACATATCACCAAACAGCACCAGAGATCACTTTCTTTTTAAGTGCACACGGAACATGCATCAAGAGAGCCCCCATCTTGGTCTATAAAACAAACCTCAACAAATGGAAAATAATTAAAAATCATACAAAGTTTATTTCCTGATCATAAGGGCAACATACTAAAAATCTTAAGGAGAAAGAAGATATTTGGATAGTCATGCTTTCCGTTCGTATTCAATATCATAGGGTGAGTCCTAGCCAGAGCAATAAAGCAAGAAGAACAAAAAGGAATACAGATTCAAAAGGAAGAATGCAATCTTGCCTATCTGCAGATGACATAATTAGCTACATCGAAATTTGCAAGTAATATACAGAAGACTCCTAGAACTAATGAGAGTTTAGTAAACACACACACACACACATACAGACATATCAATCTTGTTTCTATATACAAGCAAGAAAAACTGAAAACAGAACATTTAAATGCAGTCTGTAATAGTTCCAAAAATTATAATAATTAAGTATATATCTAATGAAACATATACAGAATTTGTGCACTGAAACTAAAACAGAGCAGGACCCTATGGTCCTTCCCCGCCATGTCCTCTGCCTGTCTTTTGTCTATGAAAAAACTTTAGCCAAAGAATAAGTTTATAACCGGAGAAGTGAGAAAAAGCAGAAACAATGGAAAACAGTCAAAGGAGACCAAACAATAATAATTTAGTCATTCAGCAAAGTCAAGGATTTTAGTTCCTCCTGAAGGGCTACAGATAATATTCTGAGCCATATCCTGTGAGCTGTCCTGTAGATACTGAAACCCCCACCAGGTGGAAGAAGTTAACTACATGATGACCATGCTGTAGCCATGACATAAGCTGCCACAATTCTGAGAGCTGGCCTCAAGGAAATGGGAACCAACCGACCCTGGAACTGAAGACTAACTGTACTTAAAACAATCAAGATGACACTGATCAGACCACCCCATGACCAACTTCAAGATGACCATCAGAGCTGCCTGTGCTGTTTCTGCATGTAGCCCCCTTCCTCTGTCTATAAAAGCTCTTACACCCTGATTGTCAGGGGAGGGGGAGACGGCCTTTGGACAGGCACCCACCCTCCTCCCCCACCCAGTTGCTGCCATCCAAAATAAAGCAAACCCTCCTTTCCACCAGCCTGGCCTCTTTACTGGCTTTCGAGTGTCAAGCAGCCGGACCCCACTTTCGGTTACAAAACTATAAAGATTAGTTTCATGGAATGGAATGGAATGGAAGACACTACATAGTAAAGATGTCCAATCTCTCCAAATTGATCTAAGGTTTAAAGCATTCCTATCAATATAGATATAGATAGGATATAGATAAGCTGACGCTACCATTTAAAGGGAAAAGGAACTCATGAGCTATCGTCACTAAAGTTATTCTGAAAAAGAATAAAATCTGAGTCACCACATTACGTGATACTAAGACTTACTATAGAGCTACAGTAATTGGGGCACTGTGGTATTGGCAAAAGGGTATACACATAGATCCAAATAGTGCAAACCAGAGAGTTCAGAAGTAGACCCGCGAGAGTACAGCCAACTGATATTTGACAAAGGTGCAAAAACAATTACGTGAATAAAGGTTAGCTGCTCAACAAAGAGCGTTGGAGCAATTGGACATCCATGGGCAAAATAATAACAACAATAATAATCCTCAACCTCAATCTAACACCTTATACAAAAATCAGCTGAAAATGGATCAAAACTTAATGCAGGGCTTCCCTGGTAGCGCAGTGGTTGAGAGTCCGCCTGCCGATGCAGGGGACATGGGTTCGTGCCCCGGTCCGGGAAGATCCCACATGCCGCGGAGCGGCTGGGCCCGTGACCCATGGCCGCTGAGCCTGTGCGTCCGGAGCCTGTGCTCCGCCACGGGAGAGGCCACAACAGTGAGAGGCCCGCGTACCACCAAAAAACAAAAAAAAACTTAATGCAAAACATAACACTACAAAACTAATAGAAAAAAAAAAAAATAGGAGAAAATTTTTGTGACCTAAGGTTAGTGAAGAGTTCTTAGGTATGGCACCAAAAGCACAATCCCGGATAAAAGAAAAATACTTGTAATCTGGACGTTATCAGAATTAAAACCCTTTTCCCAGTGAAACACATTGTTAAGATAATGAAAAGATAAATCACAGATTGGGAGAAAATATTTCCAAATGACATAGCCAATAAAGGATCTGTTTTCAGAATATAACGAATGCTCTCAAATCAATGATAAGGGAAAATCTAATTAGTAAATGGGCAAAAGATTTGAAAAGACATTTGAGCAAAGAAGATATATGGATAACAAGCACACAAAAAGATGTTGAATAGCATTTGTTATTTGGGAGATGCAAATACAAGCCACATTGAAATACTTCTATGCTCCTACTAGGATGGAAAAAGTAAAAAATTACTAACAGGTTAAATCAAGTGCTGATGAGGATGTTGAGAAACTGGATTTCTCTTGTGTTGCTAGTTGGAATGTGTGATGGCACAACCACCCTGGAAATCCACGTAGCAGTTTATTCCAAAATTAAATGCATATGGTCATCTCTCAGTATCTGCAGGGGATTGGTTCCAAGACCCCCATGGATGCAGAATTCCGTGGATACTCAAGTCCCTTACAGTTGGCCCTCCACATCCACAGGGTCCACATCTATGGATATGGAGGGCCAACTGTATATTTACTGAAAAAAATCGACATATAAGCAGACCCTTGCAGTTCAAATCAGCGTTGTTCAAGGGTCAACTGTATTACCAAACAACTCAGCAGTTGCACTTTTTTTTTAAGAAGTACTTCATTCCTTTTTATTGACAAATATTCCATTACGTGGATACACCACATTTTATTTAACTATTCATCAGCCGATGGATTCTTGGGTTTTTCCCACTGTTTTCTATTATGAATAGTGCTTCCATGAGCATGAGTTTGCAAGTTTTTGTGCGGACATATGTTCTCATTTCTCTTGGATAGGCACCGAGGAGCGGAATTGCTGGATCATATGGTAACTTTATGTTTAACCATTTGAGAAAAGCAGTTGCACTCTTTAGTATTGACCCTGAAGAATTGAAAACTTATGTCCATTCAAAAACCTATACATGAATACTCCTAGAAGCTTTGTGTGCAACAGTCAAATGTCTTTCAACTGGTGAATGAATAAACAAACAGGAGTGCACCAACACAGTGGAATACTGCTCAGCAATAAAAGAGAAGGGGTTATTGAAACACAGAACTTGGTTAGTGAAACACACAATCTCAAATTCTTTATGCTGCATAAAAAAAAATCTGACAAGGTCTGAATTATTTTGCTGTATACCTGAAACTAGCACAACATTGTAAATCAACTATGCTTCAGTTTTAAAAATATGATAAGTTTATACACTATATCATTCTATTGATATAACATTTTCAAAATAACAAAATTAAAGTAATAGAGAATAGATCAGTGGTTGGGGAAGAAGGTAGGAATTAGGGTTATAGGTAGGTTGGGAGTTTCTTTACGGTGATAGAACAGTTCTGTATCTGGCTTGTGGTGGTGGTTATATGAATCTATCCATGAAATAAAATTTCACAGAACTATATAAAGCAAAACCAAAAAAAAAAGTATGTAAAAACTGGTTTACTCTGAATAAGTCTGTAGTTTAATACTAGTATACCAATGCCAATTCCCTGGTTTGATAAAGTACTATGGTTGTATAAAATATTATCATTGGGAAAAGTTGTGTTAAAGGTGCATAAAAATTCTCTGCAACATTTTTGCAACATCTTATTGTCTTAAATTATTTCAAAACAAAAAAATTAAAATGCCAATGGAAAAATAAAACAAAGTTGATAAATTTGGAGGCAATTTGAGTCAATATATAACCTCAGGATATTGCCATTTCTCAAATTATTTTCTTGAAGGCCAAAGGCAAGAGAAGGTTGTGCTAGATTGGGTTATATTTTTTTCCGAGGGCTAATGGGGCAATACTCTATTTCTTTAATCATTCATATTTTGGGGTGGCTGACCCTTGGTTTATATGAAATAATGTACACTGAAGCTCATATAATCACTGAACTTAAATACAAATTATACAAGGCCACTGGGATTCAAGTCCTGATCAATTCAGAGTACAAAAAATACTCAGAGATTAAAAGAATAACTGTAACATGTTTAGAAGCCAAATATTTAAAGAGCAACACATTTCGTTATTTAAAGAAACAAGAGAGGTTTATAGAGCTCCTAAAGAAATTTTAAAAATACTGCACAAAAAATTTAAAATTTCTTTGGATGCTTTATATACAAATGTAAAGTGTCACCGGTTCTTCATGAGGAAGTACAGGAACAGTCCCAAAGCCCTAATTCCTTATTAAAAAAATTCCACTGGCAAAACTAGATCTGAAAGAATATATTTTCTTTCTCTGGAAGTCATCTCTCTAATAAAGCCAAAAGACACGAAAAATCATTTTATTATTTAGAAATACATACTTTGAACTCACCCCCCACTCACCTGTCCTCAACCTTGATTGATTTACATCTTGGTTAAAGACAAAGCAGGAATCCTATCCACTTTTTTCAGTTTGCTGAACTTTATGAGATTAAGGAGACTGATTCTCAATTACTTGCACCAACAGAAGAGAGCATTGTCATGGAAAGTAGAAAATGCTTAAAACTCAGCCTGGTGAATCTGAGCCCTCCAGAGCCTCTCTGGTGAGACTAGTAATAGTTTACTGGCCTGCTGTTCACCTTCTGGAGGCAAGGATCAGATTAAAAAATGGGCAGGAGAAGACCTAAATAGACATTTCTCCAAAGAAGACATGCAGATGGCCAAGAGGCAAATGAAAAGATGCTCAACATCACTAATTATCAGAGAAATGCAAATCAAAACTACAATGAGGTATCACCTCAAACCGGTCAGAATGGGCATCATGAGAAAATCTACAAACAACAAATGCTGGAGAGGGTGTGTAGAAAAGGGAACCCTTCTACACTGTTGGTGGGCATGTAAATTGATACAGCCACTATGGAGAACAGTATGGAGGTTCCTTAAAGAACTAAAAACAGAGCTACCATATGATCCAGCAATCCCACTCTTGGGCTTATAACCAGAGAAAACTCTAATTCAAAAAGATATATGCACCCAATGTTCATAGCAGTACTATTTACAGTAGCCAAGACATGGAAGCAACCTAAGTGTCCATTGACAGATGAATGGATAAAGAAGATGTGGTACATATATACAGTAGAATATTACTCAGCCATAAAAAAGAATGAAATAATGCCATTTGTAGCAACATGGATGGACCTGGAGATTATTGTACTAAGTCAGAAAGAGAAAGACAAATATCATATGATATTATGGAATCTAAAAATAATGATACAAATGAACTTATTTACAAGACAGACAGACTCACAGACTTAGAGAGTGAATTTTGATTACCGGGGCAAGCGTGGGGAATAGGGATAGATTGGGAGTTTGGGACTGACATGTACACACTGCTATATTTAAAATAGATAACCAACAAGGACCTACTGTATAGCACAGGCAACACTGCTCGATATTCTGTAATAACCTAAAGGGGAAAAGAATTTGAAAGAGAACAGATACATGTATATGTATAAATGAATCACTTCGCTGTACACCTGAAACTAACACAACATTGAAAATCAACTATAATCCAATATAAAAAATTTTTTTAAAAGAATTATAGCCAACTTGAAAGTAAATATTTGTAAGAATACAAAAATACCCACACATGCCACCCCAAAAACAGAAAGCTTTCTTCACAGGATTTCTCCTGCCCTGGGTTCCAAGGAGCTCTCTGCCCTCACTCCCTGGGGAATAGCAGTGGCAATCGCTCACTATTAAAAGCATCATCTTTCCCTTTTCACTGTCCACCCTTTTGAGTGTCACTTGTTTCCTCCCAGTTCATGAATGGTGACAATGATAATGAAATATGTATGGAGAGAGAGATTCATTTGACATATTCTATTAAATCATGCATGTCACAGTATTATGCATTAAAGTTAAAACAATAAATACAAAGTAAAATAAGAGTTTATCTTCCAGATCAGTAAAACTTTCTGTCGTTAAGTTCATGTAATATTTTAACTACTAAACTCTTTACTTCTCTACAAATAATATCATACTCATTAATATTTTTTCATTTTTAATATTAGCAGTTTCCCAGGAAAATTTTCAAAAGACTTTTTTTTAAAAAAAAGGGGCTCAAAATAAATAGTATCAGCTATGTTTAGTGTTATTTTATCCTTCTTTGTTTTTCTAACATTAGCTTTTCACAGAAGGACTGATTGAAGAGTAAAATATTGCTTGGAAGATCATTATTACATAATTTTTTTAATTGTGAGAGAAAATCTGACAAAAAATATCTGCGTGGACTTTAACAATTATATGAAATTCAATTTTTGGTTAAAATTGGGCAGCTGTAATTTCACAAAGAATAACCATAGAACCAGGATTTCAAAAATAGGTAAACATAAAGCAATTTATACTTTTCAATAATTCCTTTCAAACATTTATATTTTTAGTGAATATGATAGTGAATTTAAGGTGTCTTAATTAGTTGATATCACCAATACTGCATACAGATCAACAGTACTCAAATTACTATCTGTGTTTTTATTATATGTATATCATTCAAGTAAAAAAGGAGAGAAGTTCATATGCACAAGAAGAGAATTTGAAAATTAATAAAATATAGTTATTCTATTTGGTTTTGTTTAAATAAAGTCTTAATGATCATCTCTAACTTTATTAGAACTTTGGTCCATGAAATTTTGTTTGAATTGGCTGCTTGATAGAAAATGTAAAATGTTTAGAAATATAAATACTTCCTTATTAGTAAAATAACCATAACTAAAAATGCAGTGTCAGTGATATATCTATATCTATCTACATCTGTCCTGAGCTATTACTAGAAAATGTTCTTTAAATACTAGCAACTATGACATATTTTAATTGAGTAAATATTGCATTTCATTCTTTATATATTTTCTCTACTCCTCACAACCATCATAAACTATGCTATAATTTTGTGAATCTAATGTTGAACATAGAGTGACTAAGAAATTAATATGCTCAAGCCTACACAGCTTGCATGCAGACCCTTATTTGAATACAAGTCCCCCTGTCCTCAAAGCTCTGCTCTTTAAACTACCCCATCTCTCTCTTCTCACTAGACAGTCTCTTCACCTATAAAGGGAACTCAGTCCCTAGTTTGGGGTGCTGGTCATAAACACAAGGCAGAATACTGTTTTGAAACATTATTCTAGGCTTCTTTTCTGGGCATGTCCTCCTACCCTTAGCTCTCCTCCTATGTAGCATCCCCAGATTTATGTCTACAGGAAGAAATAGCCTGATAGGACCCAAAGAAAAAAATAAATACAATTTCTGGGTTTTGAGTTTCAGAAACTAGCCTTGATTGGGTGGATGGAGTTGGCAGAAAAGAGCTCAGACCTGAAGAACACGTATATAAGAATAAAGATGTAGTCATTTTGCATTTCAACAAGGTAATAATGATCCAGAGGGTTAGAGAGACTAAAAACAGAATTTGGAGACGAGTGGTTTCCCAACAAGGAACTCTGTGTCTTACCCACTGACCACACTGGCCATTAAGTCCAAGTCAATATGGGAGTTGGAGGGGGATAAACCTCCAGGTAGCTGGGGATCAGAGAAAAGGAAACTTTCTTCCCCATAAAGCAGTAAGAGCATGGTTTCCCTCATGTTAGCTGGAGTAAACAACAGGTAGAGTGACTGCAGATCTTAGAGCAAAAGGGTGCAATGATAAAAGCCCATGCCTGAAGAGACTGGCTATTCAGTGAAGGGAGAATGGAACAGTGACCTACAGGACCAATGACCATGACACATGCACGTGACCCAAAACAAAGGAACAGTGGGCTGCAACAAGCACAGTGAAAAAGGGAGTCCCATGAGCATTCAAGGGAAAGATTAATTAGCCTGAGGGGGGAATCATCTGCTCTACTAAAATAGTAGGAAAGGTTCATTTTTACTTATACGACTTGACGTAACACGTCTACAATGTTTCACTTAATAGAAACATACAATAGTATTTAATAAGTAGTTCCAGTTAGAATGATTTTATTTCCTATTACTTAATTACGCCAGCTAAAAGTACAAGCATTCCATAGGTGTTCTCCATTAATATCATTAACTTTTGTGAACCAAAGGCTACAACAATGGGTTGAACAGAATAACACTTTTCGTATGTCTTTCCCCTTTTTCCTAAAGCTTGAGACTGAAATAAATCACGTTGAGCACTAAAATAAAATCCACACAGTCCCCATACTATATTATGCTATTCTAGCACTATATTATTACAGTGTAATTTACTTTTTTATGGGGTCCATTTTTATTGTCTGTCTCTACTTGTTGAAACAGAAACTCAGGAAGGCAAAGATTTTTGCCTGGCAAAAAAAAAGAAGTTCCCTGTAATGTTTGTTGAATACACGAATTAGCACATTACATAGGATATTTTTTAGGATTACTTTTAGATCACATTGATTCTGACATTCTGGTTCTCCTGAGACTGTAAAGCTAAGAATCCGCGCATCTTTGAAAAAATCTTCATAGAATAATTTAGATGATTAAAACACTAGATTGCAGAGCAAATCAAAATAATACACTTCAGCAATTATCTTATAAAAATAAAGTGAATGGGTATGTCAGCCAACGTGTCTGGAATTTCTTCTAAATTGTGAAGCATATTATGTGAAGATTTTTGGTTATGATGTGGGTTTTTTTTGGGAGTGGTTTGTTTTTTTCAAGAGCCTGTTTTGTTTTCATTATTAATGGGAGATAAAACAGAAAAATCATAGAGTAAGCTCTTCAGATGAGACACGAATTTTGGTAACCAAAAGCTACATACTAGTTGTTAGCGAATTTTACATTGCATTTTAGGGCTATAGTTATAACCTTATAAACCATATAAAGGTTTAGTACTAAATATTCCTATTGCCATTCTATGAATGTTTGTAATTAGAAAGACACCAAACAACTTAGAACAAACAAAAGTATGTAGCCAAAGTATTAAAATCAGTGAACTTTAAAAATAAACAGCTGTTGCCCTTGCCTTCCCAAACCTAATTCCTTATCTTCTGGTAAGAAGATTTCAGTTTTTCTTGGAAAACCACCCTTTCTCACTCTAAGACTAGTTCTCAGGCTAGGCGTGTGACCCACACTTGGCTTTTCAGAGTAGGACATACGGTTCCTGGCCACAGGGACTGCCCCATAACCCAGTTGGGTCTGATGAATGTTATCCTGAACCTTTTGCTGTGGTAACTAGGAAAAACATACTTCTTTTGCTGACCGTAGAGTTGGGGAAATGAAAGCCTAGAGCTCCTGGTAAAAATGGTGTCAATACAGAGGAAAGCTCACCTGAGGAGTAGGGATTCAGAAATGGAAAGTGTATGGTAATACTGTATGCTACGTACCACATCTCATTCTATTCATACAACACTCTGCAAAAGATAACCTTAAACACATTGCACAGTTGAGGAAACTGAGGCTAAATAAGGACTAAGTATTTTGAGCAAAATATCATAGAGTTAGTAAGTAGTGGAACCAGGACAGTCTGACTACAGAGGCCACCCTATTAAACATGGCTCTGCTTAAAGGCAGGCATAGTTCACTCTCTGACCTCCACCCACGACTTCTCATTAATGAGCCAATAAAGTCAATTTTTGTTAATTCAGTTTGATTTTTTTTTACATTTGCCACTAAAAGTTCTGATAATACAGCTCCATACTGATAAGAACAAGAATGAGTATACTGAGGTAGCAGAGGGCTACTATATAATTGTCCCCCCGCCTCCTCCCAAAAAATTAACTTAGGATAGATGCTGTGTGTGTGTGTTTGTGTTTGAATAAAAAGAAAACTTCTTTAAAGTTATTGCTCTCATAGGGAATGCAATTTTATTCGGAATCCATATTTCCTATCGTCTTTAAAGAACTTTTTAATATATGATTATTCTTTAAAATGCTAGAGTGTCACTATTAGGATATCTCATAAAATGAAATTAACTATTTTCAAATAATACATGTCTTTTAAAAGTTCGCCATTCTAAGATAAACTCAGATCGACAACGATGAAACTAAAAAAGGCTGTTATTGAGAGTAATGTTTACACTAATAGCAAACAAACTCGTTATTCAAGTACTCTTAATAAGAGTTTTGGATAGAATTTTTGAAGGGGTCAGGATGTGATATATCTTGATAAAATTATTTTTCTATTTTGTGGAATAATCTGAAATTTAAAACCAAGGCTACCTACTAGCAGAGTGTTCATTTATAACTAAAAAAATCCTTCTAAGTGATAAATATTAAAATCTAAACATATAAGAGGACAGCAAGCAATAAAATGTTTGCATGTTCAAAAATTAATTTTCTTAGCAAAAGTTCAAATTATTTTGAAACCCCCAAATCAGCTAAATCCTGCCCACAAGGTATATAAAACTAGGCTATGACCTGATGTTCTTAGATGCACTTTTAAAACCCATTATGGGCAAGAGAGCCCTTTTTGAGTTTGCAAAGATTATGTGATTTTCCCATAGAAATTTTTTGAAAAGGAGATTTTAGTCTTGGCCCATACAAGAGCTCAGTTAATGTTTATTATCCTTTAAACTTCTGTAAGACCTTAGAGGGACCTGATAATTATAATTTTCCAGGTAACTGCACTCAGGAAATATTTCTTCCACAGTGAGAGAGTAAGTAAGGATTGACTCTAGAACCTACTACCCATTTTCTCTAGTCTTGCATTTGCCATAGAATTCAGTGATAAATGAGGCTTTTTGCTATAGTAACTAGGAAAAGACATTCTCTTTTATTGAGTGAGAAGCTGGGACAATGGAAGTCCAAAGCTGCTGGCAATGGTGGCTTCAAGACAGAAGAAGGCTGACCCAAGGAATGGGCTTTAAAAAACAACATTTCTGAGGCTGACCCTGAGGAAATATTTCATTTCTGTGATCATTGTTTTTAGGACCGCTTATTATAAAAATGTAGTTTGATTATACCTTACTCTTATGATTCAATACCACTTTAGACTAAGAGGTGCATGAATAGAATTCCAATTGTGTAAAATTTGTGTAACAACCTTAATATAAAACCATACAATTCAAGGAAGCTCTAATGAGTTAAAATGTGTGCTTTTTATATTTCTCTTCAGCCATGCATGACGGAGAGATCAGATCCAATTAACTACAAATTCACCAACCCTAAAAGAGTAGCATGAGAAGCAGTGAAAAGTCTTATGCTTAAATGGGTTCCACTTATATAAGTTCTGTTACTTCTAGTCTATCATACTACACATTTAAACTTAACTGCATTGCTTAAAGGACAGAACCTTCCTTAAAGTGGAGACCATCTTTTCAGTCCTTTCTTGGAAAACCCTCCAAACTGCAGAAGGATGGGCTGACCACAATTCAACATAATGTAATTATTGAAAAATCTACCGTGGCAGCATCCTTGTGGCTGCACTCCAAGAATCTATGCGTATGAGTCAACGATTAAAACTAAATCTAGCTTCAAAAAAGAAGCTGCTTTAATTTGCCAAATAAAATTAAAGTGAAAGGTTTACTAAGCAAAGCAAGAGCATGGACTCTTCTAGGTGACTCTGCAAAGTAGGATCTACATGGTGGAGGTTATATACGGCTTGCTTAATGCATTTGTCTCATTTTATCTAGTCCAGCAGTACTATTGGTCTCCCTCTGAAGGTATATAGTTAATAGAAAATGACCAGAAAACTTTAGTAATGTCTGGCTACTTTCCAAACTGTCTTTTCTGAGAACTGTTGAATGGCTTCCTAAAAACAGATGAACAAAAGCTACAATTCAAGGGAGTAGAGCACATGAACTCCAGAGTCCCAACTTGCTATCCACCTTCTGTCCTTTGCCTTTTCTACGAATACTCCTACTTCTGTTTCAGATGACTTTGAGGGCTGCAAAGAATGTCAAGCAGAAGTAAAAGGGGCCATGGACCAGATCCTTGCTATTCACACTGTGATCGTATGACCAACAGCAACGTCGTTACCTAAGAGCTGAGTATCAGTGTTGAACCTCAGGCCCTTCTCAGTTCCCATGGGAGTTGTATGCAAGTCAAAATGCGAGGGGGTCCCTGAACTATTTTTCTAAGGTCACCATAAATTCTAAAAGCCTGTATATGACAGTTTCCCAACCTTCTCTTCCAGCTGATTATAGTGCATAACAAGACTAACCATAGTAAGAGCTACATCTTATTTTATTGAAGGTCTACTGCCTGTGTGCACTAAACACATTGCCTACATTATTTACTCTTAAAATTATTGCTTCTGAGATGGTATTTATTACACGGGGCAGCGATTCTCAAACTCAGCCTGTAACAGAAGCGCCTGAAGGACTCTTTTTTTTTTTTTTTAAAGAAGATGTTGGGGGTAGGAGTTTATTAATTTATTTATTTATTTTTGCTGTGTTGCGTCTTCGTTTCTGTGGGAGGGCTTTCTCTAGTTGTGGCGAGCGGGGGCCACTCTTCATCGCGATGTGCGGGCCTCTCACTATCGCGGCCTCTCTTGTTGCAGAGCACAGGCTCCAGACGCACAGGCTCAGTAGTTGTGGCGCACAGGCCTAGTTGCTCCGCGGCATGTGGGATCCTCCCAGACCAGGGCTCGAACCCGTGTCCCCTGCATTGGCAGGCAGATTCTCAACCACTGAGCCACCAGGGAAGCCCCTGAAGGACTCTTTAAGACACAGATTCCTTGGCCTACTGTTAGCGTTTCTGGATCAAGAAACTCAGGAGACGCTCCCAAGAATTGGATTTTACCAAGTATGCAGGTGATGCTGATTGGAAGCACTAACAGAGAGGCCCCCAAATACAAGTGTCTGTTAATTCAGTCACCGGGGCCCACATCTCAGATGCAGGCGAGTTCTTCAGACTCTTTTACACCTTTCTGTGGCCAGTTCTAGGGGTTCCGTCTGTGCTCCTTTCTTCCTACCCACAGTGGTCACTGCCCATTTTCTCCTCCTCTTTAAGGCCACATATAAAAGACAACACACCTGCCCCACTTCTCCTCCCCCTGCTGTCCCTAAGTCTTACATCTTTTGGCTTTGATGGTATCAGAGCGGAGTACTGCAGTGATGGGTAATTGATGTGTAAGAAACATTCCAGAAATCTCACACATCCTCACAGTGTATTTCCCTGACTTTTAGTCTAGGTTTTAATATGGAATTAAATTCCTATTAAATGCTCGGAGCCCTTTATGTTCAAATAACTCAGAGTCACTTCAGAGGGAAAAAAAAAAAACAACTAATTAAAATTCACATCTTTGTATGAAAAAGAGATTGGTGAAATCCTTTCACCTATATTGCCTCATCTGCTTCTTTCAAGAAGCTTATTGAATAGGCAAGGTAAATAAAATAATGTCACAAACAATCAGAATGAACTGGAAAGAAAGTAGCAACAGGGCTTCCCTGGTGGCACAGTGGTTGAGAGTCCGCCTGCCGATGCAGGGGACACGGGTTCGAGCCCTGGTCTGGGAAGATCCCACATGCCGCGGAGCAACTAGGCCCGTGAGCCACAGCTACTGAGCCTGCGCATCTGGAGCCTGTGCTCCACAACAAGAGAGGCCGCGATAGTGAGAGGCCGGCGCACCGTGATGAAGAGTGGCCGCCGCTTGCCACAACTAGAGAAAGCCCTTGCACAGAAACAAAGACCCAACACAGCAAAAATAAATAAATTAATTAATTTAAAAAAAAAAAAAGAAAGTAGCAACAGCAAAATAAGTCTTAGTTTAAGATCTTCCTTATAGAATAGCAATATTACCATCTGTCCCTACAAGTTCAAACAGGGCCTTATACACATTTCAAAGCTACACAGTAATTGTTAGTTATTTGTGTTTGTGTGTGTGTATTATATACACATATATACATACATCGCTCTGTTGCTTTATTTACATAAACATTCCTCAGTAGGAAAGACTTACAGTCGTACTAGATTTTACTTAAAGAAATCAAGTGTTAGCTGCTTGGAATAAATATCCCCAGAAATACGAACAGGCAAAATTCTTTTCTTAAGTCAACAGTTAATAGTAAGAATTCATGCTTACTTTTCTTCTCCTCTAGGTTATGAATAGGAATTCCTTCCATAGAAGACATACTTTCGAGTATTAGGCATTGAGTATTAAGTAAAAGATAAATATTTTTCATTTCTTCCGTCGGGCCACTAACCCAGTTAGTCTGATAACACCTTTAAATACAGAAGGATAGGGACGTGGTGAAGACATGGCTTAACAAGCTTGCTGTGAACCCAAATATTAGTGTTGAAAATATATTTAATATGCTAAGAGGAGCACCCAGAATAAAACGTAAATAAATATAACTAGTGGAGCCGTTAGCTTCATCTGAGCGACACTCATGTGAAAACGCAGACCTATCTGATCATGTGTAAAGTGCAACTGGGGCTGGGTCCCTTGGGAGACAATCTCACTGACTACTGAGCCTCCTGGGAAGGCTTATCTTCCAGGAGCTAAAGTTAACCGTCTGGGAGCACTGAAGGGAAAGAGTGACTCCAAGTTTACATCTATTTATGCTGTGTATCCACTAACAAAATTTAGTTACAGTTACCTTTAACACTTTTGTCTTTTAACTGTTAAACTAGAATTAAAAGTGATTACCCACCCCTGTTAAGGTAATACAGTCTATCCTGGTTTTGTCTATATATTAACGTTACCAGTGAGTTTCGTGCTTTCTTACCCTCTCGTGTTGCTGATTTAGCATCCTTTTGACCCAACTTCAAGAGCTCTCTTTAACATTTCTTGTCAGGCAGCTCTAGTGGTGATGAACTCCTTCTGCTTTTATTTGTCTGAGAATGCCTTTATCTCCTCTTCATTTGTGAAGGATACATTTTCCACGTTTAGTGGCTTGGTTGGCAGGTTTTTATTTTCCTTTTAGCACTTTGAATATAACATCCCACGCCCTTCTGGCCTTCAAGGTTTCTGCTGAAACGGTGTATATAACAAATCGCTTTTGCTGCTTTCAATATTCTCTCTGTAACTTTTAACAATTTGATTCTAATGGGTTTCTATGTGGGTCTCTTTAGAGTCATCTCCCTTATGATGCAGCAATTCCACCTCTGCATATACATCCAAAGGAAATGAAATCAGCATCTCAAACAAATATCTACACTCCCATGTTCACTGCAGCATTTTTCATAAGAGCCAAGGTATGGAAACACACTAAGTGTCTGTCTACAGATGAATGGATAAAGATGTGGCCTCTGTGTGTGTGTGTGTGCGTGTGTGTGTGTATGTATAAGTTGACTCTTGAACAACATGGGTTTGAACTGAGCAGGTCCACTTATACGTGGATTTTATTTTCAATAAATACATACTATGGTACTACCAGATCCACAGTTGGTTGAATCCGTGGATGTGGAATCATGGATATGGAGGGTTATACAAGGATTTTAGTTATTATTTTAGTTATTTAGTTAGGATTTTCAACTGCGTGGGAGGTCAGCACCCCTAATAACACCCGCATGTTTCAAGGATCAACTGTGTGTCTGTATGTGTGTGCGTGTGTATGTGTGTGTGTGCATATATATATATACACACACACACATACACACGCACACACATACATATACACACACATATGCAATGGGAAATTATTCAACCTTTACAAAGAAGAAAATCCTGATATTTGAGACAAAATGGATGAAGCTGGAGGATATGCTAAGTGAAATAAGCCAGACACAGAAAGATCAATGCCACAGATCTCACTTACATGTGGAATCTGAAAAAGTAGAACTCATAAAAGCAGAGTAGAATTGTGGTTGCCAGGGGCTGCGGGGTGAGGGAAATGGGGAGATGTTGGTCAAAGGGTACAAAGGTTTAGCTATGTGAGTAGATAAATTCTGGGCACCTAGTACAGCATGGTGACGATAGTTAATAATACTGTATTGTACACATGAAATTGCCTATGAGGACAGATCTTAAATTAAATCTCTCAGCGCACACACACACACACACACACACACACACACACACACACACACACACACTAGGATAACTATGCAGAACTGATGGATAAGTTATTTAGCTCGATTGTGGTGATTTTTTTTTACAATTTATACAGATATATAAAAACATCTCAATAAAATTGTCTTTAAAGAAAAGAGTGATTCTCAGATTGACATAAGCCCCAGCCCACATTGACTTCTTTCTAGGGAGAGAAGCTGTGAATTGAAAAATAAAGTAAAATCTTCTAATTTTTATTTCTTAGCCCTACACTATGGAAAATATGAAGAGGGCATCAATAAGTCATTGGCACAACTGGCAATTCATTGGGCTGGGGCATGCATTGGAAATAGGACTGAAAATACGATTAAATGCACAACAAATGTAACCCATCATTTATGTTTCTGACACCTTCATTAACTCCTTGAGATACCCTTTCTCTTCCTCCTACAAGAATTACATTTTAAGGTTGTTTTCCCTTTTCCTCTTTCTTCTGCCTATTTTATAACTCCCTCAACTGTAGCTATGCTACCATTGAGGATAAAACCCAGGTCTTAGGAGCACAAATTGAATATGTACATAAGTCAAGTTACCAGCTTTGTTATTCTTCAGTCAGCTTTTCCTCTGTTCAATTTCTTAACATCAACCACACTATTCTAAACACACAGTGTACAAACAGGGTTCGATCAAGAACCTTGTTAATTCCTCATTCAGGCTGTATTCACTATTGTATTCCTCCTTCAAGTGACCTATTTTGCACCAATTGTCTTTGTTAGAAGGTTGTAATCTTCTTTGGAACTGGAAAATATTAATTATTCATCAGAATTACTATCACATACACAAGTATTTGTTTATTATGCGTTAAGGAAGTTAGATTTCTTATATTAATTCTGCTTTTATTCTTCTCCTCTTGAAACCATCGTCCTTTACCTCTTATTCATTGATGCATTCACACAATCCTCTGTATTGTTATACTTCTATTGAGTCACTGAAATAAAATCTTGAAATAAAACCATATGTGTGGACTTCCCTGGTGGTGCAGTAGTTAAGAATCCACCTGCCAATGCAGGGGACACAGGTTGGAGCCCTGGTCCAGGAAGATCCCACATGCCGTGGAGCAACTAAGCCCATGCACCACAACTACTGAGCCTGCGCTCTAGAGCCCGCGAGCCACAACTACTGAAGCCCTTGTGCCTAGAGCCCGTGCTCCACAACAAGAGGAGCTACTGCAGTGAGAAGCCCGCACACCAAAACGAAGAGTAGCCCCCGCTCGCAGCAACTAGAGAAAGCCCGCGTGCAGCAAGGAAGACCCGACGCAGCCAAATAAATAAATAAATTTAAATCAACTATACTAAAAATAAAAATAAAAAAAAAGTCTTTTTATAAGTACCTGTTTTCTCTCAAGTAAAATCTTGAATTGAAATTTATGTTCATGTGCTTTCTCCTCCCAAGGTTGGCAAATTTTAAGTAACTAGTTAATGTCTTGGTCATATCTCTGACTTCAGTACTGTACCTGACACAAGTGGTTGCAAGTGAGCAGTGCATACAGAAATATGTCTTTTGTCCTTCTACCTGCGTGATTGTATCTTCCGCAACCTGGATATAATCTTGGCGCTCATTTCAGTCCCCAAGAAGGACTCTAAGCTCACATAAAATGTCAGTAAGCAAAGTTGTCTTTACTGAAGATTCCACAGGTGAGATATAAGGGGGAATTACAGCACACATTATTACAAAGGCAACGAATTAAAAATTCATATTAGACATGTCTATTTCCTCTACCTCTCTTATCCTCGACCCCCATCAAACAATTCACTTTCTGACCTTTCTGGCTTGTAGTCCCCAGAGTAATTTGCTCTTCACTTTCCTAGGTTCAGGCTGGGCAGGTCAGTTATATCCCAGCTTCTCACTGCAAATCAACATATGTAAATTCATTAGGATGTTCATCCAACAGTGAGCCTTACATTTAAGGCTACCTCAGATCAACCTTGGAGATATACTGAAATTTTGTTGGAAACCTAAGTGACAGGGCTCTTTTTTCCTACTTCTGTTGAGTTTCCTTATTTGTGTCTAGATTTCATGTTTTCCACATTTTCATCCCATTTCCTTTTTATCTTCCAGAAATTCCTCACCATTTTACTCTTCTCAAGTGTGCAATGCTGCTATGGATTTATTTACTTTTGTTCTCAAATTTCTTGTGTCACGTCATTGCGGTTTTGAAAACAGAAGAAATACATGTATCTGGGCTGGTATTTTTGAAAATTACTTTCTTATCCCTTATTTAAAGACTTAAAATTAACATTTTAAAGGTCTACTTAACGATTAATCTATTGTACCATCTTAAACACACACACACACACACACACACACACACACGCACAGGCTCATACCACTGCTTAGTGTTTCTGAGAACCGTGCAAAAAAAAGATGAAGCGTGACATACCTGGGGTGGAGCTGTAGAAACTGTGAAGCCAATTTAAAGAGGATTTGCCTCCAAGTGAAAAATAACTTTTAAGGAAAGGGGAATTCATACCTAAAAGAATCCCGTCTTTATTACCTACTAGCACTGTCACCATGGGCAAATTACTTTTAGGGGAAGTATAAAGGAAACAGAATTGAAAAAACATACTTTCAAACCTAGAAAAGTGGGGAAAATGTTTATTTTTCTAAGATTGGAGGGTAGGGAAACATGAGGACTGGAAGATGCTTCTGTTGGAAATGGTTAGTGACTGAAAGAGGAAAAAGGTAAGGAAAGAAGAGGTAGTTCTACCCATGCTAAACATCTGAAGTTTAGATGGACCGAAAAAATTTCTTCTGCACTCCCAGTTTATACCACCACTGCTATAAGCCCCCAATTCCTGCAATTCTTCAAACGCTCCCAAATATATACCCCCATATACACACAGAGAATCACAAACTGAAATCTCTTCTATCTCAAATAAATTCTGTCCTCTAACTAAATGGCATGCATTTAATTCATCCTTTTTTCTCTTCAAGTTTCCCTTAATGGTCATTTCATCTAATTTGTCATGGATAACAGGGGTCATGAAGAACTAGAGTACACTTTTCTTGGGCACAGTGGCATGGTCTCCTGACAGGAGTCAGCCTAGATTATCAACCTAACTTTGTAAAACCTCACCATTACCCCAGTAAAGAGGGGTTTCTTCAGAACACAGATTGCATAAAGAAATCTCTATGTTGAAAAAGATGTTGTCCTTCAATGGAATTAATATTAAGTCCAGGTGAAACAAGTAGCTAATGACTAGAAATCTATCCCTTTTGGAATAATCAATGTGTTTTCTCTTCAGGGAGAAAAAAATCAGTAACCAAAGCCAGAGACCTACTCAAAATTGGAACATAGTAAATCAGCATTTGTTACTTTTCCCCATATTTTTATCCCTCAGTGATAAAAAATAAACTTAGAAGACTCAAACAAGAACAAAATAACTTATTACATAATGTTGGGCAATTTAACATCAGCATTTTTTTTATTTTCTCCCCCTGGCTGAACCTTCTAAAGGGTATGGTTGATAAGAGAGAAGTATAAGCAAAGCAATATTCCTTATTGCATGTCATATACTACTATAGATATGATATCATTAAGAAAGCAGTTTTCATTGTTAAATAAAATGATCTCAAAAGGGAATACTAAGAATCCACAAATGTACTGGCAAATTCTAATTAGTTTATTGGCATTCTACAAAAGCATGAATAGTACTTGGAGGTTAAAAGATGAGACAAAATTATACGTAAATGAGAAATTTACATATATTATATGTGTGTGTGTGTGTGTGTGTGTGTGTGTGTATATCAAGGCTTGAAGTACCAGAAAATTCTATGAAGCTATTTTGTTTTTATTAACTACCAATGTTGCAGGAGAAGGAACATCTTGTAAATAGAAAATCTACTGACACTTTTAACCTCATCTGGGATAATCAATGGAAAGAGAAAAGAGAATAGATCAGTGAAAGCTAGAAAGTAAAATTTTATTTAGCTTCTCTGTTAAATAAAAGAAAATGTAATGCTAAGAGGAAAGATAAGGGCAACAATACTAGATTTATGTGCTACAGGACAATGATCACCAAAAGAGTCTAGAATACTGTTAAGATAAAACTGAATTATTTGATAGCAGTTTCAGCCCAATAAAACTAGAAAACCAGGCTTATTAAAATAACTCAAATATGACAAAGACGGTGTGTATAAAGTAAAGCTGCCACAATAGGTTGACTTGTTACTCGATACTTCAACAAGCATTAATCGGAGCTTAACCATGGTGAGCACTGAAATTGAATTAAATTAGTTGGCCACAGAAGCTTTCAATACCCTGAAAGTTGTACCCTTTGTAATACGTATTCCAAAACGCTCTTATGAATCAAAGAAGCATTTTTACTCTTATGTTCAAATTTCTGTCTTCTGATAAAACCCCTTGTGATATTTCATTTTAACATTTCATTATATATTTCATGATAATACTGAGGTTTTTCCACTATAGAATATATCACATAGTCGGAAAGCAAAATGACAAACGTGAGTAAAATCCCAACATTCAACTAGAAATCTCAACTGCATTATTAATTTCTTTACAGTAATATAAAAATATGCAGTCATAAAAAGGTGATCACCTATAAACACTATTATGCTATAATGCATGTAATATTGTACATATATTGTTTATTCATATTTATTTGCATACCTGGTAGAATGGTGACAAAAAGATTAGAAGTAATTACCTTTGTAGGATTCTTGGTGATTTTTGTTTTATTTTTGTACATTTATGTACAGCTCAGAGAGGACAACATTATTATCATCAGAAACTAATCATTATTTGCAAAACTTACATTCCTCATAAATATAAAAATAAAGACTTTTTCCAAAGAGAAAGTTAGTAAGTCATGCAGTTTGTACTGGAATTTCTTTGCTTTATAGTTTTCATGAAAGGGTAAAGCGTGGAATCTCTGGAATATGATAAATTCTACACATTTAAGCAACTTTTAATTATGGAATACACTGCTGCCACTGCTATATCTCATCTCATCTTCAAAAAGTGCACTAACATAAACATAAATGTATTTCTGGAATAACAGAAAATACAGTGATAAATTACACTGCACAAAATGTCCTCAGCAGTTACGTTGGTAAAGAAAATTTAAGGAAACATCAGTTTTATTGTAATAATGTAAGTTAAGTGCTTTAAAAATGACATAAAGTCAATCGCATAAGAAAATATCCAAATAAATGGCATAATTTTGTTGACAGTAGAATGTAAGTCTGCCCTGGAGATGAGGGTTATTGCTTCTAATGTAGACATGGGAAACTTTACAAATACAAAGAGTTATTATTTGGCAAGTATCTTAGTCCCTTTGATTCTTGGCTAATTTATTTGTGAAATAGATGCAGTAACAGGTGCTTTGCAGAACTGTTGATTGGGGTTCAATAAATGATGTACATAAAATACCTGGAACAATAAATACTAGCTCAGGGCTTCCCTGGTGGCGCAGTGGTTGAGAATTTGCCTGCTAATGCAGGGGACACGGGTTCAAGCCCTGGTCTGGGAGGATCCCACATGCCGCGGAGCAACTAGGCCTGTGAACCACAGCTACTGAGCCTGCATGTCTGGAGCCTGTGCTCTGCAACAAGAGAGGCCACAATAGCGAGAGGCCCACGCACCGTGATGAAGAGTGGCCCCCGCTTGCCACAACTAGAGAAAGCCCTCGCACAGAAACGAAGACCCAACACAGCCAAAATTAATTAATTAATTAATAAACTCCTACCCCAACATCTTCTTAAAAATAAATAAATAAATAAATACTAGTTCACTTTTTGTTCCCTTGGCAGTTTTTATGATAAAGCTTAAATATAGGCATTAAATGGAAACTACATATGGGGGAAAGTATTAAATGTTGTTGCTTTGGCACAGTGAAACATACTATGCATATTACTTATGAATATATAGGAAGTATTGGTGATATCTTAGGTGGATTCCCAGCAGGCAGACTCTGAGAGAAAGATTTCGGGGGCAAGTGGTGGATTAGAGATCAGGAACTGAGTGAGAGGCAGGAGGAAAGTGAACCTGGTGGAGGGTGGGCTGGACTTGATAGAACTGCAACTCTGGCATCAGCAAATCTGAAGCCGGAACAGCCTTTTGAGGCAAGAAGCTGGGAGGTTTTGCTCCAGTAAGGAGCAAATTCAGGAGGAATTCAGCAGGCAACACTCCCTATTGGCAGGAAGGACCTGGGTGTCTCGGGACAGCACACATGCAAGTGGTGGACACATGTCCTAGGTAACTTTACGTCTGCCAAGAGGGCAGCAACTGTCAAAAACTGAAGTTAAGTCTCACCTGTGGGAACCATGGCCTCCTAATTAACTAGCACACATGACATTTTTTCACTGTGATCTTCAGAAGATCATTTTCCCTGGATGACATGAGAAGCGACATGAGAAATGCCACATTTTGCTCAGAAATACAGAAACCGTATTTTTCATAGGGTGGTGTCTCTCTTGTTCATTCTTGTTCTCATATTTTAGGATATGCCTCTAGGCATGCAATTATATAATGTTCTACAGTCATTCAGGACTGAAGTGATATTTTTTTCCCATGTAGACAATCTCCAAGGAATAATAATTAGTTCCATTTCTATTATTTATGTTATTTGCATTCCTCAAAACAAGTAACGTATAAGGTTGGAAGAATCTAGGTAAATATCTCTAGTATCTTATTCCTTTTTTGACACTACATGTGTCAAAAAATATATATATATATTTTGGGAATATATATATATAAATAATAAATACAATATATATTTATAATTTTATTTATAATAATATATAATATATATATTATATTTATATATATATAAATATAATATCTATTTCCCATTTGAAATCTAAACTGAGTTGGTTTTCTAAAGGTAAAAGTCCACAGCAGTCATATGTGTGTGTGCGCATCTTCAAGGAGAAGGCTATCTCCTTCTCTGTCCCATTTCATTCTCTAGATAAACTAAAAATGATACTGCTCTCAACTAAAAACTTATAGGATCCATGATTCTTGAGAATTCCTGACTTTAGCTTTGTCTCTGTGTAGGTAAAGGAACAACAATTAATAAGTACATAAGGCTCAGAATTGGGCTCCTTTCTTTTTCCCAACAGGTCTGAAAAAGTACATTTTTAGAGTGGGGGGATGGAGGGATATTTAAAAGAAATAATACGTTGCTATATTAATGTAAAGTAACAACTAACTCAGTTGTGAGTGGATTGTCTATAGTTAGATCCACCTGGAGTTAGTGGTGAGGGCTCCTCTGAAGTATGATTTCAGGTCAAACTAATATGACCTAAACCAAGTGCTCCCGTTAATGCATAATCATTTTTTAAAATAAATTTATTTTATTTATTTATTTATTTTTGGCTGCGTTGGGTCTTCGTTGCCGCGCGCGAGCTTTCTCTAGTTGCGCCAAGTGGGGGCTACTCTTTGCTGTGGTGTGTGGGTTTCTCATTGCAGTGGCTTCTCTTGTTGCGGAGCACAGACTCTAGGCGCATGGGCTTCAGTAGTTGTGGCATGTGGGCTCAGTAGTTGTGGCGCATGGGCTTAGTTGCTCCGCGGCATGTGGGATCTTCCCAGACCAGCGCTCAAACCCATGTCCCCTGCATTGGCAGGTGGATTCTTAACCACTGTGCCACCAGGGAAGCCCTCATTTTTAACTGCTTTTATTAATTTAATGCTAATAAGAACCTTGAAAAGATAATATATGTCGAAAATGTAGCAATAAAATTTGTTAAGCACTATATTGATCAATGCATTGTTGGGAATCTGATAGAATTTTACTTTTTATATTCTCTTAAAATAATTTTTCTCCTCGAATAAAGAAAGGCACAGTTTCTACAGAATATTAATTTTGGGGAGACAGTATACTTTAGAATACACCTATTTAATGAATAACACCTGAGTCTGATTTCTAGTTTGACCATTTAACAGTTGGGTGACCTTCAGTACAGGATTCAATTGACATTATCCTCAATTTCCACATCTGTAAGAGGAAGATAATGGAAATATCTCCCTGGTTGTGAGGAAAAAATAAATAAGAAAATGTACATAAAGCCTTTAGTATAATGCTAGCCCACAATATGTGCACTGATGTAATTATCTTAAAATATTTGATTTGAGGAAAATCATTCCTAGTATTATGATTTGAAAGTTGTTGACCATCCTAAATTTCGTCTGAGACTAGCTCTGATATGAATTTCTAAACCAGGCATGTCTCTTGAGTTTCTTTCTGTGATGTAATTTATTGCTTCTCTGAAGAGGTTTGTAAATATCAATGCAAGTGAAATAAAACACCAAAGCTGACACCACTAGCACCACTGAAACTGAGCAGGACCTTGTAGGGCTCCTGGGCACAAACGCCTTTCCGTGTCCCTCATATCTTGATTACAGAAAATAGGCTTCATTCAGCCTCCATGACCTTCCCTGAGTTCCAAACAAGCAGGTTCAAACAGTTGCTAATCAGGGAAGGGAGGGATGCAGAGACAAGGGAGGAGCAGTCAAGAAACAACAGTGCAGGCTTGGGGCAGGTCCTGGTTCCCCCTCAAGGGATACACGTAACAATATCTTTGAGCTGTTTTGCAGATACTGAAATCCCCACCAGGTGGGAGAAGTTAACTGTCTGCTGCCCACAAGCACGGAGACCCCAGACAGTTGGAACCAGAAGGTTGATGATGCCGACTCCCACTTACCTCCCCACCAAACCAATCAGAAGAATGTCCACGAGCTGACCACGCCCTGCTCCTTGAACACCATAAGACTCCTCACAACCCCCTCCAGGGCGGGGCACACAGTCTTGAGGACATTAGCCCATTGTGTCCCCCTTCTCCTGGCAAAGCAATAAAGCTATTCTTTCCTACTTCACCCAAAACTGTCTCTGAGATTTAACTCAGGGTCAGGGAAAGAGGCCAGATCCTGCTTCCCCACCAACACCAACTTAAAGAAAAACAACTTGAAATTGAATCATACTGTACTTAAAGAAAAACAACTTGAAACTGAATCATGCTGTACTTAAGATGATTTTACTTAAATATCAATGACAGGGAAAAGATTTTCCTTAGGAGATTCAAAATAGAGACTGTGAAATCCATATTTTTAAACATGATTTAATAAGTACATCTGCCTCACTAGTTCATCTTGGGTCTAGGCAATTTAGTAGTTCTTATTTACTTTCTGATGACGATCTTTATTTTTTACATCTTTTTCACTGATAAGATCCATGATTAACTATTTGACATACAAAAAAGAGAAACAAGGAGTCCTTTCTGTTAGAATATTCCAGTTCATTCATAGTAAAAACTACAAAGCAAGGTAGAAATAATTGCCTTGAAGCAAAGTACGAAATTATATTTGTCTTTGATCTCAAATACTGGAACAGATCAAAATTCAGTCTCATTTTTAAATGTCATTAAAATTTAGATAAAATATACCTTATCGATGAAACATGAAACATCCAACCAGACCACAATATTGTAACTCTTTGGAGTTGCTATTGTTTCAGCTTCCCTACATCCTGTGGCAGAATTCCACCCTTCCCTCCCTCACCACTCCATGCTTTTTCTAATAACCTTCCATTCTTTTCCAAAAGTATATGTGTGCTATTTTAAAAATCTGCTTACTCCTAAATTCTACTTTTAAAAAGCAGTCTAAAGTGATTAAGCAAACCATGAATTTTCACCAGCAAATTTAAACAATCTGTACATACTAATAGATCATATTTTATTGGTTAAAACACCTACCTGAAAAGATAGGTATTTTTTTAAAATCAATTGCAGTCTTACTAACCAATTGAAGCCCCAACATGCACAAAACAAACATAAAAAGCATTGTTTTATATAAAATGTAAAAGAATGTCCATTTCCAAATAACTATATTAAAGTCAAACATCAAGAAAACCTAATGCCAACTTTTTCAAATTATCATAAATGTCCTGGTGGGTCATGATCACAATCCTAAAAAATTTAAGCATAGACAACAAATAAAGCTCCCCTTCTCTCTCAAAAACCTGTGAGATATTCTTTATTTTAACCTACTAAGCTTTTATTTAATGTTTTTCCTGGTTTTAAAAATACAGATTACTCTACTCTTTTATTTCCCCATCTGCAGGTACACAAATAACTTGATGTAAAACTGAGAATATATCTTTAGAAACACTTACCATTGTCGCTTTTCACCATGCCATTGCTGAGTTGTTTTAATCTTTTTTGATGTGATTTGCCATTGTAGTGGATTTGGGCTTGAGCGGCCGAATTCAGCTGAATGTTACACACGTTGCACAGTGTGAAATTGTTATGTTTCTTTTCTCTTTCTGGTTTTTCTTCAAAGTCATCAGGTAAAAACTCAGCCTCACTCTCTCCATCTTGTGCACATGCAGAAGCTAGGGGGGCAAAGAAAGTTATGAACAAGCCAATCAAGATTCCTGGATTCCTACGAACATTTGGGTTGTACCTTTTTGAATTGGAGTTTTCATCTTTTCTGGATATATGCCCAGAAATGGGATTGCTAGATTATATGGTAACTTTATTTTTTTGTTTTTAAAGGAATCTCCATACTGTTCTCCTTAGCAGCTGCACGAATTTACACTTCCACCAACAGTGTAGGAGCACTAAATACACACACACACACACACAAAAAATGGAATAATATTCAGCCATAAACAGCGAGAAAATACTGCCATTTGCAGCAACATGGCTGGACCTCCAGATTATCATACTAAGTGAAGTCAGTCAGAGAAAGACAAATATCATATGATATCAGTTATAAGTGAAATCTAAAAAAAACGATACAAATGAACTTATTTACAAAACAGAAATAAACTCACACATAGAAAATAATCTTATGGTTACCAAAAGGGAAAGGAGGGGGAGGGATAAATTAGGAGTTTGGGATTAACAGATACACACTACTCTATATAAAATAAACAACAAGGTCCTACTGTATTGCAGAGGGAAGTATATCTTGTGATATACTATATCTTGTGATAAACTATATCAATTCAATATCTTGTGATAAACTATAACAGAAAAGAATCAGAAAAAGAACATATATATATATGTTATATATATCTGAATCACTTTGCTGTTACCTGAAACTAATACAACATTGTAAATCAACTGTACTTCTATAGAAAAAAAATAATACAAATAAAAATTAAAAATAAACGAAAAGATTCCTTATTAAATCGAGTAGCAAATAAGCATTGTCCCAGACACTTAGAATTCAAAATTTCCACTTCGTCCCATTTTAATAGGCTGCTTTCACACTATACATTACACCTTTATATCTTTCTTGGGATACAAATGGCAAATGTTTCACTTTGCTTTTTTTTGTTGTTGTTTGTTTGTTTGTTTTGGGGGTTTTTTTTGCTGTACACGGGGCTCTCACTGCTGTGGCTTCTCCCATTGCAGAGCACAGGCTCCGGACGTTCAGGCTCAGCGGCCATGGCTCACAGGCCCAGCCGCTCCGTGGCATGTGAGATCTTCTCGGACCGGGGCACGAACCCGTGTCCCCTGCATCGGCAGGTGGACTCTCAACCACTGCACCACCAGGGAAGCCCCACTTTGCTTCTTCTATGTCAAACACTGTGTTAAATGCCGTGTTAAATGACAAATGGTTAACATGCATTATCTCATTTAACCATCATAACGATGGAAAAGGAAACAATGAATAAATTATAGTTTTTTTGTTTCATAACTAAAGAAACTAAGGTTTAGAGTGTTTAAATAACTCACCTAGGGTCACACACCTAATAAGTGGTATCTTTGGGATCAGCATTAGGTTTTATTTATCTTCATATCGCAAGCTCTTAATTACCATGCTCTTTACTAAGTATTAATGTATTAGATATTTCCCTTTTGATTTCAACAACTAAATAAAATTATCTTATTTTCATATTCCTTACCAACTAAGTAAAATCACTTACCTTTGGATGGACACATCCTACATATATAAAAAAGCTAAAATTGTTCCAGTACCTACAAATGTATGTTTTGTGCCTCAAATACATAAGAGGTTCTGAATATCCAAGATACCTTCATACTCAGGGTGCAAGAAAAGTGTGACAGATCTAAGGATTATTTTGGAATACATTATTTTTGGATAAATATAAGCTTTGTATGCTCAAATCTAAGAGAAATGGGCAATTGACAAGTGCAGAATCTCTGACCTTGAGATGGTAATAATTAAAGCAACCATTGCAATACATATCTTACTGTTTATGTATAAATCACTTAAAAGAATACTGGCTCCTTTCTAAGATTTTTCTGTGCTTTTACTAACAGGACTCTGCATAACTTTTACAGTCTAGATATGATTTTCCATTCCAATTTTCCAGATTCTTCAAAGATCTTTTCATAGTCTTTGGAAATATTAGCAGAGGAGAACAATCATTATGTTAACATGCATTTATTAACTGCCTACTGGGTGGCAGGCACTCTCCTTGATGCTGGAGAAAAACTGATGGGCAAGACAAGACTAGAGTGGTCCTGCCGTTACAAAGCTTACTGACAATGACGGGAAGAACATGGGCTTTGGTATCAGGCAAACGAGATAACAAATGCCAAAATAATTTTGACAATGTGTAAGTAGTTTGTCAGTAAATGATGAAAGAAAATCTAAACACTGACTCAAGCTAAACACCTAATACTTGAATCTCTTAATGGATATTGAAGTATCCAATTTTTAAAGACAGTAAAAGCTTTTAAGTATATAATTCATGCTTTTTGGTGGACTAATTTATTTAAAATACACTAACCTCTTTTCAAAAAGGAAACTTTATCTTTCTTACTCAGGTGGCCGCTGTTAGAATAATATTAAATACACAATTTGAGTGGTCATATTTAAAAGAAAATTTAGGGACTTCCCTGGTGGCGCAGTGGTTGAGAATCGCCTGCCAGTTCACGGGTTCGACCCCTGGTCCGGGAAGATCCCACATGCCGCAGAGCAACTAAGCCCGTGTGCCACAACTCCTGAGTCTGTGCTCTAGAGCCCATGAGCCACAACTACTGAGCCTGCGAGCCACAACTACTGAAGCCTGCACGCTTAGAGCCCGTGCTCCGCAACAAGAGAAGCCACTGCAACGAAAAGCCCGTGCACGGCAACAAGGAGTAGCCCCCGCTCGCCACAACTAGAGAAAGCCGGCATGCAGCAATGAAGACCCAATACAGTCAAAAAAATAAAGAAAGAAAGAAAGAAAGAAAAGAAAAGAAAATTTAGAGGCTTTGTAAAATTATCACATAATTTTAGTTAAAGGAAAGTACATAACTATATTTATTAGCTTTTTTTATTTCATATAAATAAAGCAATTTAGGTATTTACTACAGGTTGTATTCAGAATGTTTCAAAACTTTTTTCTAGAGTTAATTTGTATTTTTAAAATCTTTTATCTCAAATATCATTAAGTAATGAAAATGATTAAATGAAGGTGCATTTAATCACGGTGATGTTCTATAGGCAATAAAAACAGATAGGGAAAATTATATAACATGAGAAATTATTTCTATACAAGTGAAAAACAAACACAAGATGTAAATTTACATATAATATGTTTACAAGTATGTAAAACACAAATAAGACTTAGGAAAAATATTAGTAGTCATTGATTCTGAATGATGAGATTAGAGTTGGCTTTTTTCCCCTTCATTTTTTCCATATTTTCAAAATTGTACCTAATGACCACTTATTACATTTATTATGAAAAAATAAATCAATATATTTGAAAGAAATAAGCCAAAAAAAGAGCTTGTACTAACCTACTGAATGAAGGGTTTACGTTTATCAGAACTAGGTCAAACTACACAGACAATCCCAGTACAAGAGTCCTTGTGACACAACATTTTTGAGAAATACATGTATATGTTTGGAGAGAAATAGTTTCTTTCTTGATTATTTCCATCTTGACCTATAAAATAAGAATGTTGGCCAACGATTTAGCAGGGAAAATGCTGGAGAAGAAATTTCCTTCCAAGGCTGTAAGATTTATTTGCTTACATGTGAGGAGTTCCCTTATCACAAAAGAAAGTGACAGCTATACCACCTGAGTCAAAATTGATTTTGCACTGGGAGGGGGAGGGGCAAAGATAAAAACTCTTAAAGGAAAAACGGAATTTCAAATTAACTCTTGTGTGACATCAAAAAACATGTACAGATTTTGAAAGAAAACTGCCGTTATTTCAAATGGTACTCTCTGAAATAGGAAGCAATATGAATGAGTAATTTTTACTATTTTACTCCTAATATGGTAAAAGTATCATTTAAAGGCTGGAAGGGAAATTTTGCTCATTTAAGATGCATTGAGAAAAACTTTAGTGGTCACCATCCACAGGCTCTTGGCAACTGGATTGAAACCCAAAATATTTTATCAATTTATCTTTTTTTTCTTCCCCCACCTAACCTCCATGTCCAGAACCACTAAAATGCTATGAAAGTCTGTTGCTTCACACAACAATGTGTATCCACACTGCATCATGTAAAAGGTTTAAACACTAGGATTACCACAGGAATGATGACTGTAGGAATCAGGTATTTGTCTGTATATATTTTTTAATTCTGTAGATGTGGAGCTGAATTTGCTCCTACAGAGTCAAAGAAATAATTAAAAGGTGGCATACATCGAGAACTTATCTTTGATCATCCATATTAAACACTGTACCTGAGCATAACTTGAGAAAAATAAAACTGGAAACAATATTTTCTTTCCCTAGGAGGCAACATGCTTGTTGAATTTGATTTCTAGTGCATTGTTTTGACCCACTTTAGAGCCTTCTGAGATAAAAACTGAAACATCATCACTTGTACCAAAGCACCAGCTTTTGGTATGAAGGTTGTCCTAAAAACTGCTGATCTTCAAGTCCATTCTCTATGTCTACCTCTTTATCCCTGCCCTGCAACTAGGTTTATCAGTACCATTTTTTTTTTGCTGTACGCGGGCCTCTCACTGCTGTGGCCTCTCCCGTTGCGGAGCACAGGCTCTGGACGCGCAGGCTCAGCGGCCATGGCTCACGGGCCCAGCCGCTCCAGGGCATGTGGGATCTTCCCGGACCGGGGCACGAACCCGTGTCCCCTGCATCGGCAGGTGGACTCTCAACCACTGTGCCACCAGGGAAGCCCTATCATTACCATTTTTTAATTTTTTTTTAGATTCCATATATATGCATTAGCATACGGTATTTGTTTTTCTCTTTCTGACTTACTTCACTCTGTATGACAGACTCTAGGTCCATCCACCTCACAACAAATAACTCAATTTCGTTCCTTTTTATGGCTGAGTAAATATTCCATTGTATATATATGTTACATCTTCTTTATCCATTCATCTGTCAATGGATATTTAGGTTGGTTCCATGTCCTGGCTATTGTAAATAGTGCTGCAATGGGGTGGGAGGGGGAAGCTGGGGTGAAGTGAGAGTAGCATTGACATATATACACTACTGAATGTAAAACAGTTGGCTGGTGGGAAGCAGCAGCATAGCACAGGGAGATCAGCTCGGTGCTTTGCGATGACCTAGAGGGGTTGGATAGGGCGGGTGGAAGGAAGGCTCAAGAGGGAGGAGATATGGGGATATATATATATATATATATATATATATATATATATATATATATATACACACACACACACACACACATAACCGATTCACTGTGTTGTACAGCAGAAACTAACACAACATTGTAAAGCAATTATACTCCAATAAAGATGAAAAAAGAAAACGTGCTGATAATCTCTTTCCCACCTCATCCCAGGGTAACAGGTTGCACCCCTGGTGAACCCTAAGCTTGGTGTAACCCAACTGATTAAAAGCTGGGGAAGAGACACAGGAGTGAACTGAAGGAGCTCCCTGTGAACACAGCTAAATAACTAAATATATTATTGGATTATAACCCAAAATATAAAATATATATCGGTGAGTACATACTGATTAAAAAAAATTAAATGGGGAAGAAGATACAAACCTCCCATATAGGAGTATCCCCAATCATTAAACAGATGCTCCTTCCTCAAGGAGGGCTGGAGTATGACTCCCAATTCCTTAAGTGTAGGCTACCTGTCTAGTGACTTGCTTCCAAACAGC
Source organism: Lagenorhynchus albirostris (assembly GCF_949774975.1). Lineage (NCBI taxonomy): Eukaryota > Metazoa > Chordata > Mammalia > Artiodactyla > Delphinidae > Lagenorhynchus > Lagenorhynchus albirostris. The sequence continues at coordinate 5,533,664 of NC_083099.1, read as the reverse complement.
ACAGTGTAGAAGGAGAAGGAAAAGTCACTCAGCAATGGAGAAGCCTGACAAACACGGCCTAAGCTGTGTAACTGAAGCTAACAACAGTGCTACATCATGTTAATGACCTGCATCCTTGATATGATGGGTGGAGAATGGTATTTCACCTCTGCGGTCTTCCTCAGAAAAACACGCAACCCAAGTCAAGCCGTGAGAAAAACATCGGACAAACCCAAAATGCGGGACACTCTACAAAAGATCTGACCATTTCTCCCGGAGACCGTCAAGGTCATTTAAAAGAAGGAAAGTCAGAAATTATCACAGCCCAGAGGAGCCTAAGGAAATATTAGGACTAAATAAAAGGTGGTGTCCTACACAGAAAACAAGCGTATGGTTACCAAAGGGGAAAGGGGAGGGGGGATAAATTAGGAGTTTGGGATTAAAATACGCACACTACTATATATAAAACAGATAACCAACAAGGATCTACTGTATAGCACAGGGGACTGTACTCAGTATCTTGTAATAACATATAATGGAAAAGAATACAAAAGAGAATATGTATACATATATAGTTTTTCATATATAACTGAATCACTTCGCTGTACACCTGAAATTAACACATTGTAAATCAAATATATTTCAATAAAAATTTTTAAAAAGCAACTGACTGCACAAATAGAAAATAATGTGGTGTCATAGATGGGATCCTGGGAAAGAACAAAAACATTGGTGTAAAAAACCCTAATAAAGTCCAAATAAAGTACAGAGTCCCAGTAACATTACTGTTCTATTACTGGTCTGTTAGTTGTGACAAATGCACCAGACCGATCTGTCAACAGTAAAGAAAAGTAGGTGGGTGGGTTTTACAGAACTCTACTAACTTGGGAACTTTTCTGCAAATCCAGAACTATTCTAAAATTAAAAGTTTATTTAAATTGAAAAAAAAAAAGAGTTAGGGACTAGTTCAGGACCATTGTCTATCTCTTTCCTTGACCAATACAATGGAAATTTCCTTGGAGCTTCTGTACTCTGGGAAAGAACTAAGACAGAAGCTTCTCTTCTCTTCATCCTTTGCTCATTCATCTCCACAACAGGGAAAGTAAAGTGTGAGGGGGAGGGGGAGGGGAAGGGGAAGAACCACTGCCTCGCGTGGGTCCTGCCATCCTGACCCTGTACTTCAAACTGGCTTAAAAGTACATTCTCTTATCTTCTCGGTTTCCAAATACAACATAAAGTGTCAAGGCTTCACAACCCTGGTTTCTCAAGCTGCCCTGCACGTGACTTGGAGGTAAATTCAATGCAGAAAGGAAAGGGTGGGAAATCCAATATGGACCATGGCTTCAAGGCATTTTCTCTAAATCAACTTTGACAGCAAAATAACTAACCTGCCAACTCATTAACAAAGAATCTAACATACCTCCACTGAGTCCTCGTGTGTAATAACGATTGGTTCCAATGAAGATGAAGGATGAGCCATTTTCACACACACACACACACACACACACACACACACACACAGTGTTATCCAACCACTCTCCATATAATTAAGAATTCATAAACCTCATTTTTTGGTTAGTATTTCAACCCTATCACAACAATCAATATTAACACAAAATCAAAAGTGTTTAAAGGCGTGTATATTAGCTGATAACCAAACCTAATTTTATTGAATGGAAAACTTTCCTTACAAATACTTTCAATGTTTTATTTCAAAGTTAACAAGCCAGGTTCCACTGTTTTGCCCATGATTGGTTTTATCCCTTGTTCTTGGATTTGCTCCCTTGTCAAAATCTAAGATTTCCAAGAATCTTGAGGTTCTACAATAATTTGTACTGATAATGAAATGACAATATATGACATCGGCCAACAGGCAGTTTAGAGCTCAATAAACCATATTTTAAAAAGGATTTTTCACATGACCTATAAAGGCATATAACTGTAAACAGCATAAGTAAACTAAACTAAAATATTCTGGTTTTTGCAATGCTTTCTCTTGCCATAGAATATTTTTAAATGAGGAAGATAGGGACTTATAAGTGTAGAACACATTTAGCACAGGCTTGTTCCATAAATGGTGGCAGAACCAATACTAAACAAGAAATCCCTTAAAAATCTTGGGCTGCAAGTACATCTAAGAGTCATTTTTCAACTAGATGAAAATAAAAATTTGAACTGTAGATTTTTCATGGTGATACAGTTGGAAAATGACTAGTTTAAGTAGATGACTACCAACTGTTTAGTAAAAATACGAAATTATAAGTTCATTTGATAAGATGTTTTAATCCTTTGAGTTTTAATAGTATTTATACAGAGGGTGGCAAGTGATAAATTTTGGCTATTTCTTTCAAAGTCAATTTCTTTCTTTAAAATTAATTAATTAATTTGGTTTGCTGGGTCTTAGTTGTGGCCCACAGGCTCCTTAGTTGTGGCATGAGGGCTCCTTAGTTGTAGCATGCGGGCTCCTTAGTTGCAGCATGCATGTGGGATCTAGTTCCCTGACCAGGGATCCAACCCAGGCCCCCTATATTGGGAGTGCAGAGTCTTATCCACTGCGCCACCAGGGAACTCCCTGAGGCCAATTTCTTTCAGAAAATCAAAGTCAAAGTCTAAATATCGCCCAAATGCATGACAACATTTGTTCTCAAAAATTCTCTCTCTGAAAAGCGGAATCTACTAATATTGAATGCCTTACAGAGTCTAATATAAAGAGCTCTCTCAGTTAATTTACTATAAAAAAAAATAATGTCTGGGGAGGACACATCAATCTAGACCATTCCACTAAAGGGAAGTTGTACTATGTATAATCTGTACAAATTCTTATAGAGTTTGTAGTTCTCATGAAACTTTTCTCGACTGGCTCAATAAAAAAGAAAGTATACAATGTAACAAAGATTCAGTCATTATTTATGAGGGTATGATCTCACAACTGCAACTGTAAGATATTTTGGAGAAACCTTTCAAAGGTGATCTTAAAAATTAGAAAAAGGTTGTGGAGATCTTTAATAAGCATTTATGGAGTGAAACAGAAAAAAATATGTACTACTGGTACGTGATTCCATACTGGTTACTTGGAATAAAATTTCCAGAGACAACACCATAAATGGATTTCAAAAGCACTAATTTAATTTGAGATAACTTAGAAAAAAATGAGAAAACTGCTAGGTATTTGAAAGGCGGTTCTAGTGGTGACAAAGATACTGTTGCCAAAGGTTCCTCCACAGAGTTTAAATAAACTTGCTGAATGAAATTAAGATCAAAAATGAAATGTTACAAGCCAATATTTTAAAATCTAATCCTCATTTTTCAAACTTATGGAAGAAAATTGGCTACTCTTTTGTCTTCTAGTTAGAAAAAATGAGGGATTAACTTTTATTCTATATTTCCTTATATTAGGATCCGCATGGTATAAATTATATCCATATATACAAATGTATAAATATATATATATATATATATATGCCAAATACACTGTGAGAAATCAAATGAACTGTTTCATTAGTGAATTTTCCTCTATTTTTAAAACCAATTTAGAGGAAAACTCATACGTACTATAAGGTTAAATATTATATATTATATGGAATATTTAAATTATACCATCTCACCTTTGAGTAAATTATAGATCACAACACTCTTATACATTTCACTTTTTAAAGTGTAAATAATCCATAATTAGCACTATAAAGTACCAACATAAGAAAAATTCTGCATTGATCTCATTCTCCACTAGAGTGCAGTATGAATTTAAAATTAAAACTACAGTATTAGAATCCCATAACACTAGGCATAAAAATAGCATTATTGTAATTTTGTAAATATCTGATGCATACACATATTTATATATATATATAAAATATTCAGCTTCAGTGGCATGTATATATAGTATAGCTAATGAATTCTGTGTTAATTCACTGAAATACACCTACAAAAACAAGACAAGATAAATTGGAGGAAAGTCATAGAAAAGCTGACAAACTAAATCAATCATCCTATATTATCGTAAGGTTTTATTAATAAGCAGCAACTCTTTCTTATATAGCCTCTTAAATATCACTTTGAAACTTTAAAAATGAGGATATTTAAATTAGTAATATCTTACTTTTATCATACGAAAATAATATTACAGAAGATTACATGAGACAAATCAAGATTAACGGTTAGTATTTCAACTTATTTTTATTACTTCATGGCATCAAACTAAATTTGTCAGTCTCGGTAAGATTATGGTTTTCAAAAGCTGATGGAACTCTTACTAAATAGTCAAGGATTCACATACAAAATTAAACCGGGAGTGGCAGGAACAAATATAGAACGAAACTTTTAAATGTATTCCTTTCCCTTATTCAAAGAGCACGCTTTCAGTACTGTAAACTCAGAATCAGAACTTCTATTTTGAAACCTCAGATAAAGAAAATTTTACCTTACTCTTTAATAGACTCATCATAAAATCATGGCTAGTATATCTTGGATACAAAACTGGAGCTCACAGTTTAATCTTAAAAATAAAAACAAAGGTAATTATTTTGTGAGGTCATTCTTCAATTAGAACCTATATTCAATAATAGGTCAGATACATCTCACATTTCAGTGTAATTAATGTTATCTCTCAAAGTTTCAAAGTCCTATTAAAAAAACATATTATTATTATTATTCTTTACAAACAAGGTGCAAATAGTTTCTTATATTCTGACCTGTTTTTCTTATTTTGGGGAATCTCTTCTTGAATCAGTCATGTGTTCAGGGCGCCCTTGGCAACACATGACCCCCTAGAATTTTGCCACCCAGCATCCCTCCCATCCTAGCAGGGATGTTGAAAATGAATTAGGAGCTCTTGAGTTCTCAGGCCATATTTTTAACAACGCTGCTTTAAATATTAACCCTGTTCTCTTGAGAATGCACCAAACTTCTTTGTGCTTTCATCTGTACCCTACTTTGCAACTACAACAGCTCGTATAAACTTCAGAGTGGTCTGCTCCAGAAAAACTTCTGAAGACCTAAGTTAGAGAGAGATTGTTTTGGCTTGTCTCTGGTGAAAGTAATGTCAAGGAATCACCAAAAAGTGATTGGACAGACATAGTTTAAGCATCTCCTCTGTGTCCAGCACTCTTGTAGACGCTTAGGATATTAACACACCCCATAAGCAAATATCCTAATTCTCTGTGGAGTCTGAGGGTGAAAATACCTCTTGGTTATATTGACTTTGGATTGACTTTTTTTTTTTTTTGACTTTTGATGATCAATTACCCACCAAGGAAGAGTAAAACTGTGATGTTTATTGTGATTAACACTTGGGGTTGCCAATTCAGCATTTGGATGGCTAAGTTGTTCACTTCTTTTAAGAAACAGCTTTGCTTTCTCTCATTCTTGGTGCTTAGAGCCCAGGATTTCTTCTTCTTCTTTTCTTTTTCCCCCATGGACTCTGTCTTCTTAAAATATATTTTGACATTTTAGTGATTTCAGCTTTTGTCCCTGCCTAGTCTTTTTCTAATATATACATTTACTCATGGTATTACGTGTCCAGTTTTTTCCATAAGCATTCTTAAGAACGAAATAATCACTCTAAGTTCCATGTTTCCTTTCACATTTTCTCTCCCTCTCAGTATCAGAGGATTAGAGCAGATGCAATTGATACAGAGTATCTTCAGGCTGTTTGAGAATATTTTCTCATATTAAGAGAAAGCTCCCTGAAAAATGTATTCATTCCAGCTGGAGTAGACATACCATATGATGGTCCCTAGTATTTCTACCTCATGGTAGTCAGATCCTTGCAGAGCTGATTCCCCTGGAGAACCTGTAACTTGCTTCTACAAACAGAATATGGTAGAGATGATGGGATGTATGTGCTTAAGGGGCATGATTATGCTACATGAGACTGTAATGCCTATTTTGTGAGGAGAGACTCTCCCTCGCTAGCTTTGAAAAAGCAAGTTGAATGTCATGAGCTTCCTTATGGAGAGGACCAGTTGGCAAGGAGCTTAGGGTAGTCTCTGGCCAACATCCAAGAATAAACTAAGCCATCGTAAGCAGCTGAATGCTACCAACAACTATATGATTGAGGCGGGGGTTCCTTCCCCAGCCAAACCTTAGATGAGACCACAGCCCAGGCTGATACCTTGGTAATCAAGTTCTAGAAGACTAAAAGAAGTAAAAGGTCTGCCACAACCTCCCTTCATCAGCTTTCTTATTCAGTATTTCATATACCTATTTGCCCTATGAGCTCAGATGATGTGTTTTGTTTAGAGCCATTTTGCTCCAAAACTCTCAAACCCACACGAAGTAACTGGTGTGCCACTGAGTAATCTGACTCTGAGTCACAGCATTTTAACTAGCTACCCAAATGATACTTCGTTTAACTTTCTCTTTTTGTTCATCAACTGCAAGCTGGCAGAGGGCCCGGAGGACCCAGATTAGCAATGTCTGGACACCTGATCTTCAGAAGCTATGAGATAATAAATCTGTGTTGTTTTTAGCCATTATGTTTGCTGTGATAATGTATAAAGTCATGCAGCAATAAAAAACTAATACACCAGTGAACTCTTTGGTATTAATAGTAAAATTGGGAATTGACCTAAATTTCCAAGGCAATGTATTTGCTCACCAAGAAACAGTTCCAGGGCTTCCCTGGTGGCGCAGTGGTTGAGAGTCCGCCTGCCGATGCGGGGGACACGGGTTCGTGCCCCGGTCCGGGAAGATCCCACATGCCGCGGAGCGGCTGAGCCCGTGAGCCATGGCCGCTGAGCCTGCGCGTCCGGAGCCTGTGCTCCGCAACGGGAGAGGCCACAGCAGTGAGAGGCCCGTGTACTGCAAAAAAATTTTTTAAAAAAGTTCCAGACAACTTACCATTTAACCTTTTAAAAATGGTTTAACTCTTTTTTTTTAATGGTTTAAAACATCCCAGCTGTATCCCTAACCTCAAATATGTAAAGCATATTAGAATAAAATAGATTAAAAAGTAAATTAATTATTTTCCCCATAAAGATTTAAATCACCCGATGTACATCCCTGGCAGACATCACTAATCAATCACGACACCCTTTCCTTCAGAGCCTGAATTGAGTTTCACATACTCAACACATCACTCTAAGAATCCAAGAATTGTTCAAATTTGCCATATAAGATAAAAACCTATTTTCTATACTAGATACTAGATACATTGTCCAATATATCAGGTTTGACTTAGAGAAAAGTATAAGCATATTCCAAAAAAAAGAAACAATGCATTAGTCATTTTTCACTATAGTACCATTTAACATATTTTTCTATCATCTGAATGATAAGCTTGAAGATGGTTAATTAAGTTTGCAGAACTCAGTAATTCTAGACCCTGTAAAAACAATCAAGTTTGAAAATGACATTGTTAAATTATAGCAGTTATTATAAATAAAAAGGTAATGCAGGGTGGTAAATTTAAGTCAGAAAATAACTATATAACAGAGATTTTTATATGTAGAAGGGTTTAGAAAAGATTTCCTTATACTCATGTTTCTCAAATGTGTTATATTCATATTTAAACTCCAAATAGATACATGATAGATATGAATTCAGGTCTAAGAAGAAATGTGAAAGATCATTAAATGGTAGACAGTAGATTATACATTTAAATGACAAGAAATTAGGTTTCTTAGATATAAAAAGACGACTAAGAAGAACCTTAATAACAGTCTTAAAATACATAAAGTAATATTATTAAATTGAAGGTGGTTTTCAGCTTCTGTCCATTTCTATTAATGAAAGAGCAATAATACATGAGTTTAAACTACAGCATGAAAAATTTAGGTGACACAGAGTATTTACTCATTTAAAAAGGAAGCTCATTGGTTGGCTTTTTTGAAATAGATTTTCATCTCTCTAGGGTAGTTAAAATTAAATCCTTTTAAAGGTAAGACAATGGATTTTGCTCTTTTCAAGTGCTTTGATCTCCAGAGAATGAAATGATTTAATAACAAGGAATCTTCCTAAAATTAAAAGATTCTTTAAAAGTGTATTTATATTTCACATTGATATATTTTCATTAAAAAGAGTTTTAGTAGTAGGAAAATAAACTTTAATTCCCCCTTAAAATGTTGCTTTTAAATTGCTTTTAAATTTAGCAAAGTATAGGTCTTAGGACTTTTAGTAACTGTTTTCACCTTCTTTGTAGCTTTAGTTTTTTTTTTTTAATTCAGTTTTCAACAATATATATATTTCACATCTTTTATATTTAGCTTTTAAAATAAAAATGTTCATTAAAAACAGCTCAGGCAGCTCAATATCAAAAAACAAACAACCCAATCAAAAAATGGGCAGAAGACCTAAATAGACATTTCTCCAAAGAAGACATACAGATGGCCAAGAAGCACATGAAAAGCTGCTCAACATCACTAATTATTAGAGAAATGCAAATCAAAACTACAATGAGGTATCACCTCTCACCAGTTAGAATGGGCTTCATCAAAAAATCTAGAACCAATAAAAGCTGGAGAGGGTGTGGAGAAAAGGGAACCCTCTTGCACTGCTGGTGGGAATGTAAATTAATACAGCCACTATGGAGAACAGTATGGAGGTTCCTTAAAAAACTAAAAATAGAATTACCATATGACAGTAATCCCACTCCTGGGCATATACCCAGGCAAAACTAATTCAAAAAGACACATGCACCCCTATGTTCTTGGCAGCATTACTTACAATAGCCTAGACATGGAAGCAACCTAAATGGCCATAGACAGAGGAATGGATAAAGATGTGGTACATATAAACAGTGGAATAACAAGCCAGAACAAGGAAAGAAATTGGGTCATTTGTAGAGATGTGGATGAACCTAGAGTCTGTCATACAGAGTGAAGTAAGTCAGAAAGAAAAACAAATATCATATATTAACACATATATGTGAAATCTAGAAAAATGGTACAGATGAACCTATTTGCAAGGCAGGAATAGAGACTCAGACGTAGAGAACATAAGGGTGGACACAGGGCAGGAAGGGGAGGGTGGGATGAACTGGGAGGTTAGGACTAACATATAAACACTACCATGTGTAAAATAGATGGCTAGTGGGAACCTACTGTATAGCATAGGGAGCTCAGCTCAGTGCTTTGTGATGACGTAGATGGGGGTGGGGGTGGGGGTGGGAGGGAGGTTCAAGCGGGAAGGGATACAGGTATACATATAGCTGATTCACTTCACTGTACAGCAGAAACTAACACAACATTGTAAAGCAATTATACTCCAATAAAAAAAATGAATCTAGAAAGAAAAAAAAGTTATAATTTTTAATTAGGTTAAGGTTTTATTTAAGAGATGTGTGACTTCCCTGGTCGCGCAATGGTTAAGAATCCACCTGCCAATGCAGGGGACACGGGTTCAATCCCTGGTCTGGGAAGATCCCACATGCCGCGGAGCAAATGAGCCTGTGCGCCACAACTACTGAGCCTGTGCTCTAGAGACCGCGAGGCACAACTACTGAGCCTGAGCACCACATCTACTGAAGTCAGCATGCCTAGAGCCTGTGCTCCACAACAAGAGAAGCCACCACAATGAGAAGCCCGCTCACTGCAACGAAGAGTAGCCCCTGCTCGCTGCAACCAAAGAAAGCCTGCACGCAGCAACGAAGACTCAATGCAGCCAAAAATAAATAAATTTATTTTTTTAAAAAAAGAGAGATGTGGGGTACAAAACCATAAATTTCTCTTTATCAGTACTTGGATTTTATTTAAATATCAACTCCAAGTCTCTGGAGAATTCAAAGCTTACTTGAAGGAGTTCTGATCATGAATTTACAGTAGCTGTATAAAGATCAAGGCTCATCAAAGTGTGTTGATCCTAACATTTTCCAGGTGTTTGGTCTCCAGAAATCCCTTTACCCCTCTGGCTCTGTTTCCTTATTTGTAAAATGAGGGAAGTAGGCGGCTGATCTCTGTTCCCTTCTAATTCCACAAACTGTAGCCTAGTTAAGGAAGTGATATTTTACACTTATGTTCATGCTACCATTATTGATGGTGTAACATGGTGTTGTGTCCTTAGAATAAGTTTTAAAATCTGATATTTGTTTGGATTGTAAAGGTCGATAAACCATTTTCACAGACATGTTCTCATTTAACTTCCCTTTACAATGATGCCAGATCTCAAATCTTCAGCAATGTGTGTATTCATTGATAAGACTGTTGCATTTTATTGACACATCTCAGGATTAAACTCTCAGCATTGAACTACTCAAGCAAAGCCTTGATGGCCCAAGAATCAAAACTGTGAAAGTTCACCAGATTGCCATGAAGTCCCTTCATACTCCAAGATTTTATAGATTTGTGATTCCATATATCTCCAATTTTAACACTTATGGCACTGCTATGTGGCTATTTAAAAAAGAGAAAGAAAGAATAAACCTTTCTTTTATCCAGCTTTATTCTAAGTTTTGAGGTATGTTTAAATGAAAGATGTTTTTACAAACATGTCTTTCCTTCCAGAAATTCTGAAATCAGTACACTCATTACTATTTACTGTCAACTTCAGTTCATTACATCTATAATTTACCAGATGAGACAGTGATCTACTTTTTCTGATCCAAAGTGCCAGGGATGAAAATGGAAATGGCTGGGGAGACTTTAAAATCATAAATTTGGGGGAAGGATGTATAGATCAACAATGAACAAGGAGAGAAACAGAATACTAAGAGAACATTTAAGCCAAATGAAATGGCACAGTAGACAAATGTTTAGATAGAATATTCTTGCTGTCATACTTATTTCTAACTCAATGATGCTTATCAGTTAAACAACTTTTATTGCAGGCTTAGGGCAAACTAGACAATTCCGTGTGCCAAGAGCATGCATATCAGCTATCTTTTTTTCTCAAAGCAATTCGCAAATATGTAAATACGATGCAAACCACTGAGCTCCATTTTTTGGATACAGGATTCCCGTCCCACCTGGAAAAGCCCACTGGAAAGGGAGATGTTAGTTATGCTGTGTCTGAAATCTGTCCAGGAAAGCAAGTTACTGCTGATCATCTTTTGAGAACAAACTCTATTGCATAAAGGCAGGACAATGGTAGAAATTGGCATAAAAGAGTATATTAGTTGCTAACTCCTGCTGGCTTATTTTAATGCAACTTTTAATAATAATATTTTGCTAAACTGGAAAATAGGCGTAACTTGAGACTTTTCTGGTCAGTCACATTCTTCTAAATATTTCAAAATTCAATTAGGTTTTACATGCCTATTGCTTAATTGCTTACTCCATGTTAAACAGGCATTAGAAAGTGAGAATTCTTTTTTAGGAACTTGAAAATAAGAAAAGGCTCTGAAGAATTAACCTCTGAAATAAATAAATAGTGGGTCAGAAAAGAGCTTTGCAAAATTGCAATGGAGAGAAAGTTCAGAGGAAATCTGAAGTGGCTTGAACAAAGGCACCCAGATTATGAAAAACTATTGACTCCAAGGGATTGGTCAACCAGGAAAGCACGAGAAAGGATCCGCTAAGCAGTGTGACTCGGATTTATTAAAATACTGTCCAGGGGATGTTGGTATGACCATCTCTGGTGACAGAGATGCTGCAGGCTTCAATGTCCTGATATCCTAAAACTCGTGGTTCATTCAACTCTCCCTGTTCTGATGAGAAGACCACCAAGCCACCTTTCGGTTTTGATCTGGCTTTGCTTATGTGGGAAGATGTGTCTGCCAGGGCAGAATAATCTAATCATAGAAACTTGATATGTTTTTGATCCTGGGTAGTAATTTTGTGCTGAAATCCTGGAATTTCTCTTCATCTCATGCTCTTACTGGATGGACAACACACCCATATCTATAAAATAGTTTTGTTCATAACAATGATCCAGAGTAATTGGCAACAATACCATATTTGAAATGTGTTCACAATTAATATTTTTTAAATGAATAACACTAATGAAAATGTCAGGGGTTTTGGTTTTTTTTAAAAACTAATGATTCGAAGCACTTAGTATCTACTAGGTGCCATACGCTGGTGAAACAGTTTACAAATATTCATTCACTTAATCCTCAAAATATCACCAATGAGGTAGATCCTATAATTAACCCAAATTTACAGATGAAGAAATTGAGGCATAGCTGGATTTTGAACTCAGGTCCCGGCTCTAGAATCAGTCTAAGGATATCTACAATCTAGCTTGTAATCAACGAGGAGATTCTACAATCTAAAATCCCCTCACATATGAAAATGTATGTGTAATTTCTTAAGAAAGTATATGGTCATTTTTTTTCCTGAAATTTCTTCATTTCTTGGCTCAGTACCTTTTTCTAGCAGCAAACTTAAACTGTCATCTTGTAGTCCGGAAGCACTGCAGTCATTTATTTAATTGAGATCTATGAAAATAAGATAGCTAAGCACTAATCAACATCATATGTTTTTCAATTAACTGGGAATACATATCTATTTCTCAAGCTCATTCTAACTAATGGAGCACTTGGGGTGGTTTAGAACTATTGAAGACTATAATTAATTTACAAAAATCAATTTTTAAAATATGAAAGCTCTCCTGCAGTGAATAATTTCTCTCTCCTCTTCTCTCTCTTTCTAAATACACACTGACACACACACACACACACACACACACACACCTATGCATACTTTTTAAACTGTACACAGATTTTTAATTTAATTCATTTTGTAGGGAGAATGGAGTTAGTAATGAAGTAAGAGGGAACAAATTTGCTCTCATGAGGAATATTTAGACATTCTAAATAACAATTTATTAGATCAGTGTCAATTCACAATATTCAAACTTTGTTTAAAGATGGAAATTATACAAAAATGTCCCTCAACAGATAAATGGATAAAGAAGATGTGGTATATGCGTACAACAGAATACTACTCAGCCATAAAAAATAATGGAATAATCCATTTGCATCAACATGAATGGACCTAGAGATTATCATACTAAGAGATGTTAAGTCAGAGAAAGACAAATATCACATGATATCACTTATATGTGGAATCTAAAAAATAGTACAAGTGAAATTATTTACAAAACAGAAACAGACTCACAGACATAGAAAACAAACTTATGGTTACCAAAGGGGAAAGGACGGGATGAATTAGGAGTTGGGATTAACATATACACACTACTATAAATAAAATAGATAAACAACAAAGACCTACTGTATAGTACAGGGAACTATATTCGATTTCTTATAATAATCTATAATGGAAAAGAATCTGAAAAAGAATATACATATATTCTTATGTTTATATATTCTTTTATATATATATATATATATATATGATCACTGTGCTGTACACCAGAAACTAACACAACATTGTAAATCAACTACACTTCAATAAAAAGGGGGGCAATTAAAACTGAGGGGAGAGGGCTTCCCTCGTGGTGCAGTGGTTGAGAGTCCGCCTGCCGATGCAGGGGACTGGGTTCGTGCCCCGGTCCAGGAAGATCCCACATGCCGCGGAGCAGCTGGGCCCGTGAGCCATGGCCGCTGAGCCTGCACATCCGGAGCCTGTGCTCCGCAATGGGAGAGGCCACAATAGGGAGAGGCCCGCGTACCACAAAAAAAAAAAAAAAAAAAAAAAAAAACTGAGGGGAGATTTGAATCAGGAACAGGGGAACCCAAAAGAAGAAGGGAGAAAGGGAGGGAGGGAGTTGTGATAATATTGGGCAGATTTGGATGGGTTTGTAGATTTACTTTAAAAAATTGATTCACATTACGTGGAGAAAGGCATCACAAGAATACAAGTCTTTATCCTCCTCCTTACCATCAGAAATTTTACATTTTTAGACTTGGCTTCTGTGTCTCTCTTTAGGTGATGATAATAAGACAAAGTTAAATAGCTCGAAGTTGTTTTGTTCGGCATTTACAAAAGCAGCAGTTAATAGGCAAACGGGACCTGAGTGGATGATTCTACATTGTCTTATGTCCTATGGAAAGTGCCCTGTTGTTCACCAAGCACAAACACTGCCTTCCAAATGACAGTAGGATATCCTAGAAAGTGAGCTCGACTTGCAGAACTATCTATATGCTATCCCCCATACACCATCTGTTATTCTTTACTAATTCTAACACACTTTTGCCCTGATGTGTTTGCACTGTTTGGAAAATGAACACTTACCCATTAAATGCAACGATAAAAAATGGCCCCATGGATGTACTGAAGCAATAAAAACAGTATTCTTGGTAAGTGTTACCATCACAGTTTGAGATTTTATATTGCTGCTGAGGAGTAATTTCTAAAACAATTACTTGTGGGCAAATATATTAATAATATTCAAATACAGTCAAAGTTGAAAATGCAAATCTACAAGATGGGACATTTCAAGCTCAGACTGACATTCTGTCTGCAAAACAGCTCATCCCCTGGACTCAGAACCCTCAGCATGTGTTAATTTTCTTCTGACCTGTGCCTTCTGTGACGGTGGCTGCATGTACCAGGTAGAGCAAATTGATTTTTTGAGCATAGTTCTTCTCTGCTATTAACTTATTTTTTAATTCACATGTTGGTAACCTTGATTTCATTTTAAAGAAGTGAAAAGTTCTTTTTCAAGTATCAAGAGGGAATTTGTCCGACTATACGTGTTAAGGGTTTTGCTGTGGTCACTGAGCCTAACACCTAGCAGCTATAAGTTCAGGAAGCCACTGCTAATATCCCGAGCTCTACGGGGCCGAGGTTACACAAACAGTACCATAGCAGTGTGAAACAAGCCCACTAGAACTAGCTGGAGGAAACTGGTGTTGAGGTAAAATTAAATGTTATATATATATATATATATATATATATATATATATGTAAAACTGATCTCTTCCAATTACCTTATGCTTCTCTATGATTTCTCCATGAAGTTGTAAGCCTTTAAACACAAACATCCATACAAAATAAGAAACATGATACAGATATGCACTTTTTTCTCTCCACAGAGATAGCTTCCCATTCTTGTCATTTGGGGTGTCATTTAAGCTAATTTAAAGTAACAGTAGTGTGGCCTACCACTTTACAATTACTATTTACAAAGGATGTTCTGTGAAATTCTAAAATTTACTTTAAAATGCTTGAAAAATACCTAAAATTCATATCCAAACAAGTTTTTCCCTCTGATTACAAGACTCTTGTGATTCATCTCTAAGAAATAAGCCCAATTTTAATGAAATTGGCAGTATTTATTATTTCAACTGTTGATTTACCATAGAGAATTAAGTGCAGTGTTCTCTTTTTTCTTTATAAACATAAGGAATGCAAAGCAGAAACTGCTTTCTCTACTGTTAATTGGGCTAGATAATTATTATTGGCCTGATTAAGTATATTTTTAAATAGTGTATTATATTGACTTTTTAGGACTATTTTGCCTAACATAATCACTTAAAGGTGCCCCTTGAGCATATTTGTCTCCTAGAACTGGACAATATTATGGTAGAATGTGACCATTTTTTTATACAGCTCTCCATTGTTTATTAAGCCTTTAAGCTGATAAAAAAAAAAATCACTTTCCAAAAAATCAAGAGACTAATAAAATGTGTAGTACTTGTAAAACAGTAATTAATGAATAAATGGTTTTGATGCACAGTCTAACGAAATATGATTAAAATAAAAACTAGAATTTAAAATATTTCAGGGAAGTAGTAAAATGACCCAGGCATTAGTAATGCAAGCCTTTTAAAAATTATACTTTATGAGAAACACGAGAAAAAAATATATCAACATCTTACTGCTAATGCTTACAGAATTACCCTGAAGTACCCTAAAAAAACTCAGTGGTAATGTCCAGATCCATTTAACAAAGGAAGGTTCTTCCCATATAGAATTCTCTCCCATATAGACATTGGTAGGATGATAATGAAAAAGAAGATGTAATTTTTTCCCTGCTACCCTAAAAAGCTGGATCTCATTCCTCTCCTCCCTCCACTTATGTGATTCAAGTGATGCTACCAACCATAGACCCCTGCCCCAACCTCAGGGTTAGGAGCATGATCCCAGGACTAACCAATCATGGTGACTTCTTTCACAGAAGGACATATGACCCAACACTGGGCCAATCAGAGGCCTTCTGTGAGCTTTGATGTTCAGATACAGAGAGGTACTTCCTTCATCCTAGTTTGCAAGCTGTGATGCTAGAGTTGGCTGTCAATAGCATTACCCCATCCCCCAGTGAAGAAATCCTTTGATAAAATGAAGAAAATGAAGCTGTGCTAGGCAGATTCCAAGATGGTTCCCAATGACCCCCCCTCCTGGTAATCATGCTGTTGGGGAGTCCCCCTACACAACAAATAAGGCTAACATATTTCACAAAAAAAGAAATATTGCGGTAATGATGGTGTGTCACTCCTGAGGTGAGATCATAAGGCTTCTGCCTTGCACCCTCTTGGATCATCTATTTGTTTTTTTTAAATTAACTTTTATTGGAGTATAGTTGATTTACAATATTGTGTTAGTTTCAGGTGTACAGCAAAGTGAATCAGTTATACATGTGCATATATCCACTCTTTTTTTAGATTTTTTTCCCATATAGGTCATTACAGAGTATTGGGTAGAGCTCCCCGTGCTATACAGTAGGATCTTATTAGTTACCTGTATATCAATCCTAATCTGCTAATTTATCCCCCCTGTATTCTCCTTTGGTCACCATGAGTTCGTTTTCTACACCTGTGACTCTATTTCTGTTTTGTAAATAGGTTCATTTGTACCATTTTTTTAGGTTCCACACATAAGCGATATCATACAATCTTTGTCTTTCTCTGTCTGACTTACTTCACTGAGTATGACAATCTCTAGGTCCATCCATGTCGCTGTAAATGACATTATTTCATTCTTTTTTACGGCTAACGTTCCATTGTGTATATACACCACATCTTCTTTATCCACTCATCCATCAATGGACATTTAGGTTGCTTTCACATCCTGGCTATTGTAAATAGTGCTACAATGAACGTTGGGGTGCATGTACCTTTTAGAATGAACTAATTATCAAAGAAATGCAGAGCAAAACTACAATGGCTCATCTATTTGGAGGGAAACCTGCCGTCACACTGTGAGGATTCTCAAGCAGCCTTTGGAAGAGGTACCCGTGATAAGGAACTGAGGCCTCCTGACAAGAGCCAGCCCCAGCACATCAGCCACGTGTATGAACCACCTTTTCAGTGGATCCTCCAGTCCCAGTGGCTGTCAAGAGATGGCCTATGTCATGGCCAACATCTTGACTGCAGCCTCATGAGAAACCCGGAGCCAGAATCATCCAGCTAAGTTGCTTCTGAATTCCAAACCTACGGAAAATATGTGCAATATTAAATGTTTATTGTCTCATGCTGCTAAGTTTTGGAATAACCTGTTGCATAGAGACTGATAACTAATACTGAAGATCAGCAGAGTCAGTCATGAAGAAATGAGAAGCAGAAAGGGAGAGAAAATGCTAGCAGAATTCAACCTTGAGCCCTGCTTTACTTAACTTCTCCTTCCACTCAGAACCTTCCCATTTATAAGTGTCAAATTTGCTATTATTTTTCTTGCTCTGGTACTTGATTTGGTTTTAGGTCACTTGCAAGTTAAAGAGTATTAATAGGACTGTTGATAATGACGGTGCTGATAATAGCTACTGTTCAGTGACACCTCTAATGAACTGGGCACCTTGTCAAAGACTGAACAGTTCTCTCTAATCCTTTAACAACTCTGCTAGGTTGTTATTGTTATGATCAAATCACAACTGAGTCCTTAAGTATGTTGACCAAGAAACAAAACTGGGTTTTAGACACAGCTCTGCTTAACACCAAGGCCTAAGTTTTTTTCAGTATGACTCTATAGTTCATATTTCCATTTATCTAAAGAGGGTTTAATCTCAGGTAAAGAAGGAGAAATTGTTGATATCACTCTATCTTCACAGGAAATTAGTAGTTATCACAACTTAGATTTAAATTGTTAGAAAATTAATAATGATTCCTTATGTATAGTTTGTATCTCATCCAGTTTGGGGAAGCCCTTTACTTTACTTAATGTCTTCTTCCGACTCTTCTACTCCAGGAAGAATTAATTTTCCCATCATTTTGTTCACTTAGAAGTTCATTCATAGGGCTAACATAACTCTTTCACAATACAGCCTTTATTAATTAGAAATGCCTTTCTCTCTCCAATAGATTATGAACTTTTTACGGGTAGCAATTTGAGCTTAGTCATTTTTCTTATGTATTCTTCTATTATAAAGCAATACAGTCATACCGATTTTGAAACAGAGGAAAACATTAAAATCTTAACACAATTATTCTAACACTTATTTACTCAAATTCATTATGTAAGATATTAACAGATACTACATGGGAAACATGTGATCTAAAAACAAATTAATTTGAAAAAATATGGGTTAAATAAAGTTAGGCAGAATTCTTTCCTGCAGGACAGACATCTTAGAATCCTTAATATAGAGATTTTTATTGTGATTTTATAAATTAGGAATATACTATGCAGGATTTTCCTAATTTACTTGACCCTTTTGCACTACGGTTCCACGGAACTCTGAGAATAAGTACAATATTCTGTTACATATTTAGGCTCTTTCAATTTTTTCCCTTTTCTAAGTAAGTCCAGGAGAAAAATCTCTGTGCATTTACTTTGCTTTTTTCTTTTTATAGCGATACCTTCTGAACAATTTCCTTAAATCAGAGGCTCAAAGATGTAAGTATTGTTGCAAAGATTATGAGCAACTTAGTTTTTGTCACCTACATTGTTAACTGGCTTTCAAAATGATTATACCTATTTTTGCACTACAGTGAAGGTGTGAGAATGTCAGTTTCATTGAACTCCTGTCAGCATGAGGTATCCTATTTTTCCTTAATTTTTCTAGTGAAATGAATAGAAAATGATAACAAAGCGCATGTCTGGGGCTTAGCACTTCAACTTAGGCACCACCCTTGTGTCCCAACATCAGTGCCCTCCTCTTCCCTCCATAGAGATGGGCAGTTTCTTCTTATTTGGTTCACAGGGTAGTTATTTAATGGAGCTATAGTTTCCTCTCCATTATCTTAGAAATATTGATCAACAGATAAAACTGAAGCTATGAAGACAGATTAGCCTTAGTGAATAAGAAGATCAACAATAATATGCCATCCTCCTGGAGGAACTTTCACATATAGAGTGTGTCCCAGGTGCTGAAACAGGACAACAGGTGCTGAAGAAAGAGCTTTTCTCAACCACAAGAAGGAGGAAAGTTTACCACACTGTACATCCATAAATAAGAGAGTCAGAAGTGCCACTTGCCAAAAAAAACGGAAAAGAAGCCTTCTCTCTGTCACCCCATCAAACCCACATACGTGAAAATTGCTTTACGATTTTTAGCTACAACGCCAAAGGCACAATTTATGAAAGAAATAATTGATAAGCAAAACTTCATTAAAATTAAAAAATACTGTTCTGTGAAAGACAAGTCAAGAGAATGAAAAAAACAAGCCACAGACTGGGATAAAATATTTGCAAGAGATGCTTCTGAGAAAAGACAGTTATCCAAACTATACAGGAACACAATATCCTTTTCTGAATGATAAGCCTGACTCATAATGCTGATAACTGCCAATAACCCCACTGTTTATATACAGTCCTTCACTTACTGCTAAAACAAATTAATGAAAAAGAAATACACACACACACACACACACACACACACACACACATCCACACACACAACTCTTAAAACCCCAAATTAAGAACACAATCTGATTAAAATGGTCCAAAGGCTTTAACAGACACCTCACCAAAGAAGACAGGCAGATGACAAATAAGCATATGAAAGGAAGCTCCCCATCAATGTCATCAAGCAAACACAAATTCAAACAATGAGACATTACTACCGATCTATTAGATTGGCCACAATCTAGAACAACTGATGTCACCAAATGCTGGAGAGGATGTGAAGCAACAGGAGCTGTCATTCATTGCTGCTGGGGATGCAACATGGTCCAGCCCCTTTGAAAGATCATTTGACAGTTGTTTTGTTTCGTTTCACAAGATTAAACACACTCTTACCATATAATCCAACAGTCAAGCTCCTTGGTATCTACCCAAAGGAGCTGAAAACTTACATCCACCCAAAAATCTGCACACAGATGTCTACAGCAGCTTTACTCATAATTTCCAAAACGTGGAAGGAACCAAGATGTCCTTCAGTAGGTGAATGGGTAAATAAATGGTGCTACATCCAGACAACAGAATATTATTCAGTGCTAAAAAGAGAAGAGCTCTCAATCCATGAAAATACGTGGAAACGTTGATGCATATTAAGTGAAAACAGCCAAACCGAGAGGGCTACATACTGTGTGATTCCAGCTAGAAGACACTCCGGAAAAAGGCAAAAATACGGAGACAGGAAAAAGATCGGTGATTGCCAGGAGTTGAAGGGGAGTGGAGAGATGGCTAAGCAGTGCACAGAGCACACAGAAATCACTCTGTGTGATACAATGCACTAGATATCTGTCATTATACATTAGTCCAAACCCAAAGAATGTACAACACCAAGAGTGAACCCCAAGGTGAACTATGGACTTTGGGTGATTATGATGCATCAGCGTAGGTCCAGAGATTATAACAAACATACCACACAGGTGAGGGAGTTGCTGAAAATTGGGGAGGCCCATGCCTGTGGGGGGGGGGCAGGGAGTATTAGGGAAATCTCTGTACCTTCCTCTCAATTTTGCTGTGCATCTAAAACTGCTCTAAAAAATCAATTCTTTTTAAAAAATACTAGGAAGTTTGAGAGAGAAACTATGAAAGATAGGGACAAGTTTTACATTTTAGTACACTAAATGACCCATTTTTCCTGCTTTTTGAACAAGAGTCCCTGCATTTTTATTTTGCACTGGGCCCTCATATCCTGTAGCCAAAACTGTTCAATACGAGCTTTGCAAATATTTTCTCTCATTAAATATCTTATCTTTTCATTCTCTTAAGAGGGCCATTGCAGAGCAAAACTTTAAAATTCTGATGAAATGGAATTTATCAGTTTTTTCTTTAATGAATTATGCTTCTGGTGGCATGTATAAGAACACTTATCCAGACCCAGTTCATAGAGAGTTTCTCTTATATTTTCTACAAAAAGTTTTATAGTTCTACATTTTACACTTAGAGATCTATGATCCAAACATGATGAGCAACTTATGTTTTTCATCTATATTATTTCTACTCAAGACTCTATCCTCTTCTTCTGGGACTATACTTATAACAATGCTGGAACTCTTCTCAATGAATCACGTATCTCCATCTTTTTTTTCTGTATTTTCACAATTTTGTTTCCTACTAGTGCTTCATTCCAGATGTTTCTAGTGAGTTGTACAACAGTTCAGAAGACCTCTCTTCAGCTTTGACTAATTGACTGGTCAGTTTATCTATTGAGCTCTTCATTAACGATTATGTATTTCAGTTCTAAAATTTGAGTTTGACTTATTTTTATAGATTCCAGTTCTCTGGTGAAATTCTACATCATATCATTATTTTTGTCAACATATTAATTTCAGTTATATTTTATATCTCCAATATCTGAATAATCTCTGGTCTACAGCCCCACTGTCTCTCTTGGACTTTTTTTAAGTGTTCCTGATTTGCTTGAAAAATTTTATTGAATGGTGGGAAATGTGTGTAAAAATTTGGAAGGGCTGCAGAAGATATCTGTCTTCCTCCAGAGAGGATTACTTTCCTTCTGGCCTTCTTTTAGAACTGAAGCAGACCCTCTTGATTCAATCAGAGAGTGAGATGCTTAGAGTCTGGGCTTTTGGCCCTAACTCCTAGAGTAGGAGTCTTCTGGAGTCTCAGATGGAAGTCGGGGGATCTCCCCCAGCTTTTCCCCTAGACCATGAAGTCAGTGCTTGTCTCTCCAGCTCTGTGCATCTGTCAGAAGCTCCTCTTAGAGTTGCATCCTCTTTGTATTTTCATTCTGTTCAGCCTCAGTGACTGATGACCCCACCACAGTTCAGGACTAGACAAATGCCTTGATGCACAAAAGCTGCTTAAAATATCCATCTCACTTCTCTTTGTTTCCTGTTCTCTGGCATCTTGCATCCAAAAGTCTTGTCTTTCTTTACTGTGTTCAGATTTCAAAGAGCCGTCTGTTATTACTTTACGTCATTTTCATAGTTGTGCTTGAAGAGAGGGTTGGCTTGATACAAACCGTTCTGTCATAGTCAGACATGGATATCCTCTTGTACTTTTTACCCTCTATATGTATGTGTTACTCTTCAACAGGGATGTGGGCTTCCCTGGTGGCTCAGTGGTTAAGAATCTGCCTGCCAATACAGGGTACACGGGTTCGAGCCCTGGTCCAGGAAGATCCCACATGCTACAGAGCAACTAAGCCTGTGCACCACAACTACTGAGCCTGTGCTCTAGAGCCCGTGAGCCACAACTATTGAGCCCACGTGCCACAACTACTGAGCCCACGTGCCACAACTACTGAAGCCCACGCACCTAGAGCCCATGCTCTGCAACAAAAGAAGCCAAAGCAATGAGAAGCCTGCGCACCACAACAAAGAGTAGCACCTGCTCGCCACAACTAAAGCCCATGTGGCAACAAAGGCCCAATGCAGCCAAAAATAAAATAAAATAAAATTTTAAAAAAATAGGGTGTATTCATGAATTACTTATACACAATGTGTAAAGGAAAGTAAAATGTTTTAAGAGCCTGAATTAAAAGACTGGGGAACAGAGCCAGAAATTGTGTACGTAATAATAAAGAGATGAGAAAATTTAAGCAATGATACAGAAAAGAGAACCAAAGTGAACAAAGAGCTCCTAATACCTGGAGTTGACAAGTTCACCTGTTAAGTTTAAAAGATGAGATTAAGTTAGATAGAGACGGGGCTTCTACTGGTTTCACGTTTAGAAGAGGACAATGGTATTCTCAATGTGTGGAGCCAAGGGGACCACGGATATTTGCAGCAGAGACATATGAAGCCTGACTTGTGAAAGGATGTTCATTGAGAGACAACTTGAGGATACCTGATGATCTGGTACTAACCTTATTGTGAAAGACAGCTCTAAGTCTTATATACATAGGAGAAAAGTGATGAGTCCTTGCTTGTATAAATAAGCTTTCAGGGAATAGGTACTGAAAATGAGAGAGAAGTTAGGTTTTGCTATATTATTGAACGGCAAGTAGTTGTAAAGCAAGGGAATAAAAAAAGAATTGATCTCAACAAAATCATGGCTTTGGCATGTTGAAAATCTCCTTTTAGAATCTTTATATTGTGTTTCTCTCTTGTATTTCATGCTAACACAAAATGTTAACAAATAACCACATATTTGTATTGCTATTATTAAAATATGTACAGGGCAGGCAACCACAGCTGTGAGGCATCCATTTAATATAAAAGTAAACAACTCAACAAATAACTTTTTCTCAGTCTTCATATAAGAGAACTTGCCCCATTACTAACTGCCTCTTCTTAAGTTAGATTTCACCATTTCTTTAAATAGAAAATGATGGTTTTAAAATTTACTACATTGTCCGTAGGCTATGTATTAATTGAAGGAAAGACACAGTAGCAACTTCCCTGTTGCTGTAAATTTCATTAAATCTGTCTTCTTTAACGTCTGCAAAATTAAGAATTCCACACCATCTGTTGCTCTTCAACGCATCTCAAGATCATTGACCATTACATGTATCACTCCTCCTTGACCAGATCTCACATGTTTCTCTTCTGAAATGTCTGAAGATCCCAGAATTTCTTAGTTCTGATTTGTGGGGAAAAAACCAAACGAACAAAAGACACAATCCCACGATCCCATCTCCGCATTATTTTTGCCATGCTAGGGCATGAAGTCCTCCCCCGCATCCCTCTGCTTTTCCTTCCCTTTGTTTCACTGAGCTATAACTGTCCGCCCAATGTAGATTACAGTTTACATCTAGGGAAATGTGTGGAAGGAAATACAGACATTATAAATAACATGATTTGAATGTTTTATTCAGTGCATACTTAAACAGGCAGCATCAATTACAACGCCGACAGCACAGCTGAATGCAAGAACGTTTGTCCTCTCAAAGGAATAAGATGCTAGGTATGGAAATATTCACTGTCAAAAGGGCCATTGCCAGTTTCCATATAGTCAAAGAATGAGACTTGCTGACTCCAAGTTCAGTGTTACTATGTAAGCATATAAAGGACACTGTAAAAGGGAAGGAAGGGAGCTAGCATTCCACATTCTTCCTACAGGGGAGGGGCTCTGCTCATCCTGGAAACCATGTCCTACTGTCATCCTCACTGTTCAGATGTGAAAACTGAAGCCAAGCATGTTAAGCAAATTTTCTGAAGTGCAACAAGTTTTTTATTTTATTAATTTTATTGGGGTACACTTGCTTTACAATGTTGTATTACTTTCCACTGTACAGCAAAGTGGATCAGTTATACGTATACATATATCCCCTCATTTTTAGATTTCCTTCCCATTTAGGTCACCACAGAGCATTGAGTAGAGTTCCTGGTGCTACGCAGTCGGTTCTCATTAGTTAAGCCAGAGTTGTGACTTAAATGAGGCATGGTTAACAGCAAGGCCAAGAACTGAAGAGAATGAATACATAGTTAACCAAAGAGATGCATATATGTGATGTGTAGGCAGAATTTACAAATTATGGTTTAATTAGGAAGCAGGATAAAATGTGGTTTTATGGAAAGAGACTCAATCACAGTAACCATAAATATTTAGTGTTATGGATATTTATTATATAGTAGAAACGCTTTTAAGACTTTCCCTGCCCTGCTGCATTTAATCATCAATGAAACCCTGAGGAATGGGTATTCGTGTTTTTCTGATTTTATAGGTGGAGACTGTGTACCAGGAGGTCAAGACCACGTAACTAGAAACTGTCAAAGAGGGAGCTGAAACCTCCAGAACCCATGCCTGACCACCATGACCCTTAGAGAACACAGCCCTGGAGATTTCACATAGGAGGAGTTTGATTAGGGAAGAAATAGAAAGAGCTCAACTCATTTTTTATTCCATCTCAATCATGGCAAGATGATAAGGCAACTGAGAGAAGATGCTTACAAAATACATGTGCTTCATTCCTGTTTTAATTCGTCACGTTTAAATAACATTCAAATACTATTTTTCTAGCCATAAAACGTCTTTACTTATATGTGAAAAAGAAAAAAGTGAATCCGCTATCCTGATAAAAGAGATATAAAAATCATCTTAAATTGATACTTTTGACAGCATAGAATTCTTTCTGCAGTTCCCTTCTGAACTTCGATATAAAGAAAATCAGTTTAACTAGAGAAAAAACATATACAAAACCCCACAGATCAACAACAACAAAGTCGGTGTGTTAGACAAATTTAGATACTAAATGAGGCTTTACAAAGTTTATCCAAATGTTCTATTGATGGCTTTTGCACAGAAAGTCTTTCTCTCCTATTTGAGTCAGCAAACTGGGAACCTAGAAGGACTTCAGACTGATGATATACCTTCTCTCCTAGTTTTATTTTATGTTATTTAATATATAAGAAGGATAGAAGGATTAACTAACTGAAAATACAACATATAAGAAAGCTCATGGCAAAGCCTGTCATAGACTTTATTGGAAATATTGTTCGTGGCATCAGAAGCCAGGACCTTGTGAAAGGTCTTTGGGAAAAGTTGCTAGGGCATCTTTAGGGAAGATTCAGCCATGTCCCCTTTGTGTCAGAAACAGGTGGAAGGACTTTTCAAAGAAATGACAGAAAATGGTCGCATAATCTCCTGGTCCCACCCAGGAAGCTGTGTCTGGGTGAGGTGAGTTTCAGCGAGGGCTCTAGGGCCTTGAATTTGCCTCTTGTGCGTTACAGCTTTCTGACAGGTGTTGTCAGCCATCAGATGGCGAGTGGTCAGCAGTTTCCAAAATTTACAAGCTGACAAAACCCAGGAAAAAGGAGGGTTGAATCATAGTCTCCAAAGCTGGAAAGGCTCCTAGAGAATCAGGTGATGAGGTATCAGGGATCTCTGTTGCCAGTTCTGTAATGTTTGTTGCCAGTTTATAGTTCCACTTGCAGATTTCAAGGTGATCCCTACTTTATGAGACAATAAGTGTTAAGCATCTCGGGCTTTGATAAGGCCACCTGGAGTCATTGACAATGGTACTACAGTGGAGAACTGCAGGCCATAAAAGCGTCCTGCTTCTCAGATCCATTCAGGCAGCCCATAATATTTACCCAAGACACACTGTGAACAAAGCATGCTATATATATCTTGGGAGAGTTACAAAAAGAAGAGCAGATAGGGCACATTCCCTTGAAAAGCTTAAAGCTACAAAACAGATAGCTTAGGGACACGTCACAAATGCTCCCACACACGTTTCACCCTATAAATACAAATTAACTAAACTGCTAAACTTACCAGTAGAAGCTAATTAAAGAGTCTGGTGAATACAATAGGAGGTGATTCAACTCTAGAGTTTACCAACACTTTGAAGGCATCCTATTTTGTAAAAACATTGTTTATATATCATTATTAATGTTTTTATATTCCTCTGTTCTATATCTGGTATTATGTTATTGGTATTAGTATATTTTTCAAATAAAGTTGGTTTGGAAGGGGAAAATATAAACATGAACTATGAGCAAACCATTTTCTTTTCTGAGTACTGGCAAATTTTTTAGCTGTTTTGCATGACTATTCATATTAAGTATCCCTAAAATAATCTTCTTCCTTTTTTTCCATTTAGTTTTGAGAACTCCAGCAAAAAATCAAGTTACTACTGGAAAGTTGTCAAGTTACTACAAGTCAAGTTTGGAAAATTGACTTTTTGGTGAATTGGCTTTTTCACAAATTGTTCTTTTTGACGATTGATCTTCAACAAATGGACTCAGATCCTGAATTTTATAGCACCCTATATGGTTTTCCCCAACTTTATCCATCTGGCTAACTTCTACTCATCTTTTAATAGATGGCTTATCTCTCACTTGCTTTTCCAGGAAATCATTGAGTTCCCCCAAAATTCCTGTTATGAACATCTTGGGTTTACCCAGCTGAAGAACTGATTTAAACAGAATGAAAGTGTTTACAGAGTTGTTTGTCAATCGCAGTAGATTAGAAATTCCTGAAAAGAGAGAACAATATCTTATCCACAATTATATTTCTAGCACATACCAGATGCTCAATAAAGCATTTGGTGAATGAATGAATATTCCTCAAAGTTAGCAATGACTGGACAACCAAATAAATGTCCTGAGTACAAAAACGTCAGTGGCCATTCTTCTCATCTTGGTCTCCCACCTTTTCAGATAATCTGGTTTCCTGAACCCTCTTGCATAGTCAATCAGTCATGTAACTTCACCCCAGAGATTGCAGTTCATTTGTGTCACAGGTGGGCAGCAGACCCAAACAAGGACAATCTGATTCTCTGCAACTGGAGAATTTAGATTCAGAGACAAGACTGGAATTTAGATTCAGAGATGAGCCTTCGTGTTTCATTTGGGTGGTTGACCTAGGAGGGGATACAGAGTAGGAGCAACTGTGTGTGTTCTTGCTGTACGTGACACTGAGAAATCAGATCTACAAAGAAAGCAGAATGCTGCCTGGGGGCAGAAAGATCAAGAGAGAGGGTAGGAAAACAGAAGGGTGGTGGAGGATAGTGGGGCAGAGATTGGAAGTGGGCAAGAAAGGTTCCAGTGGTTCCTGAATGCCTTATATTTTGGAGGTATACTTTTTTTTGAGACCTTACAGAATTTCTCGTACCAGAGTCTCTGAGATCACTCTATATACTTACTGCAAATTCCTTCATCTCCCTTTTCCTTTCTAAATCTAGTTTGACTATTTTTTTTGGAGTATACATCTTTATTGGAGTATAATTGCTTTACAATGGTGTGTTTAACATCTGCCTTATAACAAAGTGAATCACTTATACATATACGTATATCTCCATATCTCTTGCCTCTTGCGTCTCCCTCCCTCCCACCCTCCCTATACCACCCTTCTAGCTGGTCACAAAGCACTGAGCTGATCTCCCTGTGCTTTGTGACTGCTTCCCACTAGCTACTTTACATTTGGTAGTGTTTATATGTCCATATATACACTACCACTCTCTCACTTTGCCCCAGCTTACCCTTCCCCTTCCCCGTGTCCTCAAGTCCATTCTCTAGTAGGTCTGTGTCTTTATTCCCATCTTGTCCCTAGGTTCTTCATGACCATTTTTTTTAATATATTCCATATATATGTGTTACCATATGGTATCTGTTTTTCTCTTTCTGACTTACTTCACTCTGTATGACAGACTCTAGGTCCATCCACCTCACTACAAATACCTCAATTTCATTTCTTTCTATGGCTGAGTAATATTCCATTGACTGTTTTTAGTTCAGCTAAATGAACCCTGCCTCTGGCAGCAGATAACCTCAGCAATGTGTTCCATCCAGAATTCTTCTCCAGTTTTCTCTTCCCTGCAAATCCTCTTTAGACAGAAGGTAATTTTAGCCACACAACTGGTAATTTTCTAAGGCATGGAGGCAACAGAGAAGTAACGTTTCTCTGGCCTCACTGTATCTAACTTGCTTCTCCACAAACCTCTATTTCCTTCTGCACATTTAAGAAAGGCCTAGTAGGCTCTTGCTCAGTTATGCCCAGTGGACAGCAAAACACAGGGGAAGAAGAAGACAAGGTGAAGAGAAGGGGCTGGACCACCAAATACTGCATCCTCGCACTGCCTACCACTACTCAGCCCCTACTCCACCATCTACCAATGTCTGCTCCACAAAAGGACAAACCAACATACAACTTCTATGCGTCCATCTCGTCATGCCATCTCTCCACATTCCCATACACTTATGTCTTCCTGTAACGATTTTTAAGCCAAGAAGTTTGGAGGACAAAA
This sequence comes from Lagenorhynchus albirostris, assembly GCF_949774975.1. Taxonomy (NCBI): domain Eukaryota; kingdom Metazoa; phylum Chordata; class Mammalia; order Artiodactyla; family Delphinidae; genus Lagenorhynchus; species Lagenorhynchus albirostris. The sequence goes on along the minus strand of NC_083099.1, from coordinate 5,504,924 downwards.
AGAAATTGATTAGCCCAGATCAAGTGGCTCTGATCCACCTGTTATAAAGTAATAAATCCTTGACCTTTTGGAAACACATTAGTGATGTTTCACTTAAGAGATTCTCTTTTCTTAGAACTAATACGTTTCTAAAATGTCAGGCTTTATTCCCTCATCATTAAAGAAATCAGCCTTAATATGTTTCCCCTTTTGAGTGACTATTTTAAATAAGTCAAAAAGGCCATTTCTAATGTCAATATAAAGATGATTTAGGTGAGAAAATGTAAAGACAAATAAAAGCTCATCTTCAGGTTAAGTAATGTGTAATACTTTTTTTTATAATTATGAAAGTAAAATTAGGGCAAAGCTAATAGTATAGCTATAGTGAGTATAGAACTATTTAAACTTAAAGCACTAAATTGTTCTCTTATTTACAGCCTTTCTGAGAATAAATCACTAAGTAATACTTAATTGTAACATACTAGGCTAAGATGCACTCCCAAATTAACTAGGATGAAAAGAACATAAAATGTGTTCACTTGGAACCAATGAACGATTGTTTAAACATAACGGCTAGATTGCATTTATTTGGAGGTAGTGAGTAACATGCTAACTAAAATCTTTTTTTCTTCTTTTTTTAGCCTCTGCTGAATAAAATGCAAGTTAATCTGCAGAAGTTTGCAAATCACATTCTTTTCAGAAAACATCTTTCATATGGAAAGGACATTTCTCAAGGAGCAGATATAATTACAGGAAATTAGTCACCTGACACTCTAATTGGTAAATCAAAGTAACGTCATAGTTTGGCTTGGTAATCTAAGACAGGGGTTGGGAAATATTTTCCGTAAAAGGCTAGGTAGTCAATATTTTAGGCTTTGTGAACCACATACGGTCTCTGTTTCATATCCTCTCTTTTTTGTTTTTATTTGTTTGTTTGGATTTGCAAGCTTTTGAAAATGTTAAAACCATCCTTAGCTCATGGGCAGGACAAAAACAAGCCATAGACCATATTTGCTCCATGGGCTGAAGTGTGTTGCTCTAAAGCAAAGGGTGATTGGGCTGTCACGTGACCAGATATGATTTCCTCCTGGAAGTAGAATATTGTGTGTATCTCGCATTCATGTTGGCTCCTAATTAGAAAAAAATATTAATTAACGACCTGTCATTAACAAAGCACTGGGTATGCACTACAGATATCACAATGAGTCAGTCTTAGATCCAATATTCAGAGTTAATACGGCAAAGTCATCTCACTATACCTCTCGAACTACAACACAAGGTAGCAAGTGATGAATGCCACAAGGAAGCTTCAAGCCATTGATGTTGGAAAATATTGTTTATGAGGTCACTATGACTCCAAAGGTTTCAGAAGACAAATTTTTCCATGGACCAGCTTCTGGCACTTGGTAAGAAAGGCAGTCTCACCAGCACACCGAAGGTGAGAAATCTCAGCATACGTTAAGTAAAATCGTAAGAGACTGATTAAAATCCCAAATGTCAAATGCCTATATCTTTGCGGCCAGAGTGTTCTCCTATCCTTAGGCAGATTTATATGCGAAGTCATTTATAAAGCAAAAGTTACTTGGCTATTATGGAGTTAGAGCAAGGGGAATTAGATTTTTTGAGTCAGATTTTTCAATTATTAAGAACCAATCCATCAAACTAGGGGTACATCCGCCATAGGTGAAAACTGGACAGCTCTGTAGAGCAGATGAACTTTCTCTTGAACAGTGCTAAGGAGTGGTTGCCAGTTCTGCTTCTGTGACCTTGCAGTGTTCCATGTCTCAGGCAAAAGATCAATACATTCCTTCTGAGAGACTCCCACGTCTCACTTTATCTCTAACTCACTTACCCCCTTAGCCCTTCAAGTTAGACCATTTCTTCAAAAACTGTTTAGATATTCAAGTAGAATCAACCTTTGATTACTCTCTTTTTGCCAGAATCATTTTCTTCTTACATTAAAATAATATTTTTATAGGTATCAAATTTGATAAGTTGATTCAAAATACGGTAAAAATGTTCATAGCTCCATGAATATAAACATTCATTTAGTTTATAATTTTTGCCTCAGATTTTCACAGCTGTCTTGTCCACAACACAATCTTTGTGAGTAAAGTGCTATGGGACTCCAAAAGAGGAAAAGCCCTGTCACCTTAAGTCCCGGAAGGTAGAGGGGACATTTCATGATGGCAGGGGTACTGAAACTAGGTCTTTAAAATAAGTCACATTCTTCACGGAGACCTAGGAGTGAGGAGGTAAAGGTCTCAGGTAGAATTCAAGGCAACAGATGGTGGACATTCCCCAGCCGCCATCACAGTTCCATGTGGTCAGATGACTAAGGTCTGGCCAATGAAGAATGACTGGAAGCGACCTACAGCAAATCCAGGACTGATGGCCCATAAAGGCCTCCCAGACCTGATGCTTCACTCTCTTTTGCCTTCTGTGGCTAATCTGGAAGCCCTATGTGAAGAGGGGTGAACCACAAAATGTCCACAGGGAAGAGAAGCACCTGCCACATAGAAGCATCTATCTTGAATTTTCATAAATGAGAATTAAACTTCTGTTTTGTTGAAACCACTTTGATTTTGCTATGTATCTGTTGAAGCAGCTAGAATTAGCTTAAACTTTGGGTATTAGTCTAAAAGTGAAAGACAAACATTAAAAGACAATGCACTTGAAAGAGCAGGAGAGACCGGGTGGAGATCTACTGCGATATTCTGTAAAAGAGTACACCCCACTCTCTGCAAACGAGAGCAGAGATTGTGAAATTAGATGGAGAAAATGCAACAAATATTGCACAGGTAGTATCATTAGAAATTCTTCAACATCTGCATAGAAACTGGCTTTCAATCATCTCTCCAGCTCTCTGTCATGTTTAGACTACTCTCAGTTTTTCCAGTCCTGGATTTTTCTCCCCAATTCATACTCTATATATTTGCCATAACATGATATACTCTAGAATGTTATATGTTAGGAAGTTTTCAGAATTTTTTCACACAAAAATCTACAAATAAATACGTGCAACTGGCCTCTATTATGAACTGAGTTGTGTCCCCAGCATTCCTATGTTGAAATCCTAACTCTCAGGACCATGGCGTGTGACCTTGTTTGGAATAGGGTCATTGCAGAGGTCATTAGTTAAAATGAAGTCACCCTGGAGTAGAGTGAGCCTCTTAACTACTGTAGGTGAGATTTGATGTCAACCAATCAGAAGACGACGGTCACACAGGAAGAAGCTTCCACTCAGAGTTCACTAGAAACAGGAGATATAGCATACCACATGGAGTCCCGAGGAGAAGCAATGGGTCAGCCAGGAGGCAGAGTGTACAGGAAGCATGGGTAGAGGCTTTATTGTGGTTTGGTGGGAAGGAACGGCCAAGGCAGGGGGAACAGGATGACAAGTTTGGGATTGACTAGCTTCAATACTGCAGCGGGCTCTGGGGTCTAGAAGCTGCCCCTAGTTGTACGATGCCTGCCGCTGGGATGTTTGGGGCAGAGGAATATTACCTCTAACCCTGGGTGTATGTGGGGAGTTTTCTCTCCGGGGTTAGCAATGGCCCAAGATGTCATCATAAAATACAGAAAACAAAGAAGAAAAAAAAAAGAACATGATTAACACAGCCTCTAATCTAATATGACTGGTGTCCTGATTTTATACTCATAGAGGAAATGTAGATAGAGGTGCACAGTCAGGGAGAACACAGTGTGAGGATAAATGCAGAGATCTGGCTGATGCTTCTACAAGTCAAGGGATGCCCAAAATTGCCAACAAACTACCAGAAGCTAGGCAACAGGCATGGGATTGATCCTCGTTCACAGCTCTCAGAAGGAAGCAAACTTTCTAACACCCGAATCCCAGACCTCTAGCCTCCAGAAATGAGAGATAATAAATTTATGTTGTTTAACCACTCGAATTGTGATACTTTGTTATGTCAGTTCTAGCAAACAATTACAAACCTAATGTCTTCACCTGAAGTTGCCATCCAACAAAAGTTTATTTCACTCCTACTCCATCCAAAGGAGACACTGTGTAAGGTTCTGTAGGAGAAATAAAGGAGTTATAGAGGCCCTGCCCTCATAAGTTTACAGTCTGGGAGGGGAGAAAAAGGATACCAGGGCCAAAGTCAGACGGCAAAAACAATTGCTACAGGAATTTTTTCTATTAAAATAGATAATCAAGAAAATAAACACACACCCCAATGTTTATAGCAGCACTGTTTACAATAGCCAAGACATGGAAGCAACCTAAATGTGCATTGACAGATGGATAAAGAAGATGTGGGGTGCGTGTGTGTGTGTGTGTGTGTGTGTGTGTGTGTGTGTGTGTGTGTGTGTATACACAATGGAATATTACTCAGCCGTGTGTGTGTGTGTGTGTGTGTGTGTGTGTGTGTATATATATATATATATATATATATATATATATATACACAATGGAATATTACTCAGCCATAAAAAAGAATGAAAATGAAATAATGCCATTTGCAGCAACATGGATGGATCTAGAGATTATCATACTAAGTGAAGTCAGACAGAGAAAGACAAATATCATACAATATCACTTATATGTGGAACCTTAAAAAGATACAAATGAACTTATATACAAAACAGAGATCAACCCACAGACACAGAAAATAATCTTATGGTTACCAAAAGGGAAAGTTATTCATCCATCGTACCAAATCCTCAGCCAAGTATGGAAATATTCAACTAATGTTTTTTTGGGGTTTTTTTTGTTTTTTTGTTTTGCGGTACGCGGGCCTCTCACTGTTGCGGCCTCTCCCGTTGCGGAGCACAGGCTCCGGACGCGCAGGCTCAGCAGCCATGGCTCACGGGCCCAGCCGCTCCGCGGCATGTGGGATCTGCCCGCACCGGTGCACGAACCCGCGTCCCCTGCATCGGCAGGCGGACTCTCAACCACTGCGCCACCAGAGAAGCCCTCAACTATTTTAATAAAAAAAATTCTCCATTCAAAAAAAGTGACATTTAAATATTTGACAACCAGTGCAGGCAGGGTTTCCTCTTTTTTTTTAACTTTTTATTTTATATTGGAATATAGTTGATTAACAATGTTGTGTTAGTTTCAGGCGTACAGCAAAGTGATTCAGTTACACATATACATGTATCTATTCTTTTTCAGAGTCTTCTCCCATTTAGATTGTTACAGAATACTGAGCAGAGTTCCCTGTGCTATACAGTAGGTCCCAGTTTGTTACCCACCTTAAATATAGCAGTGTGTACATGTCAATCCCAAACTCCGTAACTATCCCTCCCCTCCACCCTTCCCCCCGGTAAGAAATAATGCCATCTGTAGCAACATGGATGGACCTAGAGATTGTGATACTGAGTGAAGTTAAGTCAGACAAAGACAAATATCCTATGATATCGCTTACATGCAAAATCTAAAAAAAAAAAAAAAAAAAAAGATACAAATGAACTTATTTACAAAACAAAAACAGACTCAAGGACTTAAGGTTTCCTCTTTGTAGATCTTTGTAGATCAGTCATGCTGGATCAACTCAATGTCTTACCTGTACATCTGACAGCTGGGAAAATGCATTGTTTTTTAGAAGAGCACCTAAACCTTATCACACACATATGGGCATGTACAGAGTGGAGGATTGGCTTCATTTTAGGGTCACTGTGGGTGTACCTATAACTCCCATAAATTTTAACAAAGGAAGAGATCCTCCTCTGGACTACTGCTTAAGTTAAGGCAGTTAGCAGTGACCCAAGACAGCTTGGGTCAGTAAGTGATCACAGTAAGCGATCTTGGTTACCTGTAGCTACAAAGCAGCAGCTGGGGAAAACTACCTCCAAAGCCAAAAAAAAAGATGGAGGTAGCATCCAGATCACGAGGAATTTCAAATAATCTTGAAATTACTTGAAAAATGGCAAGTTAACCTTTAGCCCATTTCATCCAGGCATAAAAGTTGCAGTCTGCAAAATTTCATTCATTGAAGAACAGTATTTATGAATGGACTAGTGTTTGCCAGACACTGTACTAGGCACTGAGGTCAAGCAGTAAACAAAACAGACACGGTCACCAAACTGATAGCACTGAAGATGCTGTAGTTTACCATATAACCATTAGCCAAGCTATTTGAAAATTCTTCGTGGTACCTGGAGACCTGTTTCTTCCTAACATTTGCTCACTTCATGTCTCTGGTGTCACATTTTGGTAATTCTTGCAATATTTCAAACTTTTTCATTATTATTTTATTTGCTATGGTGACCTGGGATCAGTGATTTGTGACCTACTGTGACTCGTTGAAGGCTCACACGATAGTTAGCATTTTTAGCAATAAAGTATTATTTAATTAAGGTATGTTCATTTTTTTTTTAAGACATACTTTGACTGCATACTTAATAGACTACAGTGTAGTGTAAATATAACTTCTAAATGCACTGGGAAACCCCAAACATTCCTGTGACTTGCTTTATTGGGGTGGTCTGGAACAGAACCTGCAGTATCTCCTGCATATAATATATAATATACATATATATGTGTGTATATAATGTATATTATATGTGTATATAATGTATATTATATTTGTCTATATTCATATATATATAATGTGTATACACATTATATATGTATACACATATGTCTATATATTATATTCATATATAATTATATTCATATATAATTATTTTTAGTATTTTTCATATATAATTATTTTTAGTAATTTTCAGAGAAAGAAGAAAATGGTGTGGGAATGAATGAGAGTAGAAAGCCCCATGAAGAAGGGAAAGATGTTGAAATTTTTAAATACCTTATTCTTTAAAATTAGGACGCCTATTGGAAAAGATTAAGAAAATTAAAAATTGTATAGGGAAGAGATTTTAGATAAACATATTTTGTTTTATGTTCTATTATTTATACAGAGGTTCACACCGGGTAAGTAATCATATCGGTTTTAACATAATTCCTTATTTTGAGTATTTAACAGCCAAACAAACTAAATGTTTCATAACCGATTTTAAAATTCCTTGACTATTAGGTATTTAGGTGATTTCATATGTACATACATCCACTATTGTTATTTCCCAAGGACACAGTCTTAGAAGAAATACTAGGTCAAGGACTGAAACATTCTGCAAAACTCTTTTCCCATAGTGTGCACCAATTTACAATACCAAGATGCTCTATAAATGTACGAATATTACCGATTTTTCTTCAATATTGTATATATAGGGACCAAATTGCTACGCGGTATTTTGCTTTAATTTGAAATGAGTTGCTTTCAAGGGAAGCTGGGTTTCTTTTCCTTGCTTCTCTGTCATTTATGGTCCTTCTTTTGTGAATTGCCTGTTCACATTATTTGCCTTTTTTTTGATTGGAATGTTTTGCTCGTATTTATTCCCAAGAGTTTTTCCGATAACAGCAATATTGTTATCTAACTTTTATGTTGATTTAAATATTTTCCAGAATTGCCTTTTGCTTCTTTTTTTATAGTTGTATGGTTCAGAAATATTTTGTATCTATGTAGTCAAACCTTAAGTGGTGTTAAATTATTATGATTTATTTTATTGTTTCCATGTTAAAATGTCCTCTCTACCTCAAAATTTCGTATTTGCCCATATTTTCTCCCAGGACTTTATTCCATTGTTTTCCTTTTTCACTTCTAACTGATTAAAAATTTATATTTCTATATTTGTTGCTGACTCTCTACATCCTAAGGTTTTACTGACTTGCTAGTTCTTTACTGCTTTCAAGAAGATTATAAAGTATAGATTTTTGTCCAGAATTTCTTCTGTCCTTAGTGCGAAGGCTCATCTGAATTATCTAGTCAGCCATTAGTAGATGCTTCACTTTTTTCCACTAAAAAATTACATCGTGAAGATGATTCCTGATAACCAGGAAGACTAATGTCCCCCTCAGCTGAGCTAAACTTTAGACAAGTTTCTTCCTGACTACAGGGCCCCAACCTCACTTTTCTTAGAGCATGTCCCGTTTGAAATGTACCAGCGGTTACCAGTGGGGAGAGGGGAAGGGTAAGGGGCAAGATTGGGGTAGGGGATAAAGAGGTACAAACTACTATGTATAAAACCAATGTTACAAGGATATATTATACAACACAGGGAATACAGCCAATATTTGATAATAACTATAAATGGAGTATAACTTTTAAAAATTGTGAGTCACAACGGTGTACATCTGAAACTTATATAATATTGTACAACAACTATACCTGAATCTTTTTTCAGTTTCAAAAAATTCAAAGCAAAAACAAAAAACAAAAACAAAACATAGCGCCCCTATCTCCAGGGTTCCATGTGATTGTAGGAGTCTAACTTAGATAAGAAACAATTAGCAAACACAGATGGCCTAATCACACTCACCAATCTCCCCCACAATATGCTAGAGACTATTTCCACTAGCTGATTCCAGTGCTTCAAAACCCTCTTATCTTTTGTTTCAATGGTGAACTGAAACATCTACTGCAATAGTCTTGAATAAAATCTTCCTTGCCTATTTAACTCTGTAGGACACAATTAGTCTTTGACACAGTAGTATATAAAAAGAGACCTCACTCTTTCTATTTACTACTGAAAATTACATGGAACAAGTGTAACATAATTTCATAATTCCTCTTTTGCTGGGCATTTCAATTGAACAGTCTCAAAGCTTAAGCTACAAGCAAGGCAAATCAATTGACATAACTCAGACAAAATATACGGTAATGAGCTGGTACTTACTGTAGCTCTATTTTGGGCTGAGATTGATTTTTTTTTTTTCTGTTTTATGTATCCTGGAACTGACTATGAAGAGATGTTATTCTTTGAAACTTGCAATACATTTGGTAGACATTTCCTACAAAGGTGCATCTGAAACACTATGCTCACCAGAGAACTCTTTCAATGCTCTCCTAGTTAGTTGTCTCTAATATTTTTAGTCTTAGTTTATATTTCTACCTCAGAGTTGCCCCTTCAATGTTTTCATGTGTATTCATGTGTATTTTAGTCAAGGGAATGTAAACAAGCCAAGCACCAGAGATCTAGAAATAGGAAAATTCAAAGTATATTCTTCCTGGTCTACTTGTGACTCAGTCATTGATCATTTTGTCAGATCAATAAATCTGACGTCATTCATTTTATAACCTATTCTTCAAGTAATGCCCAGGAAGGCCATGCTTGAATTTTATAGAGCTATTTTACCTTTTAAGAGGCTAGGTGGCATCTTATTAATAAATGACATCTTATTAAATAGTACTACATATCCATAATTCCTAGTAGAAGTCTTTAGGACTAGATATATTGACATTTCAGTATACAGAATATTTTGGATTTTATAATGATAATGAGGTATATACATCATGTATTACACAACACTCTCAGCTCTTTCTAGGGCAATGACATAATTAAACACATTAATATTTCTGCATCAAGTGTATAAATATTTATAGTAAGTGGAATACATAAAGATTTTTGAATAGTATTGGATCAATTCAAGAAATGGTTTTCCACTAAATGAGTTTTGGTAACAAACATAAAACAATTCCTGGTTTCAGAGATTTATAGATTTGGGGATTGTAGATAAATGATTATGGGCCTGAACTCTGTAGCCCTTTTCCCAAGTAAGAAATCCAAGAGTCAATTTTTTAATACTTTCTTCCTCTTTTCTCAGTACATTCAATGTGATGGGTTAGTTCCATATTCTAATTATCTTTCAATTTATTCTCTAATGCCACTGCTTTAATTTAGACATGGACAGTTATGGTTACTTCCCAATAGTTATCTGTGACTGTAATCTCTTCAATTTCAATCAGAATTTTATAGCAACAGTTGCAAACATGACCATCTAAAACTCAACTGGAAATACTGCCTTTCAACGTAAAACCATCAATGAAACCCAGCTCCTATAGGTAAAAGGCTTTGGTCATCTAGATCTCTCTCCTTTTCTAGAATTTTAAAAATACTTTTTAATATACAGACTATTCCCAAGTCATATTAATCTTGGAATTTTCCATATACACCATGATTCTTCATACTTCTGGGTCTTCACATGTGTGGTTGCCTCTGTAAGGAATTCCATTTACCTCTCAATCATATAAACTCTTACAGACTCATTCAATGTTAAATCCCTGAATTCCTTGGCTGTCCCCTTCCCATCACAAACCACCACCACCATCATCATTTTCACTAAGTATTATTTCTACTATGCTACTATAGAAACTTGGATGTGTTGTTGTTGTTTGCAGAATTTAATTTTTAATAATTTTTGTCCCACTACCATAAGTATGGTGTATTTATATTCCATAAAGACATTACTGGAAAATGCAGTATCTTCCATTTTTCCTTAGGGAAAAACTGATTCTCACCTAGACAATTAAAATAATCTCTAAAGAACAGAAAAATAAAAATCTCCTTTCATCTCTATATAATTTATTCTGGAACGTTGCAGCAATAGTAATCAGATCCAAAATATTTATTCACCATGCCTTCTAGTTGGAAGCAACATGTGTGTGATTGTGTATGTGTGTATACAGTATACACATACACATAAACACAGGAACATACACAGGCATACATATCCACACATAGACACGTGCACACACACGTATAAATATATACACATATATATGCACTCAATGAACATATGGGATATTAGAGTGATAAATATTTTTCTTATTTTTACTTTTTTTATAGAAATAGTAAAATTATTACGATGAACTTTATGTATTCATTGCCTGGCTTCAGCAATTATCCATTCATGGCTAATCATATTGGATTTATACTCCTATTTCTTACCCATTATTTTGAAGCAAATCTCATTTATTTTGAAGCAAATCCCAAACATCATAACATTTGATTCATAAACATGGTAATCTGTATGCACATTAAAGTTTGATAAGCATTGCTTTCAGTGTTCTTAACACTGAAAATTTTTACTAATTTTCAAATTCACAGAGGTAATTTTGATAAATGATGGTTTATTGAGGTTTCTAATAAAAATCTTTATTTTACTGAGATTGCTAATCACTTCAGGGCTTATGAGAAAATAGAGTTCTTTGTAGCTGTGCTTTGATCTTTTTAATAAAAAAGACAACTTATGTGTTCTTTTTAACTTCTCAGTAGAGACAGTCTAATGGTGTGTAGTCTGCATAGCTGACAATAACTTAATTACAGACTATATGCACAAAAAAGCTGGTGCAAAGATTGAAAACATTTTGACTTTAAATATAAATTAAATTAATCTTTGTATGATCGATTCAAGTTAAGCTTTGTCTTCTTTATTCATCCAAGGCTCTAAGATATCCATGAAAGAAATGTCTCTATGACTGAGTAGAGATGGGAATGCCCTCAATGAATGCACAGAGAAACCATAGGTTGTCTAGGATCCTTTTCAAAACTATTTATACCAAAGACTTCATTAACCACCCTCCATTCTGCTGACCATAAAAGTTACATAGGCTTCACCAGCCAGCCTCAAATTTTAAAAAGAAAAAAAAAAGTCAGAAGACAGCCCAGTGAATGAATAGAATTTGCATTCACTTGTTTAGAAAATTATCATAAAAATACAGAAAGTTATGAGGTCAAATATATTCAAATTAAGGGCCCTCAAAGGTAAAGAACATTTCTTCATATATCTCTATAAGGACAATGACAGTAAGAAGTGGAGCAGTCAACTTCATTTGGAACTTGCTTTTTAGAATAGCTGGAATTGCACTGGGCTTGCATAACCAGAGACTGGCAGGGCAGTGGATTAGCTATATGGACTTGGGCAACTCACTTACTGCTCTGAGCCTCAGTATTTCCGTCTGTAAAATGAGATTAACAACATGGCTGCTGTAAAAACCGAAATGAAAGAAAAGGTGTGAAAGTACTTTTGCAAATTGAAAACATTAAGTAAAATGTGAGTTTTCATTTATTACTAGGCAAGTTAGAGTATTCAAAACTTTAGAGGATAAAATAATTGCTCTGTACTGCTACCAAAACAAGAAGAGACCTTTTTAAAATGACAATTAAAATCTTGAGACTGTTAAACCTTCTTTTGCTGAATTTAAATATTCACTGTTAATATTATATAACTCAGTTAATACAACACACTGTGTCCTTTTCATGTGGCTTTGTTTTAATCATCTGATAATTATCCCTGGAGTCTTCCCTCATGTAATGATCCTTTTCCCCAAATTTAGTTCACCTTGCTGAAACCAAGCAGGACCCTGCAGGGGCCTTCATGCGGGAAGAAACCCCTCACACTTCATCCCCCACCTCTTGTTTGTAGAAAGCCTTTGGCCTCTTAGGTCCTCCCCAAGATGCAAAGAACAAATTTAATCAGAAAAGTGAGAAAATGCAGAAACAAAAGAAAACGGTCAAGGAAGAGGAAAGAATAGCAGGTTAGCCATAAAACAAAGTCAAGGCTGAGTGCACCAGAGCCCCCGAATCAGCGGCTCCTTTAACCCCGTCCTGTCTGAGCAAAAAACAGACGCCCTCCAGCGACCTACACGCAGAGGCAGGGCCAAATCCAAAGCTGAGCCCCTGTGAGCTGTGAGAACAAAGAAGAGAAAGGGAAATCTCTCCCAGCAGCCTCAGGAGCAGCGGATTAAAGCTCCACAATCAACTAGATGTACCCTGCATCTGTGGAATACATGAATAGACAACGAATCATCCCAAATTGAGGAGCTGTGTGGATTAAAGGCTCTTGGTGCTCCAGCCAAGAGTCAGGGCTCTGCCTCTGAGGTAGGAGAACCAAATTCAGGACACAGGTCAACAAGAGACCTCCCAGCTCCACATAATATCAAATGGAGAAAATCTCCCAGAGATCTCCATCTCAACACCAGCACCCAGCTTCACTCAACGACCAGCAAGCTACAGTGCTGGACAACCTATGCCAAACAACTAGAAAAACAGGAACACAACCCCACCCATTAGCAGAGAGGCTGCCTAAAATCATAATAAGGTCACAGACACCCCAAAACACACCACCAGACGTGAACCTGCCCACTAGAGAGACAAGATCCAGCCTCATCCACCACAACATAGGCACTAGTCCTCTCCACCAGGAAGCCTACACAACCCACTGAACCAACCTTAGCCACTGGAGACAGACATCAAAAACAGCGGGAACTACGAACCTGCAGCCTGCAAAAAGGAGACCCGAAACACAGTAAGATAAGCAAAATGAGAAGACAGAAAAACACACAACAGATGAAGGAGCAAGATAAAAACCCACCAGACCTAACAAATGAAGAGGAAATAGGCAGTCTGCCTGAAAAAGAATTCAGAATAATGATAGTAAGGATGATCCGAAATCTTGGAAGTAGAATGCACAAAATGCAAGAAACAGTTAACAAGGACCTAGAAGAACTAAAGACGAAACAAACAACAATGAACAACACAATAAATGAAATTAAAAGTACTCTAGATGGGATCAATAGCAGAATAATTGAGGCAGAAGACCGGATAAGTGACCTGGAAAATAAAATAGTGGAAATAACTACTGCAGAGCAGAATAAAGAAAAAAGAATGAAAAGAACTGAGGACAGTCTCAGAGACCTCTGGGACAACATTAAATGCACCAACATTCGAATTATAGGGGTTCCAGAAGAGGAAGAGAAAAAGAAAGGGACTGAGAAAATATTTGAAGAGATTATAGTTGCAAAATTCCCTAATATGGGAAAGGAAATAGTTAATCAAGTCCAGGAAGCATGGAGAGTCCCATACAGGATAAATCCAAGGAGACATACGCCAAGACACATATTAATCAAGCTGTCAAAAATTAAATACAAAGAAAGCATATTAAAAGCAGCAAGGGAAAAACAACAAATAACACACGAGGGAATTCCCATAAGGTTAACAGCTGATCTCTCAGCAGAAACCCTGCAAGCCAGAAGGGACTGGCAGGACATACTGAAAGTGATGAAGGAGAAAAACCTGCAACCAAGACTACTCTACCCAGCACGGATCTCATTCAGATTTGATGGAGAAATTAAAACCTTTACAGACAAGCAAAAGCTGAGAGAGTTCAGCACCACCAAACCAGCTCTACAACAACTGCTAAAGGAACTTCTCTAGACAAGAAACACAAGAGAAGGAAAAGACCTGTAATAACGAACCCAAAACAATTTAGAAAATAGGAATAGGAACATACATATCGATAATTACCTTAAATGTAAATGGACTAAATGCTCCCACCAAAAGACACACATTGGCTGAATGGATACAAAAACAAGACCCTTATATATGCTGTATACAAGGGACCCACTTCAGACCTAGAGACACATACAGACTGAAAGTAAGGGGATGGAAAAAGATATTCCATGCAAATGGAAACCAAAAGAAAGCTGGAGTAGCAATTCTCATATCAGACAAAATAGACTTTAAAATAAGGACTACTAGAAGAGACAAAGAAGGACACTACATAATGATCAAGGGATCGATCCAAGAAGAAGATATAACAATTGTAAATATTTATGTGCCCAACATAGGAGCACCGCAATACATAAGGCAAATACTAACAGCCATAAAAGGGGAAAACGACAGTAACACATTCATAGTAGGGGACTTGAACACCCCACTTTCACCCATGGACAGATCATCCAAAATGAAAATCAATAAGGAAACACAAGCTTTAAATGATACATTAAACAACATGGAGTTAATTGATATTTATAGGACACTCCATCCAAAAACAACGGAATACACATTTTTCTCAAGTGCTCATGGAACATTCTCCAGGATAGATCATATCTTGGGTCACAAATCAAGCCTTGGTAAATTTAAGAAAATTGAAATTGTATCAAGTATCTTTTCCGACCACAATGCCATGAGACTAGATAAACAGAATTAGAAATGAAAAAGGAGAAGTAACAACTGACACTGCAGAAATAAAAAAGATCATGAGAGATCACTACAAGCAACTCTATGCCAATAAAATGGACAACGTGGAAGAAATGGACAAATTCTTAGAAAGGCACAACCTGCCAAGACTGAATCAGGAAGAAGTAGAAAATATGAACAGACCAATCACAAGCACTGAAATTGAAACTGTGGTTAAAAATCTTCCAACAAACAAAAGCCCAGGACCACATCGCTTCACAGGCGAATTCTATCATACATTTAGAGAAGAGCTAACACCTATCCTTCTCAAACTCTTCCAAAATATAGCAGAGGGAGGAACACTCCCAAATTCCTTCTACAAGGCCACCATCACCTTGATAACAAAACCAGACAAGGATGTCACAAAGAAAGAAAACTACAGGTCAATATCACTGATGAACATAGATGCAAACATCCTCAATAAAATACTAGCAAACAGAATCCAACAGCACATTAAAAGGATCATACACCATGATCAACTGGAGTTTATTCCAGGAATGCAAGGATTCTTCAATATACGCAAATCTATCAATGTGATAAACCATATTAACAAATTGAAGGAGAAAAACCATATGATCATCTCAATAGATGCAGAGAAAGCTTTTGACAAAATTCAACACCCATTTATGATAAAAACCCTGCAAAAAGTAGGCATAGAGAGAACATTCCTCAACATAATAAAGGCCATATATGACAAGCCCACAGCCAACATCATCCTCAATGGTGAAAAACTGAAAGCATTTCCACTAAGATCAGGAACAAGACAAGGTTGCCCACTCTTACCACTCTTATTCAACATAGTTTTGCAAGTTTTAGCCACAGCAATCAGAGAAGAAAAGGAAATAAAAGGAATCCAAATCGGGAAAGAAGAAGTAAAGCTGTCACTGTTTGCAGATGACATGATACTATACACAGAGAATCCTAAAGATGCTACCAGAAAACTACTAGAGCTAATCAATGAATTTGGTAAAGTAGCAGGATACTAAAGTAAAGGTAAAGTAGCAGGATACAAAATTAATGCACAGATATCTCCTATATACTAATGATGAAAAATCTGAAAGTGAAATCAAGAAAACACTCCCATTTACCATTGCAACAAAAAGAATAAAATATCTAGGAATAAACCTACCCAAGGAGACAAAAGACCTGTATGCAGAAAATTATAAGACACTGATGAAAAAAATTAAAGATGATACAAATAGATGGAGAGATATACCATGTTCTTGGATTGGAAGAATCAACATTGTGAAAATGACTCTACTACCCAAAGCAATCTACAGATTCAGTGCAATCCCTATCAAACTACCACTGGCCTTTTTCACAGAACTAGAACAAAAAATTTCGCAATTTGTATGGAAACACAAAAGACTCCGAATAGCCAAAGCAATCTGGAAAACGAAAAAAGGAGCTGGAGGAATCAGGCTCCCTGACTTCAGACTATACTACAAAGCTACAGTAATCAAGACAGTATGGTACTGGCACAAAAACAGAAAGATAGATCAATGGAACAGGATAGAAAGCCCAGAGATAAACCCACACACATATGGTCACCTTATCTTTGATAAAAGTGGCAGGAATGTACAGTGGAGAAAGGACAGCCTCTTCAATAAGTGGTGCTGGGAAAACTGGACAGATACATGTAAAAGTATGAGATTAGATCACTCCCTAACACCATACACAAAAATAAGCTCAAAATGGATTAAAGACCTAAATGTAAGGCCAGAAACTATCAAACTCTTAGAGGAAAACATAGGCAGAACACTCTATGACATAAATCACAGCAAGATCCTTTCTGACCCACCTCCTAGAGTAATGGAAATAAAAACAAAAATAAACAAATGGGACCTAATGAAACTTCAAAGCTTTTGCACAGCAAAGGAAACCATAAATAAGACCAAAAGACAACACTCACAATGGGAGAAAATATTTGCAGATGAAGCAACTGACAAAGGATTAATCTCCAGAATTTACAAGCAGCTTATGCAGCTCAATAACAAAAAAACAAACAACCCAATCCAAAAATGGGCAGAAGACCTAAATAGACATTTCTCCAAAGAAGATATACAGACTGCCAACAAACACATGAAAGAATGCTCAACATCATTAATCATTAGAGAAATGCAAATCAAAACTACAATGAGATATCATCTCACACCAGTCAGAATGGCCATCATCAAAAAACCTAGAAACAATAAATGCTGGAGAGGGTGTGGAGAAAAGGGAACCCTCTTGCACTGCTGGTGGGAATGTGAATTGGTACAGCCACTATGGAGAACAGTATGGGGGTTCCTTAAAAAACTACAAATAGAGCTACCATATGACCCAGCAATCCCACTACTGGGCGTATACCCTGAGAAAACCAAAATCCAAAAAGAGTCATGTACCAAAATGTTCATTGCAGCTCTATTTACAATAGCACAGAGATGGAAACAACCTAAGTGCCCATCATCGGATGAATGGATAAAGAAGATGTGGCACGTATATACAATGGGATATTACTCAGCCATAAAAAGAAACGAAATTGAGCTATTTGTAATGAGGTGGATAGACCTAGAGTCTGTCATACAGAGTGAAGTAAGTCAGAAAGAGAAAGACAAATACCGTATGCTAACACATATATATGGAATTTAAGAAGAAAAAAAAAATGTCATGAAGAACCCAGGTGTAATACAGGAATAAAGACACAGACCTACTGGAGGACGGACTTGAGGATATGGGGAGGGGGAAGGGTGATCTGTGACAGGGCGAGAGAGAGCCATGGACATATACACACTAACAAACGTAAGGTAGATAGCTAGTGGGAAGCAGCCGCATGGCACAGGGATATCGGCTCGGTGCTTTGTGACCGCCTGGAGGGGTGGGATAGGGAGGGTGGGAGGGAGGGAGACGCAAGAGGGAAGAGATATGGGAACATATGTATATGTATAACTGAAAAAATAAAATTTTAGAATATACTAACCTATAAAATTATTTTTTGGTAACTATATAATTCCATAGTATTCACTGAATCATTTTTTTAAAGTGACCTATGTTTTTTCTTATATCCTGGAAATATACAGAAAAAAAAAGAAAACAAAGTCAAAGATCTTTAGTTCCTTCTCATGGGCTACAGATAAGATTCTAAGCCATATCCTTTAGATGTTTTGCAGATACTAAAACCCCAGCAAGTAGAAGTTAACTACATGCTGACCACCAGCACACAGAGCCCAGACCAGTTGGAACTAGAAGGTTG
The DNA here is from genome assembly GCF_949774975.1 of Lagenorhynchus albirostris. Taxonomy (NCBI): domain Eukaryota; kingdom Metazoa; phylum Chordata; class Mammalia; order Artiodactyla; family Delphinidae; genus Lagenorhynchus; species Lagenorhynchus albirostris. Next base: position 5,486,887 of record NC_083099.1, on the reverse strand, counting down.
ACAACTGTTAGCCTTGAAACATCATCCAGTTGCCTCACCATCAACCAGTTAGAGACCTGTGCATGAGGTGATCACACACCCTGTGACCCTTTCCCTCACACTGTCTTTAAAAACCTTTCCCTGAAAGCCACTGGGAAGTTTGGGTCTTTTTAGCTTGAGCTGCCCATTCTCCTTGCTTGGCCCTGCAATAAACACTGTGTTTTCCTCCACTACAACCTGGTGTCAGTAGATTGGCTTTGCTGTACATCCAGTGAGCAGATCCAAGTTCAGTTAAGAAACACAGACGTGCCATTATTTCCATTTTTTAAAAGACATCAAGAGTTTAGTTTCACCAATGTATAATTTCTAGTATAATATCATTCAAAGTTTTGAATATAAAATTTACAATAATTATATTTCATTTCTCTGGTTTCTCATTAGCCCTCCTTCAATTTTCTGGAGGAAATATTTAGGCTTTAATTATAAATGTTCAGCAGATAAGACAGCTAATGAGAAATTTAATATATTGTGCTTCTTTTTCCTTCATGTTTTCTATATCTGGATGGTTTCTTGTAGAAATTGTTGGTAATTTTCATAGGTATAGTTATTGCTTCTGGCAAACTGACCTGATATGAGCTACGAGGTATAGTGTTTAAGACTGTAGGCTCTGAAATGGAACACATTTTTATGTATTGCTGCACATACAATTACTTGCTGAATGGTGTGGCATTGAATACATTATTTCATTTCCCTGTGCCTCAAATGCCTTATCTGTAAATTGGGGACGATAGTAGTACTTGTACTGATATCACAGAATTGTTATGAAAGTTAAATAGGGATGGCTGGCAAGTATGTGGCCGGGTTCCTGACCGTTAGCAGAACATGATAAATTTAACATTAAATACCTTAAACACTGTTTATGGAAAGCATACTACGTGCCAGCCATTGGGCTTAGCATTGAATATACTTTAATAATTTTAAACAAGTGAAATGCACAAGACAAAGAAACAAAGATGCCTAAGAATGTGTCAACAGAAAGTAAGTGAATGAAAAATTTGAATGTAAAATTGAGTGTGTGTAGCTTAATGATTTTGGAAAAATCATTATTATTTGTAAAATTATAAGAGATGTTATACAATTTCATGTAACCTAAAGTATCCTAATATTTTTACTGATTGATTGGTTGTTTTCGGGGGGGACTTTTTCTTGTTTTTTGGGGTTTTGTTTTTTATTCTCTTTTACCATAAGCCGACTTCACTAGAATGAAGCCATATAAACTCAAGAACCTGGCCTATTTTATTCACCATTATACACTGCCTATTCCCAGCACCTGATACTTGGTTCATTGAAAACCCCACAAATAGTTGTACAAAGAAGGTATGCATTTTAAAAATGAATAAAATCCTGCCCATTTCAAGTATATGCAAGGCATTCGCCTATTTTGAGGCAATCAAAGATAAACTGGTCATGAACTTGACCCTCAACAGAAGAACGAGGAGAGAGGATATTCATAATGAGACAGTCAGATATAAATGTAAATAAATTCAATCCAGGTAGATTTCAGAGGAGGGAAATATTATTTCAACCATCAATAAGAGATCATTAAACTGGAGCTTTTATTTACTTATATTTTTAATCTTCACTGGAGTCATAGTCAGAAACCTGCCACTGTCCAGCTTAGCACACCCCATGTATACATTTTATTTGGGTGAGTACTTTAAAATATCTAAATTTAAATATCTTTATTTGAAGCATGTATTCTCCATTCTACCTCTCTATAATGCTATATCTTCAAGACACTTCAAATGAGTTGACTGCCCTTCTGACCTGAAGCCATGGTAGACAACCTCCAAAGTCAATTAAACAAAGCTTTGCAGTGACTCACAAAGGACAATTAAGTGGTATCAGACTCATGGAAAACACAACTGAGATACACTGAGGCCCAAGCTGGGAACACAAAGAAACAATACAGCAGAGGCAAACAGATGTGGAAGACCTCTGTAAGCAAGTCATGCCATGATCCAATCGAAGCTAAGCCTTCCTAGTAACCTAATCTGCCCACAAACAAGTGAAGCTTGGGACAATCGGTCAGTAGGTTTAAGACCTACCAAGTCACCAGCCCAACTCAACTGACCGAGCACTGCTCCCACCAGAGGACACCAGAGACCCACTGCAGAAGCCACCGGTTCACCTCTGTTCACTACACTTTGGCTATAAACTTTGTTCATCACCAAACTGGAATACACATTTGTCTGTCTTCTGTTCTCAAAGAATGAATTATATCATCAGGATATCTGATCCCTGAAAACACCAACATGTTCCTTAGTATATCTTATTCTCTAGAGAAAAAAAGAAGTCTGATAGATTTCTAATTAACAATGAATGACTATTTACAACTACAGCTAAGATTATGTTCCAAAAGTTTCTGTCACACTTTCACATCTCTAAATTCCTGATTCCATATAGTAATCATCTGCTTCCTTTACTTTCCTTCTTACATTCAAAACTAATTCTGGTTGAGTAGCATATACTTGGAGGAAAAGACGACACTCGTGAACTGGAATTTGCTACATCATAGTACATAGCAGATATAGACACTGTTGGTGCCCTACCCTGATTCTTCCACCCTTACTCCTCCACTGTGCAATGGCCCGATGTCCAAGGACCAGCTGCATTTCTTTGCCTGAGTCTCTAAGCAACATTTGCCCACTGTGGAGCTGCAGGATAACATGCCCCAAAAGCTGTCTTGCCCTCTCTGTTCCACTTTTCCATTTCTCCATCAGTATTTGCTGGGTTTGACAGCCAAAGAAACTATTTAACTTCAAATCCTTGTCACGAGTCTAACTCTGATGGAACCGCAACTAAGACAGAGCAATAGCAAATTTTCACATTCATCTCAAATGTAGGAAACATTTCTTTGCGAGACTAATACAAATGTGATCTTGTTAACATCTATCAAATGATCTTTGCCCGTAACGCTAACACATTCAGTGTGTTTAGTTTAGCTGTAATCACACTTTTGCACATACACCACTTTTCAGTACCTTATGCTGTATCTGAAAGAGCTTGGGAAGGGTTCTCTAAACCACTCCCTCTGCCTTGACCTACCACTGATTCCCATTGAAATTAAAACCCTGATGACTACTTCCAAATGCACAGTATTGTACCTTCACTGGGGGATCCAACATGAAAAGAAACTGTAAGTGGAAAAGAATCTTATCTCTCCAAAGGAAATGGAAGAGAAAAACAAATGTTATCTAAGTACTGCTCATTTTATATCGATGGTCCCTTTTCCAAGTTTTATCCTATAGAAAGAAAAAAACCCTCAATTCCTTTTTCAAGAGCATTTGCTTTTCCCACAGCTGGACACAAAAATTATAAGCAAGCTCTCAGCAGTGATCAAGGTGCTTAGAAGCATGGGGCCTCAGCATGACAGGCCACTGAAATCTTAGACTCATAAACAGACAATGGAAAGGAATGACACTGGAGAAAGCTACACAACACAAGCAAAGAGAGCTCAGCAGAAAGTAGCTGAGAACTCCCTGATCCCTAGAAGATTATTGTTTTATCCAGCCTTCAACAGTTATCTTCCAAAGCTCAGCTGTTTTGTTCTCCTATCTACAGGTGAGAAAACACTTAAACTGTAAAAACAGTAACCTTGGCAACACGTGGCATAATTCCTTTGTGTTTGTTTAGCAACTTGTTATTAAAGTTATGGAGCAGAAGATGAATTTCATTTGTTTATGATATGTTTTGCTATGACTTTCTTTCCCAAGGCAAGCTTTCAACAGTTGTCTCTTTTGAAGTCTAGGTCATCGAGTTATAGCGTCCTCTCCGCGTCCTTGTCAGTCATATTTTTATTTTCATCACATTTTTTACCCTCTTGTCTTGCTTCTCCCTCTTCCTCATCAGCTGTCATTTCATTATATGGCATGAGTTAGCATCTGTGTTGGTTTTCCTTCTGAGTACTGCAATGCTGACAATGACCTTAACAGTCTCTCCATTCAATCTCCCCACATGTTTAATCATATCTTTAAGCTCATTCTCCTTTGACTTATTTCTGCTTGCAGAGGCCAAGATGAAGAAGTATAGGCTAGATCCTTGTTACTCAGGGTGTGATTCAAACACATCAGCATATTCTGGTAGCTTGCTAGAAATGTAGAATCTAGGTCCCAGCCCAGACCCAATTAATCAGAACCTGCATTTAATAAGACCATTATTCATTATTCATATGTACCGGAAAACTCCAGGAGCTTTAATATAGGTAATGTAGATGGTAATGGATAGAACTCATAGCTGTTTTCAATGTTCATCTTTTCTTCCCTACTTATATATATTTTAATTTTTTATTTTATATTGGAATATAGCTGATTTGCAATGTTATATTAGTTTCAGATGTGTGATTCCATTATATATATACATATATCCATTCTTTTTCAGATTATTTTCCCTTATAGGTTATTATAGAATATTGAGTAGAGTTCCCTGTGCTATACAGTAGGTCCTTGTTGATTATCTATTTTATATATAGTAGTGTGTATATGTCAATCCCAAACTCCTAATTTATTCCTGCCCACCACATTTCCCCTTTGGTAACCGTAAGTTTGTTTTCAAAGTCTGTGAGTCGGTTTCTGTTTTTAAGTAAGTTCATGTCTATCATTTTTTCTAGATTCCACATACAATAGATATCATATGATATTTGTCTTTCTCTGTCTGACTTACTTCATTTAGTATGATAATCTCTAGGTCCACGCATGTTGCTGCAAATGGCATTATTTTATTCTTTTTTATAGCTAACATTCCATGGTATATATGTACCAGAACTTCTTTATCCATTCCTCTGCCGACAGTTATTTAGGTTGTTTCCATGTCTTGGCTATTGTGAATAGTGCTGCAATGAACATAGGGTGCATGTATCTTCTCAAATTATGTTTTTCTCCAGATATACGCCCAGTAGTGGGATTGCAGGATCATATGGTAGCTCTATTTTTAGTTTTCTGAGGAACCTCCATACTGTTCTCCATAGTGGCTGCACCCATTTACATTCCCATCAACAGTGAGGAGGGTTCCTTTGTCTCCACATCCTCTCCAGCATTTATTGTTTGTAGACTTCTGATGATGGTAAATGTTCATCTTAAGACTATTCATGACTGGACAAAGGTCAAGTGGCAGAGTGGGAACTGCAAGGACTTCATAGAGAAGGAATGAGAAAAGCACTGGATCACAGAGCATTCTGGGAGATTTAAGAAAAGGGATGGTGCAGAATGCAAGGCAGCGCTAAGTTTTCTGAGGAAGTATATGTTGTTCCAATTACTTAACCCAAAGGGCTGTCAGAGATTTCTAGTCCAACCCAGGAAAATATCAATCGCCTAAGGACCCATCTCACAGAGAGGACACACTGGTGTCTAACTTATGGAACATTCGTTTCATCCAAGGTTCCATGAATTGGCTGTTTTCCGATTTTCCACTCTTTTTCCTTTTCCTCTCACTCCAGTTCCATTCTTATTCTTGTCATCCATCAATTTCCTGGCCTTTTTTTCCTTCTCAATTTAGGTCCCCAAATTAGGTTTTAAATGATGCTTCCTGTGGCACACTGAAATCCTTCACATTCTTGACCTCAGACTCAACTCGTTGTGCAATGACACAAGGTCATTTGTGATGATCACCCCTCTACTTTCCAAATACATGGAAAGTAACGTAAGTATTCTAATGTTACTAGAATCCGTAAGAAATGGGCTGACTGTACTAAGAAGTCACCAGCTGATTCCATGTTTCATGTTAATAAAATAGTATTATCCCTTTTCCTCAAATTTCCAACTCCAACCCTCCATTTCTCACACTCAGAGAATGGCTTCTCTTTCTTAAAAAAAAAATAGGCCATTGATATACGTTGTCCCCATGATCTTCTCTCTGCCACAATTCCTGACATATTCGTTACAACCTGAAATGTTTACTTTAACTAGAAGCTCTTCTTATCTTTTTCAGTCTTGTTAAACAAACTTTTTTCCTGTTCTTTTGGTCTTGCTCGCTTGTTTAATTCTAAGAGTAAATTCCCCATTTGTACTCTTATTTCATGGCTTTTTCCCTCTTAGAACCCATGGCCCTTTGAAAATATTTTATTTATTTGTTTATTTATTTAAACCTTGATGAATATTTTAATTTTCTTTATCCTCTGGGAATATTTAAGATAAATTCTTTCCTTTTTAGTATCATCTAGTTTCTCTATTGAATTCTTTTATCCGCTTGTAAACACCCTTAGATTTCTGCTACTACAAAAACAAGCAAGAAATTTTTTTGTATCTGTCTCTTACGGCATCTTACCTCACTAATAATACTGCTCAAAACCATATAATACCTGCTCAGCAATAAAAGAAAACAGATCACTGACATATACAATCCCACGAATGAATCTCAAAGTCATGCTGAGTACAAAAATCCAGGCACAAAAAAATTCCCTTCTTTAGTACTACATGACTACACTTACAAGAAATTCTAGAAAAGACAAATGTAACCTGTAGCGAAGGCAAGCCAATTCGTGGTTGCCCGGGACAACACGTTAGGGAATTGAATTGAGGACGTTCACAAGAGAACCCTTTGGAGTCATGAAAATATTCTATATCTTTATTATGCTGGTATGTATACATTCATCAAAACTCATTGAAATGCACACAGAACTGGTGCATATGACTGCATGTAATTCACACTTCAAGAAAGTTGACTTTTAAAATATTGGGTATATAACCTCAAAACTAGATTAATAAGCCCCACGGCATCTGGCTTCTGCACAACCCATTTCACTGAAACTATTCCAGTGGATGTCGCAAATACAGTCCTAGGAGTCTCTGCCTTCTTGAAATTTTCTCTTATTTTGACGTCTAGGGTGAAATGGCTTAGTTACTCTCCTACTTACTTGAATACTTCTTGTACGTCTCTTCCCCTAAATCTTTCTCCTCTTACTCTTATTCTAATATTTGGAAGCAATTAAATGGGTTGCATTCTGGAGGTCCCTTGAAAAACTAAAAACAGAGTTACCATATGACCAAGCAATCCCACTCCTGGGTATGTATCTGGAAAAGAGGAAAACTCTAATTCAAAAAGATACTTGCACCCCACCGTTCACAGCAGCACTATTCACAACAGCCAAGACATGGAAGCAACCTAAATGTCCATGGACAGATGAATGGATAGAGAAGATGTAGTATATATATACCATGGAATATTACTCAGGCATAAAACGGAGTGAAGTAATGCCATTTGCAGCAACATGGATGGTTCTAGAGATTATTATACTAAGGGAAGTAAGTCACACAGAGGAAGACAAATATCATATGATATCACTTATATGTGGAATCTAAAAAAATAATACAAATCAACTTAGTTACAAAACATAAACCTACTCACAGACACAGAAAACAAACTCATGGTTACCAAAGGGGAAAGGGGTGGGGAGGGATAAATTAGGAGTGTGGGACTAACAGGTACATATTACTGTACATAAAATAGATAAAGGACTGACAGTATAGCACAGGAACCTATACTCAATATCTTGCAATAACCTATAATGGAAAAGAATCTGAAGCTGTACACCTGAAACTAAGACAATGTTGTAAAGCAATTATAGTTAAATAGAAAAATACTAATAAACCCATTGCCTTGCTCATGATTTACCATGATTTCCTGAAGCTACAAGTATCCTCTCCTTTGTGAAAACATCACACTCTCTACTCTCCTGTGTCCTAATCTGCACCCCACAGCTCTACCTCCAAGTTCATGTATTTGAAAACAAATCCACTTTCCAATCTATAGCCAGCCGCTGCTCCTAACTTCTCTGACAATCTCTCAGTCATTCAAATTAAAAATTTCCAAATAATTTTTTAAGTTTTATTTATTTATTTAACATCTTTATTGGAGTATAATTGCTTTACAATGGTGTGTTAGTTTCTGCTGTATAACAAAGTGAATCAGCTACACGTATACATATATCTGCACCTATTCACACCAAAGATCCACCAGGTGTGTAAGCACATTATTTTTAGGGACGTTCAAATTCAGATTCTATTCTCCATTTCCATTTCATCTATCTGAACTCAGGCCTTTTTCTGCTGTCTTATCGATACAACTGGTTTCCTTCCCTACAGAACTCCCATTTTAAACTTTATCTCCTCAATGCGTTCCATTTACTGCCATCAGATTTATTGCCTAAAATGCACTGTGGTGGTTGTTCGACTCAGCAGCTCAATAAACCACAAAGATCACACCAATGTCTTCTGAAGACAGTCTCAAATCCTGAGCCCATGGCAATGTCTTCCCCTGTAGGCTTATTAAATTCTATCTTCAAATCCAAATCATACATTTCATCCTGTCGGAAAGAATCACTATTCCCCAAGAATGCTTTAGATTTTTTCACTCCTGAACTTCTGTTTTATTCTTCTCTTTGATGGAAAAGTATCCCACCATAATCTCGGCCTATACATGTCTTGTGATGACTAGCAATGCCTTGATGACACAAATGGTGTCCACCCCTTTAGAATGATTTTATTTACGATTGGTTAACGGATATATTCTCCACGTGTTCCTAAGTTACTTTGTTTATCTCAAATATTTGCCAATTAGATACTGCTCTGTAACGTAGTGATTTGAATGAACATGCTTTATTTTTTTTCAGACCATATTCTCCTAAATTGATATACTATGAAATATATCTCTACAAAAGAGTGCTGACATGGACCTGCACATTGCGTTTAATTTCAGTGATTCGCACACGAGTTAAATATTCTTAGATTTGCATTTAACTCTAGTATTGCATAACATAAAGAGGAATGGTACTGCTCATGCTGATAATCAAAATTTTTAATTTTTTTCTTTACTTAGAAAGACATCAAATAGCAAATAAAATATGTCATTACAAGTTGATAGAGACTGTGTAAAAAAGGAAAACTTCTACCTTTAACACAACACTTTTTTTTCTACTTTGTGAATAAGGGGTTCCCACTCTTTCATTTTACACTGGGCTCCACCAATTATGTAGCTGAACCTGCTTCAGGTGACTCATCCCCAACAAACTAGTGACTACAAGTTCATACAGGACCACAAAAGAACTGCCCGACCAAGACATTCTCCAATTCCTGACCCAAAAATTTGTGAAGAAAAAAATAACAGGATGGTTGCAATACATTGTTAAGTATATTTTGTTAAACTACAGTAGAAATCTGAACACCTGCTTTCCCGAGCTGATTCATGGTTTCTTCTGCGCTTATCTGAGCATCTAGGTCCATTTAAGGTTAATCATACCTGCGACGTTTTTGTAGTGTTCCTTTACCTCATTATCTTCTAACTTTCTTTAAACTTTTGCTGAATGGATGAACGTATAAATTATGATAACACTGCTCGGGAAACGAGAGAAAAATCACACAAACGGGACTCCTGGAACCTCAGGGTTGGATCAATACTGGTAAATTCTAGATAAGCATGTATAAACTTTTGTTTCATCAAATGTAGGCAATGTATTTGCAGAAGAGAATGGCTCTCTTCATGGACAAAAAATTTGTCTCAAAATGTATGGGATGACTGCAAGAAAGCAAATGAACACCTAAATACCTAAGAAGATGAGAGTGTATGAAGAAATTAAAAACAGGAAGGAGGTCTCACAGAAGCTCATAAACTTGGACAGTGTGAAATGCAAGCACTGGATAGGAAATCATAACTGATTAAAAACCCTCAGTTTTGAAGAGCTTCTCTATGTAGATGGCCATTAAAGAGCTTACAGTAGAACAGACTTCAACAATAGATCAGTTTGCAGTCATGTTGCAAAACAATTACTACCGCGAAGACAGCACTCTGCGGCTTCAGTAATGTAAAGTGTCTTCTTGATCACTCCTGCTAAACATTCAGTGACCTGATAGACACATATTGACTGGTACAAGCCAAACATCATTAAAAAGACCAACCGTTGAACACTTCCATCTATACTTTGTCATGGTGGCTCGTCCTGAGACAAGTGAGGATACAGTGTTTCACAGCAACAGGAGAGATAGATTACTAAAGATGTAAGCAGGGTGCTATAAGAGGGGGTTTAAGAATCCTAAAGACAGAATTTAAACTTGGGCTGGCAGTGTGAGTTTAATATTTCAACACACTTTAATTTTTTTAAGAATAGAGAACAAAGCTTCATACAACTTAAACTTTGTAAAAACAAAAACCCATTAAAAAGTTAAAAGTCTGAAATCTAAAATACTATACAAATGACCTTATTTACAAAACAGACTCACAGACATAGAAAACAAACTTATGCTTACCAAAGGTGAAAGGAGGTGGGGAGGGATAAATTAGGAATTTGGGATTAGCAGGTACAAACTACTATATATAAAATAGATAAACAACAAGGTCCTACTGTATGGCACAGGGAACTAAATTCACTATCCTATAATAAACCATAATGGAAAAGAATATGAAAAAGAATCTATATATATGAATGATTTTGCCATACACCAGAAACTAACACAACATTGTAAATCAACTATACTTCAATAAAAAAATTAAAAGTCTGATGACAACTGGAAAAAATCATTTGGAATGTGATTAATATATAATGCAATCTTATATGTAAAAAAGAAAGAATGAAGAATGCAAAGAAAAATATGGAAAAAGTATATAAAAAGGCAAAATAGGATCTGCATTAGTCAAAAAATCTATAAAATAATATCTCATTAGCATCAAAGATATTTATTATAAATCCACATTGTAAACCAGTCTATGTATTGAACTGAAAAGGGTTAAGTATGTGGCACTGGTGGCAAGCTGTAGGAAAGACATTCTTAGATACTGCCAGGGGAAAAGCACACTCATTCCAGAGGACAGTCCTACAATAAGCTAACAAGGTCTTTTGTACTTAAAAAATGTTTTTATTCTTGACCAATTAATTACTACAGATAAGAGATGTGAGCAAAGATTTAGCCACGAGGATTGTAAATTCAGGATTACACACATTAATAAAAATATGAAGTTGTCTAAATGCCTACCGAAGTGAGAATGATGATGTAAATTGTGGTTTAGCCACATGATAGAATAGAGACTCTAAAACTTATATATTTTCAACGATTGTTTAATAACATGGAAAGGATTTCAGGATAAATATTAAGTTAAATAAAACTACAAACAAACTTTTATATATATACATTACAACGGCACTTGTTTAAATATACGTATGTATAGAAAGAGAAACTTGGAAGGGAACATAAAGACTTTATTTAAGAGTGGTAAGGGCTGGGGCAGGATACATACGATGGTTAGTTACTGGGACTCTGTAATTCAGTTCTCTACAGTTTGAATTCTCTGGATGGTTAGTTACCGGGATTCTGTAATTCAGTCCTCTACAGTTTGAATTCTCTGGATGGTTAGTTACTGGGATTCTGTAATTCAGTTCTCTACAGTTTGAATTCTCTTTACCAATGGAGTTGAGCCATCTTAAGGGACCGGCTTCTTTTTTGTGCTTCAGTTTCCTAACCTATAAATGAGGTGTATAATAATAACTTTATGCTCATGAGGTTACTGGAAGAATTAAATGAGACAATCCATGGAGAAAATGTGAAAGAGTGCCTAGCGGCACTGAGTGCTCGATAGATATTAGGCAGTACCATTAATAATGGTATTAGAATGATGGCAAATTCTTCTCAATACATTTCTATATTTTCCAGTTTTTGAAATGATAAATAATTAATATTATCTAGATCTTCACAATATTACACTCCATATTTTACTGAGGGCATTTAACTTCAAATGATAAACCACCTGGACCTCAAAAGATGGCAACAGTTTAAAACTAGTTATTTCCAGCACCTTTTAAGTAATTTGAGAAGTATATTTGGTGATAACATTTGAATAATTTTATTTTCCTGTTGGAATCATCTCTTCTGCTCAAAGATTCAGTTTATTGTATTCAATTTTTCCATACATTTCATATGCCTTTACTTTTGTCTGCATTAAAAAAAAAAAGCTACTGGAATTACTTTCCATACACTGAGATGAAAAAATATAACAAAGAAAGCAACAAATCATTAATGCTTATTTACAGTAAAGAAAAAAAAGCAGGAGAGTGTATCAAAACAAGAGAAAATAGCCAGATTCACAACTCACTAGATTTTAAGGATACTTTAAGTTTTGCTTGCTAGATAATTTTGTTCCCTTTCAAAACTGGAGATAGTGTATCAGACACACACACACACACACACACACACACACACACACACACACACACACACACACACACACACACACACACACACACACACACACACACACACACACACACACACACGTCAGCAAGAGGCACAAGGAAGACTGACCCAAGGAAAAAAAACCTGAGCCTGAACAATGATGTCGGGTCCAAATGACACAGTGTTCAGGGGTTGGCAAACTTCCTGATTTTCAAAATGTACCAAGTGCTTTGCAGAATGCCGCTTACTTTGTCCGGTTTCAGGCTCTCTGAACTCCACAGTGGAAACATTTATTGCCTTTGCTCAGTCAACACGAGCCCTTTGCAGAGGAGTTTTAATAGCCATTTAAATCATATTGCATCATTTCTATTTCCCTTTGACTCTCTAAAGGTATATTCTTTAACTCAGCAAGTATTTCAATAGATTAAAAAAAAATCTATCATCTCCCTCATCATGAAAATAAGTTCAAGGGGTGGCATAGCCATGAAGTTCATGGCTGCACGTACAGCAGTAGAGTTCATGCGTGTGGGTCTATGATTTTTTTAAGGAACTACTGCAGTGCCAGCTACCTTCTTGCTGTTGGCTCCAGAAACTCTCTCCGATTTCCATCCTAAAAATAAGCATTCTTTCTGCTCTGCTATCTTAAAAGGATTCTGCTGCCTTTTCTCACTTTTTTGGGCAAAACTTTAAAGAAATTACTTTTACTGTTTTCCCAACGCAAAAATGAATATACACATTAGCAGAAAAATGAAAAAACTATAGAAAAGTAGAGAGATTTAAAATCTTCTACAATCCAGAAACCCAGAGTAATACTTTTCAAATTGCCATGTATTTCTTTTCATTTGCTCCCTTGTTTTCCTTTCTTTTTCTCTCCTTCCCTCTTTCCCTCCCTCCTTTCCTCCCTTCTCCCTTCTCTTCCTTCTTTCCCTTATCCTGCTGAATTCCCACTTAGTTCCTGAGGATCCCCCTGGCACCACACCTAAACAATGATTACTAGATTATCTGTCTCCAGACTACGAGGCTGTCGGGAGAGAATCCTGTCAACAACCAGCACGCATGCCACCTCCTCCAAGTAGCCCTCCTTGAAGCATTCCCCCCTAACTTTACCTCTACAGATCTAATCATTTCCTTGTTTGCAGTACCTCCATTTTAAGTGCATGCTTCTATTGCTGCATATCAAAGTGAAGTATAACTAATTCGCTTCCTCAACCAATGTTTCTGTTAGATTATAAATACATTCCAACCACCCTACACATATTTTAGACTACCTGCGAATGCCTGTTCAATTAAGTAGATTTATATATTTTGAATCCTGAACACCCAGTGAGGAGCTCATAAGTAGCAGATATTCAGTATGTGTTTGCTGGATGATTAAATGCATAAACGCTCCTTGTATTCTGAGAAACTCAACCAGCCTAACTGCTCTTTTCCCAAAATACATGCCACCTAATGTGCTCAGAAAACCAACCACAAGCCTGAAAGTGAAAGAAAGCTGAGTAAGGTGGGGAAGTTGGCAGGGCTCTGGTCTTCTAAATAAGACGAAGTTCTAAATGGCACTGTCCCCACTCACTCAACCTCCCTGACTCCAAATTTATTTCTCAAATCTTATCTCCTTGTTCATTCTCTCTTGGCTTTCATCTCAGCTGTTCTGTTTGCAGTCTCCGCTCACCTTCTTACTTGGACTTATCTCTTTTCTGAATGATTCAGTTTTGGTCCATCTCCAAATCAGTTTACAAATCATGGACAAGATTTATTTTGCATGTTGTGTTTACACACTTGTAGACATTTGAATTTGTCTGCTTCAAGTTTGGGATTTATTATTTCTAAGCCTGCAGCCCTTTGGCCCTTAATGAATTCACTTGGCTTCTTTAGCTTGGGAAAGAATATTACCTTCCACTTCCTTTCTTTCCGGGAAGGGAGGCAAGAATGCTTTTATATTGCTTTACCTTATTTGAGGCTGAAGTGAGGGATACTTAAGGCAACATTTTTCTCTGGAAAAAAGCTACACGGTGGTTAATACATATTTTACAAGGCAATGTCCATCATTTGCAATCCTAGACACAATGTACAGATAACTCTTGAATATTCTGAATATGAGACTTATTCTCATATTTTATCACAGTAATATTTATTGTAAAGGAGCTTCTTTTTAAGAAGAGAGACAAATATTCTAAATATTTACATCTTAAGAAGTAGAATATTGCTTGTGGACGGCACTAAGGGAGAAGTTTAAATTTAGGATGGAAACCATAACAATTTACTCTGTAGTTAGGAGACTGTTTCCCAGTTATCAAAACACAGCTATAAACTCAATGGAAAAAGAACAGTCTTTTCAACAGACAGTCCTGGAACAACTGGACATCCAAAGGCAAGAAAATGAACCCTAACATATTCCATGCATTTTATTTTAAAGATTAGCTGAAAATTAATTATAGATTACATGTCAAATATAAAAATATAAAACTTTGAGGAGGAAACAGAATGTCTTTGTGACCTTAAGTTTTTTAGATAGAACATCAAAAGCATGAGCCATAAGAAAAAAATGGTAAATTGGACTCTGTCAGAATTAAGCCCTTTTTGTGATGGTTCTATGAAAGAGTGTTAAGAGATAGAAAATAAGCTACAGACTACAAGAAAATATTTGCAAATTCTATCCAGGTAAAGGACTTGTATCGAGAATATATAAAGAACATTTAAAACTCAACAATAAGAAAACAGAAAACTTAAATTTTTAAAAAAATGCAAATGATCTGAACAGACACTTCATCAAAGATTATAAATTAATGACAAATAAGCATATAAAAAGTAGCATGGTATCATTAGTTCTTAGGAAAATGCAAATTTAAGCTACAATGAGATACAACTGCACACCGATTAGAAAGGCTAAAAACAACCAAGCAAAAACTGATGATATGACATGCTGACAACACTGGAGAATGACTAGTCCTCTCATTCATTCCTGATGGGAATGCAAAATGGTACAACTGCTTTCAAACCAACTTGGTGTTTTGTTTTTGTTTTTAATAAAGCTATACATACATTTACTATACAGCCTAGCAATCCTACTCTTACTTATTCATGTAACATAATGGATGAATCTTAAATGCATTTTGCTAAGTGAAAGAAGCCAAACCAAAAAAGGGGGCTGCATGCAATCATTTATAAGGCATTCTAAAATCAGCAAAATTATAGTGAAAACAGAAGAGTCGTTGACAGCACTTGGGAGAGGGGTGTTGACTACAAAATGGCCCCACCAAAGAATTTTTTTTTAACACCTTTATTGGAGTATAATTGCTTTAGAAATGGTGTGCTAGTTCTTGCTGTATAACAAAGTGAATCAGCTATACATATACATATATCTCCATACCTCCTCCCTCTTACATCTCCCTCCCACCCTCCCTATCCCACCCCTCCAGGCGGTCACAAAGCACCGAGCTGATCTCCCTGTGCTATGTGGCTGCTTCCCACTAGCTATCTATTTTACGTTTGGTAGTGTATATATGTCCATGCCTCTCTCTCACTTTGTCACAGCTTACACTTCCCCCTCCCCGTGCCCTCAAGTCCATTCTCTATGTCTGCATCTTTATTCCTGTCCTGCCCCTAGGTTGGTCAGAAGCTTTTTTTTTCTTTTTTGGTTCCATATATATGTGTTAGCATATGGTATTTGTTTTTCTTTTTCTGACGTACTTCACTCTGTATGACAGACTCTAGTTCCATCCACCTCACTAAAAATAGCTCAATTTTGTTTCTTTTTATGGCTGGGTAATATTCTATTGTATATATGTACCACATCTTCTTTAACCATTCATCTTGCATTAATTTTGTATCCTGCTACTTTACAAAATTCATGGATTAGCTCTAGTAGTTTCCTAGCAGCATCTTTAGTATCCTCTATGTATAGTATCATGTGACAGTTTTACTTCTTCTTTTCCAATTTGGATTCCTTTTATTTCTTTTTCTTCTCTGATTACTGTGGCTAAAACTTCCAAAAATATGTTGAATAATAGCAGTGAGAGTGGGCAACCTCGTCTTGTTCCTGATCTTAGAGGAAATGGTTTCAGTCTTTCACCACTGAGCATCACGTTGGCTGTGGGTTTGTCATATGTGGCCTTTATTATGTTGAGGTAAGTTTTCTCTATGCCTACGTTCTAGAGAGCTTCAACATAAATGGGTGTTGAACTTTGTCAGTAGCTTTTTCTCTATCAACTGAGATTATCATAGGGTTTTTATCCTTCAATTTGTTAATGTGGTGTATCACGTTGATTGATTTGCATATATTGAAGAATCCTTGCATTCCTGGGGTAAACCCCACTTGATCATGGTGTATGATCCTTTTAATGTGCTGTTGGATTCTCTTTGCTAGTATTTTGTTGAGGATTCTTGCATCTATGTTCATCAGTGATACTGGCCTATGGTTTTCTTTTTTTCCGAAATCTTTCATTTTGGTATCAGGCTAATGGTGGCCTCGTAGAATGAGTTTGGGAGTGTTCCTCCCTCTGCTATACTTTTGGAAGAGTTTGAGAAGGAAAAGTGTTAGCTCTTCACTAAATGTTTGATAGAATTCACCTGTGAAGCCATCTGGTCCTGGGCTTTTGTTTGTTAGAAGATTTTTAATCACAGTTTCAATTTCAGTGCTTGTGATTGGTCTGTTCACATTTTCTATTTCTTCCTGGTTCAGTCTCAGAAGGTTGTACTTTTCTAAGAATTTGTCCATTCCTTTGTGGTTGTCCATTTTATTGGTATAGAGCTACTTGTAGTAATCTCTCATGATCCTTTGTATTTCTGCAGTGTCAGTTGTTACTTCTCCTTTTTCATTTCTAATTCTGTTGATTTGAGTCTTCTTTTTTTTCTTGATGAGTCTGGCTAATGGTTTATCAATTTTGTTTATCTTCTAAAAAAAACAGCTTTTAGTTTTATTGACTTTTATTATTGTTTCCTTCATTTCTTTTTTATTTATTTTGGATCTGATCTTTATGATTTTTTTCCTTCTGCTAACTTTGGGGGTTTTTTTGTTGTTCTTCTTTCTCTAATTGCTTTAGGTGTAAGGTTCGGTTATTTATTTGAGATTTTCTTGTTTCTTGAGGTAGGATTGTATTGCTGTAAACTTCCCTCTTAGAACTGCTATTGCTGCATCCCATAGGTTTTGGGTCATTGTGTTTTTGTTGTCATTTGTTTCTAGGTATTTTTTGATTTCCTCTTAGATTTCTTCAGTGATCTCTTGGTTATTAGTAGCGTAGTGTTTAGCCTCCATTTGTTTGTATTTTATACAGTTTTTTTCCTATAATTGATATCTAGTCTCATAGCATTGTGGTCAGAAAAGATACTTGATACGATTTCAATTTTCTTAAATTTACCCAGGCTTGATTTGTGACCCAAGATATGGTCTCTCCTGGAGAATGTTCCATGAGCACTTGACAAGTGTATTCTGTTGTTTTTGGACGGAATATCCTATAAATATCAATTAAGTCCATCTTGTTTAATGTGTCATTTAAAGCTTGTGTTTCCTTATTTATTTTCATTTTGGTTGATCTGTCCATTGGTGAAAGTGGGGTGTTAAAGTCCCCTACTATGAGTGTGTTACTGTTGATTTCTCCTTTTACGGCTGTTAGCATTTGCCTTATGTATTGAAGTGCTCCTATGTTGGGTGCATATTTACAATGGTTATATCTTCTTCTTGGATTGATCCCTTGATCATTATGTAGTGTCCTTCTTTGTCTCTTGTAATAGTCTTTATTTTAAAGTCTATTTTGTCTGATATGAGAATTGCTACTCCAGCTTTCTTCTGATTTCCATTTGCATGGAATATCTTTTTCCATCCCCTCACTTTCAGTCAGTATGTGTCCCTAGGTCTGAAGTGGGTAGACAGCATATATACAGGTCTTGTTTGTAGACAAGCATATATACAGGTCTTGTTTTTGCATCCACTCAGCCAGTCTATATATTCTGGTGGGAGCATTTAATCCATTTACATTTAAGGTAATTATAGATAGGTATGTTCCTATTCCCATTTTCTTAATTGTTTTGGGTTTGTTTTTGTAGGTCTTTTCCTTCTCTTGTGTTTCCTGCCTAGAGAAGCTCCTTTAGCATTTGTTGTAAAGCTGGTTTGGTGGTGCTGAATTCTCTTAACTTTTGCTTATCTGTAAAGGTTTTAATTTCTCCGTCAAATCTGAATGAGATCCTTGTTTTGTAGAGTAATCTTGGTTGTAGCTTTTTTCCCTTTCATCACTTTAAATATGCTCTGCCACTCTGGCTTGCAGAGTATCTGCTGAAAGATTGGCTGTCAACCTTATGGGGATTCCCTTGTATGTTATTTGTTGCTTTTCCCTTGCTGCTTTTAATATTTTTTCGTTGTATTCAGTTTTTTGATAGTTTGATTAATATGTGTCTTGGTGTGTTTCTCCTTGGATTTAACCTGAATGGGACTCTCTGCGCTTCCTGGACTTGATTGATTATTTCCTTTCCCATATTATGGAAGTTTACAACTATAATCTCTTTAAATATTTTCTCTGACCCTTTGTTTTTCTCTTCTTCTTCTGGGACCCCTACAATTCAAATGTTGGTGCATTTAATGTTGTCCCAGTGGTCTCTGAGATTATCCTCAATTCTTTTCATTCTTTTTTCATTATTCTCCTCTGTGGTAGTTATTTCCACTATTTTATCTTCCAGGTCTCTTATCTGTTCTTCTGCCTCAGTTATTCTGCTATTGATTCCTTCTAGTGAATTTTTTTTTTTTTTTTTTTTTTTTTTGCGGTACACGGGCCTCTCACTGTTGTGGCCTCTCCCGTTGCGGAGCACAGGCTCCGGACACGCAGGCCCAGTGGCCATGGCTCACGGGCCCAGCCGCTCCGCGGCATGTGGGATCTTCCCAGACTGGTACACGAACCCGCATCCCCTGCATCAGCAGGCGGACTCTCAACCACTGCGCCACCAAGGGAGCCCCCTTCTAGTGAATTTTTAATTTCATTTATTGTGTTGTTTATCATTGCTTGTTTGCTGCTTAGTTCTTCTAGGTCCTTGTTAAATATTTCTTGTATTTTCTCCATTCTATTTCCAAGATTTTGGATCATCTTTACTATCATTACTCTGAATTCTTTTTCAGGTAGACTGCCTATTTCCTGTTCATTTGTTTGTTCTGGTGGGTTTTTACCTTGCTCCTTCATCTGCTGCATATTTTTCTGTCCTCTTATTTGTTTAACTTACTGTGTTTGGGGTTTCCTTTTCACAGGCTACAGGATCATATTTCCTGTTGTTTTTGGTGTCTGCCCCCAGTGGGTGATGTTGGTTCAGTGGTTTTTGTAGGCTTCCTGGTGGAGGGGACTGGTGCCTGTGTTCTGGTGGGTGGGGCAGGATCCTGTCTTTCTGGTGGGCAGGGCTGCGTCTTCTGGTGTGTTTTGGGGTTTCTGTGAACTTATTATGATTTTAGGCAGCTTCTCTGCTAATGGGTGGGGTTGTATTCCTGTCTTGCTAGTTGTTTGGCATGGGGCATCCAGCACTGGAGTTTGCTGGCCGTTGGGTGGAGCTGGGTCTTAGCACTGAGTTGGAGATCTCTGGGAGATTTCTCGCCGATTGATATTACGTGGGGCCAGGAGGTCTCTGGTGGTCCAGTGTCCTGAACTCGGCTCTGCAACCTCACAGGCTCAGGCCTGACACCCGGCCGGAGCACGAAGACCCTGTAGTCACATGGCCTGGCCACAGACTCAGCGTGGAAACATTGAGAACTTCTCAACTTGCATTTCAAACAGATCTCGAGAGCTCCCTCCCCACCAGCAACATATGGCAGCTTCTCCCACACAGTCAGACAGGCCTCAGCCTCTGTAGTAAACAGACCAACCGTGCACCATTCCCCCTCATCAAGGAATTTTTAAGGTGATGGAAATATTCTGTATGCTAGCTTGGTGGCAGATACATGACTACGAATTTTTCAAACCCCATACAACTCTATACCACAAAGAGTGACTCTGATATGCGGTTTTTAGAAAACAAAAGGAAACGATGGCAGAAGATCCTGGGACAGATGCAGATTGTTAAAGTGAATCTAAATGTACTGCAATTGTTGAACCTGACCTCTCTGTAGGGGGTGGGAGAAAAGGAGTAGATCTAAGTCCTTCTGGAAAATGGCGTTTTGACGAAACACCGTAAGACTAAACATAAAATGAATTGTACATAAACACTGTATGGATTCATAACTCTGAAACCACTTTTCATGTAGTTTAGAGCTTAGTTTAATTATACAAATAATTATATAGATTGTAGTTGGTGGGAGCCATGTTTCATATGGTCAGAGAGAAAACTCACAAGCAAAGAAGGAAGGCTGGCATGAACCCTGTGGTGCTAAACTAGACTCAGATATTATAAATATAAAATCATGTTTACTTTAATAGGTAAATAGTGATATTACACACTCATGTGCATTCATATACATGAATATATTTTCCAGCTCAGGAAACTGAGCTCCATACACTGAGAAGGATGAAAAGCAATGACATCGTGAGCACATCCAGCACCAGAGTTTGGTTTCTAAGTACCATTCTCCGATAAAGTGCTGTGGGGCTCCGTCTTAGTGAGTGCTCACTACAGCAAAGTACCACTGCCTGGGTGGCTTATAAACGATTTTTTTTTTCTCTCAGTTCTGGAGGCTGGAAATTTGAAATTAGGATGCCAGCATTCTGCTTCTGGTGAGAGCCTCTTCCTGGTGTAGACTGCCGACGTCTCAATGTATCCTCATATGGTAAGACGGATAGCAAGAAAGACAGCAACCTAGCTTTCTGAACTCTTCTTACAAGGGCGTTGATCCTATTCATGAAGGATCCACTCTCATGATCTAATTACTTCCCAAAAGCCCCACCTCCAAATAACATCACAGTGGGGATTCTATTTCACCACATGAATTTTTGGAGGGATACAAACATTTAGTCCATAGCAGACCCTTTAGAGAGATAGCTGATTCTAGACATAGGGCAGGGGAAAGACATGAGAGCAAGGAGTATTTTATAGTCAGAAAGTGAGGAGGTTCTTAAACAAACAAACAGAAAAGGATAGGGCTGCAACAAAAGGGGACAGAGGCCAACCTGAAAAATCTTTTAATGGCCAAAACTAGACTAATTTAAGCAACAAACTAATAAAGATAGCATTGTCTATAACTCAAAGAATAAAGCAATATCCATATGTCCATACTTATCTTAATAAATGACTGAGTTCATAAGTAAATGCAGAAGGGCTGGATCTTCTCTAAAGAAGAATTTCAATAATAGATGTAAGTGGAATGAAACAAATAGAAAATCACACCATTGGAACACCATAGGGTAATTACTGCAGGCAAAGTCCATGCGTGGATAATAAAAATAGTGGACAAAACTCTAAGAAGAAATTAAATATGTGCTAATCCTTGACGTATATTAATTACTGTGGCGTCTTTAACACGTGTCAATAAATTCCTTGTCGTTTCCCTCCAGAAGGTAGAGGTTAATATTCCTGCCCTTGAGTGTGAGCTGGACTTAAGTGATTCACTTCCAGTGAACAGCGTATGGAAGTGGGGAGGGAAGGGTAACCTTACAGTGGAGAATCTGGCAAACACAACTTTAACCTGATGACCAAGATTTGCATCACCAGTAATAGGCTATGCCGATGTTATGTAAACCCTGCTATGAAGGGATTAAAAGGCCAATTGGCCTCCGTGGTATTCTTCCCCCAAATCAATAACTCCAGTGTAATTAGGAGAAAACAACAAACTCAAAACAAGGGATAGTCTACAAGAATACCTGACCAGGACTCTTAAAAAATGTCAAGGTCATGAAAACAAGGGAAGATGGAAGAACATTTGCAGATTGGAAGAGATTAAAGAGAAATCACAACTAAATACAACACAGTATCCTGGACTCTTGGGACGCAAAAAGGTATCACTGGGAAAAAAAGATACGTAAGATCTGAATAAAGCCTAGAATTTAGTTAACAGTACTATACCAATTTTAATGTCTCAGATTTGAAAAACATATTAAGGTTATATAAGATGTTCACATATCAGAAATTGGGAGGAGCATACACAGGAAGTTTCTGTTCTGAGTACACAACTCTTCTATAAATCTAAAATTATTTCCAAATAATGTTTAAAAGAGAAGAAATCCAGGCTTTCTCCTAGAAGCATTGTGTGTCAAAACAGTGTCAGGAAATCATAGAGCTGATTGAAAGTTTAGCTGTATACTGTGCAAATATATTTTAAAATACAGTTCATAAGGTGACTGCTCACGCAGACCAGGGCAAGTAATCAGTAAATATTGAGTAGTACAATGTCCTAAAGCTGTGGGCTAGTCCCCTGCACTGAGAGTGAAACAGGCTGTGCCTCAGTTTAGAAAATACACATCTTGTGTTTCCATGACATGAATCTATATAAACAGCTTAACTCTAATTTTCCCAATCTCTGGATTCTGCCAACCCCTATAAAATGAGCTTCTTCCTCATCCAAAGAAATAAACCATGAGTCGTTAGACAAAGAAGAAACAACTTACAGCATAAGAAACTTTGCAAGTCAAAGTTCAAAAACATAAGAGAAGGGATAAAGTTGTAGAGTCAAAAGTAATTGATTTGTGTTACTGAAGCCAATGACAGGTTTGGAAGGAAAAGGAGCTCTCAGTATTTATCATACAGAGCCCAGTTAGAACATGAACATGGGGATACTTACCCTGGGACTAGGCAACTTAAAAGGAGTGAAAAATACCCCCAGGCTACACCTACACCTCTCTTGCTTACGAAACCCCATTCATACATATTTTCTAGCCTTAAAAACAACACCTATAAGTTGGCAAACTCAAGGGTGACACTGAAACACAAGGAACTACTAGCAACAATGGAAAATGACACAAAAGAAGTTAACATCCTTGATTTTGTGTTCCATTTGCTCCTAAGAGCAAATTTAAAGCTAAGACATGAACACAAACACACCCATTTTTCCCTGTCACTACTATAGCCTTGAATGAGAACTGTGAATTCACGATACGGTTAACGTGAGGATGCAAGTTCCATTATTTATGAAAAACAAGTAAGTCGTAATGGGAAATTACACCCTAAGATGCTGAGATCTTGGCTAAGGTAATAATGCAAGTCACCACTAACAATCCTCTGGGGAAGATGTTGGTCCACATTCCTGGTGTCCCCAAAGGCAAAATTGATATTTGTGTCCCCTTAAGATGATTTCCGTAGGGATACAAGATTCTTTGGGGAATTTATGTGTAGGGAAAGTATCATAAACCTGGCACTGGGAGGAAGTGTATATTATCATTGTCATTCAGTAGTTTTGTCTTTCCCTTAAAGCTAGAATTTAGAGTTTAAGAACTATTTTCTTCTATTAAGTAGCTATATTTGTGTGCATGCAATCAATATATTAAAAAAAATGTCATTTTACTAACAGTCCTATATTGCATACTGGTTGCAGTAAGAGCAAAGCATTTAAATTAGTACCGCTAAGAAGAGGGCAACTAATACTTCTTGGGCAACGGCTATGTACAGAGCATATTTTAGGTGCTTTATAATTACTATTTTATTTAGCCTTCAAAACAACCTAAAAGTGCTCTTATGTTTACTTTACAGATGAGGAAACAAACTAAAGCTTAGAAGAGTCAAGGTCCTTCTTGACTCCACATTCCTTTAGTTGCCTAAATAAATATTCTGCACCTGGGTAGGCAGGAGACAATTCAGAACACCAAAGATAACCCGAAGGGCTGTTATATTTTATCTGCACAATTGAAAGTTTGCTATGTGTTCTTCAGAATTGATTGGCTTTTTTGCTTAATCAAAACAAATAAGTGATTTCCAGCAGTTATGGAAGGTGGTGTACTAGAAAATGTGGCAAATGCAAAGAAAAATAAAATTTACTGTCTCACCCCAAGAACCTTAAGATCTTTCGGGGGAAAATAAAGTCTAAATGAGGAGATAAAGATTAATACTTTTAAAACAAATTTTAAGGCCACTATATGATGTCTCCCAAGAAGAGATTAATTCACGATTAAGTATTAAGTGAACTGTGCACTAATTCACGATTAAGTATTAAATGAATGAACAGAGCATTTGCTGGACCACTGTTCCCTGGCAGTGGAGTCAGGCAGGTTGTCTGAACTACCAGCCTGCCCGGCCACACCCCAATATGGTGGCAGTGACACATGCCAGGTGACAGCATTCTCGGTCCTCTACCACCTCTGATTGTCCCTGCTCCACACTTGACCTCAGGGAACTACCTAGAACAGTGTGGTCCACAGAAGAATGCTCATCTGGACACTATTTGTCAAAATGAAATCAATTCAGCCATTGCAAGTTACTACTTAAAAACTTCTATAGTGATTTGACAGGATAATATTATGACTGCTGATTCTCAGAAGATTTGGGGACTTGACTTTTTAATGTCTCTATATTATTCATTCCATTTTTCTAGCAATTCATTTTTATTCTGTTATAAAAGTATCATTCTGCAGCCAGTTAGAAATAAGAAACATTAAAAAAAATACATAACTGGTGCTTTATACAGCTGGTTTGAAACGGATCCTACTAGAGTTGTTGGCCATTGGAAGAGGGCTGTCCTCGAAGAAGGCTGCCGAGAAAAATCTCGAGGTACAAATCAGCCTCACATGTCCTTTATGGTCAGTAGGTAACAAGCCAGCTGCTTTCAAAGGAGAGCCAGTCATGAGGTTAAAACTTGAGTGAAGTTTCTAATTACTCTCTTGTCCACATGATCCCTCTCTTTCTCTTCTCCAGCCCATGGATTAGCCAGTCTCGGGAAAAGGAAAACTTAGGTTCCAAATGTCTACCCATTCCTTTTTATATTAAGCGCTTTAAATGCTGTGCCTCTACAATGACTTAGCATCTGGAAAAGTACTTGAACACTTACGTTTCATTCTCTAAGCAGGGTGCAGAAGTGGGGGATGTTTGGGGTTGCAAATGAAGAAAATAATTGAGGTTGATAGGAAGGACATCACTTTTATTAATTAATACTTGGAAACATCCCACCACAAACAAAAGAATAATTTCTACGTAGATTCAGCAAATTATTCCAGGCTAAGTGACCAGGAAAGATGCCATAGGAGAAGCCATCTTGGAGATTGAGAAAAAAAATAGAAGAAACTTGATAATTGTGTAAGAAAAGAAAGAATATTCTACAAGGTGGCCAAAAATCTGGGAAACTAAGAAAATATACATAAAAATCATTTATTTATGTTTCATGACAATATGTAATCAATTCACACTGAGATAGGCTGGGACCTGGGACCGGGACCCTTTCCTGCAGTTCTTGCACCTAGACAAACATCTCCTTGAGCAACAAAATACAAAGAAACTAAAAGGGACTAAAAATAACTGCATGCATGCACAGTTGGAGCAAATTATGGACAATAAGATACAAAAAAAAGACCAAAAAAACCCAACTGCCACTCCTGAAGAGCCAGGAGCAAAAGCAGGGCACTGCGCATGCCCCCTGCACATGACACCACCAAAGGGGCGGGCAGACCACCTAAGCCACACCTCCGGCCCCACCCCTGGCCACACCCCTACCCTCACCCCATATAAGGAACCAGCTCACCCCCACCTCAGGCAGCAAGCAATGGAACCTGTTACTTGTTCTCACTCCCCTCTGTTGCAGCAGGGGCCCCAATAAGGTCTTGCCTGAATTTTTTTGTCTGGTCTCTTGTCAATTTCTATCGATTAAGGAGACCAAGAACCCTGGTAGGTAACAATACCATGTTCAACACGATGTCCCTCATAAGCAATGTGCACAGTCCATTGCTGTGCAATGGAAAACTGCAGTAACAGGTGTGTTAGTACATTTCCATCAGTCCCAGCATATGCATCTGTGATTTGAATTTCTTCAGTGAATAAACTTGGGCCTACAGCATTACTGTGTAGAAGTAAACAAAAGCTTCCTTCAGATCTGACCAGCCAACAGCTCACTCTGCATGGCCACATCATTCAATCCAGTCCTGGAAATTATCATACAAAGGGCCCCTTATCGAACCCTCTTGCACTGTTGGTGGGAATGTAAATTGATACAGCCACTATGGAGAACAGTATGGAGGTTCCTTAAAAAACTACAAATAGAACTACCATATGACCCAGCAATCCCACTACTGGGCATATACCCTGAGAAAACCGTAATTCAAAAAGAGTCATGTACCAAATGTTCATTGCAGCACTATTCACAACAGCCAGGACATGGAAGCAACCTAAGTGTCCATCGACAGATGAATGGATAAAGAAGATGTGGCACATATATACAATGGAATATTACTCAGCCATAAAAAGAAATGAAACTGAGTTATCTGTAGTGAGGTGGATAGACCTAGAGTCTGTCATACAGAGTGAAGTAAGTCAGAAAGAGAAAAACAAATACCATATGCTAACACATATATATGGAATCTAAAAAAAAAGTGGTTCTGATGAACCTAGGGGCAGGACAGGAATAAAGATGCAGACGTAGAGAATGGACTTGAGGACAGGGGGAGGTCGAAACATAAGCTGGGACAAAGTGAGAGAGTGGCATGGACATATATACACTATCAAATGTAAAACAGAGAGCTAGTGGGAAGCAGCTGCATAGCACAGGGAGATCAGCTGGGTGCTTTGTGACCGCCTGGAGGGGTGGGATAGGGAGGGTGAGAGGGAGACGCAGGAGGGAGGGGATATGGGGATATATGTATATGTATAGCTGAATCACTTTGTTATACATCAAAAACACACCATTGTAAAGCAATTATACGCCAATAAAGATGTTTAAAAAAAAAAGAGCCCCTTATCAATGGAAATATTGGGCAGTGTGTCAACCTGTTTGAATCACTCAAGGTGACCTTCCCCTCCCTAGACCATCAAGGAGAGGCATTAAGTAGTCACTTTACATGGTCAAATAAGCCAAATATTGCCTGTACCTCTAGACCTCCTGGCCAGGTTATATGTTGAAACACTGAAACTGAGTATTTCGAAGGGAGGCACAGAGAGCTGTCAAGGGTTAGATTTGAATATTTTGATATTATGCTAAGAAAGCAACCAGGTCTTAAATTCCAAACTAAAATATATATAGCTATATCCTTAGCAATGGGGAGTTACTGAAGATTTCTGAGCAAAAGAATGAGATCTTAAAAGGTGTGTATTGAAAGGTGGGTTGAGTCATAAAACAGTGAGAGAAATTAGTCTATTATGATGACAGCGGAAATGACATGAATCCTTTCTCCAATCATTTCAAGGCAATGGGAATGAAAGTCAAGAGGTTCCAGAGTACTTGAAAGGCAAGAATAGGCCTAAGCACAGTGGCTAACTGGATAGTTTGAAAGAGAAGTGGGAAAGGCAGCTTTTAGGTGTTGAGCCTGGTAATAGTGAAGAACAAAATCTGACTCCGTATTAGATCTGTTCCTTTTCCTGTGCTTAGTCATACTGGCTCTGCACCTTTCCTAAAAGAATGTTGCCTATAGCCTGAAATACACAGGAGAGCCTATTCTCAGGGCTCTGAGAGTCCATTCATGTAGAGATAAAAAGTTGTAGAATGGAGAATAACATTTGTTTTACTGAAGGTCTACAGCAACATCATGAACTGACCTCCTCCCTCACCCTGCCTTTAAAAGTGCTTTGCTGAAACCCTTTGAGGAGTCTGGGGTTCTTTGGGGCATAATCCACCCATCTCCTTGCATGGTCCTGCAAGAAACCTTTCTCTGCTCCCAACTCTGATGTTTCAGTACTGTTTGGCCTCACTGTGCGTCAGGCACACAAACTTGCATTGGATAACAATGGGGCAGGTCAGTTGAAGAAATTGGTTTGGGTTTTTTTTTTTTTTTTTTTTTTTGCGGTACGCGGGCCTCTCACTGTTCTGGCCTCTCCCGTTGCGGAGCACAGCCTCCGGACGCTCAGGCTCAGTGGCCATGGCTCACGGGCCCAGCCGCTCCGCGGCATGTGGGATCCTCCCGGACCGGGGCACGAACCCGGGTCCCCTGCATCGGCAGGCAGACTCTCAACCACTGCACCACCAGGGAAGCCCCGTTTGGGTTTAACAGATGTTCAGTCTTTGATCCTGGCAAGCCTGGAGCTCAGCACTCCATCCAATGGGGCATTCAATACACAGCTGAAAATATGGGGCTTAAGCTCTGCAGATACATAAGAGCACCTTTGGAATTTATCCATTTTATATTTCTGATAATAATGACTAGAAATTTATAGTCCATGACAATAGTCAATCTTTCGGTTAGTAAATCTCTTCCTTGATTTAGCACTCCTCCACCAGAATAAAGTTACTGAAAAATCTCTTGAGATTTTTTTTTTCCCTTAGTAAACAAGCCTTTATAAAATCTACAGTTCCAAAATGTGTTAGTACTCTGTGCAAGCACCTGCCTAAGGGGGAAAAATAAATAAATGAGCCATTATTAAACTTTTTGCTCCAGGGTTTAGAATACCTACAGTTTGCCACAATGTGTTGCTTTGTTATAACTGCCTAAGACTTGTGAAGTGATTCATCTTGAAATTGTGTTAGTCTTTGGAGAGTTTCAAGAGATATTCCTTACTTAGCTTTGAAGCAAAGTAATACCAGGCAACTGAACATGAAAAGACATTGAAAATATAAAAACTGAAAAGTAGAGTATAATAAATATGAGTTATATTCTCATTATCAATCCAGGAAGTGGAATTTCTTCTCTGTCTTTTGCTTCTTAACAAATACGCCAATAAAAGTGAAACCCTTAAGTACTTTGAATCAGGATCATCACATCTAAAAAGAGAGGCTTAGAATGATTAATATTTAATGTCCCTTTCAGGCACATCAGTTCCCAAAGTACAACTGATAAGTCTGAAATAGGATGGGTTTCAAAGTGTGTTTAATATTCCTTAACTACAAATGACTCAACTCTGTAACTTCACAGTCTATATACTGAATTTACTATTTCATGGAACATTCCAAATGCAGGTATTTCATGCCTCACAGGTGTATTCAAAAGTAATAGCAGATACTAAAAATGTTCTGGGTGCAGCTATTTTTTTAGGTAAAAAATTTTTGGATACATTTTTTAGCTCCTCTGTCATACAACTTGGCATGTACACAGAAGAATAAACATCAAGTCACTGACTCTTCCAAGGTCTCAATACCAGTTGTGATTTCCAAACTTTATGCCTGAGGAACTGTGACCTTGGCTTATGCCAGATGCAAAACGGTCTACTTTATTTTATTTAAGTTGCTGCACTTGCATCAAAATGGCCAAAGACATGAGGAAATGAATTCTGAGTGAACAGATCAATGTTCTATAAGTTTGAACTCCATGGAAAACTAGACATACTGTGTGATGGACTAAATGTTTGCATCCCTGACCCCCCAATTCATATGTTGAAATCCTAACCCCCAGTGTGATGGTATTGGGAGGAGAGGCCTTTGGGAGGTAAGTAGGTCATGAGGATAGAGCCCTCATGATGGGATAAAGAAGAGAATGATGAGTTACTCTCACTGTATCGGCTCTCCAAATGTAGAGTTGTAATAGGAAAGAAACTTTGTATTCTTTTCTTTTTTTCAAGTCAAATTAATAACATTTTATTCTGAAGACAAAATATAAAATAAGGTTCTAGATAACAGTAATATTCATGTGTCCTTGTATTGGATATATTTTTATTCTTTTATGAAGCAAGTTCTTATTAGTTATCTATTTTATACATATTAGCACATATATGTCAATCCCAGTCTCCCAATTCATTCCACCCCACCCCACCCCCACACACACACACTTTCCTCCCTTGCTGTCCATACGTTTGTTCTCTACATCTGTGTCTCTATTTCTGCCTTGCAAACTGGTTCATCTGTACCACTTTTCTAGATTCCACATATATGCATTAATATATGATATTTGTTTTTCCTTTCTTTTTAAAATTTTTATTTATTTTTATATTTTAATTTTTAAAATTTTTAACATCTTTATTAGAGTATAATCATTTTACATTGTTGTGTTAGTTTCTGCTGTAGAACAAAGTGAATCAGCTATACGTATACATATATGCCCCTATCCCCTCCCTCTTGCGTCTCCCTCCCACCCTCCCTATCCCACCCCTCTAGGTGGTCACAAAGCACCCAGCTGATCTCCCTGTGCTATGCGGCTGCTTCCCACTAGCTATCTATTTTATATTTGGTAGTGTATATATGTCAATGCCACTCTCTCACTTCACCCCAGTTTTGATGCAGATGTAGAGAATGGACTTGAGGACACGGGGAGGGGGAAGGGTACGCTGTTTTTCTCTTTCTGACTTACTTCACTCTGTATGACAGTCTCTAGGTCCATCCAAGTCTCTACAAAGGAACCAATTTCATTCCTTTTTATAAATGAGTAATATTCCATTATATATATGTACCACATCTTCTTTACCCATTCGTCTGTCAATGGGCATTTAGTTGCTTCCATGTCCTGGCTATTGTAAACAGTGCTGCAATGAACATTGGGGTGCATGTGTCTTTTTGAATTATTGTTTTCTCTGGGTATATGCCCAGTCATGGGATTGTTGGCTCATATGGTAATTCTACTTTCAGGTTTTTAATGAACCTCCAAACTGTTCTCCATAGTGGCTGTATCAATTTACATTCCCACCAACAGTGCAAGAGGGCTCCCTTTTCTCCACACCCTCTCCGCATTTGTTGTTTGTAGATTTTCTGATGATGCCCATTTTGACTGGTGTGAGGTGATATCTCATTGTAGTTTTGATTTGCGTTTCTCTAATAATTAGTGATGTTGGGCAGCTTTTCATGTGCCTCTTGGCCATCTGTATGTCTTCTTTGGAGAGATGACGATTTCGGTCTTCGGCCCATTTTTGGATTGGGTTGTTTGTTTTTTTAATATTGAGCTGCATGAGCTGTTTATATATTTTGGAGATTAATCCTTTGTCAGTTGATTCGTTTGCAAATATTTTCTCCCATTCTCAGGGTGGTCTTTTCGTTGTGTTTATAATTTCTTTGCTGTGCAAAACCTTTTAAGTTTCATTAGGCCCCGTTTGTTTATTTTTGGTTTTATTTCCATTTCTCTAGGAGGTGGGTCAAAAAAGATCTTGCTGTGATTTATGTCTAAGAGTGTTCTTCCTATGTTTTCCTGGAAGAGTTTTATAGTGTCGGGTCTTACACTTACATCTTTAATCCATTTGGAGTTTATTTTTGTGTGTGGTGTTAGGGAGTGTACTAATTTCATTCCTTTACATGTAGCTGTCCAGTTTTCCCAGCACAACTTACTGAAGAGACTGTCTTTTCTCCATTGTATATCCTTGCCTTCTTTGTCACAGATTAGTTGACCATAGGTGCGTGGGTTTACCTCTGGGCTTTCTATCCTGTTCTGTCGATCTATATTTCTGTTTTTGTGCCAGTACCATATTGTCTTGATTATGGTAGCTTTGTAGTATAATCTAAAGTCAGGGATCCTGAAACCTCTAGCTCCGTTTTTTTCCCTGAAGGCTACTTTGGCTATTCTGGTTCTTTTGTGCCTCCATACAAATTTTAAGATTTTTTGTTCTAGTTCTGTAAATAATGCCACTGGTAACTTGATAGGGATTGCATTGAATCTGTAGATTGCTTTGGATAGTACAGTCATTTTCACAATATTGATTTTTCCAATCCAAGAACACGGTATACCTTTCCATCTGTTTGTGGCATCTTTAATTTCTTTTGTCAATGTCTTATAGTTTTCTGAGTACAGGTCTTTTACCTCCTTAGGTAGGTTTATACATAGGTATTTTATTCTTTTTGTTGCAATGGTGAATGGGAATGTTTCCTTAATTTCTCTTTCAGATCTTTCATTGTTAGTGTATAGGAATGCAAGCGATTTCTGTGCATTAATTTTGTATCTTGCAACTTTACCAAATTCATTGATTAGCTCTGGTAGTTTTCTGGTAGCATCTATAGGATACTGTATGTGTAGTATCATGTCATCTGCAAACAGTGACAATTTTAGTTCCTCTTTTCCTATTTGGATTCGTTTTATTTATATTTCTTCTCTGACTGCTGTGGCTAGGACTTCCAAAACTATATTGAATAACAGTGGCAAGAGTGGACATCCTTGTCTTGTTCCTGATCTTAGAGGAAATGATTTCAGCTTTCACCGTTGAGAATGATGGTTTTTGTCAAGAGCTTTTTCTGCATCTATTGAGATAATCATATGGATTTTATTCTTCATTTTGTTAATATGGTGTATCACATTAATTGACTTGCATTTATTGAAGAATCCTTGCATCCCTGGGATAAATCTCACTTGATCATGGTGTATGATCCTTTTAATGTGTTGCTGTTTTCTGTTTGCTTATATTTCCTTGAGGATTTTTGAATCTATATTCATCAGTGATATTGGTCTGTAATTTTCTTTTTTTGAAGTATCTCTGTCTGGTTCTGGTATCAGGGTGATGCTGGCTTTGTAGAATGAGTTTGGGAGTGTTCTTTCCTCTGCAATTTTATGGAAGAGTTTGAGAAGGATGGGTGTTAGCTCTTCTCTGTTTGACAGAATTCACTTGTGAAGCCATCTGGTCCTGGGCTTTTGTTTGTTGGAAGATTTTTAATCACAGTTTCAATTTCATTACTTGTGGTTGTCCATTCATATTTTCTATTTCTTCCTGGTTCAGTCTTGTAAGGTTATACTTTTCTAATAATTTGGCCATTTCTTCCAGGGTTTCCATTTTATTGGCATAGAGTTGTTTGTAGTAGTCTCTCATGATGCTCTGTATTTCTGCAGTGTCCGTTGTTACCGCTCCTTTTTCATTTCTAATTCTGTTGATTTGAGTCCTCTCCCTCTGTTTCTTGATGAGTCTGGCTAAAGGTTTGTCAATTTTGTTTATCTTCTCAAAGCACCAGCTTTTAGGTTTATTGATCTTTGCTATTATTTTCTTTGTTTCTATTTCATTTAATTCTGCTCTGATCTTTATGAGTTCTTTCCTTCTACTAACTTTGGGTTTTGTTACTTCTTCTTTCTCTAGTTCCTTTAGGTTTAAGTTTAGATTGTTTATTTGAGATTTTTCTTGTTTCTTCGGGTAGGGCTGTATTGTTATAAACTTCCCTCTTAGAACTGCTTTTGCTGCATCCCATAAGTTTTGGGTCATAATGTTTTCATTGTCATTTGTCTCTAGGTATTTTGTGATTTCCTCTTTGATTTCTTCAGTGATCTCTTGGTCATTTAATAATGTATTGTTTAGTCTCTATGTGTTTGTGTTTTTTACGTTTTTTCCCCTGTAATTGATTTCTGATCTCATAGCGTTGTGGTTGGAAAGAATGCTTGATATACTTTCAGTTTTCTTAAATCTACTGAATCTTGATTTCTGACCCAAAATGTGATCTATCCTGGAGATTTTTTCATGTGCATTTGAGAAGAAACTGTACTCTGCTGTTTTTGGATGGAACGTTCTATAAATATCAATTAAATCTAACTGGCCTATTCTGTCATTTAAACCTTGTGTTTCCTTATTAATTTTGTCTGGATGATCTGTCCATTGGTGTAAGTGAGGTGTTAAAGTCCCCCAGTATTATTGTTACTGTCAATTTCCTCTTTTGCAGCTGTTAGCAGTTGCCTTATGTATTGAGGTGCTCCTATGTTGGGTGCATACAAATTTATAATTGTTATATCTTCTTCTTGGATTGATCCATTGATCATTATGTAGTGTCTTTCCTTTTCTCTTGTAACATTCTTTATTTTAAAGTCCATTTTATCTAATATCACTATTACTACTCCAGCTTTCTTTTGATTTCCATTTGCATGGAATATCTTTTTCCATCCTCTCACTTTCAGTCTGTATGGGTCCCGAGCTCTGAAGTGGGTCTCTTGTAGACAGCATATATATGTGTCTTGTTTTTGTATCCAGTCATCAAGTCTGTGTCTTTTGGCTGGAGTATTTAATCCGTTCATGTTTAAGGTCATTATCAATGTGTATGTTCCTATTACCATTTTCTTAATTGTTATGGGTTTGTTTTTGTAGGTCCTTTTCTTGTCTTGTGTTTCCCACTTAGAGAAGTTCCTTTAGCATTTGCTGTAGAACTGGTTTGGTGGTGCTGAATTCTCTTAACTTTTGCTTGTCTGTAAAGCTTTTGATTTCTCTGTGAAATCTGAATGAGATCCTTGCCAGGTAGAGTAATCTTGTTGTAGGCTGTTCCCTTTCATTACTTTAAATATATCAGGCCACTCCCTTCTGGCTTGTAGACTTTCTGCTGAGAAATCAGCTGTTGACCTTATGGGAGTTCCCTTGTATGTTATTTTTCGTTTATCCCTTGTTGCTTTTAACAGTTTTTCTTTGTCTTTGATTTTTGTCAGTTTGATTACTATGTGTCTCTGTGTGTTTCTCCTTGGGTTTATCCTGCCTCCGACTCTGTGTGCTTCCTGGACTTGGGTGGCTCTTTCCTTTCCCACGTTAGGGAATTTTTTGACTATAATCCCTTCAAATATTTTCTCAGGTACTTTCTGTCTCTCTTCTCCTTCTGGGACCCCTATAATGTGAATGTTGCATTTAATGTTCTCCCAGAGGTCTCTTAGGCTATTTTCATTTCTTTTCATTCTTTTTTCTTTATTCTGTTCCATGGCAGTGAATTCCACCATTCTGTCTTCCAGGTCACTTATCCATTCTTCTGCCTCAGTTATTCTGCTATTCATTACTTCTAGTGTATTTTTCATTTCAGTTATTACATTGTTCATCTCTGTTTGTTTGTCCTTTAATTCTTCTTGGTCTTTGCTAAACATTTCTTGCATCTTCTTGATCTTTGCCTCCGTTCTTA
This sequence comes from Lagenorhynchus albirostris, assembly GCF_949774975.1. Classification (NCBI taxonomy): domain Eukaryota; kingdom Metazoa; phylum Chordata; class Mammalia; order Artiodactyla; family Delphinidae; genus Lagenorhynchus; species Lagenorhynchus albirostris. The sequence continues at coordinate 5,451,982 of NC_083099.1, read as the reverse complement.
TTCCGAGGTCCTGGATCATCTTCAGTATCATTATTCTGAATTCTTTTTCTGGAAGGTTGCCTATCTCCACTTCATTTAGTTGTTTTTCTGGGGTTTTATCTTGTTCCTCATCTGGTACATAATCCTCTACCTTTTCATTTTGTCTATCTTTCTGTGAATGTGGTTTTCGTTCCACAGGCTGCAGATTTGTTAAACCTTTGTATTCTGTTACAAGTTAATCACTAAAGGGATGGTGCCTATAAGCTTAAATTCTACATAATGGCCCATCTCTGGGAATACTGCTTCCCAGGTAATGAGCGCTAATCTAAAATACCTTTCTTTAGCTCACCTGAAACAACCTGACCATGTGACTGACAGCAGGAAAGGAGAAATTAGCACACCCCCCCCTCTGGGGGCTGATGGGAACCAGGAAGTGCTTGACTTCCTCGCTCCCCTTTTAGTATAAAAGGAGCCTGACTTCTATCTCAGGCAAGATGGTTCTTTGGGGCACTAGATAACCATCTTCTGAGTTTGATGGCTTTCCAAACAAAGTCACTATTCCTTGCCCCAACCACTCATCTGTCGATTATTGGCCTGTCGTGTGGTGAGCAGTACAAACTTAGACTTGGTAAGAGGATACACAAAGCCACTGGCCATTACAAGCCAGGAAGCAGGCTGCACCAGACACCAGATCTGCCAGCACCTTAACCTTGGACTTCCCAGCCTCCAGAATTGTGAGGAATTAAATCTGTTATTTAAACCACTGAGCTGACTAATGCACTACTATATATTGCATTCAAGGAAACTGTGAGGTTCCAGCGTTTGAGAAGAAAGTCAAAATAACAAATAGATTAATTTTAGTAAGTTTTAGGTTGTTCTATATAAAATTTTTGATTAAAGGAGGTGTCACAGTAAAGAGAAATGGTATTTCTGTCTTGATTTTTTTCACCAGCAACCTAGCGTCAACATTCCTTCCACATGATACAAATGTCCTGGGGCCAGTCCAGCTGTGATCTCTGCTTTCCAAGGGAAGCAGACTTCTGGTTTCACTGCAGAAAATTCCATACAAACCAGTGTGTTCCCAAGTATTTAGAAGCAGTGCAATTATGACTCAGCTTTTTGACTTTGCAAAGACAGGATAAACAAACAAACCAACAAAAATCAGAAAAAAAATTGGAGAGCACATGTCCACTTCTATTCTCCCTACTTGGCACTGTAAAGTCACCTGATGAAAGCATTTTAATTTTTAAATGGCAAATTTATTTAGGATTTAGCAGCTTGCTACAATACATGATAGCTGGATAGGTACTGTACAGCAATTTTGACAGGTTTAGTGAAAACTGCAGTGGTTTAACAAATTGATCCTTTTCTCTTTCTTTAAAAAAAAAGGGTTTTTTTGTTTGTGTGGAAAATATTTAGTTGCACCTGCCTTATATGAAGGATGATAAGCTTTCCGAGTCTGTCACAAATTGGAAGGAAATGTGATTGAAGCTGCCATGAAGAACCACTCTAATCAAATGATAATCACTCTAAATCATTTCCAGGAAAATCTGCAATGTGGTTTGGATTTAAGCGTCATGGCTCAATCGAGGATCCTTATGAAGGAGAAGTCTCTGTCCCAACCAATCTCAGTGACAGTGACAGTATTAGGATCAGGACTTTTACTTCCTGACACAACACTTGGCCAGGGACTTTCGACATCATAATAGATGCTGGGATCAGATCCATGAAACCACAGATAATGAAAAAATGTTTGAAATGTAAAGTTTCACTCAAGCATGGGATTACAATTATTATATTTTAATGGTTCACACAAGATGAAATATATTTCTTTTCAAACCTCTCTGTCCTTCTCCAGAATCTCTCTCACTAGGATCTGTGCCTTTCTATGGCTAATAGCAAAATGATTTTTCAGTTCTTGATTTCCATACAGAAGGACTAAATGTGTTTTTTTCATCCTCTGTCCACTATTAAACATGTTGCCTGCCACAACTGACATGATTTACCTTGGTAACTGTTAAAAACACCTGTATCAATCTTGAGAAAGAAAAACAGAGCTGGAGGACTCAGGCTCCCAGACTTCAGACTATACTACAAAGCTACAGTAATCAAGACAGTATGGTATTGGCAAAAAAAACAAAAATATAGATCAACGGAACAGGATAGAAAGCCCAGAGATAAACCCACGCAACTACAGTCACCTTAGTTTTGATAAAGCAGGCAAGAATAGAGAAAAGACAGCCTCTTCAATAAGTGGTGCTGGGAAAAATGGACAGTTACATATAAAAGAATGAAATTAGAACACTCCCTAATACTATCTACAAATATAAACTCAAAATGGATTAAAAACCTAAATGTAAGATGAGAAACTATAAAACACTTAGAGGAAAACATGGGCAGAACACTCTATGACATAAATCACAGAAAGATCCTTTTTGACTCACCTGCTAGAGAAATGGAAATAAAAACAAAAATAAACACATGGGACCTAAAGAAACTTAAAAGCTTTTGCACAGCAAAGGAAACCTTAAACAAGACGAACAGGCAACCCTCAGAATAGAAGAAAATATTTGCAAATGAAGCAACTGACACAGGATTAATCGCCAAAATATACTAGCACTTCATGCAGCTCAATATCAAACAAACAAACAACCACATCCAAAAATGGGAGGAATATCTAAATAGACATTTCTCCAAAGATATACAGATTGCCAACAAACACATGAAAGGATGCTCAACATCGCTAATCATTAGAGAAATGCAAATCAAAACCACAATGAGGTATTACCTCACACTGGTCAGAATGGCCATCATCAAAAATATCTAGAAACAATAAATGCTGGAGAGGGTGTGGAAAAAAGGGAACACTCTTGCACTGCTGGTGGGAATGTGAATTGGTACAGCCACTATGGAGAATTGTATGGAGGTTCCTTAAAAAACTAAAAATAGAACTACCATCTGACCCAGCAATCCCACTACTGGGCATATACCCAGAGAAAACCATAATTCAAAAAGAGTCATGTACCAAAATGTTCATTGCAGCTCTATTTACAATAGCCAGAAGATGGAAACAACCTAAGTGTCCATCATCAGATGAATGGATAAAGAAGATGTGGCACATATATACAATGGAATATTACTCAGCCATAAAAAGAAACGAAATTGAGCTATTTGTAATGAGGTGGATAGACCTAGAGTCTGTCATACAGAGTGAAGTAAGCCAGAAAGAGAAAGACAAATACCGTATGCTAACACATATATATGGAATTTAAGAAAAAAAAATGTCATGAAGAACCCAGGGGTAAGACAGGAATAAAGACACAGACCTACTAGAGAATGGACTTGAGGATATGGGGAGGGGGAAGGGTAAGCTGTGACAAAGCAAGAGATAGGCATGGACATATATACACTACCAAACGTAAGGTAGATAGCTAGTGGGAAGCAGCCGCATAGCACAGGGAGATCAGCTCGGTGCTTTGTGACCACCTAGAGGGGTGGGATAGGGAGGGTGGGAGGGAGAAAGATGCAAGAGGGAAGAGATATGGGAACATATGTATATGTATAACTGATTCACTTTGTTATAAAGCAGAAACTAACACACCATTGTAAAGCAATTATACTCCAATAAAGACGTAAAAAAAAAATCTACAAATAATAAATGCTGGAGAGGATGTGGAGAAAAGGGAACCCTCTTGCACTGTTGGTGGGAATGTAAATTGATACAGCCACTGTGGAGAACAGTATGGAGTTTCCTTAACAAACTAAAAATAGAACTACCATACAACCCAGCAATCCCACTACTGGGCATATACCCTGAGAAAACCATAATTCAAAAAGAGTCATGTACTAAAATGTTCATTTCAGCTCTATTTACAATAGCCAGGACATGGAAGCAAACTAAGTGTCCATCGACAGATGAATGGATAAAGAAGATGTGGCACATATATACAATGGACTAATACTCAGCCATAATAAGAAACGAAATTGAGTTGTTTGTAGTGAGGTGGATGGACCTAGAGTCTGTCATACAGAGTGAAGTCAGAAAGAGAAAAACAAATACCATATGCTAACACATATATATGGAATCTAAAAAGAAAAATGGTTCTGAAGATCCTAGGGGCAGGACAGGAATAAAGATGCAGACGTAGAGAATGGACTTGAGGACATGGGGAGGGGGAAGGGTAAGCTGAGACGAAGTGAGAGAGAGGCATGGACATATATATACTACCAAATGTAAAATAGCTAGCTAGTGGGAAGCAGCTGCATAGCACAGGGAGATCAGCTCAGTGCTTTGTGACCACCTAGAGGGGTGGGATAGGGAGGGTGGGAGGGAGACGCATAAGTACAGCTGATTCACTTTGTTATAAAGCAGAAAGTAACACACCATTGTAAAGCAATTATACTCCAATAAAGGTGTTAAAAAAAAAAAAACTGCGTCAATACCAGAAAACATGAATTAACCACTACTTCTAGGTAGCCCTCAAAAACCACTCAGCCACGTTTGCCAAAGGAAACTCAACCAGCAGCTGAGAACCACTCTCTGAACCACACTGATGAACTTCAAAGACAGACTTTCTTTCACTCCAAATCCCAGGACTGAGCTTGCCATAAAACTAACTTAAAAGCTTGGGAGTGTTTTTAACTTTATGATATTAAGATTTGAGGTAGTATCTGTATCGCCTAACATGCACACTCAATCAATCAAACAAAGAGAAAACTTCAAGGAGCTTTCATTTTCTTAGTCTGTGATATGAGGGGTGGAGAGGGGGGGAGTACTGCATGTTTTTAATCCTATAATGAAGATCTGAAAAAAGGATATCCTTTCAGAAATGATTTTGAGAGATACTCTATCAATTAATTCTCTCAGTTTGTTTAAACACTCCTATACCCAAGCCTTTTTTTTTTTTCACTTTTTCTGGTAAATACTGTCTGTGTTTCTTTAGAAATACTGTGATTCTAATTATTAGGCTTCACTCCTCAAAATTTTTTTCATAACTAACGTTATCTGTTTAGACATATTTGGAGCATATATCACTGCACCTTTTTGTCAGTTATATGCACATACACAACACTCACAATGTCAATTTTTATACACACCCAAACTACACACACACACACACACAATTTCATTTACATACTTACAAAGTTTTATTTAAGACACACTCAGAGTTCCATTTGTCTTCTCTGTTAGATTTTAAATTTCTAGGTATCAGGAGGTTGAACTCTGGTTATTTCACTCAATTTTCTTGGGCCATAAAAATGCAGCTTTATTTCCCATTTTCTTTGTTAACCATGTCCGTTAGAGGGCTAATTTTTTACTCTGTTAAGCTGAGTGATTAGTAGAAAAAATAATATCTTTTGGCTAATCAGAAAACAAAAAATATTTTTCCTAAATTAAGTGTAAAAACTTAAGTGTGCATGTTCAACATATAAATATAACAGAATTTAAATCAGATTTTTAAATTATATGAAAAATTGTTGCTGATGACTAAGTTAAGCTGCATGCAAGCTACACCTACAATTATGTCAGTGAAAAATAGGAGAGCTTGAAAATGCATATTTTGATGAAGAAGATTTGTCCGAGATGTTTTGGAAACCAGTGTTATTCCTGAAAGTCAAACAGATTAAACTGACTTTGATTTGTTTTTCAATATTTAACACATTGCTCTTTGTATATCAAAATTCTCACAGTTTTCTAATATGACAACTTGCAAGGCAGAGTTCCCATGAATTCAAGAGTATATGCATCAAAACGAGAACTGTGTACTGTGTACTCTATACAAATAAGTTAGCAAAAAGCATATAATAAAGTTTTAAGTCTACAAAAAATGTGACCACACTGTTTGGCAGTCCTCCATCAAGCTGATGCAATGGTTCCTTAACTACACAAACTTGCTCTCTGAAGATTCTGTTTCCCAGAATCAGGCAGATCTCAACATTTAGCATTCCAATGTAATCAAGGTTATTCTAGTCAATCACTCACGTTGCTAATGGAAGAGAAATCCAACAATCACCAATCACCTGCAAAAGGTATAACGACCACACGTTCTCTACGGGACCAATCAGTCTAAGTCCTAACCAAGCTCGATGACATTAAACTTTCATTTCCTTCCTTCGTTCAGGAAATATTTATTGAGCCCTTAATTTCTGCTTTGGGGATATAAGGAAGAAAAAGAACATAGTCCTTGCCTTTCAGGAAGTGGTAAATGGGGAGTCAAAACATGAAATAAAATCACACGAGTAATTACACATAGACAATTAAGATCCAGATGATGATGGAGAAATAGAAGCCTCTCTAAACTGACTGGCATTAGCCTTCAGGAGACCCAGGCTTTTGGAGGTGGATTCTGGTTTTGTCACTTACTTGCTCTGTGAACTTGGGCAAATTATTGAACCTCCTTTAATCTCCTCTTCTTCAACTCTGCAATGGGAACAAATTCCTAGCTGTGGAGGTTTTCAAGGGGTGCTACAGATTGTTTGCCAGACCTCCCATGAAAAGGTGCAGTTAGGTCTCCCCGCCTGAAGCTAGGCAGTGACTGCTGGGATCTGTCCAGCATAGTAGAAGTGATGCTCTTCTCTTCAGGTGAGGTCAGTGAGGTCATGAAGCTACACCTGTCTCTCTTCTTAGAAGGTATCCATCGGCCGGAGAGAAGCCCAAGCTATAGGGGGATGTTGTCTGTAAGTTCTCTGGTTGATATTCCAACCTAGCCACCTCTCATGTGAGTGGAGAAGCCATTTAGAAGTAAATATTCCAGAAGCTTTGTAGTTCCAGGTAATCCCACTTGTTTATTTTTGCTTTTATTGCCTATGCTTTTGGTGTCATATCCAAAAAGCAATCATTGCTAAGAGGCTTTTTCCTTGTTTTCTTCTAGGAGTTTGACGGTTTCAGGTCTTCTATTTAACTCTTTAATCAATTTCAAGTTAATTTGTGTGTATGGTGTAAGATAAGGGTCCAGTTTCATTATTTTGCATGTGGATGTACAGTTTTCCCGGCACCCTTCATTGAAGAGACGATCATTTCCCTGTTGTGCATTCTGGATGCCCTTGTCAAAGGTGAGTTGACCATAGATGTGTGAGTTTATTTCAAGGCGCATTATTTTGTTCCACTGATCCATGCGTCTGTTTTTATGCCAGTACCATACAGTTTTGATTACTGCTTTGTAAAACAGTCCGAGATTAGGAAGTGTTATTCCTTTAGTTCTGTTCTTCTTTCTTAAGATTGCTACACTGATAGGTTCACTCGTTGTTCTACTCACTCCTAGCCGTTTGAGTCTCCCCAGTTGAGAGCCCAGACTTGTGGAACAGACAAGCCATGTCCATTTTGAATCCCCTATCCTAGTCCTTAATCTTCCAATCTATAAGCATAATACAGTGGCTGCTGTTCTGTGCCAGTAAGTGTTGGGTAGCAATAATCAGAATCCCATCCTCCACAGCAGCAACTGTGATAATAAATTTAAAGTAGTCAGTACAGTGTCCTGAAAATTACAGGCACTAAATAAAGGGTAACATTTTCATCATATGGCTTGTCAGAAACTCAAAAGGAGTGCCATACACACACGATAGCAAGAGAGTCTCCGAAGCATCGAGCTAATATTTTTCAACCCCAAGGGCATTCCATCATCCTAATTCTGATCTGTACTTAAGGAATTTAATAATGTGAAATACTGTTTTTAAGGTGTGTGAATGGAAGAACGCAAAGCACATCCTACTTTCGTAGGGATGGAGTCAGCAGGCTGATGTGTTATCTTGGAAATTACTAAGGATAGAGACTGACACAAAGCAACAGCAATGGTTTTTGACAAGCCCTTTCAAAGCTCCAAGAAATGTGCAAATGTGCATTATTTGAAATTACACTGAGCTTCAAATTCTTAATGTTGGAAGCTAAAATAGTGTTGCCTCTATCGATATTTAGGTCCACAAGAGTTCACCTGAATCGTGAGAGGGATGTATACGCCATGTCAGCTTTTCCCCTCTACAGAGATGCCTCTACACCACGTGCCTACAAGGATATTGATCACCCCTTCCAGGCTAACTGGGCACCACATTTTTTCTCAGCGAGATATTATCCAAATTACCCGAAGTAAGTACATAAAATGGAAACTTACTTTTGCCAGAAAACAAATCTCGACATTCATACAGCACAGTTAAATGAAGTCTATTTTCTAAGTATTTACAGTTATTCACTCTCGAATTTGTCATCTGGGAAAAAACAAGGCAAGTATGTAATAAACCTAAAGTCGTTCCCCTAATTTTATTTATATACAGCAAAACGCAGTGCTGTACAATCAAATAAGATACAATGAAAAAAATGAAAATGTCTTTACAGAGAAATGTCTAGTATTCCCTGAGTGGCTTATATCCTGTTTTTTTTAATTGCAAAAAGCCTTTAAAAATTTTTATTCTTGTTTTAATAGGGATGTTAAAACAGATTTATCAATAAATATTTCAACAAACACTGAGTTAAATGATGTTTTTTATTGAAGTATAGTTGATTTACAATATCATGTTAGTTTCAGATGTATATCAGAGCGATTTAGTTTTTTATATATATATATATATATTCTTCTTCAGATTCTCTCTTCTAGATTATTACAAAATACTGAGTATAGTTCCCTGTGCTATACAGTAGGTCCTTGTTGATTATCTATTTTATATATAATAGTGTGTATATGTTAATCCCAACCTCCTAATTTATCCCTCCCCTCACCTCCCCTTTCCCGTTTGGTAACTAAGTTTGTTTTCTACGTCTGTGAGTCTCTTCCTGTTTTGGAAATAAGTACACTTGCGTCTTTTCTTTTTTTAGATTCCACATATAAGCGATATCACGTGATATTTATCTTTCTCTGTCTGGCTTACTTCTCTTTGTATGATCATCCCTAGGTCCATCCATGTTGCTGCAAATGGCATTATGAAATGATGACCTTTTTGCAAACGGGTGTATTCCTGTATCGTCCTCCCTAGGCTACCCCTCTCTCCTTTTTTTTTCTAGAAGAAAACCCGCCATTTTTTCAGATTGAAGTGATTTTGCTTTTAACTGATTCATTAGGAGAGCCTGAATATTGCCCCCAGTACTCTGTTTGCTCAACCTGACAATACATAAGCAAAGTGTACATGCTGCAGGAGAATCACATATATAATTTGGAAACCCAGGGCAAAATAAAAATATGGGCCCCTGGTTCCAAAGTTAAGAATGTCAGGTTTATGAGAAGAGGACTAAACAAAGCACAGAGCCCTGTGCCACATGACAGGTCACACATGCATGAAGCCAGACCTGGTTGCAAAATATTTAAAGAATACTGCATAGGTGTTAGCTATTATAAATACAATAGATAAACAACAAGGTCCTACTGTATAGCACAGGGAACTCTATGCAATATCCTGTGATAAACCATAATGGAAAAGAATATAAGAAACAATATATATATATGTGTAACTGAAACACATTGTTGTACAGCAGAAATTAACACAACATAGTAAATCAACTATATACGTCAAAAAAAAAAAAATCTGAAGAATACAACATAAACAGAGCAGTGACCAATGGAGCAAAAGGCAAAACATTCTGTCAGTGGAGAGTAAGTGGGACCGAATCTGTGGGTATGTCAGTGGTTTTTAAATTGAATCCTTCTTGCCAAGAAGACCTTCATCCCTGGAATCCAGCAACCCACCAAGAACATTACCAACTGAGGTGTGAGAATCTACCAAGCACTTCAGCAAAATGGGTTTCCACACCGGTTTGTCCATCTAAAGACCCTCAGTGTATCAATCTTGAGATCAGGAGAAGGCCAAGGAATCACTCTTGCCTCAGCAAAATGAAAACATCCAGCCCAAAAACGCATTAGACTACTGAGCCACTTGCAATTTCAATATTAATTCGGGTTAAGAAAAATTCACCAAATTTAAAAGATTTAGCTTATACCTGTTCGCTAAAATAATTAAGACCACAATTAATTAGCCATGAAAACGTGAGATTTTGAAAGAGGTACGTAAAATTAGCATCCCTGCTTCACTATAAGCCTTACAGAAGTGTCAACTGTAATTTTTCTTCACTGAACGATTTAAGATAAGCTTTTCTTGTTTTACATTCGATAAGAGAAATAAGCACCCCGTCATCTATATTTCCCTGATAATAGCTGTATCCCACAAAAAAAAAATAAAATAAAGCAAGTACCATATATTTCAAGGCTTGATTGTGTGTAACCCTTTCCCCAACCGGTTCTCTGAGTCTCTGCGTCACTTTTAGAAGCTCTCTGCCTTTAGCTTAGACCAGGGTTTCTCAACTGCAGCACTGCTGACATTTTGGAACAGATAATATCAATACTTGGTTGTGGAAGGCTGTCTTCATCCTGTCCCTGATCAGGACCTCTGGCCTCTACCCACTAGGTGTAAGTAGCATCCTCTCTCCCAGTCGTAAGAACCAAAAATGTGTCCAGATATTGCCAAATGCCCCCCGAGGGGCAAAACTGCCTGCTGTCTCCTTTGAAAAAAGCGCCTTAGACCTAGACAATGAGTGCATAGAACAATGGCTCAGAGTTTGGGCCTGGGATCCTATAGATACCATGTTTAGTTCCATGTCTGTCACTCAGATGTTATATGGACCCGGGAAATTCACACGGCCGCTTTAAAGTTCAATGTCTTCCTCGTAAAACAGAGTTTCTGAGATTTACTTCGTAGGACTGGGGCCAACACTCAATGGATAATGCTTGCAAAGTGCTGAGCTTAGTACGTGGCACCTATTAAATATTCAATAAATGTTATTTAAAAACTGAAATTGAAATGTAACCTAATTCAAATCGATAAAATGAGAACAAAGAACTCGGGGAGGAAAAAGACAGAGATTGATACATTTCCAAAACTAAAGACTTCTGTTTTCCTCAGTTTGAATGTGAACTTTAGACTGTGATATTATTTGCTTCAGAATTTTAAAAAGGTAATTTAGGAGGCTTTAAACAGTTGTATGCTTTCTTACCACATGTTTCAGTCCATCCTTGTAAAGGTAAATTGGAGAGAAGAACACTGGTAATTAGATTTTATGTCAATATACTGAGTTTCCCTCAATTTGAAAATTATTTGATATTCATTTACTTAATCAGAAAAGAGTAGTCACCAGGCTGTGGGGAAAGAGACCCAACGGAAAGAAGCTTAAGATGTAGACCATACCTTCTTATAAGTCCTAGTTTTGAGGTAGGGGAGATGTGTTTTAAGTGTGTCATTTTATCACCAAGTAAGTGACATTTTACAGGTATAAACAGAATTCACGGGAGCAAACATAAGAAAACCAATGTTATTAAGAGTAGTTACATAGAAAACAAATGTATGGTTACCAAAGGGAAGGGGAGAGAGAGGGAAATACTAGGAGTTTGGGATTAAAATTTACACACTACTACATATAAAATAAATAATCAACAAAGACCTACTGTAGAGCGCAAAGAACCACAGTCAATATCTTGTAATAACCTATAATGGAAGAGAATGTAAAAAATGAATATGTATATTATATATATGATATAACTGAATATATATTTAGTTATATATAACCGAATATATATAATACTACAGATATAACTGAATCACTTGAAACTAACAAAACATTGTAAATCAACTACATTTCAGTAAAAAATTTTTAAAAAGTAATTACCATATATTTAGCGATTATTAGGTACTGAGCACTGTGCTAAGTACTTTACACATTATCTCATTTAACTAACACTGGGTAGCCAAGGAAGGCTGCAGAAGCTGGCCCTCAATATTGAAGAATGCATCCAATAGAGACGGAAAACTGAAGAGCATTAACGGAAAAAGAAACAGCATTTGCCTGTAGGCACTAAAATGTGTGGCACGTTTAAGTTGGGTGTGGTTGAAGCAGAGGTGTATTTGTGACCTGAAAAGATAGAAATGAAAACCAATAGGCATAGTGGCCAAAACTGTAAAAACGTCTCTTACTCCAGACTAAAGACATTATTTTTTATCTCTAGGAACCAGAAGTAACAAGTGATTGTTTCAAGTCCCAGCATGACACAGTAAACTCCATTTTCTTAACTTATTTTATATCAGAGTACAGTTGATTAACAATGTCGTGTCAGTTTCAGGTGTACAGCAAAGTGATTCAGTTATACATATATATGTATCTATCTTTTCTCAAGTTCTTTTCCCATTTAGGTTATTACAGAGTATTGAGTAGAGTTCCCTGTGCTCTACAGTAGGCCCTTGGTGGTTATCTATTTTATGTATAGTAGTGTGTATATGTCAATCCCAAACTCCCAGTCTGTTCTGTTGTGGTAGCCCAGTGTGAACCTGAATTGAGGAGCAAGGGGATTTGATCATTGGTAGGATATTAGAAGATGAAGAAGGACATGTCCTGGACAAATAAGTCATGAAGGAATGAATAGATTGTGATGAAAGTAACTGAGATAAAAACACAAAAATTCACTTCTGAGGATAGGAAAATGTTAAGTTGTGGTGTTGGGGAGATCTCTATGAGCGGCTGTCCATTAGGTTTTTGGAAATAATTGTGGAGTCTTGGTGATGGAGTAGGAAGGAATTAGGATGAAGATACTGGTGTAAAAACTCTTGTAGAATTTATTGTCATTGAAACCACATGGTTAGAGGTAATCAGGAAAGCAATTAGGTTGACCAGTTCATCGGTTTTGAATTTCAACTTCAACTTCAACATCTTAGCAATTGTAAATTATATGAGCATTTTCTCATTAGCCAGCCATCCCTTCAGTTACAAAGACTGGAGGGTTTCCAGTACAATAATAGTTCTCCTTTGAATAATGGTGAGGGTGACAAATATAAATCTGCCTAAAGGTAAGACTTATCACTTTCCCATGATATGAGGACACTCACCAATGACAAAATTCCAGTTTTTTTGTATGAAATTTCATAGGCTTCAATGAAATTTTATTTGAAATCTCAAATGAGATTATATTCTGGGATTTTTATCAGTCATTCAAAGTTTAATCTGAAAGAATAACTAGACAATAATAACCAAGAAAATACTGCATAAATGAACACGTTAGAAGTATAATTACTGAAACAGTGCAACAAGATTGGCCAAACAGATTGCTAGAACATGAGAGAAAATCTAGAAACAAGTATAAACATGATAAGAGAAGCATTTCAAATTGGTGGGAAAATAAAAGATTATTCAGTTTGTGCTGGTTTAACTATTAGGAAATTAAAGTAAATTGAGATTCTCCTATCATCCAACATAGCAAATTTTTTAAAAATCCTTTCCTAAGCAAACAAACAAAAAAGGAATTTTGGTAGTTATGAGTACCTAAAAGCTAACTTTTTCTGTATGTTTTAAAAAACACCATAATTAACTGGGAAAATATTAACATACATAATCTAAAAAGCATTTGAGGACCTTAATGTACACAGTTCCCTTATGATCACTTAAAGAGAGAGAGTGAGAAAGAATCTCTTATAGAGGCAAATGCAGCATGAAACATATCTAAACAATTTATTAAAAAAGGAATGGAAATGAGTAACAAATATTTTTAAACTTTCGAGTCTTACTAACAATAGTTATGCAAATTGAAGAAGCAATGAATAATCAGCTTATTAAACTGGTTAATCTCTATGTACATATTTAATTTTATACCTCAGTGTAGGCAGAAGACATCTGTGTCATATTGGTTGTCCCCTCCCCTGACAGCCACCTTCTGAAGTGTTTGACAGTCTATACCAGGAGTGCATTTTCTTTGACCTAGCAAGTCTCTTCTGTGTTTATATTAAGGTTATTTTTCCATTTCTTTACACATTTCATTATAAAATATGTTTCATTTCCTGAATACACAAGTAAATTTCATTTATTGTATACTTTTTAAAAAATTGATAAGCAAAAACAAATTTCGTAATCACCAACAACTTTAGGCAAATCAATGCTGACACTGATTATATATTTATGCAAGAGTTTCTCCCACAAACGGGATATTATGTTTTTTTCAAAACCTATACTTTCTCCTCCTTTTATGTAACGTGGATATCAATAGATAGCAGTGTATATCATTGTTCCACTTCTGGGTGTGTTTCATCCTACAGAAATGAAATAATTTATCTACATACTTTATTTAATTTAGCATTTGGGGCTTTTCTTTTTTCTATTCTTAACAAGGCTGGATAAATATTATTGGATATACCTCTTTGTAAACTCTTCAGTTATTTCAGAAAAAAATTTAGCAATACAATTGTTCTGTCAAATGTGGTTAATGGATTCATATTTTAGAATGTAGCAAAAGTACTTCATGCATGCTTCCTGTTTTTGTCACTAGAATAATAAAAAGATGTGTACACTTAAGGTCTGAGATTTAATAAAAGTACTACATTCTGGGGCTTCCCTGGTGGCGCAGTGGTTGAGAATCTGCCTGCCAATGCAGGGGACACAGGTTCGAGCCCTGGTCTGGGAAGATCCCACATGCCACGGAGCAACTGGGCCAGTAAGCCACAACTACTGAGCCTGCGCATCTGGAGCCTGTGCTCCGCAACAAAAGAGGCCACAACAGTGAGAGGCCCATGCACCGCGATGAAGAGTGGCCCCGCTTGCCACAACTAGAGAAAGCCCTCGCACAGAAATGAAGACCCAACACAGCCAGAATAAATAAATAAATAAATAAAAGTACTATGTTCTACTGCTGCATAGGAAGAATTCTTAAATAAAAGCAGAGGATTTTTAGGCCCACAAAATACTCTATATGATACCATAATAATGTATACATGTCATCGTGTGTCCAGACGCATACCATGTACAAAACCAAAATGAACCATAATGTAAACTATGGACTTTGGGTAACTAAGGTGTGTCAGTGAAGGTTCACCATTTACAACCAATGTCCCACTCTGGTGGAGGATGTTGATGATGAAGGAGGCTATACCTATAAGGGGGGTTGGCAGGAGGTATATGGGAAATCTCTGTATCTCCCCTTCAATTTTTCTGTAAACTTAAAACTGCTCTTAAAAAAGTGTTAATAAAAAAAAATAATAACTTTGCATTCAGTGTGAAGAATCCAATAACCACTAGTAGAGTTGGTGCGACTGCCTTAATTTGTGCTAAGCACTGGCATTTTTACCACCCTTGCTTTGTTTAGTATCAGTGGAAATGCCAACACAGTGAAAAAAAGCAAATAAAAATCACCATTTTATTATGAAGATAGTTTTTTTTTCTCAGACTCTCTAAAAGAGAATTACCAACCTTGTGCTTCTCTACTCTCCACATAAAAGAGAAAAGGATTATTGGGACATAAATTGGTAATAAAGAAAACAGAGAAATCCAGTATGTGAAAGAGACAGGCACGCAGTGTGTACAATCACTCATGTAAAAACCCAATTGCTCGGGTTATTTTCAATATGCTCCACTCTAGGTGATAGGTTACTCAAACATCTCATTCAGGGTTCCTGGGCTAATACAGACGTTAAGAAAAATTAAATTATATTCTAATTAAAAGGTGTGATTATTGTAGTCAATAAATTAAAATTACATTAGAATTGATTTTGAGGGCTTCCCTGCTGGTGCAGTGGTTAAGAATCCATCTGCCAATGCAGGGGACATGGGTTCGAGCCCCGGTCCAGGATGATCCCACATGCTGTGGAACAACTAAGCCCGTGTGCTGCAACTACTGAGCCAGTGCTCTAGAGCCTGTGAGCCACAACTACTGAGCCTGAGTGACACAACTACTGTAGCCCACATGCCACAACTACTGAGCCTGCACTCTAGAGTCCATGTGCCACAACTACTGAAGCCCATGTGCCACAACTACTGAAGCCCAGGCACCTAGAGCCCGTGCTCTGCAACAAGAGAAGCCGCCGCAATGAGAAGCCCACATACCGCAACAAAGAGAGTAGCCCCCGCTCGCCACAACTAGAGAAAGCCTGTACACAGCAACGAACACCCAACACAGCCAAAAATAAATAAATACATTTATTTTTTTAAAAATTGATTTTGGTAGGTTGTAAATCATGTTGTAATCTCCTCTGAGAAGAATAAAATTAGTATGAATTGAATAGTTAGATATTTTAGGATTTCTATTTACTACTAAACAAGTCTTCATTAGTAAAATGGTTATAAATCTGCATGTGCTCAACAAGGAAGAACTTTGACCTAACATAATAAATACCTTCTCCTTTTACCCTATAAAAAGGCTAATTCAACCATAAATTTTTGGTCATGGTTTTAATTTTAAACATTGAATGTATAATTTATCAAACACAAAAACTAGAGCCAGATTTTCAATTGGGAAGAAATGTGTTTTTACCAATTTTTCTAGGGAAATAAGTTTTAGTGAGGCACTATGTTTAAGAAAACTAGTTATTATGCTATGATTTCACAATTTCTTTATATGCATTTATCATGGAATCCTTCCGAAACTTAAAAAAATTTTAAGTGGCATTTTAGTATTATTTATTTATTATTATTTTATACAGGAGGTTCTTATTAGTTATACATTTTATACATTTTCGTGTATACATGTCAATCCCAATCTCCCAATTCTTACACCACCACAACCACCACCCGCCGCTTTCTCCCCTTTGGTGCCCATATGTTTGTTCTTTATATCTGTGCCTCAATTTCTGCCCTGCAAACCACTTCATCTGTACCATTTTTCTAGGTTCCACATATATGCAATAATATACGATATTTGTTTTTCTCTTTCTGACTTACTTCACTCTGTATGACAGTCTCTAGATCCATCCACGTCTCTACAAATGACCCAATTTCGTTCCTTTTTATGGCTGAGTAATATTCCATTGTATATATGTACCACATCTTTATCCATTCGTCTGTCGATGGGCATTTAGGCTGCTTCCGTGACCTGGCAATTGTAAATAGTGCTGCAATGTACATTGGGGTGCATGTGTCTTTTTGAATTATGGTTTTCTCTGGGTATATGCCCAGTAGTGGGATGGCTGGGTGATATGGTAATTCTATTTTTAGTTTTTTAAGGAACCTCCATACTGTTCTCCATAGTGGCTGTATCAATTTACATTCCCACCAACAGTGCAAGAGGGTTCCCTTTTCTCCACACCCTCACCAGCATTTGTTGTTTGTAGATTTCCTGATGATCCATTCTAACTGGTGTGAGGTGATACCTCATTGTAGTTTTGATTTGCATTTCTCTAATAATTAAGGATGTTGAGCAGCTTTTCATGTGCTTCTTGGGCATATATATGTCTTCTTTGGATAAATGTCTGTTTGGGTCTTCTGCTCATTTTTGGATTGGGTTGTTTGTTTTTTTAATATTGAGCTGCATGAGCTGTTTATATATTTTGGAGATTAATCCTTTGTCCATTGATTCATTTGCAAGTATTTTCTTCTATTCTGAGGGTTGCATTTTCGTCTTGTTTAAGGTTTCCTTTGCTGTGCAAAAGCTTTTAACTTTAATTAGGTCTCATTTGTTTATTTTTGTTTTTATTTCTATTACTCTAGGAGGTGGATCAAAAAAGATCTTGCTGTGATTTATGTCTAAGAGTGTTCTTCCTATGTTTTCCTCTAAGAGTTTTATAGTGTCTGGTCTTACATTTAGGTCTCTAATCCATTTTGAGTTTATTTTTGTGTATGGTGTTAGGGAGTGTTCTAATTTCATTCTTTTACATGTAGCTGTCCATTTTTCCCAGCACCACTTATTGAAGATGCTGTCTTTTTCCATTGTATATCCTTGCCTCCTTTATCACAGATTAGTTGACCATACGTGCATGGGTTTATCTCTGGGCTTTCTATCCTGTTCCATTGATCCATATTTCTGTTTTTGTGCCAGTACCATACTGTCTTGAATATGGTAGCTTTGAGGAATAGCCTGAGTTCAGAGAGTCTGATTCCTCCAGCTCCGTTTTTTTCCCTCAAGACTGCTTGGGTTATTCGGGGTCTTTTGTGTCTCCATACAAATTTTAAGATTTTTTGTTCTAGTTCCGTGAAAAATGCTATTGGTAATTTTATAGGGATTGCATTGAATCTGTAGATTGCTTTGGGTAGTATAGTCATTTTCACAATATTGATTCTTCCAATCCAAGAACATGGTATATCTCTCCATCTGTTGGTATCATCTTTAATTTCTTTCATCAGTGTCTTATACTTTTCTGCATAAAGGTCTTTTGTCTCCCTAGGTAGGTTTATTCCTAGGTATTTTATTGTTTTTGTTGCAGTGGTAAATGGGAGTGTTTCCTTAATTTCTCTTTCAGATTTTTCATCATTAGTGTATAGGAATGCAAGAGATTTCTGTGCATTAATTTTATATCCTGCAATTTAACCAAATTCATTGATTAGCTCTAGTAGTTTTCTGGTGGCATCTTTAGGATTCTCTACATATAGTATCATGTCATCTGCAAACACTGATAATTTTACTTCTTTTCAAATTTGTATTAATTTTATTTCTTTTTCTTCTCTGATTGCCGTGGCTGGGACTTCCAAAACTATGTTGAATAACTGTGGTGAGAGTAGACATCCTTGTCTTGTTCCTGATCTTAGAGGAAATGCTTTCAGTTTTTCACCATTGAGAATGATGTTTGCTGTGAATTTGTCATATACAGCCTTTATTATGTTGAGGTAGGTTCCCTCTATGCCCACGTTGGGAGACTTTTTACCATAAATGGGTGTTGAATTTTGTCAAAAGCTTTTTCTGCATCTATTGAGATGATCATATGGTTTTTATTCTTTAATATTTTAATATGGTGTATCACACTGTTTGATTTGCATACATTGAAGAATCTTTGCATTCCTGGGATAAATCCCACTTGATCATGGTGTATGATCCTTTTAATGTGTTGTTGGATTCTGTTTGCTAGTATTTTGTTGAGGATTTTTGCATCTATATTCACCAGTGATATTGGTCTCTAATTTTCTTTTTTTGTAGTATCTTTGTCTGGTTTTGGTATCAGTGTGATGGTGGCCTCATAGAATGAGTTTGGGAGTGTCTGTTCCTCTGCAATTTTTTGAAAGACTTTGAGAAGGACGGGTGTTAGCTCTTCTCTAAATGTTCGATAGAATCCACCTGTGAAGCCATCTAGTCCTGGACTTGTGTTTGTTGGAAGATTTTTTTGTTGTTGTTGTTGGAAGATTTTTAATCACAGTTTCAATTTCATTACTTGTGATTGGTATGTTCATATTTTCTATTTCTACCTGGGTCAGTCTTGGAAGGTTATACCTCTCTAAGAATTTGTCCATTTCTTCCAGGTTTTCCATTTTATTGGCGTAGAGTTCTTTGTAGTAGTCAATTAGGATGCTTTGTATTTCTGCAGTGTCTGTTTTAACTTATTTTTCATTTCTAATTTTATTGATTTGAGTCCTCTCCCTCTTTTTCATGATGAGTCTTGATAATGGTTTATCAATTTTGTTTCCCTTCTCAGAGAGCAAGCTTTTACTTTTATTGATCTTTGCTATTGTTTTCTTTGTTTCTATTTCATTTATTTCTGTTCTGATCTTTATGATTTCTCTCCTTCTGCTAACTTTGGGTTTTGTTTGTTCTTCTTTCTCTAGTTCCTTTAGGTGTAAGGTTAGATTGCTTATTTCAGATTTTTCTTTTTTCTTGAGGTAGGCTTGTATAGCTATAAACTTCCCTCTTAGAACTGCTTTTGCTGCATCCCATAGGTTTTGGATGGTCGTGTTTTCTCATTTGTCTCTAGGTATTTTTTGATTTCTTCTTTGATTTCTTCAGTGATGTCTTGGTTATTTAGTAGTGTATTGTTTAGCCTCCATGTTTTCCTGTTTTTTACGTTTTTATCCCTGTAATTGATTTCTAATCTCTTAGTGTTGTGGTCAGAAAAGATGCTTGGTATTTCAATTTTCTTAAATTTACTGAGGCTTGATTTGTGACTCAAGATGTGATCTATACTAGAGAATATTCCATGTGCACTTGAGGAAAAAGTGTAATCTGCTGGTTTTGGATGGAATGTCCAATAAATATCAATTAAATCTATCTGGTCTATTGTGTCATTTAAAGCTTGTGTTTCCTTATTAATTTTCTGTTTAGATGATCTGTCCATTGGTGTAAGTGAGGTGTTAAAGTCCCCCACTATTAGTGTGTTACTGTCGATTTTCTCTTTTATAGCTGTTAGCAGTTGCCTTATGTATTAAGGTGCTCCTATGTTGGGTGCATATATATTTATAATTGTTATATCTTCTTCTTGGATTGATCCTTTGATCATTAAGTAGTGTCCTTCCTTGTGTCTTGTAACATTCTTTATTTTAAAGTCTATTTTATCTGGTATGAGTATTGCTACTCCAGCTTTCTTTTGGTTTCCATTTGCATGGAATATCTTTTTCCATCCCCTCACTTTCAGTCCTATGTGTCCCTAGGTCTGAAGTGGGTGTCTTGTAGACAGCATATATATGGGCCTTGTTTTTATATCCATTCAGCAAGCCTGTGTCTTTTGGTTGGAGCATTTAATCCATTCACGTTGAAGGTAATTATCGATATGTATGTTCCTATTACCACTTTATGAATTGTTTTGCATTTGGTTTTGTAGGTCCATTTCTTCTCTTGTGTTCCCACTTAGAGAAGTTCTGTCAGTATTTGTTGTAGAGCTGGTTTGGTGGTGCTGAATTCTCTTAGTTTTTGCTTGTCTGTAAAGCTGTTGATTTCTCCATCAAACTTGAATGAGATCCTTACTGGGTAGAGTAATCTTGGTTGTAGGTTCTTCCCTTTCATCACTGTAAGTATATCATGCCACTCCCTTCTGGCTTGTAGAGTTTCTGCTGAGAAATCAGCTGTTGACCTTATGGGAGTTCCCTTGTATGTTATTCATCGTTTTTCCCTTGCTGCTTTCAGTAATTTTTCTTTGTCTTTAATCTTTGCCAGTTTGATTACTATGTGTCTTGGCATGTTTCTCCTTGGGTTTATCCTGTATGGGACTCTCTGTGCTTCCTGGACTTGGGTGGCTATTTCCTTTCCCATGTTAGGCAAGTTTTTGATTATAATCTCTTCAAATATTTTCTCAGGTCCTTTCTCTCTCTCTTCTCCTTCTGGGACCCCTTATAATGTGAATGTTGTTGAGTTTAATGTTGTCCCAGAGGTCTCTTAGGCTGTCTTCATTTCTTTTCATTCTTTTTTCTTTATTGTGTTCCGCAGCAGTGAATTCCACCATTCTGTCTTCCAGGTCACTATCCGTTCTTCTGCCTCAGTTATTCTGCTCTTGATTGCTTCTAGTGTAGTTTTCATTTCAGTTATTGTATTGTTCATTTCTGTTTGTTTGTTGTTTAATTCTTCTAGGTCTTTGTTAAACATTTCTTGCATCTTCTCAATCTTTGCCTCCATTCTTTTTCCGAGGCCCTGGATCATCTTCACTATCATTCTTCTGAATTCTTTTTCTGGAAGGTTGCCTATCTCCACTTCATTTAGTTGTTTTTCTGGGGTTTTATCTTGTTCCTTCAACTAGTACACAGCTCTCTGCCTTTTCATCTTGTCTGTCTTTCTGTGAATGTGGTTTTTATTCCACAGGCTGCAGGGTTGTAGTTCTTCTTGCTTCTGCTTTTAATATTATTTAGATGAGGATAGTTATTTGACAGATATGTGCAAGAAATGCACTGAAATTAATTTAACCAAGTGTTTCTCCCAGAATTATTATTTATCTATCTACCTACTTACCTTCCTACCTATATATTTATACTATCCCCAACTCCCTGCTCTTCCACATTCCTCCAAAGCAAAGTATAGTAAAGGCATAAGACAAGATCTTGAGATATAATTAAGTAGTTGGAGAAGAGAGAGGAAGCAGCCAGAGAGACTGCAACAGCCCAGTTAAAGACTAGGTGGAAAAGGGTGCAGTATGAGATCAGGAAAACAATTCCCACATGGGTTTACAATGCACAGTGGTATGCAGATGGATTGAGTGGTATTTGCTTTGAGAGGAGTTGGTTGAATTAGCTTGGTAAGCCCTGTGCAGTAAGCATTAAAAATAGTTTCAGAGGAATGGAGCAGGATGTCTCATCAAAGGTGTTCCAGGAGCTAATATATTGTAAAAAACAAACAAAAAAAAAGTAGTGTCAATGAGTGTGCTTAATTTGCACCACCACCCCCCCTTCCTCACCCTTTCCCACCCTATTCTGTGCCTGGGAGCCTGGCCTTTGTGATATGCCCCAATGGGCCTCTTGTTTTTTTGACTGGACTTTGCAAATGCAGGGAAGAGGGGCAAGGGGGTTGGTGGCGATTGTCAAGGAGATGTGAGGGTGGGGAATAGTGAGACTGAACTCTTCCTCTGCCCCTGCTATGTTGTCTCAAGTTTGCTGTGGTCATCGACCCAAGGCCATGGTGTCCATCTGCTGGCCTCTTCAACAGGGGTTCTCTCTGAGTTTCTGAAACCCATCCCCGTACTTCCCCTCAGGCATAGGGTGGCAATGTGCTTTTAGTCCCTTCCTTGTGGATTTATCTTAACCTTGCTCTTTTCATTAAATTTTCCTCAGTTACCCTATTTGAATGTACCACCTGTTTCCTACAAGAACTCTGACTGATAGGAAAGACTGATCCATTAATATATTTCATTTTTTTAAATCTCAATGTATAATCATATAAAGTATGTAAACATAATATTCTGAAAGCATTTCACAAAGAGTGTCTTTTTCAATGTTATAAATCTTCTAAATATTATTTTTTAATGTTATCTTTTTTTTTTTTTTTTTGGCCTAGGATCTAGTAAAGGCAGAATGGAAAACATTGGGATTTTAGTAGCAATATAATGAGATACCATGAGGAAGGAGATCTCTGCATTGTTAAAGGTCTCGGGGCCTGCAGGCATTGACTATGAGGGAAATATTTAGGAAACTCTTCTAAGTGATGCATGGGTTAACTACCTCATACAAAGGAATGTGTAAGGAAAAAGAAAAAGAATGGTATTTGAGGATGTTGATCAGATCACGTTCTGGTAAATCCAATCGTTCAAGTATTTTTTCATAATTTCATCCTTCATTTTAACAATACTGGAGATAACAGAGATTTTAAAAAAATAAAAGTTACTCAGACACGTGTGTTTTCAGTTTGAACTTGTACTTACTTTCTATTTGCTGAAAGTACCATAGCAAATGCTTTCTGTTTTCCAGTTTTAACATAAAAACATCAGAAAGTTATTTGGCAGTTGTGACCAAGGAAAATACTAGAGTCTCAATTTTTGAGCACAAATCCTAGTTTACTCAAGATTTCTCAGTTTTGCTTTCCTCATATAAGAAAAAAAGGTTGTACCAACTAGTTGTACAACTGTCAAATGGCTGTACACACTTTTGACATGAGAACAAAAACAGGTAATTGAGGCAAAATTAACTGTGTTACTAACATCCCCGCTAATTGCCATTTCATATTTAAGTTATCTAAAACTGAGCTCTTGACCTTCCACCCCCAGCCTGCCCCTCTTAATCTTGTGCATCTCTTACAATAGCCAAGATGCTGAAACAACCCAAATGTCCATCGACAGAGGAGTGGCTAAGGAAGATGTGGTACATATGTACAATGGAATATTCCTCGGCCATAAAAAAGAATGAAATAATGCCATTTGCAGGAATGTGGATGGACCTAAAGATGATCACACTGAGTGAAGTAAGTCAGACAGAGAAAGACAAATACCATATGACATCACTTATATGTGGAATCTAAAATACAAGAGAAATGAACGTTTCTATGAAACAGAAATAGATTCACAGACATAGAGAACAGACCTGTGATTGTCAAGGGGGAGGGGATGGGGGGATGTATTGGGAGTTTGGGATTAGCAGATGCAAACCATTATATATAGGATGGATAAACAAGAAGGTCCTACTGTATAGTACAGGGAGCTATAGTCAATATTCTGTGGTAAATCATAATGGAAAAGAATATAAGGTGCTTTGTGACCACCTGGAGGGGTGGGATAGGGAGGGTGGGAGGGAGGAAGACGCAAGAGGGAAGAGATATGGGAACATATGTATATGTATAACTGATTCACTTTGTTATAAAGCAGAAACTAACACACCATAGTAAAGCAATTATACCCCAATAAAGATGTTAAAAAATAAATAAACTAAAAAAAAAAGAATGTATAACTGAATCACTTTGCTGTATAGCAGAAACTAAAACAACATTGTAAATCAACTATACTTCAATAAATTTTTTTTTTAAATTCTTGTCCATCTCAGAAATTGGCATCAAGAGTCACCTAAGTTCTTGTGCCTTTGTGTCCCTCTTAGGCCTTTCTTTTACTTACATCCAACATCCAATTCATCGGCAGAAACAGCCAGGCCTTCCTCAAAGAGCATCTCTTAATTCAACAACATCTGACCTCCTCTAGTACCAGCACCCCACTTCCAACCAGCATCTCCTCTCTCATCCTCCCATGGGAACCTCCTAAATGGGTCTCTTCAAGCCCATTCTTGGCTCCTTCGCTATTGTCAGTTCTGTCCAGAGAAGTCAGAATGTCTCTTCCTGATTACAAATTAGATTCCATTACAGTCCAGCTCAAAGCTCTCCCGTGACTTCTCATCACACCCAGGTGTCCTTCCCTCCACCCCAACCATACTTGCTGTTTATCGATCACAGCACACTTGTTCCCACTCAGGGACATTTCACTTTCTGCTTCCTCCTTTCTGCAATGATTTTGTCCAAGATCTTCACAAAACTCTCAAGTGCGCTTTTTTTACAAATCTGCTCAAAGGTTCTCTTCTCTAAGAGACTGCTTCCAAGCACTGTCTCTGAAATAGTGTCCTATTTCCTTGCTTGCTTTCTTTTACTTTATTGTACTTTTCATGAAGTGACTACATTGCTTTCATATTGATTCTATTTCCCACTACAAAACTGTGAGCTTGATAAAGGCAAAAGTTTTTGTCTGTGTTGATTACAGCCATATTCCCACTGCCGTGAATAGCTTCTGACACCAAGTAGGTACTCGATAAATATGAATAAGTGAAAGAAAGGATAAGTAGGTAAGTAACAAAACACACGGCTACTTGAAAGCTCGGTATACTCGGTTCTCAACTGGGAAATTTCTAATGCCAGAGGACGTTGGGCAATGTCTGGACACATTTTTGATTGTTGCAACTGGGTGAGGGGTATTCCTGGCACCTAGCGCGTACAGGCCAGAGATACCGCTGAATATCCAACAGTGCACAGGACAGCTCCACAACACAGAATTATTGGACATAAAATGTCAGTAGTGCTGAGGTTGAGAAACTCTGATTGAAGAGGCTAAAAAAATCTACATATGTCCTGCTGCCGTATTCCACAATCATCAATCATCTGCAAGGTGAACCCAGAAATATGGAACCCAGAGGGGCACGGAATGGAGTGAGAAGGGAGAGAGAAAAGAAGACAGACTCAAAGGGGAAGAAGGTTGGAGGAATCTGACTTCAGTCAAAATTCAAGTCACGGGCACAGTAAACATGGGCTAAGTCCCAACAGGAATCCAGGAAGTGTGTGACAACATGAGGGTGGTAGGAGAGAGAAAATGTCCATCAATGAATCCGAAACAGGAAGTGAGCCAGCAGCTGCTGAACAGGAAACTCTGTGCTTCTCCTTGGATAAAGGATTGGCGGAGGGGACGTTGACATGGTCCTAGGGAAAAGGGAAAGGTATCAGGGTAGGACAGCAATTCCACTGGGAGAGGTGAATACAATAAGTCAGCGACAGATCTGTGTTCATACAGCAAGGACTAGGGATCATCTACACCCAGTAACCTGTGGGGGTAAGAGGGTCACGACCACCGGGGTCACAGGAGAGCAGCTAAATGCAGATGACGTGGTAGGAGTAAGACCCTAATGTCTCTCCCTTAGAAAGAGCTTCTGAGAGACTCTTCTCCCCACAGTTTAAAATAGGTTTTCCATTTGCTTTCTTCATTATACTTATCACCAGGTGTAAGAATATATTCATGTATATGTTTATTGATTGCCGTTGGTTTCCCCATTGCATTCCAAGGTCTACTGGTGTGCTTGAGGAACATTTGCTGGATGACCTAATGAATAAAGGTACACCCAGCAATGAATTGCACTGCAATGAAGAAAAAAAAGGTTCGTTATCAGAAATGAACATTCAGGTCTCTAAAATTCCACTCTCCATCCCAACAGAAGAGAAAAGGATTCCAATAATTGCATTGGGCCCCTTCCAAGCCAGGTTCTGCAGTTGCCTTAGGTTGTCCTTGTCACCTTCTGTTCCAAAGTCCTCAGAAAATGGACACATTTTTTCTTTCAACACGGATTTTATATGCCACAAGTAAAATTAGGTGCTTTGGAGAGAATGATTAGCAAAATAGACCTGACCCTAATTCTCATGGAATTTACAGACTATTGAAGGAAGCACGCATTAACAAATGGAGGTGCCAATTGTGTTATTTGACATGGAAAGATAAACAAAAACTATAGCTAAAGACAGAGAATTACAGGGCAACCTACTCAGATAATATGATTACCAAAGACTTCTCGGAGGAGGAGGTGCAAATTGTGTTATTTGACATGGAAAGATAAACAAAAACTATAGCTAGAGACAGAGAATTACAGGGCAACCTACTCAGATAATATGATTAGCAAAGACTTCTCGGAGGAGGTGATGTTTAAGCTTAGAATATTTAAGGATAAAAAAAGTCAATGTTGGAATCACTTTTAAGTGAATCAAAACACTTAAGCTTTCATCATGAAATTACAAAATCTATTTTGTGAAGCATTATTGGCAAATGAGTTTAAATGAACTCTTCTGTATCTGAATAATAAACATTTGTAGAGCAGAAACATTTAAAACTCTCCAGGTCTCCTAAGGTCTCCACATACCAGAGGAACAGAGTTGATGACTTAGAGAGGAAAGCAGATCGAACTCAATTGACCTTGTCACCATCAACCTAACACACTGCGATCAAATCAAATTTTGTCACAGAGGATTATGACACGGAGCCTGTGAGTCAGCAGTCTAAACTCATTAAGTGATAGAATTATGGACATGAAAGAAAGGTGCAATCGTACCTAGAGTCTGTCATACAGAGTGAAGTTAAGTCAGAAAGAGAAAAACAAATACCGCATGCTAACACATATATATGGAATCTAAAAAAAAAAAAATTGGTTCTGACACACCTAGGGGCAGGACAGGAATAAAGACACAGAGGTAGGGCTTCCCTGGTGGCGCAGTGGTTGAGAGTCCGCCTGCCGATGCAGGGGACACGGGGTCATGCCCCGGTCCGGGAAGATCCCACATGCCGCGGAGCGGCTGGGCCCGTGACCCATGGCCGCTGAGCCTGCGCGTCCGGAGCCTGTGCTCCGCAACGGGAGAGGCCACAACAGTGAGAGGCCCGCGTACCGCCCCCAAAAAAATAAAGACACAGACGTAGAGAATGGACTTGAGGACAGGGGGAGGGGGAAGGGTAAGCTGGGATGAAGTGAGAGAGTGGCATGGACATATATACACTACCAAATGTAAAATAGATAGTAGGAATAAAAGCATGACACTCATCATCACCCAGGATCATAATGCTTCTTAACGCCCTCCTCTTGATTAGAATGTAGGAGTAAAATTAACTCCTTTTCCCCTGGAAACTAGAGCTTAAACAAAACCAGGCGGTAAAGAAGAGGTGTGTGGATTAGAACTGTGCACACGTATTGGCTGGCTGACGGCCGTCTTACATTGAAGAGGCTACCAGGATGATTCTAATTAATAATAATACCTGGGAAGACACCTGAGAATCCTGAGAAAGCACACTTAGAAATTAAACAGCACATTTTAAGGGCACACATCTTAGGAAAGTTTGCCGATCAAGTACTCAATTGAACAGTTAGGACAGGTAAGTGGTATGTCATGGAAATTTTCTATTCCAGCTGTAAAACTGCTATTTCTATAATTTGATATGTATGTGTATTTCATGTCCGAAAGCAACACTCTCCTTGGCCACTGCTCTCAAATTTATCATTATTTGATGAGGCTGTTCAAATATTATCAGGGAATAAGCTCCTAAGTATATGAGGATGCACAGTTACCCAAGTGAAGTCAGCTTCTCTTTTCTGGGAAAGGCAGTGTGTCATCCATCATTTGCGTCCCATGCACGAAACTAAGCAAAACAACACAAACAAACTTTCCTACCGAGGTTATGTAATGACAGTGACCCTAATACCCAAGGCTTTGACACAATATTCTAAACATTACATGCATCGTATAAAGCAAAACACAAATAAATTAGGCTTTCTTCTGAGTTTCAATTTGTAAAACATAAAGTATTCAAGGTACTTATTCAAATACTTTCATAAATGAACTAAGCCATGGCTTTCTTCAGAGAAGAACTCAAAAAGAGAGTTGAATTTGCATCAAATGTCCACGGGAAAAAGTATGTGAGAAGTAGTCACCATGTGTCCGAATTAACTAAACAGGTAAACTTCAAAGGATAAATAGCACACAGTCTAAACTACTTGAAGTAAAAATTATGTATGTTTATATTTGTGTGTTTATATGTTTATGTTTATATGTATGTATATGTATACATATACATATATGTATATATACATATGTATGTGTATACATATACATATGTGTGTATACATATGTATGTATGTTTATATGTTTATTGTATGTTTATATATATGTATGTTTATATTCTCAGATGCTTTCTTCGTCCTAATCTAAAAGAATCAATCTCTTAATTCCTAATTCTAACCAAACTGTTTTTCAATATATTTTAGCAGAGAATATGATTTTTTAAACTGCATATTTAGATACCATTTTTCTTTTAAGAAACAGAGGGTAAAGAAGAATTTGCAAAGTTAACAGTAATTATAACTCTTTCTTATTTGAAAAGGTTTGATTTTTCCACTTTCAAAAATTCTAATTTCAGTGAAAATAAGATCAATAGTCAAATCAATATTTCTCAGTAAGAAAGAAGGCCTCGCAATCCCAGATGGACAATAACAGAATGATTAAGAAAAAAATTCCTTCTCACTTTATTAAAACATCATATTTTTGTTTTAATTGTACTTTCCTTTATGTGTCATATAAAAAGATTTTGTGCAAAAGATTCATTGCTTTCCTTAAATGCACTCCCGGATTAGAAGGAGGCATATACAATCAAATGCTCTACTTTGATTTCATCTATTAAATTATTAAAACAAATTAAGCTCTAAGTAATGAAACTAGTAAAAAAAAATGCATATGCAAAGCATACTTTTCATATTTTATGTGAAACAAAATAGAAGGCAGTAAAAAGCATTGCTGGAACTGGATACAAACCTGACTTGTTAATACTTTGTTTTTTTGAGTCTTGGCGTGCCAATAACTGAAACAAAGCAAATATTCTTTCACTTTTTTTCCAATTACAGTGCAGGTGTGCACTACGAGAGACAAATTATTACGTAAATTTATTTTGAAGTTTCAGGTTATGCTAAATAACTACTAACAAAACTGTATCATTCAGCTTGGGAACATGAAACAAGAAGAAAAGGAAATAGTAGCTATTACAACTTCATGGATGGCAGCCCCAGTTTTCCAACATCAGGACCACGGAAGCCATCACCAGGGCACTCAGCGATGGAGCGAGCTAGCTGCGCTCTTTGAAAGAAAGAATTATTTACCCTCTAATGCTGAGACCACTTTAAAATTATATGACTGAAATAAATGTCATTTCTTTATTTTCTTCCATTAGGTTTCATTGCAAATGCTATACTCAGTATATGAAAGTTTATTGCTCGAATTTTTTAGGTAATACATGAGCTATGCGTTGATGTTTGTACTTTTGTTTGAACAGAAGCTGGCAAATTTTACATCGAAGGGACAAATAAGAAATATTTTAGGCTTTTCAGGTCAGACGGTCATTGCCACAATGACTCACCCTGTGTCATTTTAACACAAAAGCAACCGTGGGCAAAATGTAAAAAAATGAGCATGGCTGTGTTCCAATAAATTCTATCTATAAAATAAATTTGGCATGGGCTGTGGCTTGTAGACCTCCTGTAGGAAAGGGTGGGAGAGGTATTGGAATGTAAAATGAGGGAGGTATTGCTGTCATCTACCAAAAGATACTGAGAGGCGCTTTATGTTACAGGTAACCACGTGCTTCAAAGTGAATTGTATAAGGTGAGGGCTCTGATGCCAGATGACCTCCCTCTGCCTCCAAGCTCTTCTGCTTATCAGCTACGGGATCTATGTCAGTTACTTACCTCTGTCTTCTCATCTTCCTCCTCTGGAAAATGGGGGTGGAAACAGGGTTGTTTTGAGGATGAAACGAATTAATTCAGGTATTTGCTCAGAACCATCCCTAGTAAATAGTTAGAACTAAGTAATATCATCCATCTACTATAATAAAAGTTCATTTCCATACATACAGCCTGTAAGGGGCAAACAAAGGTCCAGTCATATTTTCCAGCTTTTCCTGGTCATCAGAAAGTAAATAATAAACAAAACAAAATAGGTGTGTGCACACTGCCAGTACATAAAGGTTCTGTGTGCACAGATCACTGGAGCTCGCCAAGGGCTATGCTGTGATCAGCCGTCCTGTCCTGGGCTGGTTCCTCCACCCACACTGCCCTCACTCTCCTTAGTCGGCGTAGCAGCATCTCTCAGACTGCACGTGCCTGCGCTGTAGCATCTAGGCACCGGGCGAGGGCAGATTCCGGCTCAGAGGGTCAGGGTGGAGCCTGAGAGTCTGCCTCTCTCACAAGCTGCTGATCCATGAACCCCACACAGAGGAGCAAAGGTGCAGCGAGCACTGACTGCTTATTTCCTGCCTAATATCATTCTGTTCTTTTCCCTGGAAAAAGGCTCCTCTCTGACTCACAGCTCAAATGGCACACGAGTGGTCCCTTCCTCTTTCTTCTTTCACTTGGTGAAAGTATCAGAAAAATATTTCTCTGAATCCCCTAAATGGATCTGTACAGTGAGGGATTTTAGGACAGTAGCTTAGAGTTTTCAAAACTAGAAGCTATGGAACGGGGCTTTGAGATTGAGAAAGCCGTTTCGCTCCCCCTCTGCCAAAATCGACTACACATTTTCATTCTCCACTTTTCTTTCTTTTAATATACTTGAAAATGTTTCTGTGAGCTTATTCCTTGTTGGCTATACCTGTATTTAAATCAAAAAGCAACGCTTACTCCTTATTTTAAATTACAGTATTATCATTGTATAGAGTGAATGACAGTGTAATGTAACAAAATTTCAATATATGTTGCCACACTAAGGATGCATATAGAAACAATAAAGTTAAAGGATATGAACCCGTTGGTTATTACTACATTATGTGTAGTAATAACCTACATTGGTTGTGGTATATTTTTCCAGAGTTGTACTATGAGATATACCTCTCGAATAAGGTATATTGAACCTTGTTTTAAGTGTCTACACATTTAAATAAATGTATTGAGTTCACTTATATAAATTTCCTGTCCTCTTTCTCTAGCCTGAAATGCTCTTTGAAGTTGCTGAAATCAAGAAGCCACATCACACCAACATCTTACTGTGTTTACCTTGGACCCATTTCTCAGTTAATCCCCAAGAGTTTGCTCTGTTCGTTCAGCCTCTTCACAGTTTGCATTCTTGGTGTTATCCTGTAACACTCTTCGATGTCTTTACCCAAGTACCTCCCCTTGGTGCCTGCACTCCCAGCAAAACTTTTCTGGGACAGTTCCCGTCTTGAACCACAGACCCTGGCATCTATCCATCTAGTCAGTCTCCTGCTCATTCATTTCTTCATATCCACTGATATTAAGTATTAGAAACCCACTTAGTAATACACTGAGCATTGTCTTTTGAGCTATTATCACTCGGTGACTATTATAACAGCTTCCTTTTACAAGAGGGAAGGAAGAAAGAGGAGGAAAAAGAGGAGGAAAAGGAAGAGGTAAAATTTTTAAAAGACATTGCAAAAGACTAATTTGGGTTCATTTTCCACACAATCCTTCTATACGCCATTTCTTTTTATTCAGAAAGGTCTTTTGTTTTTTTTTCGTAAATTCCATATATATGTGTTAGCATACGGTATTTAAAATGACATGAAGAACCTAGGGGTAAGACAGGAATAAAGACACAGACCTACTAGAGAATGGACTTGAGGATATGGGGAGGGGGAAGGGTGAGCTGTGACAGAGCGAGAGAGAGGCATGGACATATATACACTACCAAACGTACGGTAGATAGCTAGTGGGAAGCAGCCGCATAGCACAGGAAGATCAGCTCATTGCTTTGTGACCGCCTGGAGGGGTGGGATAGGGAGGGTGGGACAGAGTCGCAAGAGAGAGGAGATATGGGGATATATGTATACGTATAACTGATTCACTTTGTTATAAAGTAGAAACTAACACACCATTGTAAAAAAAAAAAAAAAGAAATCCATTCAAAACAAAAAAAAAGAAAGGTCTTTTGTCATGCAGACGTTTCCTTTGAAATTTCCAAAGATTTTCTCAGACAAATAATTTCAAGACAAAAACAAGAAAAATAAACCTGACTGCATAGAGAAAACGAAATTACCCTTGAACCAAAGCAGAGATTCCCTACCATAGCTTTCAAGGCCCCACTTCATCTGTCCCCAGCCTACAAATCCATCACCACTTTCCCCAGAAACCCCAGAGATGCTCCCAGCCGCATGCTAGGTTTGTGTTTCCTGAAACACAACAACTTCATTCCCACGTCAAAATCATGCACTTGATCTTTCATCTTCACCGACTTTCCCCCCAGACCTTTCCAAGCCTGCTGCCTCCTCACCATTTAAGCTTTTTTTCAAATGTTTATCCTCAAAGACGCCTCTCTGCTCTCCCTAGGCCCACCTATCAAATCACCAGTCAGGCTTCACCGTTTTACCCTATTTTACATTTTCAGTAGCTGAAATTACCTTATTTTTCATCTTACAACTTTCTTTCCCCCTGGGGATTTAGGGTCCTTGACGGTAGGGTGTCTGTCTTAGAATTTAATTCTATATCCTCACCTCCTAGGACAGTACTCAACATGCACTCAATAAATACATCCTACTGACCCAGACTTAATGCTTCCACCAACCTTACTGCGACCCTTGCTTAAGTGTGTTCCCTGGGTGCTCAGGGAGCAGTAACCTAGGTTTTTTAGTGATGGAAGCAGCCTTATGAACCCTGTAGTTGAGTTTAGGTAGGATATTCTGATATCTACCACTATGACATCATCAAGACCCTCTACTCACAAAACTTTGTTTCATATTTCCTTTTGGGATAATTGTCAAAAGACTTATTGAGGATCTGGTGTATTTGCTTCCCACAAACCAAATGTGAATTACTGTTTTCCTCATCTGGCTTTGTCATGGGTAAGCTCAACTGTGGTATCTTCGACAAGTCTTAAATATCTGTATCTCTTCTGACACAAATAACATACTGCATCCCAGAATATATTCTAAGCGCTCATATAGTTTTGCACTTAATCCTTCACTTGGGGGGTACCTCCATGGACAACTTCCAGGAATCTTCAGGGAGGACACAAGGTCCTATTCACGACGATGATTTTCACTTACACATCTATCACAGACATTTCTTAGATATATAGCTCATGCTTATGCTAGGATTAGGGTCATTATTTAACTCACAAATGAAAAAAGTCAAGGAAAGAGACAGAGAAGATAAAAAGAGAAAACAGGTCAAACAAGGAAAAGTTTCCTAAAGTTACAAAGAATGTTTTCAAGCACCAAAAGGTAAACAAGAAACTGCATGAAGAGTATATGATCCTAAATGGAATTAGCTGCAAGTTTCCTAAAAGCAAATTTGTGATTGGTCTTATTCACAGAAAACTGTGTGTGTGTGTGTGTGTGTGAGTGTGTGTGTGTGTGTGTGTGTGCTACTCAATAAACATTGGTTAAATGAATAAGTGAGCAGAGGGCATTGATTTTTTTGTAAGAAATTATAGCATATATATTTTACCCTAGAGCAGGGTTCCTAACCAGGAGTTATTTAAAATATTCTCAGTGGGGACCTTGGGTAGTGCCTGGAGATATTTCTAGTTGCCACAACTAAGGAGGTACATCCAGCAGGTAGAGGCCAGAAAGCTGCTAAATATCCTAAAATGCACAGAACAGCCCCCTACAACAAGAATTATCTGGTCCAAAATGCTAACACTACTGAAGATGAGAACCTGTCCTGGAGAGAGAGGTGATAAGAGACAATTTTCAAAAAAGGATAAAATCATGATTCTCATATGGATGTGAAATGAATATGGTTTGAAAATTTTATTTCAGCCAATCAATGAGGCAGCCAAGAAGATGTCATGAGTGGTTTAAAAGAGGATCTGAGAAAGACACATTTACAGATTAGGAATTTGAAATGAATGTGCAAATAGAGGCAACACTATCTTTTCCACAGGATGGGGAAGGAATCCAGCTGAACCTCTATTGTACCAGTATAGGTTATTTACAATTTACAGAACTGCAGAATAGCTCAGGCTGAGTCAGAATCAGGTAAGACAGAAGTGTGTGCTATGGGCAATGCATAATTTGTCACTTAAATACACATTTTTTTTTTCCTACAGAAAGCAGAAGAGGTAGAGACATTGGTCACCATCAATGCTACCACTGGCCAAGTATATTCTTGGCTTTTGGGTAGCATTCAGCAGAGAATGAGTTTAGCCAGCATATAAACAATATTTCTATTTACCAAATATTTCAAATTCACTGATTCTAATTCCAGAATCTCCTCAAATGTATCCCCTTATCCTGTAAGGTGCACATTTAAAATGGACTTTTTAATTCAATTTTTATTTCCTCCACCTCCATCTCAATAAAACATATGCTCCATCAGACGAGCCCATCGAAGAAACAAAAAAGAATACGTGATAATGGATTCTTGTCTTTGTCTTCCTAGATCCTAAAACTATTGCATAGAATCACATTTTTGGCTTTTCTAAATGGTTATTTTGGAAGAAGATATCATTTTTCATTATAACAGAACCATGAGGACACTGTAATACCGCATAATAATCTGTATGGAGGACCAATTAAATGATTCATAAAAAACCGTAAGCCTGGAAATAATGATTGAGACAGTAAGTTTCTAAAGACTATTTAGAATGTCCAGTCTAGGCCCCTATGGAAGCATGGATAATTCAACCTCCTAGAAATCACTCATGATTTTTAATGGCTCACCATCTTAACTTCATTTATGTGTGAACTGTTTCATCAAGGTTGGCCAAGAGTGCATTGCAATCAAGATGTTAAATTCCTTTGGCTTCCTAACAGTTTGAGTGACTGAACAGGAAAATAGATCTCCAGTGAATGATACCAAAGGTGTTCATTTTACTAAATTTGAAATTTACTAAATTTGAAATAATGGAAGTAAAGTAGGTATGATTAAACTCTCTTTTCTATTTCATCATCTAGTAGAAAGGAAAATGCTGGCTGGGATTCAAAACAACTTAATTTTCATATTTTTAAGTCTTCTTTCTATATTCTGTAATAACCTAAATGGGAAAAGAACTTGAAAAAGAATAGATACATGTATATGTATAACTGAGTCACTTTGCTGTACATCTGAAACTAACACGACATTGTTAACCAACTATAGTCCAACACAAAATAAAATTTTTTTAAAATAAATTTATTTATTTTTGGCTGTGTTGGGTCTTCGTTTCTGTGCGAGGGCTTTCTCCAGTTGCAGCGAGCGGGAGCCACTCTTCATCTCGGTGCGCGGGCCTCTCACTGTCGCGGCCTCTCGTTGCGGAGCACAGGCTCCAGACGCGCAGGCTCAGTAGTTGTGGCTCATGGGCTTAGTTGCTCTGTGGCATGTGGTATCTTCCCAGACCAGGGCTCGAACCCGTGTCCCTTGCATTGGCAGGCAGACTCTCAACCACTGCGCCACCAGGGAAGCCCAAAATAAATTTTTTTTAAAAGGCTTCTTTCTTATTCTCTTTTTTTTAAAATACTGAAATTGTCAAGAATATTTTAACTAGACTTCAGAATGACGGAGCTACTGAAAATGTAAACAAAATTTAAAACATTTATAATCAACATAATAAATTACAACTAAGTTTGACTAGGTAAGGAAACAAGACAAGTGAATAAGACAGACCAGTGGATAGCTGTCATGTTTACTGAAAGGTCCTTTTATTGAGTCTGAATCCCATGACCCCATGATCATCACTAATCTAAATATCAGAATCAAATATGCCACATTTGTCAGCTAGGTTTTATTATCACTCTATGTCATTTCTCAATTATTTGAGAATATGCTATCTCACAAATACCTAGTGGAACTATATAGTACAGATAAAAGCTTCCACTATAGTATATAGTAGTGAGTGTGCACTTTCAGCAAGGGACATTGTATTCTATTTCCTTAAATAATTACTACGGCATGAATCAAAAGGAAACCTTGATTAGCAAATTAAAAATCTGATTAGCTCTTGAAGAATGGAAAAAAAGGTATTAATCAAGGATTGTCAAGAGGGCATAACTAGTCCCCTACTTCAACCCACACCTGCAGGCTAGAAGCAGGGAGATACTGTCTGGTAACACAGGAGAGTCTGAGAGCCCTCTGATTGCTGTGAAAACTTTTTTATTCTTCTTTAATCAAGGTAATTTCAGAGCACAATGGTTCTTGGAGGCTTAAACTATATTTATCAAGGTAAGATTGAGGTGTTATTAAGATACAGTTCACTTGTGCCGAGGTTAAAAAAAGGCATCATCTCTCTACCAATCTGGGGGTTGTAGACTATTTTTTTTTGCCATTTCAAAAAGTTAAAAGCCAGATGAATATTCTTATCTAAGAAAATATCCTATTTCACCTTTGATAGTATGAATGTTTGGAGTTGGGAAAAGGCAATAATGATATTTTGATCAACTTTAAAAATCACAGAAAATCACACAGGGAACTCTACTCAATACTCTGTAATGGCCTATATGAGAAAAGAATATTAAAAAGAATATTAAATATTAAAAGAATATTATACATATACAAAGCATATGTATAACTGATTCACTTTGCTGTATACTTGAAGCTAATACACATTGTAAGTCAACTCTACTCCAATAAAAATTATTTAAAAAATCACAGAAAGTCCACATGATATCAAAAGATTCTCCTGGCAGAACACCAATGTCGGCAACTTTCAATAAATTTGCATATTAATATTCTTTCAAGAATTATAAGAATGGAAACGGTGACAGTCATGATGGGCATTGGCAAAAAGAAAAAAAAAGCATTAAAGGAAAATTGGTTCTTCAGGAACGAATTCAATTTTGTCTGTAGTGGGCATTTCCATGCTTCTGGGATGTCAGTGCAAGAAGCACTAGGATTCAATCCTTAGCATGAAAGTTCAGAATTTAAATTAGGAAGATTCATTCTCCTATTAGTGTGTACTTCAATTGCCCTAGACATTATCATTTGTGGCAGCCACTATTATGATTTATACACTCAGTAAATGCTTTGACAACGCTCTACCTGTCACAGAGATATTACAAAGAGGTAGAAGAGTTTAGCAGGCACTGGCCTGGACCAAGGATCAGAAGACCTACATTTGAGATCCAGTTCTACCAACTCTTCAGCCGTGTAAGCTCAATCGAGCCATTCAAAGATGCTAAGATAAATATTATATTTTAAAACTGATGATGATGGTACACTCCTTGCTTATATCAGTGCTACTTTATGGATTAAATGGGCAAATGCAATTGGGAAATGTTGGAAAAAATCACAGTAAAGATATGTGATTTTCATCATCTTTACCATGTGTTTCACTATTGGTGACACAAACGCATCTCCATTTTTTGTTTTTGTTGTTGTTCATTAAACCAGAGTACTGGCCTTTGCTGCTTATGGAGGGTACTGTCATGGAAATAAAAAATTATCACTACGAGTATGTCAGGGGCAAGAAATATAGAATGGCATCATATAATACAAGGATAAAACTTTAGCCTCTTTTTTCTGTTCTAAAATTTTGCACCTGAAAATAGATCGTATGAATCAATTATCAGAAATAATAAGAGTTCACAGTTATTACAACCACGTGTTCACTTTAGTTTACATAGTCAGTAAAGAAAAATAGAAGATATGAGCACTAATTATTTTAACATAATGTCATATATCATTGCATTTACTTGTGCTTATTTTTTCTATCCTTACAAAGCAGGAGACAGCTCAAAATTCTAATTCTTAGCAACAGATTTTATTTTTTCCACAGCAAAACTACCTTTATTAAAACTTCCCAAAATAGTAGTAAAAAATGAAGTCAGAGCTGGGGGAAGGAGGGCATGTGAAGACTGCAAAGTTAGTATTGATGAGAGCAGAGGCCAGGCTATTAGTCCAAGAGAATCAGAGGAGAAAGAGAAATGAATATAAAAAGAAGGTGGAATATGACCCAGCAATCCCACTCCTGGGCATATATCTGGAGAAGACCATTCTTCGAAAAGACACATGAAACCCAGTGTTCCCTGCAGCACTATTTACAATAGTCAAGACATGGAAACAACCTAAATGTCCATCAACAGATGAATGGGTAAAGAAGATGTGGTACATATATACAATGGAATATTACTCAGCCATAAAAAGAGAACAAAATAATGCCATTTGCAGCAACATGGATGGACCTAGAGATTGTCATACTGAGTGAAGCAAGTCAGACAGAGAAAGACAAATATTATATGACATCATTTATATGTGGAATCTAAAAAAAGAGTAATATAAATGAACTCATTTACAAAACAGAAACAGACTCACAGACCTAGGAAACAAACTTATGGTTACCAAAGGGGAAACGTGCAGGGATAAATTAGGAGTTTGAGATTAATATATACCCAGTACTATATAGAAAATAGATAATCAACAAGGACCTACTGTATAGCACAGGGAACTCTACTCAGTACTCTGTAATAACCTATATGGGAAAAGAATCTGAAAAAGCATAGATATATGTATAACTAAATCACTTTGCCATACACCTGAAACTAACACAACATTGTAAATCAACTATACTCCAATATAAAATTTTTTTAAAAAAATTTAATTAAAAAGTTTAAAAAAAGAGAGGGTTTGGGATGAGCAGGTTCAAGGAGTCTCAAGAGGCTGAATCTAGAAGAATCCCTGGATGTAATCCATTCAGAGAAAGGAATCTTTATCATCTTAAAGGACCTGTAGGCTGGACAACAGTAATTAAAAACAACAGGCCTATTCAGACTGGCCCTAAAAAAAGCTCAAGAACAAAAAACATCATCAAATTGAAGAAAGCAGGGGGGAGAAATGAGTGTCAAAAGCCAAAATAACCACACATTGATGAATGATTCACCGAATAACACCAATCAAATTAATGTAGCAAATACTTATTGTGCACCTACAAGATTCTAGAGTACAATAGTGAAAACAAGATTCTCAGTCTCATGAAGCTTGTAATTTCCTGGGATAGAAAGGTAATAACGATATTAACATAGAAGTTACTAATGGGGAGGTGTGAAGGAAATAGCCGGCTCTGATGAAATAGTAGGGAGGAAAATTTTAGATGCGTAGCTCAGGTAATCTTTTTTTGAAGAAATGGCATTTTTGCTGAATCTTAAAGAATGGCTAAGCGTTAGGTGCTGGAAGAGTGAGGATGTTCAGGCATGAGGGAGGGCCGAGGTAGGGCTAAAGGCTTAGTGTTCAAAAAACAGTGTGGGTAAAGTGCAAACAATGAGGAGTAGTGCCTCTAAATATTTTAATCGACACCTCCTCCAGGAAGCCTTCCTGATTTCTCCTCACTGTGCTCCTAATATTGTGTGTGTCTCCACCACTGCACTTACTTCAGATTTTGTGATAATTATCTACCTAAATTACATTTTCTGCACTGTATCCTTGAATTACTTAGTACTGAACGTGTCTTAGTCATGTTAACTATACCATGTGACCTACAACAGTATCAATGAGATAGACAATAAATTACTATTGGAAAGAAAAACTTAATGCAGTTACAGATGGAGTCATTGAGCACACAACAGTGAAATAAAAAAAACACACAGTCACAGAAATTCATAAACCTTCCCATTTTGCACTGTCCTGAGTACATCATTATTGTGAATATATTTCTAATCTGAAGCCAGTGTTCTTCACCTGCGGTAGGAAGTGAGAGTTCTTAGGTAACTAATCCACTGAACAATCTGAACCTAGGGATACACCTCAGGAAAGGTTTTCATTTTTTTTCTCCATTTTTTCCACTTTTAATCCTGTTCTGTTCATTCCCCTAAAATTACCTTGGACAGATCCAATGACTTTCCAATAATTCAAGTACTGAACAATCCAGTTCAGCTCATCTAATTTGAACTGTGATTTCCTTCTCAGTTTAGCTCCCAAATTCTCCCCTTCACACTCCTGCGCCAGCCAGTCCTTTGCTAAGGTCAAAAGTTGCAGAAGGCAAATCTGTGCTCTTCAGTTTTCCTGCCCGCCTCCTTCTGCTTCTCCTCCAGTTCTTTTGGGGGGTGGGGTTTGAGAAACGATCAGAGAAAATGACAAAATTTATTTTCATTTAAAGATGCGAGAATATGTATGGTCCAGCAATCCCACCCCTGGACATATATCCGGAGAAAACCATGATTCGAAAGGATGCATGCACCTCTCTGTTCATTGCAGCACTATCACAATAGTCAAGACATGGAAGCAACCTAAATGTCCATCGACAGATGAATGGATAAAGAAGATGTGATACATATATATTGTACAATGAAATATTAGTCATAAAAAAGAATGAAATAATGCCATATGCAGCGACATGGATGAACCTAGAGATGATCATACTAAGTGAAGTAAGTCACACAGAGAAAGACACATATCATATGGCATCGCTTATATGCGGAATCTTAAAAAAAAATGATACAAATGAACTTATTTACAAAACAGAAACAGACTCACAGACTTAGAAAAAAAACTGATGGTTATCAAAGGGGAAAGGTGGGGGGAGGGATAAATTGGGAGTTTGCGATGAACATACACACACTACTATACATAAAATAGATAACCAACAAGGACCTACTGTAGAGCACAGGGAACTCTACCCAATATTCTGTAATAACCTAAATGGGAAAAGAATTTGAAAAAGAATAGATACAAGTATAGATATAACTGAATCACTTTGCTGTACACCTGACACTAACACACCATTGGAAATCAACTATGCTCCAATATAAAATACAACTTTAAAATAATAATAAAATAACGTTAATAAAAAATAAATTAAAAACCCAATGATAATCTTCTCTTGGTTCACAATTCTTTCCTTTGGCCAGGAACCAAAATGCTCCCTCTCCTGTGGGTTTTTTGGGAAGCCCTGCAGCCCTTCCCCTGCACCAGACATAGGAATGGGCTGGGTGCGCCCTTTCCCACACGCTCCCTCTACTTGCCCCCTGCACAGACGCCCCCCATGGTTCTGACTCTCTGAGCCCCTTGCTGAGAGGCAGCTCTCTTGGGCAGGTTCATGGAAATACCAACCTGGACTTTGGACTTTCTATGGTGTCCACGTAATGCCCAGGAATCCTGTGTATCCCGCCATAACAAGCAGTGGAAAGGCACTGTTGCTGTATACCTATTCCTCAATTTCCTCATCTGTAAGTATGAGATAATAGCAGCTCCTGCCTCAGAGAAGTTCACACCAAGTGTGATGTGCTTACTCCCTTCCCTGGCACAGAGTATGTGAACATTCAATAAATGTTAGCTACTATCAAATTTCTCCTGGATTCCCTGTATTTGGTAGGAAGGTATCATCTTACACCCCCTTTTTTTTTCCCATAGGAAAGGAAGAGAGAAATCTTTCAACAGGAATACATTTCCAATCACTTCTGACCCGTGAATTCATCTAGATCTTTAGGAAGAGGGTAGAGAGGGATGGTTAGGTTCCCATACCTGGGGCTAATGCTCTTTAATGAGTCCATTCATGTTGTGTCTGATGGCTCTCTTTATTATGGGTATAATTTCAAGACAGGAAAATTAACATCCGACATCCTCTTACACTAAGATACTTCAACCGCCATTCTACATCCATCAATGAAAAGGAATCCTCTTCTTTACTTAAAGATTATCAATAAACACAGGTATCTTTTAAATGCCCTAAACCTTTTGCCTGCTGTGCATCAATTCTAAACCATATGGCAGACCACAAAGAAGAGTGATCCTTTAGAGCCTTTACACACCATGCCTGATTTTAATCTCAAAGGCACAGCCAGGGCCTCCCTGGTGGCTCAGTGGTTAAGAATCTGCCTGCCAACGCAGGGGACACGGGTTCGAGCCCTGGTCTGGGAATATCGCACGTGCCACGGAGCAGCTAAGCCCGTGCGCCACAACTGCTGAGCCTGAGCTGTGGAGCCCACTACCCACAACTACTGAATCCCACGCACCTAGAGCTCGTGCTCCGCAACAAGAGAAGCCACCGCAATGAGAAGCCCGCGCACCACAACGAAGAGTAGCCCCCGTTCACCGCAACTACAGAAAAAGCCCACGCGCAGCAACGAAGACCCAACGCAGCCAAAAATAAATAAATTAAATAAATAAATTTTAAAAAAGGAAAAGGCACAGCCAAAATTGAAAAACCTTTTCATTACATGTGAAATAAAGAAAAAGCAAGTGGGAACCAACGACACTACCCAGACATAACTACTTCCCAATACAGCGTTCTTGCTCTACGGATCTTTCATTCTTGTGGAAAGAAATGAGGGAAAATTCAGTCGTAATTTAAGAATGTCAGGGCAGAGAAGAAGAATATGAATCTGGTAGGCTTAAAAAAGAAAATCATTTTCTGAGAGAGTCTATTTTGACAGAGAAAAATCATTCTGGAGAGAAGAATATTTTATTACATGAAAAGGGCAGACAGGGAAAAGAAATGGACAAAGAAGTGAATATGGAAGGAACAAGATGCAGAGGAAAATAAGCAAAGAGGAGAAAAGGTTACAGAATAAATGTTTAGGTTGCTGAATAGTGAGTTAAATGTTGCTGAATAATCCGTTGGAAACTGGCCTGACACAAACTCAAAGGACAGAAAAAGGAATTTTTCAACAGTGATTAGAGGCAGTGTATTCTTGGCAAACCAACTGAATCAGCAATTTGGTGATAAAAGTAAGATTATTATCATTAGAGAAGATATCTTCAAATAGACTACCTTGTGAGTGCTTCTGAATAAGCAGCAAAGATTCTGATGATAAGAGATTTACCCAAATCTCATCCTCCAACCTACCCCTCTGTATCTTCAACTTCATGTATCTAAGTAGAGACACTTGACTATCACAGATGAAAAACATTTATTTTCCATTTAGCTGGTGGAAAAATACTGGATATATCTGAAATTTGAGGGTTTATTTTATATCATTGTTTCCCCTACGAAGGAATTAAGAATGAATTAGGAAGAAATGTTCTAATTGGAAAGTGATATTTGCTTTGCTTTCATGCAAAGATTGGGTTGTCAGTTTATGGGAATTTCCTCTCATCCAAATGACAAACTGTCCCTAAAATACATATCTAGTATTAATAGCATCATTTAATCTTTAAAGAAGTATTGGCTGTAAATCTTATTGCAAGCCATATTCCAGCAAACAGAAGCTACACATAACTTCAGGTGGCCCGGTCACCTAGGAATCAAGTAAGTCTTAATACCTCTCTAGGGCATTTCTTTTTAAATTTATTTCCTTCGTAAACAGATTAAGGACACACTAAGAAGGTTTGAAATAAGAGACTAGAGGAGTGTACAGGTAACATTTTAATCTTTCTTGATTCAATGCATTGATTTTTTATAATATGTAGGCACTTTCAGCATAGTTATTTATCAACTTACATAAATACATTTTATGTAATGGCAAATACATTTTGGGTTTAAGATCCACTAACTGACGTTTTCCTAATTCTTCTATGATGTGTAATGCACTAACACGTGTACTCTTATACAGAGCATAATGAACGAAACAACAAAATCTTCTTTCTAAG
This sequence comes from Lagenorhynchus albirostris, assembly GCF_949774975.1. NCBI lineage: Eukaryota > Metazoa > Chordata > Mammalia > Artiodactyla > Delphinidae > Lagenorhynchus > Lagenorhynchus albirostris. The sequence goes on along the minus strand of NC_083099.1, from coordinate 5,408,235 downwards.
AAAAATACTCATAGTATTTTTCTTAGAAAAAAAACTGATGGTTACCAAAGGGGAAAGGTGGGGGGAGGGATAAATTGGGGAGCACTGAATTTTTAAATTTTCTGGAAATCCTCATTTTGTTTCAATCATCTCAGTCAACATCATTTAAAAACATAATAGTAGGTTCTTCGGCGCAAAAAGAATATGTTCACCGTAAATGAAGTTTTTATTGGTATTATTGTTTTGTTGGTTGAAAGTATTTGTACCCCCTCAGTATCATAAAAGTAAACATCAGGGATCATTGAAAATGTGTACCTAATAGGTATAGAAATTTGGTATCAATAAACTGTTCAGAACTTTTCCAGAAAAACTGATTTTCACACACACACACACACACACACACACACACACTTGTAGGCACACATGCATGTGATCTTAAATATGTGCTTATTTTCTTGTAATTTACCTCTGTCCTAAAAGAGGAGAGTAGAAAAATTCTTGCTAACTGTAGGTTCCAAGCATTTTGGAATTTTATTAGGGATCGCAACTGAATTTTCGGGAGTACCATGAGGCTTAGAAGGAAGAACTAAGAAGCAGCTCTTTTTTCAGGTTTTTCAGCCTTGGATGCTCATTGAAATCACCTGACCAATACATCGGAAAGATTTCTCATCAAAGGGAATTAAAAAGGGAGGGGGGGGCCTTCCTTTTCTTTCTTTTCTGACAGTATTACCTATTCAAAAAGACAAAGAAAAATCTTTAAAAACTTATTTATAATCTCTCATACAATGCATACTTTGTATTATGTCAGCAAAGCATGCAATTTTAAAAATAAAAATATTCCCTTCCATTAATTTTTTAAAAAGTGAGTATTCATTGTTTCTATTTTTTGGAACTTAAATAAAGTTCTTTAAGGGATCTGTTAAAATCAGTAGTTTAAAATTTTCATGCTGAATGTCATACATTTAACTGGCCATGAGATTGCAGTCTACAACTTACTCACTATTTGCCACACAGCGGCTTTCTAATTTTGGAACTATTTCCCAAGAGTCTTATGAGAGCAATTTTACGAACATACAAGATCCTCAGCAAAGGAAGTGAACAAGGAGTCACAGCCAGGTAGCTGTGAAAGACCAGCTATCTGATCAATACAGCTGATCAGATGGTCAGGGGAGAAAGTGTGTCCCATCAGCTAAGCCACTTAGTCCCTGCCAGGTGAGAAGGGACATGTGCACTTCTGTTCTATACTGTTCTTGTTCACAGTGCTACAGAGAATGCAAGAGGGTTAAGAGAAGATGAAGATACAAGAGAATCACAGAATTTTAGAGTCAGCAGGAGCCTTAGAGATAAGCCCATCTAACCTCGTTTTAAAAGTGCAGTCATAACACATGATATTGAGACAGGCTGGGACCTGGGACCTGGGACCCTTTGCTGCAGGGCTTGCACCTGGACAAATGTTTCCCTGAGCAACAAAATACAAAGAAACTATAAGGGACTAAAAATAACTGTGGGCATGTGCGGTTGGGGCAAATAATGGGCAACAAAATACAAAAAGACCAAAACTCAACTGCCACTTCTGAAGAGCCGGGAGCAAAAGCAGGGCACTGCGCATGCCCCCTGCACTCAGCGCCACCTAAGGGGCGGGCAGACCACCTAAGCCACACCTCTGGCCCGACCCCTGGCCACGCCCCTCTCCTCACCCCATATAAGGAACCAGATTTCCCCCCCCCCTCAAGGAGCAAGCAAGGGAACCTGTTACTTGTTTTCACTCCCCTCCGCTGCAGCAGGAGTCCCAGTAAAGCCTTGCCTGAATTCCTAGTCTGGCCTCATGAATTTCTATTGATTAAGGAAGCCAAGAACCCTGGTAGGTAACTATTATTACGTGACCAGCACATACTTCTAAGTCCTTCTTCGCCTCAGGGAGACACGAGTAGGCTTTCTAGCAGCCTCAGGACAGCTCCACATTCCCATAATTACATCCCCGACATGACAAGTACCTACACTGGCTTTGAGAAGATTTTTCAAAGACGTATCAAACTAAAACGAAGCAAAGTTAATTAATCACTAGTGAAGAATCTTCTAAGGTGTATTCTTAAATGAAAATAGCAATGTGCAGAATAGTAAATAAAACTGTAGCATATACCATAGTGCGATTTTAAAATCTACTTCCATTCTCTTTACAAATATGTTCCTAGGATATCATATCTTGAAGTCTTTGAGAGCTTTTAATGGTTCTATAGCACTGCATCTCATGGATTCGTCAAGATTTTCTTAATCATTTCCACTAACCAATATGTGTATTTTTGTTTGCCCTTGTAATTATGGCCTCTGGATAAATTTCTAAAAGAGAAGTAACATCAAGTCGAAGCTTACACACCTTTCCCAACTGCCTTCCCGAAATACACCAACAGCAAGAGTGCATGAAAGCCCATTTCCTTGCATCCTTACCAAAAACTGGTGTGTATTTCTGTATGTGTTCATCCTTCCAAAATCTAAGTTAATAAATGATCACTCACTTATACTTCATTATACCTTTCTTTATTACCACTGAGCCTAAATATTTTTCATATATGTGAATACTAATTATATTTATCTTTCACAGATTACATACTAGTAACCTTTGCCCATTTTTTCTATTGGGTGTTATAATTTTTTCCCTTTAATTTATAAGATGCCTTCATACACTAAAAGATTTTGATTTTTGTCATACATTTTCCAAATTTTGAAAACTTGTTGTTTTTCACTTTGACTACATAATTTGAAATAGTAACCCAACTCTGTCTCCCCCAATAATAATTAATTACCCATATTCCATTTTCTAAATATCTATTCTTTTCAATAGCAGCTTTATCATATTCTAAACTCTAATAGTTCCTAGGGTCTTTTTCTGTTATTCATCTACACAGTTCTCTCTATATTGATAGTTTATTCTTTTTTCTCCTTCCTTCCTTCTCTTTTTTTTTTTGCTTGCTTCCTCCCTTTCTTCCTTCTTCCCTTCCCTCTTTTCTCTTTCTCCCTTCTCTGTCTTTTGTGAACTTCCTCCTCCTGTCTTTATTTTCTCTTTCTTCTCCTTCTTCTATTTCCTTTTGATGTTTCTTCCAAAAATCTGCTATTAACTCTGGGTATCGTCTTTAGTGTTCCACGGATGTTCCAGATCTGGGCAAAGCATATAGAATTTTGCTGCTGCATCAACCATGTCTGACAGTTACACCAACCTGAAGACCCCAAATCAATCCCCCCAGTGAGTAGTTTGAAAGGGGGGAATGACAAAAATAAAATGTAACTAAGTTTGTAGGTGACAAAGGCCCATCCATATTAAATATCACACCATAACAAGCTGAACTCAGACTGCCATCCAACCTTCTTTATATATTCTCAATATTTTGTTTGTTTGTTTGTTTGGCTGTGTTGGGTCTTCGCTGCTGCACGTGGGCTTTCTCTAGTTGCGGCGAGCGGGGGCTACTCTTTGTTGTGGTGCATGGGCGTCTCACTGCAATAGCTTCTCTTGTTGTGGATGACAGGCTCTAGGCATGCGGGCTTCAGTAGTTGTGGCGCGTGGGCTCAGTTGCTCCGCGGCATGTGGGATCTTCCCAGACCAGGGATTGAACCCGTGTCTGCTGCATTGGCAGGCAGATTCTTAACCACTGCACCACCAGGGAAGTCCCAATATTTTGTTATTGAATTCAGATTATCTGTGTTTTGATGATTATGAAATTTATTTCATTTTTGTTAATGCAATCCTTACTTTCTCCCCTCCTTCTACTAACCCTTACCCTTCTTTATCAAAATGGTCTTCACTATTCTCTGATTTCTTTTTTGCAAACAAACTTAAATTCATTTTGAAAAGCCTCCTTCCAAAAAATATTGAAATATTCATTGTGATTTGCTAAAAATGTACATTGATTTGGAGAAAAAAGTTACACTGTTATACAACATTTTCATCAAGGCTTATTATCTACCCCTTTGAGTTGTTTGTGTGTTTTTTTTAAATCATTTGAGTCCCACAAATTTCTTGATAATCTTATTTCAAGGTACATTGATTTAATAGTAAATTATTCAGTGGAATAATTTTCTATTCAGTTTTATATCCTACTATATGTAAATGTTAATACCATCCTTATATAGCTTTTATAATTGAGTACCCTACTGAACTTTACTTCCAATGTATTTTAGTTGATTAAGTATATTATTTGCAAATAATGATAGTTTTATATTATTCATTATAATAGTTAAAATGATTATACCTTTTTACTGTCTTACTGCATTATCAAGAACATTTCAAGCTGTTTTAAATATTGGGAAGTTTATGATAATGGGATCTTTGCTCTTCTTTTCACTTAATTAGGAATATTTTCTACTGAATGATGGGATGCTTTATAAAACTTCATAATATTGAAAAAATGTGCATTCTTAGAATTAACCATATTGTTTACATACTATTACTCTTAATGTACAAAAATTAAATTTTAATATTTTATTTACATACATATTTATTTATTTATTTCAATTTTCACATGTAGAATTGATCAGGATCATTTTCCTCCATTATCATTCTCAGATTTTGGTATCTTAATTGTGCTGGGTTTATAAAATAGATAAAGAATTGGTTAATCTTCACACAAGATAATCACACTGTGTTCTGTTATCTCTCTGAGAATATTGGATATTGGATTTTTCCTTGAGTTTTGGGTAAATTCCTAACATTGGTTTCTGCTATAGAGTGAATGTTTGTGTACCCCTAATTCATACATTGAAATCTTAACCTCCAATGTAATGGCATTAGGAGGTGGGGCCTTTGGGATTAAGTCATAAGGGTGGAGCCCCCATTATTGGGATGAGTGCCCTTACAAAGAGACTCTGAAAGCTCCCTTGTCCCTTCTGCCATGTGAGGTTACAGAGAGAAGACAGCCTTTTGTGAACTAGGAAGTAGGTTCTCACCAGACACTGAATCTGGCAGTGCTTTGACCCTGGACTGTGAGAAATAAATGTTATTTAATCCACTCAGTCCATGGTATTTTTGTTCTACCAGCCCAGATGGATTAAGACAGTTTCAAATTGACTAATTCTGCAATACCTAATATACTTTCTATCACATCCATTATTTTCTGACTTCATCTCTTGGTGAGTTACAATATGCTTTTGAATGGATAAAGAAGATGTGATATATATATATATTCCATTGTGTGTGTGTGTGTATACACACACACACACACACACACACAAACAGAGGAATATTACTCAGTCATAAAAAAGAATGAAATAGGGCCATTTGCAGCAACATGGATGGACACAGAGATTATCATACTAAATAAAGTAAGTCGCACAAAGACAAATATCATATGATATCACTTACATGTGGAAGCTAAAAAAATGATACAAATTAACTTATTTACAAAACAGAAATAGACTCATAGACTTAGAAAACAAACATATGGTTACTAAATGGGAAAGGTTGAGGGAGGGATAAATTGGGAGTTTGGGGTTGACATATACACACTACTATATATAAAATAGATAATCAACAAGGACCTACTGTATAGCATAGGACACTCTACTCAATATTCTGTAATAACCTATATGGGAAAAGACTCTGAAAAAGAATGGATATATGGGGATTCCCTGGTGTTGCAGTGGTTGAGAGTCTGCCTGCAGATGCAGGGGACACGGGTTCGTGCCCTGGTCCGGGAAGATCCCACATGCTGCGGAGCAGCTGGGCCCTGAGCCATGGCCGCTGAGCCTGCGCGCCCAGAGCCTGTGCTCCGCAACGGGAGAGGCCACAACAGTTGAGAGGCCCGCGTACCGCAAAAAAAAAAAGAATGGATATATGTACATGTATAACTGAATCACTTTGCTGTACACCTGAAACTAACACAACATTGTAAATCAACTATATTCCAATATAAAATAAAAAGTAAATTAAAAAATGCTTTTGAAAGTTTTTTGTTGTCGCTGTTGTTTTTAAATAAGGAAATACAGAAGTATTTTCTCCAGCCCGGTACCTGTTGTTTCTTTTTCCCCCAAGATGTGATGCCAATGAGTTGAATAATGTATATATGAAACTACATGATTTATCACCTCCATTGGTTTGAACATTTACTTAGAGAAGCAATAAGATAGTTGTATCAAGAAGCTCTCAACTGCATATGCTAAACTTTACTCTTAATGTACAACTCAAATACCATCTTATCGTCATTTGTACATTCTAAATCCCTCCAACAAGCCTCCACTGAAACCCCCCCTAGTTATTACGTTCTTCATTGCGTGTGCCATTATAATTTCATTACCTTGGAGAGCAAGCCCCATTGTTAGGGCAACCAGGGGGCAGAAATATACTGGACCCTTTGCTACTTTTTAATTTTTTATAAATTTATTTTATTTATTTATTAATGGCTGCATTGGGTCTTCGTTGCTGTGCGCAGGCTTTCTCTAGTTGCAGTGAGTGGGAGCTACTCTTCGTTGCAGTGCACAGTCTTCTCATTGCGGTGGCTTCTCTTGTTGTGGAGCACGGGCTCTAGGTGCATGGGCTTCAGGAGTTGTGGCACACAGGCTCAGTAGTTGTGGCTCGCAGGCTCTAGAGTGCAGGCTCAGTAGTTGTGGTGCACGGGTTTAGTTGCTCCGCGGCATGTGGGATCTTCCCAGACCAGGGCTCGAACCTGTCTCCCCTGCATTGGCAGGCGGATTCTTAACCACTGCACCACCAGGGAAGCCCCCCTTTTGCTACTTTTGATTAAACTCCAACCATGTCCATGGATCACCCCAATTAGTGGTCAACATGAATTCCTAATTTAGTCTTTCTCTCGTCTTTCCATAAGATTTTAGTAAGTTATACATCTTTCCTTTAATGTAGAAACTTCAGACATTCTCTTTCTAGTAACTCACATGATACTTTTTCTTGAGCCAATACAATCGACCGCCTTTGGTCAGTGATGCCCTCCCAGTAACTGTTCTTACGCACTAATTGTGGCAGTGTCCATGGTTATGCCTAGCATAACATCTAGGCTCAGGATAAGCTGGGAATACAGGTATACACCTGATTGCACACATTATCTTTTCCACCAAATGAACGCTATCTGGAGATTTCTCCCAGGTGTTCCACAGGCTCACTTCTCTATGCTGGCCGTGGTTCTCAAAGTGTGGTCCCAGACCAGCAAAATCCACTTCACCATCAGTATCACCTGGGATCTTTCTACTCTAGAAAATTTACGGGTCCAAATTCAGAACTACTAAATCAGAAACCTTGGGTGCTGAATTTTGGCCATCATCAAAAAGCCTACAAACAATAAATGCTGGAGAAGGTGTGGAAAAAAGGGAACCCTCCGACACTGGTGGTAGGAATGTAAATTGGTACAACCACTATGGAGAACAGTATGGAGGTTCCTTAAAAAACTAAAAACAAAACTACTATATGATCCAGCAATCCCACCCCTGGGCATATATCCAGAGAAAACCATACTTCAAAAAGACACATACATGCCAATGTTCACTGCAACGCAATTTACAATAGCCAAGACAAAGAAGCAACCTAAATGTCCATCAATAGAGGAGTGGATAAAGAAGATGTGGTACATATATACAATGGCATATTACTCAGCCATAAAAAAGAAGGAAATAATGCCATTTAAAGCAAGATGGATGGACCTAGAGATTATCATACTAAGTGAAGTAAGTCAGACAAAGACAAATACCATATGATATCACTTATATGCGGAATCTAAAAAAAGGATACAAATGAACTTATTTACAAAACAAGAAATAGACTCACAGACTTCGAAAACAAACTTATGGTTACCAAAGAAGGAAGAGGGGTGAGGGATAAATTAGGAGTTGGGATTAACATATACACACTACTATATATAAAAGAGATAAACAACAAGGACCTACTGTACAGCACAGGGAACTCAATGTTCTGTAGTAACCTATATGGGAAAAGACTCTGAAAAAGAATGGATAAATGTATATATATAACTGAATCACTTTGCTGTACACCTGAAAGTAACACGACATTGTAAATCAACTATACTCCAATATAAAATGAAAATTAAATTCAAACTTTAAAAAACCAAGCAAACAAACAAAAAAAAGAAATCTTGGGGTGGGGCTCAGCAATCCATTCCAGATAATTCCAATGGACGCTGAAGTTTACAAATACCAGTCTAAGGGTTCAGCTGTGTCCCTTACATATTTGTTCATTTTGCCTATTTTAAATTTGGGGTCCATCATTTTTTTTCTTCACACATTGGTAATTCTATCTTTCCCTAGACTGTGGCAGTTATTGATACTTTTTCCCCCTAATTTATTATATTCTCTTGTGTATTTGGAGGAAGAGTGCTGTATATATATACTCAAGATCCCTTGAGGTCATTGTAAACGTAAGCTTGATGCTACATGAGGTACTTCTACTGGGAAGGTATAAGAATAAATTCGTGGCAGGAAACCCTAGAAAAGTGGCTCTAATAGGAGGTAGATGAGTTTTAGATTCCCCAAAACTAACACTCCTATTGGTGCCTCTTTGTACAATTTCTTCTTTCCTTGGTCAGCCTCCAGTATTAAATGACATTTTTATCATATGTGCCACCAGGATCTCTCCTGGTAGGAAAATCTGCCTGTGAATCTATTCCTTATTCTATTATTAGAGAACATATTTCCATTTCATCATGAGCCTAACTGGTTAGCTAAATGGATACATTGATTTAATTTAATACTTCAAGGCTAAAATAAATCAAATAAAAGAAAACATGAAATTCAGGATCTGAGGGAGCAGTGTTTGAATGCTGGTGCTGGCAATCACCAGCTGTGTGTTGATGGCTGGGCGACATAACATCGCTAAGCCTCTAGTTTCTCAACTGCAAAAAAAAAAAAAAAAAAAAAAAAGACTCAAAATTCTAGATTGTTGTAAGAATTCAAAATAAATAAGTAAATATAAATATGGTAAAAATTTGGCTTTTATTACAATGTTACTAAATAGTATAGCTCTTCAGTCTATTATCATTACTAGATATCCTTTGTGTTAAAAAGAAGCATTCAGGACTTCCCTGGCAGTGCAGTGGTTAAGAATCCGCCTGCCAGTGTAAGGGACACGGGTTTGATCCCTGGTCCAGGAAGATCTCACATGCCGTGGAGCAACTAAGCCCGTGATCCACAACAACTGAGCCTGTGCTCTAGAGCCCGCAAGCCACAACTACTGAGCCCGCATGCTGCAACTACTGAAGCCCGCGCACCTGGAGCCAGCGCTCCACAACAAGAGAAGCCACCGCCATGAGAAGCCCGCGCACCGCAAGGATGAGTAGCTCCCGCTCGCCACAACTAGAGAAAGCCCATGCACAGCAACGAAGACCCAATGCATCCAAAAATAAATAAATAACTTAAAAAAAAAAACAAGAAGCATTCAACATATTAATCCAAAGGAGTGGAAAACTTAGATACCTGGTTTCAATTATAGGACCATAGGAATAACTGTCTATCTCTATTTATATACACATTCACACATCTTCACAATAGGATGATAATTGGTTTCAAAATGTTTGCTTATGGCCCATTAATTTCTATTATTATTAGTGGGAAAACTCCAGTGTTCCCATTAATGGAAAAGTCATCATGCTGGTAATATTAATAACATGTGTTTGGACTTACATACCATAGACAATCATAAATTCTTTCTCTACCCTTGAATAATAAGCTGTAAAAATTCCTAAACTAAAATTGGCAGTCATTCAGAGGCTGGGTAAATTATAGCAAAATCGGACTTAAAACACCCCCAATATGTTTGGGTGTAATTTTTGCACAAAATAAAGGTGGTATTCTAGAAAAGTTTGAATTCTGATGCAAACACGTGGGATATAGAGTAGATAAGCAGTAGTCGCACACTGGGGAGAGAAATTGATGACTGAGTCTACCATCCATGTGCCCAAGGGCTGTGATCTGGCTCCAGGCCCCATAGCAGAAATACATCGAATAAAACAAAGGAAAATAAAATATTTTTGCAAAGTAAATTGGACATATACTTATGTGTATGGCTCGAATCACCAAAAAGTCATGATAAGAACGCTCAGAAGAGAGTGCTGTAACTTAATAAAGGAAGTTTCTATCCTCAGTGGGATGATTCCAGAGCTGAACTAGATGAAGGCGTGGACCTGAACCCTTGGTTGATGGAAAACTATGAACATAAAAATGCACCACCTTTTTTTTTTTTTTTTTTTTTTGCAGTACGCGGGCCTCTCACTGTTGTGGCCTCTCCTGTTGCGGAGCACAGGCTCCGGACGCGCAGGCTCAGCAGCCATGGCCCACGGGCCCAGCCGCTCCGCGGCATGTGGGATCTTCCCAGACCGGGGCATGAACCCGTGTCCCCTGCATCGGCAGGTGGACTCTCAACCACTGCGCCACCAGGGAAGCCCTGCACCACCTTTTTTTGATTATCTTGCACATCACACAGCTGACCTCTGATGTTTCAGGCTCATATTTAACCATTTTTCATTTAACATTTTCCATCACCTTCTTGGCAACCACCGAAAACCATCACCTTTAGAAGATGTGATCAGAGAAAGCTACCACCCCTGTCCCGTGGTCTCTCCCAAAAGAGTTTCTGTTCAAGGGGTAATCTTTGAAGGAGAATGACATTTAGATGATTGAAAAAGAAACGGGAGAAAGTGCATAGGAATATTCAAGGCAAAGGAGAACAAAAGAGATAGCAAAGTTTCATAGGAACCAACGTCAGGCTCAGCTATAACATTTGCAAGCCTGGGGAAAAAGCACAAATGGAGGTCCACATACCAGATACCTAAATATCTAAACGTTTACAAATCAAGCCAATCCCATATATTTTAGGCTTTTTGTTAGGATGTCACCCACTCTGGCTAACAATTTCTGTCTCAGTTTTCTACTGCTACAAACTATCCCCCCAAAACATGGGCCTTAAACCACTGTGTTAATATTTGCTCATCGTTGCTCCCTGTGGCCTCAGCTGGGGCAATCTGAATGGCTGAGGGCTGGCAGGAATGACCCCATGAGTGTCACCTACTTGAGTCCTAGGTTCTTTCTTTTTAAAAAAAAAAAAATTTTTTTTGATGTGGACTATTGTTTTTTAAGTCTTTATTGAATTTGTTACAATATTGCTTCTGTCTTATGTTTTGGTTTTTTGGCCGCGAGGCACATGGGATCTTAGCTCCCGACCAGGAATCGAACCTGCACCCCCTGCACTGGAAGGCGAAGTTCCAACCACTGGACCGCTAGGGAAGTCCCAAGTCCTAGGTTCTTACTGCTGGCAGGTGCCTCGGTTTCTGCGTCAGTTGGGTCCTCCAGGAAGAAGAGAGTGAGATGGAGTTAGGATTGCAAGTAGTTTTGGGGGGAGGATGGAGTGATGCCTATGAACGTTAAAGGGGGAGAAGCCGGATTGAGCAGAGAATGCCCTGAGATCAGGATGCAGGTTTGGCAGCTCTAGCAGAGTGAACGGGGCAAGAAGAGCTCTTGACTGCAGTGCACCACTGACAAAGCCTCTGTCAACCCAGTCTTTGCTGGGGCTCCACAGCTAAGACTGTCATAGTGGGCAGCAGTGGCCAGACCCTAGCATTCCCACTCTGCTTGGCCACTGGCTGGCGGCTGACGGATCAAAACACGTCCTCATCTTGAGCACTGAGGTGGAGCCGGAAGAAGCTTCAGCCGGTGGCTCTCAGCTTCCTGCACTCCTTACTGACGGAAGATTCCTTCTCAAACGGCGTGCACCTCCATGGCTGCCGCAGGATCCCCCACGCGGCTTCTCGCACACTGATCAAGGTCGCACAGCCACCTTGACCTTCCCCCCAGCACACTGGGCCCAGTCATAGTGGCCCGCTTCCCCCGAGGGCCACCTCTGCTGTGTTCTATTGGTGAAAGCAAGCCAAAGGGTTTAAGGGGAGGAGACCATCCAGGAATGAAAATACCAGGACACAGAGTTCAGGGAGCGTCTCCAAAGTACCCACCTACGTGGAAGCACTGGTAGGCCCACCCTCACAATGACAGAGCCATTGGTATTAGTACTGAGGCGTAAGTATTAATGGGGGCTCTTTTACCTCCCCTCATTGTTTATGTTATAGATTGGATTTCTGTTCTAGAGTGAACTAGCAAGCTATTCAAATATTTGTATTCTCCTATCTTAACAAATACAATCTCCTAAGGACCTGCAGGGCCAGGTTCAAATTTAGAATTCTTGCATTTCTCAGGTTTTTACACTAGAATATGCTGGTATAGGGAGACAGCTGGTTTCTGATCCCAGCTCCCAGACTGGGCTCGTCCGCCTTTATTCCCAGCCTGAACTCCCTCCAGTAGGGCCCATCACACGGATGTCTAGACAGCCCAGATAACACAGCCCTGATCCATTCACCTCCTCCATCGTCCCCTGCCAAGAAAAGCTGTCTTTTGGCCGATCTCTGGCACAGCCTGCCTTTGGAAGGATAGCCTGGGGAAGAGAGGCACACACACCCTGGAGGGATTCCAGGATCCTGCATACCCAGAGCAAAGCCTAGAGGGACAGACCTGGGCTCTAAAAGGGCAAGTTCCTTGATCTGCAAACTTCTTACATGGCAGAGGTTGGGGGCATGGCCAGAGGAGGACCAGAGGAGGGCTCTGCAAAGGGCAAAACCCAGAGCAGAAATCCCCCTTTGTCTGGGCAATACTGGCTAATGAATTTGGAACTGTCAAGCAGAATGGGGCACTCGGTGACCTAATATTCCCCTCCCTCTTCTCATATTCTTCTTTGAAACAGGAAACACACAGACGAGAATATACAAGTGGACATTTTCTATACAACATTAAAAAGGATGTCTATATACATACACACATGTACTTCAATACAGATATATCCCTGTGTGTGTGTGTGTGTGTGTGTGTATATACACATACATACACATATATATACAGATCTATCCCTGTTGGTTTACATCTTTACTAACATCTTTCCAAATAGTTCAAGTATTTTGTCCATAAAGTCTTCACGTGTCTTTTATTAAATTTATTCTTAGTTACTTAATATTTCTATTTTTACTCTAAATGGAATATTTACACTTTTGTCTTATTTCTCTAGCTAAGGGAACTAGTTAAATGTCTCGTAGTAGCTACGACAGCATGTTTTCCTCTACTCTTAGTTTTATAAGAGTTCGCATATACATATCTATACCTGTATTGATCTAGAAGCACATGATACACAATTACATTTGCATTTCAAAAGCACGTTTAAATGTGCAATGTATATTTTTGTCCAATATTTATAGATAATGAAACAAAACTAAAAAATAATCTATACATCTATGAGTATGTTTCAGTAGCTTTGAGCACAGAGAACATTAAGTAGTTACCAGCCTGTTAACATTGACCACTTTGGGGGAATGGATTGGTGGAGGTACAGGACTGAGAAGAGGGAATTTCTGAGCTTCTTCCCAGATGTGTCTCTATCAGTTGATTTATTAAAATAGGTATATACTTTTCCATGCTTCAGAAAAATTTAGACAAATAATTTCAAGTTAAGGAACATGGAAGCTGTTAAAGATGGCATTTTTTAGAAGGTTGTTCAGAATTTCAGACACAGTAGTCAAAGAGAATAAAGACTTGGGAAAGGTCATCCAATTGGTGACTTAAAGGTCACTGTGCAAGGTGCCATTTAAACAGAGTAGTGGAGGTGGGACTTTAAAAAGCACACAGAGGGTGAGAAGAGAGGAGCCCTGTGACTTTCTTAGTGTGTTACATCAGTGTCTCTCCAGCTGAATTCGGGGACTAATGCTAATGGGCATGCCTAAAATTTAAAATAAAATAAAATAAAAAGGATACAAAACAAAATGAAAGATTGTAAAATGGTCACATTTCCATTTGGGGGAATTTGAGTTTTATAGCATCAAAACAACACAATGCTCTGAGAAACAGTACATCCATTTCTAACTCTATTTAAAAGTTTCCTGAAAGTACTTGGGCATGGACTCAGGATCTTTCGTTTTATTTTTCCACCAAACCCAGGCAATTTCAACTGTTTTATGTTCGACGGTTCTCAAATAAAGACTTGCAATGCTCTTTTGATTCCACTTAATTCTAAGAAGACACGATTTGGCGGAGGGGACACAGACAGAGCCAAGGCCCTTTTAAGATTAAAATGTATTCTAGAGCAGTTTCCACCATAATTCAAATTTTGTGAGCTTGTGTCAGGAGGAGAATATGCTTCTATCAATAATGAACTGGCATCTCTTCTCAAATTGCTTTCAGGGTTCACTGGGGCTGTGGAAATTAAAGAGGATGATGGTGACTTTAATAACAAAATGACTAACACCTACACAAGTTTGTTGTGGAAATGACTTTGTGTTCTCTTAAGATTATCATTTATATGATGACTGCAATTTAGAATATATCAACAAAAAGTGACAGAAAACAAAAAAGCAAAATGGAAGAAGTCCACTGTCAAAGTAACTTTTTTTCAAAGTGAAGAATACTTGATTTACAATGTTGTGTTAATTTCTGCTGTACAGCAAAGTGACTCAGTTATACACATATATACGTTCTTTTTTATATTCTTTTCCATTATGGTTTATCACAGGATATTGAATATAGTTCTCTGTGCTATACAATAGGACCTTGTTGTTTATCTATTTTATATATAGTAGTATGTACCAGTTAATCCCAACTCCTAATTTATCCCTCCCCCTCCTTTCCCCTTTGGTTACCATAAGATTGTTTTCTATGTCTGTGACTCTATTTCTGTTTTGTAAATAAGTTCATTTGTATCATTTTTTTTTTAGATTCCACATAAAAATGTTATCATATGATATTTGTCTTTCTCTGTCTGACTTCACTTAGTATGATCATCTCTAAGTCCATCCATGTTGCTGCAAATGGTATTATTTCATTCTTTTTTATAGCTGAATAACTCTTTAGGTCTCTACTTTAATTTATGGCCTGAGGAAATCAAATTCTGGGAATATTTCCTACCCAAAGGATGATGATACTCCAGACAGGGCAGAGAGGAATGTATGAGTAACAATGAAAAAACCATACTCTGAAAAATACCACAAGTAAAACATTCTATTAGAATACCAATAAAAAGACATTTTTTTGTTGAAAAAAGTTTAGACATACAAAAAAGAAAAAGAACCTATGCATTAACCAATATGCTTAATAAATGAAATACAGAAAATATAGTTGAATCCTCATGTCCAGAGGATGCCATTATAATGAATTTAGGGTTCATCATTTCAAGCCACTGCATATGAACGTGGCATTATAAAGAAATATATATTATTTAGCAGATATACTATTTTCTTGTACATTTTAAAATTTACATAGTGGGTATCAGGCTGTGAGTATTCTCTGCAATTTGCTTTTCCTTGCTCTATATTGTGTTTCTGAGATTCTTTGCCGTGCTGATACATGTAGACTCTTCAATTTGTTTCACTACTGCATATATCATTATTTATCCGAAGTGCACAGCTTACTATATATTCATTCTCCTATATGTGGACATTTATGTTGTTAACATGTCTACATTTTACAAACAACACTGATGTGATTGTAATCATGTTACTCATGTCTCCTTATGCATATAGTAGGGGAGTTTTTCTAAACTGTACAACTGATTCACAATCCCAGAACACAGGGATGTAGATTTTCAATTTTACTATCTCTTGACAAATTCATCCCCAAAACTGCTTCACCAATTTTCACTACCATCCAGTATCTGGAGCAAAGTCCCACTGCTCCAATCCTCACGAACACTTAAATATTGCCGCAATATTGGAAATTTCTGATTCCAATTTCTGTGCACAAGTTGGTTTCTCAGTGTGATTCTAATTTGTATTTCTATCAAGTAGTAGTAAAATTCTGTAACACACCATTCATTCCCAACCTCTGTGACTGCCCTGTTCACATTGCCCTAAATGCTCCCTTGTGATATGTGCTCAGATCGGTCCCCAGAGTAAATACTAGTTTTAGGATAACAGTCTATATTTCCAAACGGTTCTGGCTACTTTTTTGTCCTTTGCTCTTCCATTAACATTTGGAATAAAATGTTCAATTCAGACAGCACATCTCTGTTGGGCTTTTGATTGGATTACATTGAGGGTATAGAATAATTTGGAGACATTTAAGGTCCTTACCGTTGTATCCTTGCTTATGTATCTATCCCTATTGGTTTACATGTTTTCTAACATCGTTCCAAATAGTTGAAATATTTTGTCCATCAAGGCTTCACATGTCTTTCCTTAAACTTATTCTTAGTTACTTAATATTTCTGTTTTCATTTTAAAGGGAATATTTACACTTTTGTCTTATTTCTCTAGCTAAGGGAACTAGTTAAATGTCTCATAGCAGGGACTTCCCTGGTGATGCCGTGGTTAGGACTCCATGCTCCCAATGCAGGGGGCCTGGGTTCAATCTTTGGTGAGGGAACTAGATCCCACATGCATGCCACAACTGAGAGTTTGCATGCCACAACTAAGTAGCCTGCTGGTCACAACTAAGGAGCCTGCCTGCCGCAACTCAGACCCGGCACAACAAAATAAATAAAAAATAAAATAAATATTTTTTAAAATGTCTCATAGTGGCTATGACAGCAAGTTTGCCTCTACTCTTAGCTTTATGAGTTTTCATGAAAAGCTGTAAAATTTTAATGAATTCTCTCTTTTCCAAATTTGAAAGGCGACAGTTAACATTGCTAATTGAATTGTATTCTAAAAGAACATGATTCATGCATACTAATAGTTCTTTGATAGTTGTCAGAATTTGTTCCACACACCAAAAACCGCCATATTCATTCCCTTCTTTGGTAGTAATAAGACTGTTGGCCACGCTTGCTGCTAGGGTGATGACCACTTTCCCCAGACTTCCTTACATGCACTGCCTGCAGCAGACTGGTGGATATGCACTACTAGTGGGATCTCCCAGCAAAACCAAGCAGGACCCTGTGGGGCTGCTTGGCATGGAAGCTTTTCAAGCAGTTGTTAATCAGAGAAAAGGAGGGGATGCAGAGACAAGGGAGGAGAAGCCAAAAAACAAGAGTGCAGCCTTGGGGCTGGGTCCTGGTTCGCCTCAAAGGATACTGTAACAATATCTTTGAGGTCTTTACAGAACTAAAACCCCCAACAAAAGGAAGATGTTAGCATTCTTCATTCCAGAGAAGGTCACAGTTTGATAACCAGAGAAGCTCATCAGGAGACCCCTTGAGACCAGATTAAAGGAGCGCAAGACCTGCACACACCCAGATCCTTATCAGCAACTCTACCCTTGAACTATTGCTATAAAACTCCTCAACAAACCTCCCTGGGTTGGGACACACATTTTCTGAGGCATGATCCCGCTGTGTCCCCATTTAACTAGCAAACCAATAGAGCTATTCTTTTCTACTTCACCCAAAACTCTGTCTCCAAGATTTGATTCAGCACTGGTGCACAGAGGTCGAGTTTTCAGCATCACCACCTTGAACATGATCAGGTTTTGTCCCCTGTCCCTACTCCCTTAATACACATATGACCTATTAAAAACAAAAATTCGAACCACCATGGATATGCTGGTGTACCCAAGACAACTGTTAGCTCTACAGCTCCTTCAGTTATCCTGACCCATCCTTTTTAGCTTATGAAGATTTGCTTTGACTTTGATCACTTTGTCTATGCATTTAGAGTGATTTTTAAAGCATATTCTATATGGGATTTTTAGCTTTTCTGTCCCAGTAGAATTTATGGTTTACATACTAAACCATAGGGCTATAATTAAATTCAACCAATGATTTTACCTTCTTATATTTTATGTAAGTTAACGGTATATTTTTAATGTTGAAAACATATAACCTCAATGAAAAATCAGTTTGTTTCCTTTTTTACAATTTTTGTTGCCACTAACTTCTATTTCTTTTTTGTTCCATAGATCTTCCCATATAACTACCAATAAAAAAGCCAAGAGCAGGCTCTTCTTGTCTTCTCTAATAAATGTTCCTATCATGCATTTTTCTACTAAGTATGACATTTTATCAGCAATGTGTTTTGAATATAACAAACAACATTATACTTTGTAATCATAGGAAAGATGATCCAAAATCTTGGAAATAGAATGGAGAAAATACAAGAAATGTTTAACAAGGACCTAGAAGAATTCAAGAGCAAACAAACAATGAGAACAACACAATAAATGAAATTTTAAATTGTCTACAAGGAATCAATAGCAGAATAACTATTGAGGCAGAGGCAGAAGAATGGATAAGTGACCTGGAAGATAGAATAGTAGAAATAACTACCACAGAGCAGAATAAAGAAAAAAGAATGAATACAACTGAGGACTGTCTCAGAGGCCTCTGGGACAACATTAAACGCATCAACATTCAAATTATAGGGGTCCCAGAAGAAGAAGAGGAAAAAAAAAGGGACTGAGAAAATATTTGAAGAGATTACAGTTGAAAACTTCCCTAATATGGGAAAGGAAATAGTCAATCAAGTCCAGGAAGCACAGAGAGTCCCATACAGGATAAATCAAAGGAGAAATATGCCAAGATACATATTAATCAAACTATCAAAAATGAAATACAAAGAAAAAATATTAAAAGCAGCAAAGGAAAAGCAATAAATAACGTACAAGGAAATTCCTCATAAGGCTAACAGCTGATCTTTCAGCAGAAACTCTGCAAGCCAGAAGGGGGTGGCAGGACATATTTAAAGTGATGGGGCTTCCCTCGTGGCGCAGCGCTTCAGAGTCTGCCTGCCGATGCAGGGGACGTGGGTTCGTGCCCCGGTCTGGGAATATCCCACATGCCGCGGAGCGGCTGGGCCTGTGAGCCATGGCCGCTGAGCCTGCGTGGCCGGAGTCTGTGCTCTGCAATGGGAGAGGCCACAACAGTGAGAGGCCCACGTAGTGCAAAAAATAATAATAATAAAATAAAGTGATGAAAGGGAAAAACCTACAACCAAGATTACTCTACCCAGCAAGGATCTCATTCAGATTTGACAGAAAAATCAAAAGCTTTACAGACAAGCAAAAGGTAAGAGAATTCAGCACCACGAAACCAGCTGTACAACAAACGTTAAAAGAACTTCTCTAGGTGGGAAACAAAAGAGAAGGAAAAGACCTACAATAACGAAATCAAAACAATTAAGAAGATGGTAATAAGAAAATACATCTCAATAGCGACCTTAAATGTAAATGGATTAAATGCGCCCACCAAAAGACATAGACTGGCTGAATGGATACAAAAACAAGATCTGTATATATGCTGTCTACAAGAGACCCACTTCAGACCTAGGGACACATACAGACTAAAAGTGAGGGGATGGAAAAAGATATTCCACGCAAATGGAAATCAAAAGAAAGCTGGAGTAGCAATACTCATAACAGATAAAATAGACTTTAGAATAGACTATTACAAGAGAGAAAGGAGGAAACTACATAATGATCAAGGGATCAACCCAAGAAAAAGATAAAACAATTGTAAATATTTATGCATCCAACATAGGAGCACCTTAATACATAAAGTAAATGCTAAAAGCCATAAAAGGGGAAATCGACAGCAACACAATCATAGCAGGGGACTTTAACACCCCACTTTCACCAATGGACAGATCATCCAAAATGAAAATAAATAAGGAAACACAGGCTTTAAATGACACATTAAAAAAGATGGACTTAATTGATATTTATAGGACATTTTATCCAAAAACAACAGAATACATACTCTTCTCAAGTGCTCATGGAACATTCTCCAGGACAGAACATATCTTGGGTCACAAATCAAGCCTTGGTAAATTTAAGAAAATTGAAATCGTATCAAGTATCTTTTCTGACCACAATGCTGTGAGACTAGATATCAATTACAGGAAAAAAAATCTGTCAAAAAGGCAAACACGTGGAGGCTAAACAATACACTACTAATAACCAAGAGATCACTGAAGAACTCAAAGAGGAAATCAAAAAATACCTAGAAACAAATGACAATGAAAACACGATGACACAAAACCTAAGGGATGCAGCAAAAGCAGTTCTAAGAGGGAAGTATAAAGCAATACAATCCTACCTCAAGAAACAAGAAACATCTCAAATAAACAACCTATCCTTACACCTAAAGCAATTAGCAAAAGAAGAACAAAAAAAACCCCAAAGTTAGCAGAAGGAAAAAAATCATAAAGATCAGATCAGAAATAAATGAAAAAGAAATGAAGAAAACAATAGCAAACATCAATAAAATTAAAAGCTGGTTCTTTGGGAAGATAAAAAATATTGATAAACCATTAGCCAGACTCCTCAAGAAAAAAAGGGAGAAGACTCAAATCAATAGAATTAGAAATGAAAAAGGAGAAGTAACAACGGACACTGCAGAAATACAAAGGATCATGAGAGATTACTACAAGCAACTATATGCCAATAAAATGGACAACAACGAAGAAATGGACAAATTCTTAGAAAAGCACAAACTTCTGGGACTGAACCAGGAAGAAATAGAAAATATAGACCAATCACAAGCACTGAAATTGAGACTGTGATTAAAAATCTTCCAACAAACAAAAGCCCAGGACCACATCGCTTCACAGGCAAATTCTATCAAACATTTAGAGAAGAGTTAACATCTATAATTCACAAACTCTTCCAAAATATAGCAAAGGGAGAAAAACTCCCAAACTCATTCTACAAGGCCACCATCACCTTGATACCAAAACCAGACAAAGATGCCACAAAAGAAGAAAACTACAGGCCAATATCATTCATGAATATAGATGCAAAAATCCTCAAAGAAATACTAGCAAACAGAATCCAACAACATATTAAAAGGATCATACACCATGATCAAGTGGGGTTTATCCCAGGAATGCAAGGATTCTTCAGTATATGCAAATCAATCAACGTGATACACCATATTGACAAACTGAAGGATAAAAACCATATGATAATCTCAATAGATGCAGAAAAAGCTCTGACAAAATTCAACACCATTTATGATAAAAATCCTATAGAAAGTAGGCATAAAGGAAACTTACCAGGCTTCCCTGGTGGCGCAGTGGTTGAGAGTCCGCCTGCTGGTGCAGGGGACACTGGTTCGTGCCCCGGTCCGGGAAGATCCCACATGCCATGGAGCGGCTAGGCCCGTGAGCCATGGCTGCTGAGCCTGCGCATCCGGAGCCTGTGCTCCACAATGGGAGAGGCCACAGCAGTGAGAGGCCCTCGTACCGCAAAAAAAAAGAAAACTTACCTCAACAAAATAAAGGCCACATATGACAAACCCACAGCCAGCATAGTCTTCAATGGTGAAAAACTGAAACCATTTCCACTAAGATCAGGAATGAGTCAAGGTTGCCCACCCTCACCACTATTATTCAACATAGTTTCGGAAGTTTTAGCCACAGAAATCAGAGAAGAAAAGGAAATAAAATGAATCAATAATGGAAAAGAAGAAATAAAAGTGTCACTGTTTGCAGATGACATGATACTATACATAGAGAATCTAAAGATGCAACCAGAAAACTACTAGAGCTAATCAATGAATTTGGTAAAGTAGCAGGATACAAAATTAATGCACAGAAATCTCTGGCATTCCTATACACTAATGATGAAAAATCTGAAAGAGAAATGAAGTAAACACTCCCATTTACAACTGCAACAAAAGGAATAAAATACATAGGAATAAACCTACCTAAGGAGACAATAGACCTGTATGCAGAAAACTATAAGACACTGATGAAAGAAATTAAAGATGATACAAAGAGATAGAGAGATATACCATGTTCTTGGATTGGAAGAATCAACATTGTGAAAATGACTGTACTACCCAAAGCAATCTACAGATTCACTGCAATCCCTTTCAAACTACCAATGGCATTTTTCACAGAATGAGAACAAAAAATTTCACAATTTGTATGGAAACACAAAAGACCCTGAATAGCCAAAGCAATCCTGAGAAAGAAAAACGGAGCTGGAGGAATCAGGCTCCCTGACTTCAGACTATACTACAAAGCTACATAAACAAGACAGTATGGTACTGGCACAAAAACAGAAATATAGAGCAATGGAACACGATAGAAAGCCCAGAGATAAATCCATGCACATACGGTCACTTCATCTTTGATAAAGGAGACAAGAATATACAATGGAGAAAAGACAGCATCTTCAATAAGTGGCACTGGGAAAACTGGACAGCTACATGGAAAAGAATAAAATAGAACACTCCCTAACACCATACACAAAAATAAACTTAAAATGGATTAGAGACCTAAATGTAAAATGAGGCACTATAAAACCCTTAGAGGAAAACATGGGCAGAACACTCTATGACATAAATCACAGCAAGATCTTTTTTGACCCACCTCCTAGAGAAGTGGAAATAAAAACAAAAATAAACAAATGGAACCTAATGAAACTTAAAAGCTTTTACACAGCAAAGGAAACTGTAAGCAAGACAAAAAGACAACCCTCAGAAAGGGAGAAAATATTTGCAAATGAAGCAACTAACAAAGGATTAATCTCCAAAATATACAAGCAGCTCATGCAACTCAATATGAAAAAAACAAACAACCCAATCCATAAATGGGCAGAAGACCTAAATAGACATTTCTCCAAAGATATACAGATTGCCAAGAATGCTCAACATCATTGATCATTAGAGAAATGCAAATCAAAACTACAATGAGATATCATCTCACGCCAGTCAGAATGGCTATCATCAAAAAATCTAGAAACAATAAATACTGGAGAGGGTGTGGAGAAAAGGGAACCCTCTTGTACTGTTGGTGGGAATGTAAATTGATACAGCCGCTATGGAGTACAGTATGGAGGTTCCTTAAAAAACTAGAACTAGAACTACCATATGACCCAGCAATCCCACCACTGGGCATATACCCTGAGAAAACCATAATTCAAAAATAGTCATGTGCCACATTGCAGCTCTATTTACAATAGCCAAGACATGGAAGCAACCTAAGTTCCAACTACAGATGAATGGATAAAGAAGATGTGGCACATATATACAATGGAATATTACTCAGCCATAAAAAAAACCAAAATTGAGCTTTTTGTAGTGAGGTGGATAGACACAGAGACTGTCATACAGCCTGAAGTAAGTCAGAAAGAGAAAAAGAATTACCGTATGCTAACACATATATATGGAATCTAAAGAAAAAAAAGGTTCTGAAGAACGTAGAGGCAGGACAGGAATAAAGACGCAGACGTAGAGACTGGACTTGAGGACACGGGGAGGGGGAAGGGTAAGCTGGGACGAAGTGAGAGAGTGACATGGACATATACACACTACACTATATACACTACAAATGTAAAAGAGATAGCTAGTGGGAAGCAGCCACATAGCACAGGGAGATCAGCTCCGTGCTTTGTGACCACCTAGAGGGTTGGGATAGGGAGGGTGGGAGGGAGACCCAAGAGGGAGGGGATATGGGGATATATGTATATTTATAGCTGATTCACTTTGTTATACAGCAGAAACTAACACACCATTGTAAAGCAATTATACTCCAATAAAGATGTTAAAAAGATTATATTTTGTGATTTAATAGATAAAATATTCTAAAAGTCCAATTCATTTTGTTCCTCATTTGTATCCTGTTGAATTCAAGTTATTTGCATTTTATTTAAGATTCCTGGATACATTTATTTTAGTTGACATTGATGTGCAATGTTCTTTTTTGTTAGTTTTCTAGTATTAATTTCAATGCTGTGTGAACACTGTAAAATGCACTAAAGACTTTCCTCTTTATGTGTCAGAAATTTTGAAATAAGCAGCCAGGGCTCTAGTGGAGGTAATTCTTTGATAAATTTTTAGCATCTCTCAAGGTTAGTGATATAATCATGCTTGCTACTTTTTCAGGCACCAATTTTGATAATGTATCTTTTCCTTTTTTTGCTTTTCATAAATTTTATTTTTTTATTTATTTATTTTTGGCTGCATTGGGTCTTCGTTTCTGCGCACGGGCTTTCTCTAGTTGTGGTGAATGGGGGCTACTCTTCATTGTGGTACGTAGGCTTCTCATTGCATTGGCTTCTTTCATTGCGGAGCACGGGCTCTAGGCGCACGGGATTCAGTAGTTGTGGCACGCAAGCTCAGTAGTTGTGGCTCTCAGGCTCTAGAACGCAGGCTCAGTAGTTGTGGTGTATGGGCTTTGTTGCTCCACTGCATGTGGGATCTTCCCAGACCAGGGCTCGAACCCGTGTCCCCTGCATTGGCAGGCAGATTCTTAACCACTGCAGCACCAGGGAAGCCCAGTATAACTTTTCTTGAACAATGATTACCATAATGAGATTTGCAATCACATTTAAGGTTCTCTTTTCAAAAATGTTTTCATATTTATGCCTAAAATATTTTTCTTATTGTCAGTTTGACTATTTACTATCCTGTCTTTATATTATTAGGCATGTAAGAACTATTTTTTATTTTTAAGTAGCCAGGTATTTTATTTGTCATTGCTACTTTTTGTTTCCCTGTATTTCAATTAAAATCTGCTCCAACAGTCATTAAATTTGTCTTCTTTGTTTTAGTAAAATCATGAATTTATTTTAGTTATTTCTTTTTATAATGAAAGCATTGAGTCCCTAGTCCAATATTCTTCCTCTTTCTATAGTGTCAATTTTGCTCATTATTATATCCAATAAAGACTTCCATTTTACTTCTGCATTTTTTTTTTATTTTTTTTTTTGCGGCACGCGGGCCTCTCACCGTTGTGGCCTCTCCCGTTGCGGAGCACAGGCTCCGGACACGCAGGCTCAGTGGCCATGGCTCACGGGCCCAGCCACTCCACGGCACGTGGGACCCTCCCGGACCGGGGCACGAACCCGTGTCCCCTGCATTGGCAGGCAGACTCCCAACCACTGCACCACCAGGGAAGCCCTCACTTTTGCATTTTTAATCTCCAAATATTTTCCTTATCTCATCCAGCTCTCTTTTACTCTCAGCTCTCATCTCTGGCAACTTCCCTTTATCTTTTTTATCACTTTATTCTTTGTAATCTCTTTATTTAAGAATTACTAGTTTCTTAGATTTTATTAAGGACACAAAGCATATGTTTCCTAAATATGCCTATAATTATATTCTTTTCTCCTAAACTATGGCATCATTTATCTGCTCCTAGAGTATTATGCTACTCTTTGTGCTGTTGTCTCAAATAATGTCTCATAGGTTCTAGAGCTTTTCTCTTTTTTAATTCCTTAATTGCTGCTTGAATACTGGACTTAAAAGTTCTTGAGGGCTTCTTGCTCACTGGGCACTGATCAGATGGGGCAGAGAAACAGATAAAGAGCCCCCAGAGAGGCGGCATGGGAAAAAGGCCCTGAGATTGGAATTTATGGATATGGGAATTTATTGAGAGGAACTCACGCCAGACTAGAAGTGTTCTGAAAACACAGAGTAGCGACAAAAAGAGTTCATGCTGGAGAATGAAAACGTGGAGATTTTAACAGGGCTTACACAAATATTACCATGCAGAATATGAACTTGGGGTGAATCCATTTTTCATGTAAGTTTCTAATTTTCTCTCAGCAACAGAGAAAACAAAGATAGCAAAAATCCTTCTGCATATTGCAAGTTAATAAATTTTAAAAGTTTGCTTAATAATTTAGGGATTTTTTTTCTAGCTGCAAATTGATTAATCCCTGCATTGCTTCTGCAATAAAATGGAGGATATAAAGATAATTTTTCCATTTTCTGTACTTGTATTTAAATACTGCCAGAAAGGAAATAGTAACCCAGAAAACCACATTGTGCAGCTCTAAGGGTGCCAAAATATTCCACTAATGGATCTGAAACAAAAGAGGAAAAGTGGTCCTTGTGAGAATCTCCAGGCTACTCACCATTTTGAATACGTGTATTAAAATGTGGGAAGGTAGAAGGAACCTGTCCTTTCTTGAGAATGTCAGCACCATCTTAAATTCTCCTCTGCAGCTGCTTTTATTTTAAATAAAAATAAGTTTTTGCTTGTAATTATTTACTTATCTCTGCCGTGTACATTGAAAACTTTAATTATTCATGTGGTAATCCTTCCTCTAATAAAGCATACAAAGGGGGAAAGCAGGTATAAATAAAACACTCCTTGGATTTAAGAGGACATGAACTTGTTCCAGTTTCTCACCTCTAAAGATGAAAATAAGGATATCAAACTATTTTGGTCTAGGCTGTTTGTAGAGAGAGTATTAATATAACTATAAGGTCAAACATATATTTTATTTAAGAGTTAAAATATACAAGTAATGTTTAAATGTAAAAGACAGGCTCCCAGATAGATAGTGGCCAGATCTAGAATAAACTAGAATGCATCTAGATAGCTTTCTTGTATTTTAAAATAAGTAGAAGGTCAATGGCAATAGTTGACAATTATGCTGACCAAAGTCACAGGACCTAATCAAATGTCCTGTTTTTGGTAAATCTCAAAGGTTAGTCAGTCTTTGGAAAGAGTATTGTTCCTCTCATCTTTGTAATCGACTGATCTATTTTAACATTTCAAGTCACTCTTTTCACACTTCAACTTTCCATTCTTTCTACCACCTTATTCTAAACCAGTCTTGATATCCAAGAGGAAAATGGTACCAATGGCCGATCGGGTGGAATTTTACATCCCAGAAGGGATAGACATTACAAGACCCAAAATAAACAGGAGAAAACCTGCCAATCCCCAATAAAGGCATGGAGGCTTGATGTCCTGTTCAACTGAACAAATAGTACCCCCCTTGAGAGGTCAGAGTTACTTGCACCAGAACAGGGATAAGACCCCCAGTAAATATTTCTGCTTGTCTGGATCACACCTTATATTAAGCACAGTATCATACTTGTTTTCACCATATTGGATTGTGATCACTGACCATTCCGGTGACAGTCTGGTATAGAAGTTAAAAGTGGGCTCCAGAGACAATTTCCTGGATTTATATCCAGGCTTCATAAATTACCTGCTGTGAACAAAGGCAAGATATTTAACTTCTCTGAGCTTCATTTTACTATGCTTAAAACAGAAAAATCGTCTTTCCTTGGGACTTCCCTGGCCGTCGAGTGGTTAAGAATCTGCCCTTCCACTGCAGGGGGCATGGGTTCGACCCCTGGTCGGCGAACTAAGATCTTGCATGCCAGCGGTGAGGCCAAAATAAATAAATTAATAAATAAAATGCTAAAACAATAAACATTTTTAAAATATTATCTTTCCTGGATGGCTGTGAAAATGATATGAGGTATTACACCAAAGTCTTCAGCATAGGGCTTGGCAAATAATCAGTGACTTTTACATGGTTACCTTCATGATTGTTACATAACTAAAATTTTTGAAAGCATAATTTAATGCTTATATTTTGTGCTATACTATAATGCGTTTGATCCATTATTAAATTTCGAACATTTGTGCTATTCCAAGCTTTCACTGTTATAAATATTACTGCAATTAACCCACAGTTGCATCAATGATTAGTGCTTACAGCAAATTCCTAGAAGCAGAATTACTGACTCAAAGAAAATAAAAATAAACATCTTTAAATATTTTGATATTTACTGTCAAATTGCTTGCTTGAAAGGCAAAACGACTGTATGCTTCTACCAGTCATTTATCTTTTAATCTCACCATTAGGAACATTTTCTCTAATGCTCTCAAAATTTGCAAGTGAAAATTATATATGCTGCTTTCATTTGTTTCACTTTTAAGATTGTTGAAGTTCAACAATTCTTTCATAGTTTTACTTCCATTCTGTACTAATGTAAATGTTATTCATCCACTTTAATTAACAGTTTTCTTATTGATTTGGAAGTACAATTTTTATATTAAAGGCTTTTGTTCTATTTGTCATGTTAGTTAAATACAATTATTTATATATGAAACTTTTAATGTTGAAGAGTTGTTATTTCTTGTGAAGTCAAAACTATCAGTCTTTTCCTTTCTAGTATCAATGATTTTACGCTTAGAAAGTCTTTACTGTATTCATATATAAATGACTACGAGTATTAGTACTTTTATTTTATATTAAATACTTTAATTCAACTTGAGTAAAATTACATTTAGTGAAAAGAAAAAAGATAAGTTGATTTTATGTGAATGTGATTTTTTTCCTCTTAATTTATTCTTTTAATTTAATCCTAAATTAAACTCCACAGAATTTTGTACTTGGTGTGCATGTATAAACTTGCAATATGAATTCTGATAGAGAAAGAGTAGATTTATAAAGTGCTTGCCACACCGAAGAAAACTGTAACTGTGTGAGGTGATGGATGTGTTAACTACCCTTACTGTCGTAATCATTTTGCGATAAATATATATATGAAATCGTATACATATTACACCCTAAACTTACACAATGTTATATGTCAATTATGTCTCAATAAAGCTGGAAAAACATTCTGGTTGAAGATATGATGAAAACAGAGGAGGAAAAGACAATATTAAAGCTTTGCTGTCTTATAATATGGTGAAAATCTAGTATTTTTTTAAAGCTTCAGAAAGTCAGCTTTGCTACAAGGAAATGTGCCAATTTTTACTATTATAATCCCTGTCAGGCTATGAAATCAGTATTCTCAGCAGCTCTGCTCTACACCTACAATTTTGTCAAGTGGCATACTTGCCTTTAGTCTGATGAAGGATGTTAGCTCCAACACAAATTAGCCTCGATTCATGCATTATGCAACAGCACATCCCTTGGGGACACTGGAGCTCTATAATGATCCTCGTCTCAGTACCAACCACCATTTTGGACCACTGTGATGAGAGTCTTCCCACCACCCATTCACACACTCCATTCACTCAAGTGGCAAAATTGCCTAAGTGTGTACAGACCCAGTTACTTCATCACTGATGGAATCCTGAGTCTCTTCCCTTTGGGTTAGGTTTTAATTCTTTGATTTGTGGAGATACTTTTCTGATAATCAGCTTCCCTCTTCTCTTCAGAAATGTTGAGGAAAAATTAGATATGCACAGCAATTCGCTAGTGAAAATGCAATTAAATCCATTTTCTTGAGCAGTTCTTATTTTGAAAGCACTCTACAAGTACCTGGAGATACAAAATTGAATAAAAGTGTCCATAAAAACTCCGAAATCTCACTAAGATATAGACATATCAACATTTTTAAAAAACACATCATGAAAAATTCTAAGATTATTTATGGATAAATTTCTATTACAGTAAGGTGTGGGAGAGATTCACTGAAGACTATGGTATATACATGTCATATTTAACATGTCTTTAAAAGAGGAGTTTACAATGTAGAAACTTAAGAACTTTATGGCTGAGAACAAAAACTCAAGCGAAGACAAGACATGAATGTATAATTTATGATAAAACTGAAAGAGAAGATGGGTACTAGAGAAGTATGTATAAACACCAGCAGAGTCAGAATATCCTTAAGTGTTTACGGTGGAAAGTGATTAAAAAACTAAAATAACAGACTCACAGACATAGAAAACAAACTTATAACCATAAGGGGAAGGGGGAGGGATAAATTAGGAGCTTGGGATTAACCTATATACACTATTATATATAAAACAGATAAACAACAAGGACCTACTGTATAGCACAGAGAACTCTATTCAATATTTTATAATAACTTATAAGGGAAAAGAATCTGAAAAAAATAGATATATATGTATGTACAACTGAATCACTTTTCTATACATCTGAAACTAACACAACATTGTAAATCAACTAAACTTTAATTAAAAAAGTAAAGTAAAATAAAATAAAAACAACCCTAAATGGCGTAACCAAAAATAAAAATTTGCCTACAAAATTCAGAAGCCTACCATTAGTTTTTACTTGAGAAACAGGTGAATTCAGGGGCACAAGGATGTGGTCAGGACCCAACCTCTTCCATTCATCCTCGGTTTTGCTTCCTCATTCTGGCTCTACCTTCAGACATACTATTGCTTTGCGGTATTAGAGGGCTGCAGAAATACAAACCTAGGGTGTTTTTTTTTGGTTTTTTTTCAGATCCCAGTCCTGCAAGAAATGAAAGTATCTCTCTCTTTCAGTTACAATAGCTCAATGTTTCTCAAGCTTCTTTCATTATCATTCCCCTAAAGAGACTTCTAACATAGTTTTTCCTAGTTGTCCCCTTCTCAGGAAACTAAGGAATAAGATTTTTGTCAGGTAATGTTGAGCAGTAGGATTGAGCTCTGGAGGGCCACAAATCACTGTCATGTGATTTGAAGATTTTCTCACCGCCCCCCAAGAGCCCATTTTTACCTCCTTGGGGGCACTACCACCCCCATGGGGAATGCATGCGCTAGTTGAAGTCTGAGTGGCTCTAACTCTAAGCCAGTTATCATGGTCTCTTGCTGACTGGCTGGGCATGGATCACGTGCTCTCCTCCAGGTGAGAATGGAGTCAGCCCCACATAAAAAAACAGGTGCTGGAAAGACTGGGTAACAAAGGGAAATGCACAAAACTATGATGAAGAGAAAGGTAAACTGATGTAGAGTTAGGGTTAAAAAAATAAAAAATGGGGCTTCCCTGGTGGCTCAGTGGTTGAGAGTCCGCCTGCCGATGCAGGGGACACGGGTTCGTGCCCCGGTCCGGGAAGATCCCACATGCCGCGGAGCGGCTGGGCCCGTGAGCCATGGCCGGTGAGCCTGCGCGTCTGGAGCCTGTGCTCCGCAACGGGAGAGGCCACAGCGGTGAGAGGCCCGCATACCGCAAAAAAATAAATAAATAAAAATTTAAAAATTTTAAAAATGAATAAAGTCATATCTAGGTTCACTGTGTGTCCCCCTCCCCCTCCTTTCTTCTCCTCCTCTGTTTATGCAAAGCTACTGGGGCAAAGACTGAACTGAATAAAGCAATGGTGAGAGGCAAGCGGTCCAGGCTACCGTGATAGGTGATATTCACAGAGAGATGGTGAAATCAAGGGCACAGGCAAGAGACAAAGGAAAGGAGAACAAGGAAGCAGAACCTTCTGAAACAGCACATTGGATCCAATGACCAACTGATTATGGGGGATAAAGGAGAAGCAGAGGCCAAAGCTTCTTAGCCATATGAGCGGCTGGCAGTGTCTTGGACGAGAAAACAAGTCAGGTTGAGTGAATGAAGGCTTCAGAGAAATAATGACTTGTTTTATGGATATATTGATTGCCCTTAGAGATGACCATGAGGCAGTTGGAAATTCCCATCTGGCTATTGAGAGAGACTTCCAAGTTAATGTTTATGTTAGAGAGACACTAACCTATAGATGGTGCTTGAAACCTTAGGAGAAGGAGAGATACCCAGAGTATAGATTCTACAGCAGACAGAACCCAGAGGCAGAACCTTAGGGAACATACTATCTGGGCAGAGAAGAAGATACCAAGGAAAGATGAGAGGAGAGGTGTGAATAGACCACAAGATTGAAGGAGGCTAGGGAGAAGAGAAATTCACAACAGAAGTTGTCTCACTGATGACGGTGTCAAACACCACCGAAGTCTGAGCTAAGACAGGGCTTTACATGAAGGAGGCCTATGTCAATGGATGAGATACACTGATGTGATTAACCAGCAAACTGAGAATAAAACATTTAAGAAATCAAAGGTAGATTTCCCCCCTCCCCAATAAGTTTGATAATAAAAAAAAGAAGAAACGTAACACTATAGGGAACTAGATTCTTAAGATTACTTGCTCTCGAGTCATACAGGTCTAGATTTGAGTCCCATTTTTGAAATTTGAGTAAGATTCAGTTTGCTCATCCGTAAGTGGAATAATAGTATTTGCCACCCAGGATTATCCTAATGATCAAATGAAATACTTAACATAAAATGTGCAGTAGAGTGTCAGTAGATTGGGAGTACTCAGTATTCTTTGGCGATTATTATTTTTTAACCGCAAGGAAGAATTCTGAGAAAGTTACAATACTGAAAATGCCAAGGGTGGAGCAGACTGGTCCAAAGGGAAGCAGACAAAGTTTGGACTGAGTGCCCGAGTGGAAAGCAAGCTCCAAGTGGGACGAAATAAAATTCTTTATCAGATAGAAGAGGCAAGACAGAAAATGAATGAAGATGCAGGGAAAATCTGATGTGGAAAGGAGAACCAGGAAAAACACAAACCTCAGATAACCTTGATAAATGAATAAAGAATCAGACAAGTTGTCTCCAGAGTGAAGAGAGTTAGGTCAGATACTTGAGGTAAATGGAAAATTTTGGAGCTAAAAATGGGGAGAAGAGGGCTTCCCTGGTGGCGCAGTGGTTGAGAGTCCGCCTGCCGATGCAGGGGACGCGGGTTTGTATCCCGGTCCGGGAAGATCCCACATGCCGCGGAGCAGCTGGGCCCGTGAGCCATGGCCGCTGAGCCTGCGCGTCAGAGCCTGTGCTCTGCAACGGGAGAGGCCACAACAGTGAGAGGCCCGCGTACCGCAAGAAAAAAAAAAAAAAATGGGGAGAAGAAACCAGGAGATAAATTCAAGTTGAGTACAAGTGTTTCTGATGGAGAGGGGCACCAAGATGAATTAGCACTTACTGAATTGGTAGGCGAATAAACTGGCCCACTGCCTGACATTTCCAGCAATAGTTTGCAAACAGCAAGCAGAGAAACAGATATTCAGCGGCGGGAATTATCCAAGATTGAGTATCAGCGACACTAAACCAGAAAGAAATGATCCCAGGAAATCCCGCATTTTTGAGAGAGAGGAATCAGAGCCCACTGGACTGAACATAGTTGAAGTAGTTATGTACTGTCTATGAAAGGAAGATGTACTGTGAAAAAAGACAATGACTAGGGGACTGGGGGTCATGGTGAGAATAAAGAGAAATATTATTAGAAATAAGAGAAATGGGAATTTGATAGCTGTAGTCAGAGAAGAAATACTCAGAGGTTAAGTTCTCTAGAATGCATTTTTTGAAAAAGGTAGAATACTTTGCTTTCTAAAAGCATGAATATTTTCCCTATAAATGACCAAAGAGGTTACCTAAAATGCCTGCAGTGCAGGCTTTTAGAAATTTTTCCATTTCAGAAAATATGCCAAAAATTAGCACAATGCAAAAGCTAAATTTATTACTATCATGCAGCTGCCTATTATAAATGCCACAGAGAACAAGAAATGATAAATCGCTTTTGAAAGGGATATGGAAAATATAAAAGACCAAAACTACATTTTAACCTCATCTTTACTGTATGTAAAGACCTTTACAAAGTTTGTGTCTAATATTATCTGGAACGTTCATCAATTAAATTAACATTAAATAAGTATTCATTTTGAACAGATATTCATGTCTAAAAAGGTCACAACAAATAACTTCCATAGAATAATATGCAATATTAAAGTGGGTTTTCATGAAAGGAACCTGCTAGAAATCCTAAAATTTGGACAAAATTAAGATAAATTACTTTAAAGAAGAAAACAAGACCAAAAAATTGGGGTGGGGGAAGTCGGCAAATGACCACAGTGGACACTAGAAAACGGTACTTCAAATGGCAGGAACAAGAAATATCTCAACAAAAACCACTCAGAGGCTCACAGTAGCATTCTCCTTCATGGATCTCTTTGAGAATATGGTAAAAAGCCCCGAATCTTCCACTCAGAAAATTAGCGATTAAGCACAAATGCAAATTTTTTCTTAAAACGTCCGGGACCCCTAGCTTTCCATGAGCTCCTGAGCTCTGCTTTGTCACTCCCTGAACCCTGACTCACAATCTCCTCCTGTGAAAAGCTCTGTTCCCAAGAAGTCACTGGATGATGCCCTCTGAAAATATCAGCAAAATATCAGCAAAATTGTCTAATTCAAAGGGACGAGGACAAACTGGGAATCAAAAGGCCACAACAAGCACAAAGCTGATACTGCAGACAACTCTTTTCCTTAATTTGGACATGAAAGAGTTGGCCTTAAGGTGATTTAAATTTCTACCAGATTTTTTTTTAAAGATTTTTTTCATGTGGACCATTTTTAACGTCTTTAATGAATCCATTACAATGTTGCTTCTGTTCCGTGTTGTGGCTCCTTGGCCACTAGGCATGTGGGATCCTAGCTCCCCCACCAGGGATGGAACCCCCATCCCCTGCATTGGAAGGCAAAGTCTTAACCACTGGACCACCAGGGAAGTCCCCCAGATTTTTTAAATGATAGCATTTTAGTCATACATTTTCTTTGAGGGCATCGCTTGTTAGTCCCATAAATTTTAACAGAAAACATTTACCTTACTGTTTATTATTTCAAGATATTTTATAATCAGAACTGCCTTTAACACAAGCAAAATGGACCCCTGCCCAGGGTACTGTTTTGGAGGACTTTTCACACCACAGAGAACATGCACTCAAATAATATTCTTTGGAAGCGTATGTGTGTGCTTCACGTGGGATCTGATGGTCTACACACCAACATCCCAGGGAAAACATTTCTGCCCCTCTCCTAACCTATGTCCTCAAAACTAAAAGGGACTCTAAAAATAATAATAATAATAAATAAAAAGAGGAAAAAAAAGGTAGTCTTTCCTGATGCTATGTAGGTCTGTGCTTCTAGGGTACTGGATGAATTCGAAGCTACCAAAAGCTGCATACTATAGTATAATAATTACTGTTTTTCTCTGTCAACTCTTAAGTGCTACTTCACATTGTGAAATGAGTTTCTTAATACAGCTACAATTCCTTTGTGTTAGAGTGTTATTTCCCCGACTTATACAAGCTGTTTATTCCACTGTTTCTCATCACTTCTTTTCCTCATCTCTATTCCCCTCACATCCCCCCATAAAATGAGAGTTTTAGAAAACTTTCTTCCTCTCCCAGCTCATAGTTTGTTTTTTCTGAGACTATTTAGTCCATCTAGGTCTGAGCTATTACTAAACTTGGTTATAGCATGTATCTTTTCTAGGGTCCTTCACTCACAATGACATTGCATGTATTTCCAGGCGATATATTTTTACCATACCTATATACCATTTCTCACCACTATTTTTTTACTCTCTTCTTTCCCTGACTTGTGCTACCTGTTGTTTGTTATTTATAGTCTTTTCTTAAAACACCTTCTTCAGAGAGGGACATAGCATATACTCTTTGAATTATTTATATCCTCAAATGTTTCCTCTCATCTAAATAGGGGAAGGATACCTTGACTGAATACAGTCGTATTACACTGTAGGATGTTCCCCTGTGAAGTTTGGACACTATTTCACTTGACTGTATCTTACAGTGCTATAAAGAAGCAACACGATGAGTCGGACTTTTTGGGGAAACTTGACTGGACTTTGCAGAATTTTATAAGGTTTCTCCCTTAGCTTCACACATGAGGAACTTTACAGTCTATCCCAGCCTTTTCTCATCAACACAGCCCTTTCAATCTGGCCACTCTGCGATTCCTTTGGGTTAGTTCATTATTTAATCAACTCTCTTTTGTCTATTTTTTTTTCTGTCCCACTGGGGATTCTTTGCATTCTTTGCATAAAACATCTACTGCGTGATCCTCCAAGGCTCTTACAAATACTTCCTCACATGCTTTGCATAAAACATTCTTTGCATAAAACATCTACTGCGTGATCCTCCAAGGCTCTTACAAATACTTCCTCACATGCTTATCCATCTTGTGCTTTGCGCTTCCATTTGCCCAACCATTCAGTGCTTTCCTTCTTCTTCAACTTTTTTCAGGAATTATCAAGCTCAAAAATATTTTTAAGCTCTAGATAGTCTTCACTCAAGCATTTCTGTTTTTTTTTTTTTTTTTTTTTTGGCGGTACGCGGGCCTCTCACTGCTGCGGCCTCTCCCGTTGCGGAGCACAGGCTCCGGACGCGCAGGCTCAGCAGCCATAGCTCACGGGCCCAGCCGCTCGGCGGCATGCGGGATCCTCCCAGACCGGGGCACGAACCCGCGGCCCCTGCATCGGCAGGCGGACTCTCAACCACTGCGCCACCAGGGAAGCCCTCTGACTATTTTTAATCGGGTTGTCACATGCCTCCCTAGCAGCCCTGTCTCCCTTGTCATTACTGGGGTATCTTAAACAGTCTTTTTCTCTGATGGGATCTGGAGGACTGTAGGTGACAGCCCTCCTTAAGATGGTGGAAGCAGGCAGTCTCTACCCTTAGGGCCAGGAAATGTGTAACGGGCCTCAGCAGAGGCACTCTTTGGGTTCCTGGTCCTCCCGCATTCTTAGGGGCAGGAAAAACATGCCCAGCCTCTTTGTGGCTTACAGGAGAACTGGCATAGACATCTGGTTTTAACAGCAATCATTCCCACACCAGGGCCCTCGGGTTTCCGTCGGTCAAGCTCTTCCTAGGATGTATCCCTTTGTGGCCCTGGCCCAGGGCTCTCTGTTGCTGATGCTGGGACGAAGTGAGAGAGTAGCATGGACATATATACACTCCCAAACGTCAAATAGATAGCTAGTGGGAAGCAGCCACATAGCACAGGGAGATCAGCTCGGTGCTTTGTGACCACCTAGAGGGGTGGGATAGGGAGGGTGGGAGGGAGACGCAAGAGGGAGGAGATATGGGGATATATGTATGTGTATAGCTGATTCACTTTGCTATACGGCAGAAACTAACACACCACTGTAAAGCAATTATACTTCAATAAAGATGTAAAAAAAACCAAACAAACAAGGACATGCTGGGCTCATAACTGAGAAAACCTCTCCCATTATCTCTGATATTCATAAGGCTCCACAGGGTTTTATGAAAACCAGTAGATGAGAGTGGGGAATAGAGCAAAAAGTGGGTAAAATACTGGATCCGCCAGCCCCCCTTCCTTGGCTTCTGCTCGCTAGCTGATTGCTGACAACGCTTATACGTGTGGTTATAACAACCATCTAGACCTGAAACCTCAAGAGTACAAGGCAGGGACAACTGAATATGGAATTTAGCTAAAGATGGTTAATTTCTTCTTTTAAAGGGAGGGAGCACTAAATACTGTTTTATTCTCAAAAATGATGAAAGACAGATTTTTACAAAGAGAAGCTAGGGCTTCCCTGGTGGCGCAGTGGTTGAGAGTCCGCCTGCCGATGCAGGGGACACGGGTTCGTGCCCCGGCCCGGGAAGATCCCACATGCCGCGGAGCGGCTGGGCCCGTGAGCCATGGCCGCTGAGCCTGCGCGTCCGGAGCCTGTGCTCCGCAATGGGAGAGGCCACGACAGTGAGAGGCCCGCGTACCGCAAAAAAAAAAAAAAAAAAAAAAAAGAGAGCGAAGCTAAAACATAAATCTACAAAACAATATCGCTTACGGATAGAGATGCTAAATCATACACAAAATAATAAACTGAATCTGTTGTTTAACAATAAAAATTATAGCAGGTAACCTTCACTGTGTTCTTATGAGTCGGGCAGTGTGCTAAGTGATGAGGATGAATCATTGCCCCCAACTGTCTAGAGCTAATAAGGTATTTCAGTAAAGTGTCCATTTGTGAAATAAATACACACAATGTAATGACTCTTCTGTGTACTAAGAATAGGATTTATAACATAATGGAAGTCCATTCACAGTAGCAACACAAATAAAACCAGCAATAAACAAAAGAAATGTGCACAACTTAGGTGAAGAAATATACAAATTTGCTAATACAAAAGAAGAAAATAAAATGGAAAAACAATGCATGATCCTATGAGCAGTCTCAATATTCTAAAGATTTCAGCTCTCCCCGTATTATCTATGTATTCAGTACAAGCTCAAATTCCCAACAGCATTTTTTAGTGGAATTTGACAAGCTCATTCTAAAGTACACTTGGAAAAGGAAATATAGGATGTAGCAAGAGCATTTTGGAAAGAGAAATCTTTTACTGCCCCCTACATGTCTTGCCCTCCACTCATCCTAAGTGTCTCCCCTTCAATACCGCCTCCCCTTTGATTTATCATCACCAATATCTGTGCTGAGCATGAGACTGACAAAGTGGCTTTTTTAGAGACAGTAAAACATAGTGCGTAAAAGCAGAGATCTCAAACTGCCTGGGTTTGAATCCGACACGTACCAGCTGTGTGACCTCAGGCGAGTCACTTAACCTCTCTGTGCGTCAGTTTCTTCTAGAGTAAAAGGGAGATCAGAGTTATAATGATAATACCCACTTTGTAGATTTGTTGTGAGGATGAACTAAATGAAAAGGTAAAGTTCTTAGTTCAGTGCATGCCACAGAGAGCGACATAATTGTTAAATATGATTATTACTATAATAAATTCTGAAGAAAAGAAAGTCCAGGTGTTTTGGCCTTGAGTTTTTTTAGAAAATTGTTCCAAAATTTTTTACAGTTTGGGATGAAAAATAAGCTATTTAGAAACTGCTTAAATATGGTTAGGGATGCCGGAGTGCTAATGTACCCTTGTTCTTAGTTTAGTGGGGGAAGGGGGCAGATGGACTAGGCCCTTGAATTGATCCTTTAGTTGTACAACAACAAAGTAAAAAAATCTCTCCTAAAAAAAAACTCTCCTAAATGGCAAGTTCTGGAAATGTGCACTAAAAATCTTTCTATCTGCATCGATACATGTAATCTGATAAAACTGGGCCATCTCACCCTCTCTTAAGGCCAGTCTCGGTATCATGAGGGATCGAAAAAGTAACACATTTTTTTCTCTAAAGCCTAGTAGCTCTTAACTGAAAATCCTGTTGAGAGGGGGCCCAGAGGAAATTCACCACGTAACACAGGGCAGAATTTCCCAATAACCCGCATTATCCATCTCTTTCCCAAAAAAAGCACCACCCCTCACAGTGGTTCTGCCATCTCCCCATTCTCACACACAGTCCACCACTCAGGTTCCCCTTCCTCTCGGCCTCTAGCTGCCAACTGCAAAGGGAGGTCCATCCCCATTCCCCCACTCCCTTCTCTTTTCCCCTGCCCACTCAGTTCTGAAAGTGCATGGCTCAAATTTGCCTCTTTGAATCTGGACTTAAGTCTGGATCTCCATTCATTACATGACAAGGGGAAAGGCCATGGATCCTTTGACTCTAATGATAGTGGTCAAATTTCCTGTCTGCATTGATTACGCTGATTTGGGGGTAGACTTGGGTCTGAGACGTGAGGCGGAAACTCCCTTTCCCAAGCCCTAGAGAAATTGAGGGGCCCAAAATCCTGGCTAGACAGACGACATTGTCCAAGAAACTTCTGTGGTTAGGGGAAAGGGAGGGGTCTCTGGGCTTCAGGTAGTGTCACTCCATGGGCCACCAGAAAGCCAGCCAAGAGCCACGTGCAGATGCTGCGGCCCTGGGATCGAGCCCTTACCTGCCTCCTAGGCTTTGTCTGCATGTGGTTTAATTCTTTCCTATTATTCACAAGGAAAGTTTTATTAACGTCTATTCTCCTCAATGCTTTGGGCACTAAAGGGAGAGGTCTGAATCCACATACAGGGCGAGATAGAATGGGGTGAGCAGAGAGTAGAGGCAACTTAAGAAAGCAAGAAGAAACCAGCCAAGAATGGGACATCAGTACCAGATGGATGGTCAAGATATTTAGATGGATTGGTATTTTAAAAACAAAAGACAGCAACAGGAGCTTGGGATTAAAATACACACACTAATATATATATATATATATATATATATATATATATACACACACACACACACACACACACACACATATACATATATATACACAGCACAGGGAACTCTACTCAGTACTCTGTAATGACCTATATGGGGAAAGAATCTGAAAAAG
Source organism: Lagenorhynchus albirostris (assembly GCF_949774975.1). Classification (NCBI taxonomy): domain Eukaryota; kingdom Metazoa; phylum Chordata; class Mammalia; order Artiodactyla; family Delphinidae; genus Lagenorhynchus; species Lagenorhynchus albirostris. Next base: position 5,368,793 of record NC_083099.1, on the reverse strand, counting down.
AATAGATACATGTATATGTATAACTGAATCACTTTACTGTACACCTGAAACTAACACAACATTGTAAATCAACTGTACTCTAATACAATTTTTTTAAAAAAGAAAAAATAAATAAAAACCAAATAAATCTACTTATAGAAGTGTATAGATCCCAAGTGTTCAGCTTGATAAATGTGCACAGACTAAACACAGCCATGGAAGGAGCATCCAGTTTAAGAAATGGAACGTTCCCAGCACCCCGGAAGGTCCCTTTCTGCTCTCTTCCAATCACTATCCGACCCATCCAAGGGACAGACAGAATCAGACCGTGTATAATCTTCTGTGTCTGGCTCTGAATCAATATTTGAGATTCTTTCCTAGTTTGTATGCAATTGTCCATAGCGCATGCCTACTGCTTTATAGCATCAAGAAACCATTCTTTAGGAATAGTCAGAAATATGTGAGAAGAGGAAAGTGATAAAGTATTGCATTTGCTATCGTGAAGCGGGAAAAAGGAAGGTGTCACCTGGCTACTTAAGAGGAGAATCACGTCTTTTATTAAATATTCCTTTCTTGAAAAGGGGCCGGTGACTGTGTAGACCGTGTTACATGAATTATTTCATTTTGTCCTCACAATAATCCTATAAATTATGTTGATAATGACAATGCCACTGCCCATTTTAGAGATTAGAAAACTGAGGCTTAGGAAAGTCAAGTAAACAAGGTCACACTACTTATAAGGAACAGTAGAGCTGAGATTCAAACTTTGGTAGCCTATTGTGAGTCCTCACTAAAAGATACCTGTGATATCTTTGTGATAAACTGCATTACACACTGAAACATAATACGAAATTATTCCCCAAAGTTAAGCTCCGTAGGATGGGCTGATCTGAGAGCCATACCCACAGCAGCTTGGTTACTAAATACAAGAGGACCACCTAAAGTCAAGGTTTTGGCTTATTAGAAAAGCAGCCCCATAAAGTGATACAATTTTATCATATCACATAAAAACAATATCATAAAATTCCAATGCAACATTATACATTGGTTTTTATTATTTAACTTTTATGGAGATTTTGCCTGAGGGAAAAAAGGAAACTTAGGAGAATAAAACACATGAAGTATTTTACACTCTTTATTCTCACCTATGCCTGCATTCATCATAAGGCTGAAAGTAAGTTGATAAAAGCAGCTGGCATGCCAGAAAATACGCTATTATCTCACGTGTAAACTCCCTGTGCCATTTACAAGGTTCCAGGTCTTTTGCTTTGTGTCATTAACACCTTCACTCTAGGGGCCAGAGGGTCAGTAGATAGAAGTGAAATCCAGATGGTTTATTTTTGAAACCTATTTTAACTTCTTGTAAAAATAAATAAATGGGGAAAGTGCAGACATCATTGGTTAACATGAGGTCTGGAGACTGAGTTTCTTTTCATCACTCATCCTCCCTCATTTGCAAGTCTAATTGAGAACAGGCCACAAAATTCAATTTGAAAACTGGTGGTCTGGAGTGTTAAATCTTACAAGTTGAATAAGGTAGGGACAGCTTTACCCGCAAAGAGAGTGGGAGAAAGGCTCGTCTTTCAGATGACAATTATTGGACAAGGAGAAATCTAATTTCCTAAGTTAAATTATCAGTAGGGAAAACCAAAAAATGTGAAAGCTTACCTCTTGGTTTTGTCTCTGAGCTCTACGGGTACACATTAGCTAGCCAAGCCTGGGGGGTGGGGCGGGTACAAGCCTTCCAGAAAACGGTGACAAACGATGGACCAGCACACTGAAAACCGCATCGAGCCACATTTTTGTGCTTCATTTCAGGGACTCCAAGCATTTCCTGAAGCCTAACACAAATCTGCATGGAAACCCACCTACCCGGTGAAGAATTTCTTCTCTCTGCGGAGATCTCCATGCCTAGTTTGCCCGCCCGGAAGCAGACTGCCCACTGCATGGCAGATGGAGAGAACCTGATGCTTTTTTTTTTTTTTTTTATTGGAGTGTAGTTGATTTAGAATGTTGTGTCAGTTTCAGGTGTACAGCAAAGTGGTTCAGTTATACATATACATATATCCATTCTTTTTCAGACTCTTTACCCATATAGGTTATTAGAGAATATTGAGTAGAGTTCCCTGGGCTATATAGATAACCTTGTTGGGTATCTTTATATACAGTAGCGTGCATATGTTAATCACAAACTCCTAATATATCCCTCCCCTGCCACGTTTCCCCTTTGGTAACCAAAGTTTGCTTTTGAAATCTGTGAGTCTGTTTCTGTTTTGTAAGTAAATTCACTTGTATCATTTTTTTAAATTAGATTCCACATATAAGTGATATCACATGATATCTGTCTTTCTCTGTCTAACTTCACTTAGTATGACAATCTCTAGGTCCATCTGTGTTGCTGTATGTTTTAACTAGGCTCTAGGTCAGAGTAAAGGAGACATGGTTCAGCGATGCTGTGCAGAAGTGATGCACCGCCTTCGCCCCTACGCTTTGTAAATGCTGTCCTTGGACAGAAAAGAACATTGCTGTCTTCAGGCATTTCTCTTCATTTTGTCTCTGTTTCAACAGTTTAAAGGATAAAAAAAGAACCTAATCATTTTAATATGAAAACATCCATCATCTGGGAGAAAACTCCGAAAAGACAAGGGACATTTATTGAATTGCTGGTATGTGGTGAGCACTCTTCTAAATATATTTCTTTTCTGTCCCTTTTTTTAATGTTTGTTTTCCATTATCTGAGTCTTTTACAAATGCCTTTTGTTTAGGTTATGTTCCTTTTCACCTGATAATTTCTGACTTTTAATGTGTTTAACACACTTACATCCTATGTGATTACTGATCCATTTGGACTTTAAAAATATATATATTATTTCTTGTCTCTTGCTTACTATATCCACTTTCACTACCTCTTTTTTTTTTCATCCCTCACTTCATGCTTCTGTTGGATTGATACATGTTTACAGAATCCTTTTTTCTTCTTTTCTACTTTGGAAACTCTATATTACATGTCTATTATTTTAGGGATTATCATTAATTTCATAATTCATATTCTTGGTTATAAATGAGTCTGCTGCAGTTAAATGATTCAGTATTTCTATACTCTGGGTGTTAGCACACACTAACTATACACTGAACACCTACCTGACCCATTTTATTACTTTTACTCAACCTTACCTGTTTTGTAAGTTTTTAAAAATGTTAATAAAAAAGAGTTAGTTCAACTTCCAGTTTTGAAATAAATATCATGGAGATGTCACTGGCAGCACAGTAACTATCATTAACAATACTATATTATAGATTTGAAAGTTGTTAAGAGAGTAGATCTTAGATATTCTCATCACAAGAAAAAAAATGATTCTAGTGTGGTGATGGATGTTATCTAGACTTATGATGGTGACCATTTCATAATATATTACAGATGTTGAATCATTATGAAATGAATATAATGTATGTCAAATATATCTCAATAAAAATGAATTAAAGTTACTAATATTTTATCACTTTCTATACTCACTATTTCTCACAAGCCATGCCTTCCTCTGGTCCACTGTCCATGCTGACGTACATCCCTCAAGACCTCTTAGCGAGGATCTCTGGACGTTAAACTAATTAGATGTTGTTCATTTGACAATATCTTTTTCCTTATTCTTTTTCCCTCCTACTTGAATAATGGTTTAGTTTGGTACAACGTTTTTAGATTGACTGTAATTTTTGCTCACTAATTTAAATGTTACTCCATCATCTGTGCCCTCCAGAGTAACCCACTCCCGATACAACTGGTATTTCCTAGGTAACCTGTGGGATGCAGTCTAGCAGTTTTAAAGTTGTTCTCTTTATACTTGAGGTTCTTCAATTTCACTATAAAGTTCCTAAGTATGTACTTACTTTATTTATCCTGACCATTACCTGATGTACCATACTGATGTCACGACACCTATCTTTTTTTTCAATTGTAGAAAAATATTTTGCTAACAGCTCTTCAAATATTTTCTCTACCATTCCCTATGATATTGTTTCTTGGAACTCTTGCATAAGAGTAAATATTATACAGACTAACCCTGTCCACTAGATATGTAATGCAACCCATACTTAATTTAACATTTTTCTTATGCAGTCACATTAAAAAGTAAGAAGAAACAGATGATGTTAATTTTAGTAATACTCTTTTACACGATACGTCCAAAATATTATAATTTCAACATGTAGTTAACATAAAGATTATGAATAAGATATCTTACATTCTTCCTTGGAACCTGGTGTGTATTTGACACTTATAGCACATCCCAATTTGGACTAGACAGATTTCAAATGCTCACAAGTCACTAGTGGCTAATAGCTACCATATTGGTCAGCTTGGGTTATAAACCCTAAACTATCCTCTGTGTCTCCTAACTGCTCTTTTGTATGTTTATCTCCCTATCTGTATGGCAAACTGACTGATTCTCCTTTACATTAAGCTTAGACTAGTATTTATTCCACCTACTGAGTTTTTCTTTCTTTCAATGACAGCGTGTTTCACATCCAAAATTTCTAATTGATTCATTTTTACAGGAACTTTTCTTATATCGCTTCTGCCTGCTTTTACTTCATACTTTCACTTTTAATTTCCAAAAGAAATTAAGCCTGCATTTATCCATCTGAGCCTTCAAACATGTTTATTTAAAATCTTCATCAGACTGTTCCATAAAATCAGTTTTATCTGGAGTGAATTCATGTACTGACTGTTGGGGTTAGTGTTTTATTTTTTGTTTTCACCGTCTTTCTTGGAGTTAGAGTTATTCAAGGGTTTTGGAATTTAGATTTGCTGGATCATTTAGGCTGGAGCTTATCTGTTGTTTAATTTGTTGGTGACTTCACTCTTACTCTTATAACAGTTTTGACCTTGTCTCCATCCCTGGGATTCTTAGTTGAAATTCAAGTCTTTTTTTTTTTTTCCTTTAACATCTTTATTGGAGTATAATTGCTTTACAATGGTGTGTTAGTTTCTGCTGTATAACAGAGTGAATCAGCTATAAGTATACATATAGCCCCATATACCCTCCGAAATTCAAGTCTTACAGGATCGGTCACGGCTCCTCTTCTGCTACGACAGAGTCTCCTAGCTAGCCCATGAGCTTCTTTTCACCATAATGTGTCTGCACAAATGCATTCCCAGCACAAGAACAGTGCCTGACACATGATAGGGGCTTGAGTCTTTATCGAATTAACTATTGAATAAATGGAGAGCCCAATCAAATCCTTGCTTTGGATAGCAAGCCTGAGCCTCCACTTTGCACTTTTTGTCCCTAAAACCCCACAGGTTCAACTCTGGACAACCACTCCAACATTTAGATGCAGAACTCAGAAGGCCCAATGTCTGCCTCTTTTCTGGTCTGTGGCCATGTTTACCTTATTGTGTTGCTACACATGTCATATGTACATTTGCTCTCTCTGTAAATAGCATTTCTTTGGTTTAGTGTGTTTATTTATCATTGCTTTGTATTTGCAGCAGAGAAGATTTACTGAAGCTGAAACTCCAAGTGCCGACTTTACTATAAATTGATTTAAGAGCAAACTATTCATTAAGTAGTCCTATGACAAGTATTTCAGTGTCTTTACTCTGGACTTCAGTAATGCTGCCCATTTATTATTTTTTAGTTCATGTCAGGCTTTATGATGAAAAGGCTCATGTAGGTTATGCAGTATGAGTGGCTGTCAAGTCCTGTCTACGTAGGACTGTCCATGAAAACTCACTAATCAGAATAAATAATTTATAAGAATCATGTATTTCTCAAACACTCATTTAATAACCTACCTTTATTTTAGCAATTAATATAAATAGATTATATTAATAGAAACTGTAATAACTGTTCTGCATATAATGTGAATGAAGGAAAAAACCTTTATAATGAGATATTTACTAACAGCTACACATAATTATAACATGACTGAAAGCTTACTACTATTATTTCATGAAATTAAGTTATACAAAATATACCCGTAAAGCACCAGTTTTGTCATTAATACTCAGGGGGGGTTTTAATCACATCACAAAATTTCAGACATAGCTCTTCCCAAAACAGAATCGAAGATGGCCTCTAGAAAGGAGAAAGAATAAACTCTGGGAAGGGTACTTTTAGCTAGAACTCAGAATAAAATTTGTATCAGCCAAAGGCTACCTATATGTTGCCCTATATGTTTGCTAGGAATTACTTGAGAAGCACTACTGATCCACCTACGTTTTTCAAAATTCTCCTAAGAAAGGAACATCGTTAAAATAGTAATGATAATGATTAAATTTGTAATTATCAGATTCAAAAATCGTATCATTTGGGTTTAGGTAACTTCTAAATTCTGTAGCTCTGGATCCATGCACTTGATTTAAAATTTGTGGTCTCATTTTTCTAAGTATCAACTATTAGATTTTTATTTGAAACTTATTTGCTTGAAAAATTTTAAGCCTGCAGAAAATGTAAAAGAATAATGCAGCGATTACTCATGAAATCTTCAAGTTAATCTAGTTGTTAACGTTTTACTAGTCATGAGGCTAGCAGTCCTTTCCACTCCTTCTGAAATATATCTTGTTCTAACCTTTAACATTTTATTTTTCCATATTGACTAAGAGAAGATCCATTAACACTTAGTTGTACCAATGTTCAGGATATGTTCATTATTTTTGCCCAGCACCCCAATACTTGCCTCCATGACTACAAGTTGACCTGAGGGCTAGGCAAATTCCATTTCAGAACTACAACTATAATGCCACGTTTATTTGTAAATCAAGTATTTCAGTTCCCAGAGACTAATTAACAGGTTTTCATCTAGTATGGCCTCACAGATTGAAATGAACTTTTTTTCCCTACACACAAGGAATATTAGCCTGAAAACTGATTGAAGATATGAGTTATGAAAATGATTTCCATAGGAACAAAATAATTTGAAGACTATTTGATATTAGTCAAAGAAGAAGGAAGGCATGGCAGCTATATCTTATGAGCTAAAGTCAATAAGGGGAAAACAGGCTTATATTAAAAGATAACAGGGTGAATTTTAAAAACTGAGGAGTAATAGGATAAAAACGGATTAGAAAGGAACCAAAAATGCAATCGCAGAATTACAAAGTAAATTAAAGGTAAAAAAAGAACTTAATTCATTTTTCAGATTGTGAATGCAATTTATACGGAAAACTAAGATAAGAATTTGACTCAGCCTATGGAAACAAATGGTTACGGAAGAAAAAAAATGAGGAAAACAATTTTACTACAAAGGGCTAAGAATAGGATTCAGACTAGGAATTTAGATGTTTCTGAGAAATTAACCAGCATATTAGAGAAGTATAGTCAAGCTTCTCTCTGATACCATTCCCCTTCTGGGGAAAGAACTTCCTTCATTAGCCCTTCTGCCTGCTGGAAACAGATTCTCTTAGATCTTCAAAAGAGGATGTCTATTTCACTTTCATTCTCTTTTTTTATTGAGGTATAATTGACATATAAAATTATATTAGTTTCAGGTGTACAATGTAATGACTCAATATTTGCAAACACTTTCACCTTCATTCTTGTATGATGTATTTGCTGGATACAGAATTCTAGGTCAGCAAGTCTTTTCTTTTAACGCGTTGAAATGTTGTGCCATTTCCTTCCGACTCCCATGATTTCTGATTAGAAATTTACTGTAATTTGAATCATAATACCCTAATAGGTTTTTCTCTGGTGGCTTTTAAGATTTTTCTTTGCCTTTAGTTTCCAGCAGTATGTGTATGTACATACTGCTGGAAACTACTTTTCAGTACTGCTCCATATGTCCCTAATGGTCTGTTCATTTTTGTTTCTCAATCTTTTTTCTCTATGTTAATTGAATTGGATAATTCTTATCAATCTATCTTTAATTTTACTTTACAATTTCTTCTGTCATCTCCATTCTGATATTTAGCCCATCAAGAAAGTTTTAATTTGCTAAAAAAAAAAAAGTTTTAATTTGGCTATTTTATGTTTTAGTTCTAAAATTTCCCATTTGGTTCTCTTTAGACACCCTCTATTTTCTTTCCTGAGACTTTCTACATTTCCGTTCATTTCTATACGTTTCACTCTGACTCATCAGAGCATATTTATAACAGCTGCCTCTCTGTCACTGAGAAGAGAACCCCTTCCACACTCCTCAGTGCTAACCAGATGATTTCTCCTGGCACTCTCTCCATCTGTGCTGATGCAGACACCCAGGTTTCCGAGGGCCGTGGGTGTAGCCTGGTAGATCCCAGAGAGAAGAAAATTCTGGTCTTACCCCAGTCTGTCCACTATTAGACTTTTCTTAGTCCTCAAATAGTTACTCTTGCCAGGTTTTAGAGCTACCTTCAGTGGAGGGACAGAGGAGCCTATGCTTATTTCATCTTGCCTGTGATACGTCCTTTTACTTTGGGCATCAATATATTTAAGGTAAGTGCAGATGGACAATTTTTATCTATTTACTCTGGTAGTTCTCTTAAATTTATTGTTATCACTGATATATTTGGTGTTAAAGGGACTATAACCTTCAAACTATTGTTTAATTTCTATTTGTTCTGCCTGTTCTATGTCACTTTTTTTCCCCTTTACTTGCCTTCTTTGAATTCATTCTTCTTAATAATCAACTTTTCACTCCTACTGGCTTTATAGTTCAATATTCTTTTATTACGTGTTTAGTGCCTATCACAGAGATTACGGAAGTATTATTGACTTCTCAAATCCTAAGAATGAAAGGACTTTAGAACATTTAAACTCCATTAAGATTCCAAATTATTTATATATAAATATGCATATAGTCATGCTCTTTGGTATCTACCCAGAACAGCAGTTTATTCATCAATTCCCCTACACATCTTGGCTGCTTTCAAGTTTTGGCAATTATGAATTAGGCTGTTATAAATATTCCTGTGCAGGTTTCTGTGTGGACATAGGTTTTCAACTCCTTTGTATAAACACCAAGGAGCACCATTGTTGGATCATACGGTAAGGGTACATTTGGTTTTGTAACCAAAGAAACTGCCAAAGTGTCACGCAAAGTGGCTGCACCGTGTTGCATTCCCACCGGCCGTGATGAGGGTTCCCGTTGCTTCACATCCTCGCCAGCACTTGGTGTTGTCAGTGCTGTGCAATCCGGTCATTCTAATAGGTGTACAGGGGTATCTTATTGTTTTAGTTTGCATTTCCTTGATGACACGTGATGTGGAGCATCTCTTTTGCCATCTGTATATCTTCCTTGGCGCGGTGTCTATTAAAGGCTTTGGCTCGTTTTTTAAGAGAATGGTTTGTTTTTTTTACTGTTGAATGTGAAGAGTTCTCTGCATATTTTGGATAACTGTCCTTTATCAGATACGTCTTTTGCATACATTTTGGCTGTTCTCATTCTCTTGACAAATCATATCTTTAAATCATGTGTATATCTGAAATCGTAAATACGTTACTATTTCGAAAAGCCAACGGAATTTACTCACACTTTACCTAACTGCTGTTCATTTCTCCTTTAGTTCATGTTTATTCTCCTGTATCTCCAAGGATCCTGTACCCGATATCATTTTACTCCTGCCTGAAAAACATTCCCTAGTATTTTTTCAGTGTGAGTGTTCTGGTGATGAAAGCTCTCCACTTGCTTGTCTAAAAATGTCACTATGTGACAACAATAATTGAAACATTCTCTCAGGAATATAATTCTAGTTTACTTCACAACATTAAAGATGTTATTCCATTGTTTTCAATTTCACTGTTGAGAAGGCAGGTGAAAGTTTATTATTGCTCCTTTAAAGACAGTCTTTTTACTCTGGCCGCTTTTAAGATATCTGTGTTCATATTTGCTTTTTAGCAGGTTTATCGTAACGTGCATCTACGGGTTTTCCTTTGTAGTTCTTGGTTAGATTTCCTAGTGCTCCTTGAATCTATCGTTTAATGCATTTTATAAATTTTGGGAAATTCTTAGCCAATATTTCTTCAAATACTGCTTCTGCTCTATTCTGTCACATCTTTCCCCCGAGACTCCAATTACATATTCGTTAGACCTATTTTCTGTATTCCATACATTTATTATTCTCTTTTCTATCTTTGGTATCCTTTTCTTGTGCTTCATTCTGGATACATTCTAAACCATCTTCCAATTGGCTAATTCTCCTTTCCCATGTGTCTTCTTACTCTTAAAGTCATTAATTGCATTTATTTGGATTTATTTCACGATTTTCCATTAACCGAAATTACCACCTTCTGTTCTATGTCCTTAAATAGATGCTTTAGAGTTGTGTCTGATCACTACATTATCTGGATTCCTATTGGCTATGTTTCCTCCTGGCTCTTCATCACATTGTCTGGTTATTTTTATTATTTTTTTTATTTTTATTTATTTTTTTTAAATTTTTTTGCGGTACGCGGGCCTCTCACTGTTGTGGCCTCTCCCATCATGGAGCACACGCTCCGGACGCGCAGGCTCAGCGGCCATGGCTCATGGGCCCAGCCGCTCCGCGGCATGTGGGATCCTCCCGGACCGGGGCACAAACCCGCACCCCCTGCACCAGCAGGCGGACCCTCAACCACTGCGCCACCAGGGAAGCCCTGTCTGGCTATTTTTAGATTGACTGCAAGATATTGCACATGGAAAACTGTGGCCATTATTTGAAGTCTAATAGGATGTTATCACTCTACAGAGAGACTTTACTTTTATACCTGGCTGGTGGCAAGAGTCCTAGCCATCCTAGATTACCTCAGTCCAGTCCAGGATTGAGATGATTCAAAGCTGGTCTTTAGCACTTGTGGGGACTGGTCAATTCTGGATTTGCATTTACTTCTAGGGTCTGGTCCTGGAGGACTCAAAAGTTCCTGAGACTCCAATTTTTGTTAAAGCTCTTTTTACCTCTCAACCCCTCAGCTTCTTCTTTTGGAGCAACCAAATGTTTCTCAGGAAAAGGGGCCCCAGGGCTAGACTTGGTCCCCTGGGCTTTCTTTTCCTCCAAGTTTCATAATTCTTTCATTCTTTGATTATTCTTGAATCCCTCAGATTTTTTCCAGTTTCATATTTGTCCTAGGAGGATGGATCCTAATTATCTAGTCCACCATCTAGTGGTGGACTAGATTATCTAGTGGGAAGTAGAATTCTCATAAGTTTTATTTTCTTCATGATTCTTTTCTGCATTAATCAAATTCTCTATAGTGAGCACATATCTTTTGTTAAATAACCAATAAATCCAGTCAACAAATATTAAGCAGCTTCTGTGAGCCAAGCAGATTTCTAGATACTGGCAAGGGCAACAGTAAATGGAAAAGGTTTCCTGCTCTCCTAGGGTATTCTCCTTTATAATGAATATAAAATATGACCATAATATATGAGAAAGAGCCCCTGTGATCCGGGAGCTAGGCCCTGGCATGGCTACAAGTTGACCTGGCTCTCACGGGTAGGGCTTGTTCTCCTGTGGAACGTAAATAATTTCACAGACCGTCGGTTATCAGATAAGGCCACTCTATAATCATGATGGTTCCAGACAAAACTAAGATCACTCCATAATGTCTGAACACAGACAAATAATGAACAGTGTCAAACTGCAAAAATGGCCACTCTCCCGGCTGATGTGAGCGACTGTTGCTTCTTCACCAATTACAGCAACAGTCTCTGTCTGGTCTTCCCTCCTTCTAGAAACATTTCTTAAGATAATCATAGAATTAGCCCTGCTTCCTGACAGCACCCAATTCAAAGCAAAGCCTTCGTTGTTTAAACCCTCCTCCAAATCACCTAACCAAAGCCTAAATCCTATTATCAGTCCTTTCTAATACACTGTTCTACTCCTTTCTAATGCTGTCTTACTCAACAGTTCCCCAAGTAATATATTCTTCCTGACTACACCAGGTCATAAACCCAACTCGTTCAACCACAGGTGTGTTCCTGGGGGGGTCTCTGACATATGTAAACATATGTGTAGAAGTAAAACCACAAGAAAACGAACCCAAAAGTGTGTTGTAGTTATTTCTGAGGAAGATCTTTTTTTTCTTCTTTCATTTTCCAGATTTAAACATGTATGTCTTTGCAAATTAAAAAAAAAAAAATAGTTTAAATTTGTCAATCTGTGAACCTTTAGTAGATAGTATTATGTAAATGTGTATAGAATCTCTCATCACATATTTTGCCTGGAATGCAGTAGCCTTGTGTTGTCTGCCAAAATGAAAATACTACGAATATCTGGGCGGTGGGTTTTTGGATAATTTATATTTTCACTTTGGGCTTTTCTGAATATCCTAAAATGTATATGTACTTAGTATTCAGAGTCCACTAAAACAATTCAACTCTATTTAAAACACTATCTGGCACTGTTATAGATTAAATACACTAAATTACTGATCTAGATTAAATTAAATAATAGGAAAGAATATGACTAATCCTCCCCTTCAAAGGAACCCAGACAATGGTCTGTCTCCTCACTGGATAAGGTTCACACAGTAAAACTGTTGGCCTGAAGTAGAAAGCTACAATAAGGAATTAAATAAAATTCAGAAAATTTAAAACATTTTTAATAAAAGTCTAGTCCATTATAATGTAATATAGACTTTTAAGTAAAATACGTAGAGTAGAGCCGTCCTCCTAGGGTAATAAGTGAAATAGTATTGAAATTTGCATTACACCAAACCTAATTTTGTTTTTATCTGTTGGAACTCAAAAACCATCCAACTGTATCAGAGTTTTATGGCACTGACTTATTCAGCAGTAACTCTAAATCACTGTGTGCCTTTTAATTTTTTTTTTTATTGGTCTTAATGACACATAGGCTATTTATATACGCCATGCGACTTTTGCTGAAGAAGTCTCTAAGTTACTATTTTCAAAAGTTAAGCTGGTGACCTAACAGGGGAAATTAGGTATTTTTATCTCATCACATATGACAGCTATTTTCCACAGCATATTATCAAGTGTTTCACTACTTGATATCCAAGTTCATATTTATACCTGGCAAGGTTAAATACCAAACTAGACTAAAATTGTTTCTGTATTATTATTATGAAAAAGAAACTATTTTATGACAGCATGCCTAAAAACAGAGCCACGTTTTACCCCAAATCTTAACATAACGTGGTTTAGTAATCTTGAAACACTGAGCTTGAATAGGTAGGACCAGAGTGCTCAAGGGAAATAACACATGCGCCTAAAGTGGTTTATTACAGACATAATGGTGATGAGTGACAGCCTTGAAACCATGGTGCAAACAGTGCTTTAGTTTCCTGTGGAAAAAACCTTTGTGCTAGTGGGGAGGGGATATCTTATGCACCTTTAATGAAAACCCCTAGTAGTTTTCTCTGCCTATAATGAGTCAAATGAAGAGTCTTCAAAACACATTCATTTGCCTGCTACTAAAGAGTGGAAAGTCATTAAGAATGGCACATTTGGGAACACTCTGTAAATCATTCTAATGATGTTTTCTGAAGCACTTCAACATTTGGAAATAAAACTTAACTTTTTCCGTGACACTTTTTTTCTAACGTGCTGTACTCACTATAAGAATGGGTAGTTCCACACATTTTATCAGAACTAATATAGTTAAGATGCTTGCTTGGTATTACAAACCTACCCCAAACGACCAATTCACTCAATGGTTACAGAAGAGTGGACAGAGGTGACATGTACTTTAAAATGTTTGTTGATTTTAAGATGAGACCGATGCTGATAGAAATTAAATAGCAGACATAATGAAAAGGTTCTATTTTCTCAACCTTCCTCTTCCCTTATCCTTTTATATTTGTAGGGATTCATAGCATTTCAAAAGGACACGCGAGGAATGATCCCACACTAGCTTCATATCTGCAAGATGATAGGAGAGCCCTAGGGATGACCAGAGCTATCCCAGGTTTACATCCAGTTAATAATGAACATTAACTCGGAGGTGACCTGGCCTCATGGAAGTACAGACAGCGAATCCTCTGACTTTAACAACTAACTTTCCATACAGCAAGTTGACTAAATAAAGAAAAGACACAGCCTCTTTCTGAACATGAGTTGGAGTTGCCACAGGATAGGAATTCTGTCTCATCTACACATCGTTTGTCTCAGAACTTCTCATAAAATGTTGCAAGCATAGAAACGTCTTGTTAAAATTTGGCTGAAATATTTTTCTAATAACTTGGAAAACTGGAGATGGTAGGTGAAAGTTAGCTATTAACACTGAAGCGAATGTAGCAATGTAGAATGTAGGTTCTTTTTAAGTAATTATCTTAAATAATTTCTACTTAGTGCATGCTTAATTTTACATACAGTATAAAACGTGACTAAAGCAAATGACACTTTGAATATTCTATTTTCTGAGAAACACTTTGGTGAATATATGATTTCTACAGAAATTTCTAGTTAAGTAATTCCGAGAGAGACAGAAACAAATGAAAGAAAATCTCTTCGTTTTGATAACACAGAATTTCACAGCAGTTTAGCAATTCAAGATCTGTGTAGGTGCAGATTGAATTTTCACTGTATGGAAAGAAGTGTGAAATGTGATTTTTACAATGGATAAACAAAGAAATTACAAAAATATCAATGTAGAGTGAATGGAAATTGATGCTAACTCAAGAATAAGTTGAATACAAACGGCTGTAGCTACTTGTCCTTTCTAGTTTGAGAAGTGCTTTGAGAGTACAGAACACAGCAATACTTTTAGGCCTGAAATTCATTATAAAGCAACAGGAAAAGAATGTAAAGGAAACAAAGATAGTAGGAAGCAAAACAATGTTTACTGGGCTTTTAAAAAAGAAATATTGTCAATGTTTGAATATGTGTGTAGATACATATATATAGACACACATAAATATGTGCACACACATATACATGCATTATGCATGTATATGTGTTTTAAAGTATATGCTATAGAAAAACAACAAGGACTTACTGTATAGCACAGGGAACTATACTTATATTTCGTAATAACCTATATGGGAAAAGAATCTGAAAAAGAATACATATATATATACACACATATATATATATATATATATATACACACACACATACACAAATGTAACTGAATCACTTTGCTGTAACCTGAAACTAACACAACACTGTAAATCCACGATATTCAATAAAAAATTAAAAAAGAATAAAGTATGTGCTCCTGCATGCTGCCTTGCTTAGAAACTGCCCTTCCCTGTTTTGTTATCTTTCCATCATTTGTAAAGTTGAGTAGTTTTTGCTGAAGCCCAATAACTAAATACTATAAAAGCTTGATACCACAAAACAAAGACATTGAAACAGCCAACGTACAGAGCTAGAATACTTGGAAATTAGTCACTGTTATGTTGGTATAACTCACTCTTGTCCATATCATTCTCTCACTTTCTTTGTAAACAGGGCCTGGTCTTTTTAGCTTAACTAATATTTAACAAATACATACTCTGTGCCTTATAGTATGGTATGTACTGAATATCCAAAGATTATTTAACCATCTCTACCCACAAGGGGCTATTACAGATTAAAGTATGCAGGACAGAAAGCTGAGCTGATAGCTCTCAGTATACTCAATACATGCTAGGTATGAATCTGCTACTTTTCTACTGGCCCCTTCCATCTAGTGTTCAGACATAAATAAATGCCTCTCTCTAAAAAGGAAAGGTGTGTATCCAAGATACTCTTCTAAGATCCATTTTCCTTCCCCAGGTTTCTGGAATGAATGCTTACCTGCTCTGTTTGCTCACTCCCTAGACATCCATACACTGGTTTCTGGACTCAGCATAGTGAAATATCACCAGAAAGATCAATCTAGTGAAAATTTCTGCAATTTTCAATACTGTTCAACATTCACCTTTTTTTTTGTTAACTCTCCCCTCTGAATCTCTGGTTCTCTGAGTTTCTCCTCCCGATTCTCTGAGCACTTCTCTATACCATTTGTTGCTCTCTCTGTGTCTTCTACTTTCTGGAAACATTTCTCAAAGCTGATTCATCAGTTACATACTAATACTCCTTCCCGCTCTACTTCATAAAAATCAGCCATTTTTCATAAGCTCCATGAAAATTCTATTTAAAAAAGTAAACTATAATTTAAATATTATCTGTGAATGAAAATGGAACACTACCCATTTGGGGAGACATTCAGAATTTTGCTCTCAAGGTTATTGTTGGGATTTCCCTGGTGATCCAGTGGTTAAGACTCCACACTTCCAATGCAGGAGGTGCAGATTGGATCCCCGGTAGGGGAACTAATATCCCACACACCCCGCAGCGTGGCAGAAAAAAAAAAATTATTCTTACGAAAGATGGATTTAAATTAAACAAAATTATAAGCAAGCCTGTGAAACTGCTACTTGGATAACAAACGTTTGAGCTGTGTTAGACCAGAAAGAGTAGGTCCAGGTTCTAAAATTGGAATGAATGAAGATGTACACCCAGGCCAAAATTTGCTTTCACTTTCTGCTCAAAAACACAATATGAATAGGCCATGAGATGCAGAGTCAAGGGCATGATAGGTCCCTCCTTCCAAGGGTCTCCTTAGATCCACAAGAATGTTCTACCAACATGAGTGATTAACTGCACCCACATGGAGTGAGGAACCCACCAGGATAAAGGAAGCTGGAGCCATGGATTTTATGCCTTTAGGCTAAGGGATTTTATGCCTTTAGGCTAAGGCCCTATCAGCCTTAATATTTATCTACTGTCATAGAAGGGAATTCTTTGCCATGGATTTTATGCCTTTAGGCTATTCTAAACCATGGATTTTATGCCTTTAGGCTATTCTAAGCCATGGATTTTATGCCTTTAGGCTAAGGCCCTATCAGCCTTAATATTTATCTACTGTCATAGAAGGGAATTCTTTGCTGTGCTACCATGACTTTCTTCCCTTCCATATTCTATTTCCTCCCATGTTATCAGGTCAATGGCAGGTCCAGGCCATGGCCTGTCACATAGTATAGCTCTATGAGCATTAAGGTGACAGTTGAGGTCTTTCAAAATAGAACATTAAGGTACAATGGTTAGAGACCTAGAATAAGATCAAGGAAACATGGCGTCTTTACCCAGTTCTAGCAAGATCCATGGTTTTGAGAAAGTCTTTGACTTTCTTTATACTTCTGTTTTCTCATCACCTACAAAAATGAGGTTGAACTTCGTGATTACATATTTCTCTTCAAACTCACTCATTTGAGTGATATAGTAACACTTTTATCTACAACAGCAGGCCACACCTGGCCTGCCACCTGCTTTTGTAAATAGATTTGTCCGGAACAGGATCACATCCATCCATGCCATGTGGCCTACGGCTTCTTTTGCTGCAAGGACAATGTTGAATAGCTGCAACAGAAACCATATGGCCCACAAAGCCCAAAATATTTGCTATCTGACCTTTTACAGAAAAAGTTTGCTGACCAATAAATCCCCAAGTTCTCCTCTGATGACTTGTCAATCCTGTATCTTCAACTACGTTGTTGTGCTAAAGCAACGTTTGGATGTGGCACCATCACCACACATCCAAAATGAACCAAAAATATATATTCATTATCTGGATGACAAAGTGGATTTTTTTTTCTTCTTCCTCTATTACTATTCATTGTAAGAGGTAAGTGCCACAAAAGTCAACATTATATCTTTTAAAATCTGCAGGGCTTCCCCGGTGGCGCAGTGCTTGGGGGTCCGCCTGCCGATGCAGGGGACATGGGTTCGTGCCCCGGTCCGGGAGGATCCCACGTGCCGCGGAGCGGCTGGGTCCGTGAGCCATGGCCGCTGCTGAGCCTGCGCGTCCGGAGCCTGTGCTCCGCAACGGGAGAGGCCACAGCAGTGAGAGGCCCGTGTACCGCAAGAAAAAAAATAAATAAATAAAATAAAATCTGTAAAGTATGGAGATTAGGAGTATCAAACACACAAGTGCAGATGGAAGCAAACTTCCTAAGTTATACTCTGAGCTCTTCCACTTAATTATTCATTATCTCCTAATGCATTAATACCGTATAACCCTTAAAACAACACTATTTCGTGTAAAGCACATATATCAATTTCAGACACACAGTAAGTGCTCCATAAATTTGAGCTGTGACTACTAGTTACGGTACTAGCCCCAGCTTCTGGAATCGTAAACACTTAATAAGTTTGTTTAATTAATGAATGAATTAAAAGATCAAATGAATTACTACTAGTGATAATTTCATTTTACCAGTTACTTGAGCTAAAACCTCAGTCCTACCTTTGGCTTTAACATCTCCTATAGACCCACAATCAAATTCTGTGGCTTCTTTACTGGTAAACTTCATGAATCTGAGTCTCCAGACTTCTCTCCCTGCATGTAGAATCGTCTCCCTTTCCTTCTGCCTAAACAAGTCCATTAGAAACTCATATATGACCCGTGATTTCCACATTACTGCGTGACAGAATTCTATGACATCTACCTGAAGAATACATCTCTGTAGCAGGACAGATTTTAACCTATATGTAACAGACAGTTGCTGGAGAGTTTAAACAAGAAAGGGAAAAGAGAAGCAGTGCTGAACTGTTGAGTCTCCTGTATTCTGCAACATGATTTTCCATGAATTAAGTTAGATGAACAACAAACAAAGAATACAGACCATATAACACCCTATAACTCTTCTAGAAATGTCTTTACTGGGTTATAATTTAGTCATAGGCTCTAAATGTTTTTGTAAAGAACTGTATAAGAGATTTCGGTCTGAAAAGCCTCCTGAATATTCCAAATCACAATCGAAGATCGCTAGTAATCTAAAATTTCTGTCTAATAGTAGCAACTAGCTCCACATAGCTATTGAGAACTTGAAATACGACTAGTCCAAATTGAAATGCGCTATTCAGTGCAAAATATACACCTCATTTCAAAGACATAGTGAGAAAAAAAATCATATATATCATTAATAATTTTATATTGATTATATGTTGCAATGATACAGTTTGGACATGTTTGGCTAAATAAACTATCAACATTTTCCCATCTCTTTTTACTTTTTTTTAATGTGGCTAATAGAAAACTTAAAATACACATAGCTTGCCTTGTATTTCTATTTGACAACCGTGGTATAAAAGAAGTGATTCAATGACCCATCAATAAAGCCATCAGTACAAGTGTTTCGCTTGTTTGTTTAAGTTTATTCTTGAGTATTTTACTATTTTTGTTGCTATTATAAATGGGAGTGTTTTCTTATTTTCCTTTTTGAATAGTTTATTGTTTGTGTATAGAAACACAAATGATTTTCGTCTACTGATTTTGTATCCAACAACTTTACTGAATTTGTTTATTGGTTTTAAGTATTTCTGTTAAGTCTTTAGAGTTTTCTACATGTATGATCAAGTCATATGAAACCCAGAGATACTTTTACTTCTCCCTTTCAGATTTGGATATCTTTTATTTATTTGTCTGGGAGTGGGGGGAGGAAATGGGGAGATGTCCTTCAAGGGTACAAAGTTTCAGTCACGCAAGATGAAGAGCTCTAGAGATCTAATGTTTCAGCAATGGGGATATAGTTAACAATATTGTGTTGTACACTTGATATTTGCTAACAGGGTAGAATTCAAGTGTTCTTACCACAAAAAAAGGAAGAAAATGGTAAGTTTGTGACGTGATAGACATGTTAATTAGCTCATTTGTGGCGATTATTAGACACTGGATATCAAAACATCAATCTGTATGTACGTCTTAAGTATACAGAATTTGTATTTGTCAATTACACCTCAATAAAGATGGAGGGGAAAAGTCAGTATCTCTAAAACCATTCACTAAACAGAAAAACAAAACAACAACAATACAACCCAGGAATTATTCTGGCATATCTACTGTCTCATTTTAGGGAATTTTTCACTGCGGAAACCAAAGGTGTCCAGATGTATCCTCTCTTTCTTCTCTGGACCCAGAGTTGAACGTGTGACTTTAGCTCTGCCAATCAGGTTCCTGCCCAGGACTTTGGAACTGAAGGGATAAACAGACCCACTAGGTACCTAAGTAGTTATAGATGATCCTGTTGGGGCAGCAGAACACGTCCACTGGCAACAGTATCTGTGGCAACAGCCACAGATTGCACCTGTGACCTCACCTTGGCCAGGTTCTCTGATCCTCTGACACCCTTGGTTTCTGCCTATTTCCTTCACCTCACTCTCCAGTGCTTTCACTGACTATGGCTTTGTGAACTTGGGTGGTAGTTTCCTAACCTCTTGACTGCAGTTTGCTGCTGTGTGGCCTAAAGAACTAGGAGCTGTTTATTCCTGCTATTTTCCTCTTTGAGCCCTTCCAATTATTTTGTAAACTTCTATTTTTTTCTGTATTCATTCCCTTTATGCTTGAAATGCCTAGAGTTTTTCCTGATTTCCTAACGGGTACTTGGAGTTGTTTCTTTAAGCATTCCTTTATTGTAATTCTAATCCACTTGGGAGGAAAAGGAGGCAACCGGGCACACTAGGTCCATTGTTCTGAAATGGAAACCATTATGTTTATCCCTTGTTTTGCTCAGTTGTGTTTGAGTTTTTTGCCCTGCATAGTTTCCCAAGAAAAAAGTTATGGCATATTGAAAGGTATGAAGAGAGGATTTCTTAATTTTTTCAAAATAAACTTAATCTGATGCCTCATGGATATTCTGAGAGATAGCTGCCCTCCTATGAGGACTTTGTTTCTTTCCCTGTTTTTTTGTGTCAACTTGGAGAGGCTATAGTCCTCCAGGTATTCAATCAAACGCTACCTTCTAATAAATTCTGATCCAGCTTAAGGAAAGTCAGCTCCTATGCTTGCATCTAATAACATTAAATACAACACTTAGAATATTTTACTGTTGTTCCTCTCATTAGGAAATAATGTTGCATGCAGTGCCCTGAGTACAGTGCTTTTGAATGGACTGTATCAAGATCATCGAGGGGCTTGTTAGAACCCAGATTGCTGGGGCCCACCCCTATAGCTTCTGATGCAGTAGGTGTGGGTGGGACCCGGGATCTACATTTTAACAAGTCCCTTGAGATGCTGCTGCTCCTGGGACCACACTTTGATTTTGTTTTTGTTTTTTTTTTGTTTTGCGGTACGCGGGCCTCTCACTGCTGTGGCCTCTCCCGTTGCGGAGCACAGGCTCCAGACGCACAGGCTCAGCAGCCATGGCTCACGGGCCCAGCCGGTCCGCGGCATGTGGGATCTTCCCGGACCGGGGCACGAACCCGTGTCCCCTGCATCGGCAGGCGGACTCTCAATCACTGTGCCACCAGGGAAGCCCCATGGGACCACACTTTGAGAACCACAGTCCTAGTAATTATTGTTCCTGCTGCTTCCTTTAAAAGGTCTTCTCAATAAATAGCATTTTCTTTCCTACTTTTTCTAGCTTGTTTAATTTCTATGTTTTAGAGTTTTGATACGGTATTAGACAATTAAAATCTTAATGCCTTAGTCTTGAAGAAGAAGTACTCCACGATCTGGTTCGTATGTCTATTTGCTGACAATTCACTTATACTTTTGGTCCCAGCAACACCAATCCACTACTGTCCTTCAGAGCTGTGCTTCCCAAGCTTTTCCATGTATCAACTCACCCAGGGGTCTTGTTGAAATGCAGAGTGTGACTCAGCAGACCTGGCAGGAAGCCTGAGATTCTGTTCTTCGAACAAGCTCACAGGTGATGCTGATTTTGCTGGACTATGGACCACACTTTGAGTTGCAAGAATACAGAGCACATGTAACATTTTACCACTCTAGTTTTTTTTTTTTTTTAAGCTGAACGACTGAGAAGATTCTTTCTAATTCTCTCTTGTCCAACCCAGCTCTCCTTCCTCATGACGGCTTCCCTAAATTAGAGAGAAATTTCTCCCTGCTGTGACCTTATTGCACGTACTGTATACTATTCCTGTGAAGATAAATACCAAACTCCTCTATTTTGCCTACAGAGTTTTGAGGAATATTTATACGCAAATGAGCTTTGGAGTCAGAGATGGATTGCAACTTCATCTCCACTCACTCCTAACCAAAGAACTACTAATTCCTCTGAGCTCAGTCCCATTTTTAAAGTAAGGACAATAGCATCTACTTTTCAGCCTTTTTAAAGTTAGGATTAATAAAAATTAATGAAGGTAACATCTAATATAGTCTTGGTACAAACATAAATGGTGGTTATGTTTCTCTTCTCCCTTCTTTCTCTTTTATGGTCTAGGCATCAACTAACTTGATCAAAAACTTTACTATGCATTAGAGAGATCTAGGGAGATTTTGAAAAATGTAGTTGCCTACCCTAACCTAGTGAGATGCTTTGGGCCCATAACTCCTACTTTTACATGATTCCCATGTGATTCTGTTACGGTGGTCCAGGGACCTTATTTTGAAAAGCATTAGCTCTAAGTCCCTACAAGGTATTGTGATTGTTTATGACCACCACAGGTCCTGGTATAACATTTCCCTCAGGTGGTATTCAAAAGATACTGGCTGGGGCTTCCCTGGTGGCACAATGGTTGAGAGTCCGCCTGCAGATGCAGGGCACACGGGTTCGTGCCCCGGTCCAGGACGATCCCACATGCCATGGAGCGGCTGGGCCTGTGAGCCATGGCCGCTGAGCCTGTGCGTCCGGAGCCTGTGCTCCACAACGGGAGAGGTCACAACAGTGAGAGGCCCGCTTACCGCAAAAACAAAAACAAAAACAAAAACAAAAACAAAAACAAAAAAAACAAAAGATACTGGCTATGTGATACATTATTAGCTATAATAGTAATAACAACAGCAATCATAGTAATAAATGCAAACCATATTGATAATGATTGATGGCATTATTGTTTTTATTAGGAAATTGCATTTGTTGTAGTTCTCTATTAACCCAATTATTTGACTGTCCAGGTGATTTCATTACTAGATCATACTAGCTACAGAGCAGAAAGTTCTCCTCAGCCTTATAATAATAAATTTCTTCGTCTGGACTTCAAAAATAAAAGCACCTACTTGTCCAATGATTAAAAACTAGGTAATTACTGGCCACATTACACATGAACTAAAATGCTTATTTTTACAATATGAAGGCTTCAAATCCTTTTCTTAAAAAAACATTTTGGACTCCTTTTTAGGACTTCAAGTGATCACAATGTCCCAAGCACCATTTTAGCCAATGAATATATACAAGACAGGCTCATTCCTGCTGTCATGGGGTTTTCATTCTGGTGGAAAGACAGACTATAACCAAATAAATAGATACTTAATATAACTTATATACAGGGAATATAAAATAATTATATACAAGAGAGTGGCTGTGTTGTGGGTTCTGTGCTGTACCATGCAGATCCCCCATAGGATTAAGTGACTTCATTTTTCAGCTTCTAGCAATGCTACTGGTTGATATGCAGCTGTCATACCTCTCAAGTTATTTCACTCAGGTGAAGAGAGCTACCTCGCCCCAGGTCATGTCCCCGCTCCAGGACAGCCAGCATTCAGTGACTGGTCAATGTGGGGATAGAAAGGTTGGACTCTTGCACCAACTTGGGACACGTCTACGGGGTCATCCCAGTTCTAGAGCTCGTGGTTTGGCTGAACCCTTTCTGTGACTGCATCATAATCCACCTTCTTCCTTACCCCAGTCCCGCTACTTTCCTTCCCCCATACATGTTGATCCCCAATAAACCCTCGCACACTAATCTCCTCCCAGAGCCTGCTTCCCCTGGAACCCGACTGCAATTGGGCTGGAAATGAACATTAAATGCCTGCTTGCCTCTCCTGGCATCCTCTTGCCTATCAGAATTTATTTCATGTTTCCTGCTCCCATTAGCCTTTATGCTTATGAAATGACCTAATTTATAAGCCAGGCTCTCTATAAATTCATGTCTACCAGTTTCTTCGGCTCAAAAAAATAGGATCCAATTTTGGCCTCAAAGAAATACTCATTATTTTCTCCCAAAATATTTGTCTGAAATGGAAAGAATGACTTCTTTGTTAGAAGAAAAGAGAATCCGGTGTATTTGAGGCAATAAACTGAGAAATATGTTCCTTCCCTCTATTCTGAAGGTTTAAACACCAATCCTAGCAAGTTACATTTATAGAGCATTTGCTATGCATCAAATACATTCATTATTTTGTTTAATCCCAAGAAAACATTTTTGAGTTACAAATTATTTTTATCCCATTATACTAAGAAGAAAACTGAGGTTAATGGGTGTAAACAAATGTGTCCAATGAACCAAATCGAGTAGGTGATAAAATTTTAGTTTTAATTTAAACCCAGGCAGTGGACATTGACACTCAGCCACCATTTAGAGTCATTTCCTAAACCATTTAGAAACTCTTCTAAGATTTAGGTGCCATTCCATATACTTATTTTAAAAATCTCATTCTCTAGATAAACAACAAGGTCCTACTGTAGAGCACAGGGAACTATAGTCAATATCCTGTAATAAACCATAATGGAAAAGAATATGAAAAAGAATGTATACATATGTATAACTGAATCACTTTGCAGTACACCTGAAATGAATACAACATTGTAAATCGACTATACTTCAGTAAAATATGTATTTTTTTAATTCTCTAACTCCATCTCAAAAGGAACCCAGTACATCTTACACTATACCTGAAAATAAAGACAACCAGGTAATTTCCAACTGTGTAAATTTCAGATACTGCCTGACACTTTTTCCTACTTTAAAAAGAAAAAGGAAATTTCCTTTTTTTTCTCCAGAGTGTTCCACTCCCCTGTCATAATGCTCTTTTTCATTTTGTCCTGGTTATGATCACTCAGATCTTGTTAATATGCTAGTGGGGCAATGCAAAAGCCAAGTATTCACCTGAGGTATTGACCATTTGAGGTCAATACCACCTAGTATACCACCACCACCTAGTATACCACCTAGTACAATGTTGAAACAGAAGTAAAATTTCAAGTATCTGAGTAAGATGTTGCAAAAAGGAAAGTGATACAAAAAAGATACAGTATATTATGTACTACATAGCATTTTTTCATTACCCTTTCCAAAATTATTTCATTTTCAGCTACAGAGAAAAATCATATGGTTTGGTCCACAGTATTTTTATTCAAATGCTCAACATCACGAATTTTTAGAGAAATGCAAATCAAAATTACAATGAGGTATCACCTCCCACTGGTCAGAACAGCCATCATCAAAAACTCTACACACAGTAAATGCTGGAGAGGATGTGGAGAAAAGGGAACTCTCCTACACTGTTGGTGGGAATGTAAATTGGTACAATCGTTACGGAGAATAGTACGGAGGTTCCTTAAAAATGTAAAAATAAAACTACCATATGGGGCTTCCCTGGTGGCGCAGTGGTTGAGAGTCCGCCTGCCGATGCAGGGATCGCGGGTTCGTGCCCCGGTCCGGGAAGATCCCACATGCCGCGGAGCACCTGGGCCCGTGAGCCATGGCCACTGAGCCTGCGCATCCGGAGCCTGTGCTCCGCGGCGGGACGGGCCACAGCAGTAAGAGGCCCGCATACCGCAAAAAGGAAAGAAAAAAAAACCAAAAAACTACCATATGATCCAGCAATCCCACTCCTGGGCATATATCCAGAGAAAACCATGATTCGAAACGATACCTGCACCCCAGTGTTCATTGCAGCACTATTTACCATAAACAAGACATGGAAGCCACCTAAATGTCCATTGACAGATGAATGGATAAAGAAGATGTGGTAATACATATGATGGAATATTACTCAGCCATAAAAAGAGAACAAAATAATGCCATCTGCAGCAACATGGATGGACCTAGAGATTGTCATACTGAGTGAAGCAAGTCAGACAGAGAAAGACAAATATTATATGATATCACTTATATGTGGAATCTAAAAAATGGTACAAATGAACTTATTTAGAAAACAGAAATAGTCACAAGATGTAGAAAACAAACCTATGGTTAATGGGGGGAGGGGAGGAGGGATCAATTGGGAGATTGGGATTGACATATACACACTACTATATATAAAATAGATAACTAATAAGGGCCTACTGTATAGCACAGGGAACTCTACTCAATACTCTGTAATAACCTATATTGGAAAAGAATCTAAAAAAGAGTGGATATACGTATATGTATAACTGACTCACTTTGCTGTACACCTGAAACTAACACAACGTTGTAAATCAACTATATTCTAAAACATTTTTCTTAAAAAATCATTCACATTTGAATGATGCATTTAATTAAATTTACCATAGATCTTTTTTAAAGAATAGGTTGGGAAAAACTACAATTTACAGGAAAATATATCATTGGTAGCACTGGAACACAGTTATTTTAGGTCACATCACCGCAGGGAAGAAAGACTTATCTCCCCAAGTTCTGATCCATGCAGTTATGAAGTCAAAAAGTCTCTCCTAGAATCATTATAAAAAACAGTACTTGATCAGTAGCCCTCAAAAAAGAAAAAGTAAACTTGATGCTAAGTCAATTTCAGGAAAGCCTCCCTGACTTTAGAAAAACTGCAGTTTCAAAACAATCAGACACAGCAATAGAAGTTTAGACCATTTACTGCTTAACAAAATCAAAAGCTGAGCTGCAAGCCAAATGAAAATAGGTTCTTCTATGTGGCAGTATCATTAGAAAGGTTAGGTTAAATTGTTGGGTAAGTTTGTAAAATGATGATAAGCCCATCTAAGTTTATGTAAGGCATAACAACATAGAATCCACAGAAGGATGAAAATGGAGGAAACTCCTTAAAATCTTTAAAACAAAATTTCTAGAGACACATTCATATCAGAGTATATAGTTTCTCAAATAATAAACTTTAAATTTGCATATAAATAAAGGAAATTCTAAGTTTCTTATTTTTATAAACTCACCCACCACTCAAATAACTAGATTGGATAAAATGTTAGGTACAAATCGTGAGCTTGTCTATAACTTGACTGCTGTGTCTCATATCACCTAAAATAAGAATAAATTCCAGGGGAAATTGCAGTACCCCCATTTCTGGGTGTGACAATTGCAGCATGCATGAGATCTAACTATACTGAGAGCATTAATAATATATGATATGTTCTTTACCTGGTGCATATTTTTTATGGAGCTTACATTAACAGGAGAAAACAGGCAACTAGTTAGTTGTTTAATGGGCTTTTTAAAAAATAATATAAGCCCACCGTTATAAAGACTTCGCTATGGGGTAAGTTATGTGCCCCGCAAATTCATATATTGAGGCTTGAACCCCCATTGCCTCAAAATGTGATTATACTAAGAGAAAAAGGCTTTTAAGAAGTAATGAAGATAAAATGAGATCATGAGGGTGGGCCCTAATCCAATATTACTGGTGTAGCTTCTAAGGAGAGGACATTAGGACACAAAGGGAAGACCATGTGAAGACACAGGAGAAAGCTGACATCTACAAGACAGGGAAAGAAGCCTCAAAGAGACCAACCCTGCCAACACCTTGCTCTCAGACTTCTGGTTTCTAGAACTGTGAGAAAATAAACTTCTGTTGTTTAAGCCACTCAGTCTATGGTACTTTGTTATGGCAGCCCTAGCAAACGAAGCCAGGCATGTAGACAAAGCTAGTCGTCACACAGCGTAACCACATAAAGTTGTTTACTCGGGTATTTATCTGAGAGCAAATGATTCCAACCAGAGCAAATGCTGATTGTTACATGTATGACTCAAGCAATTCGTCAATCTCACTATCTTACTTACCTAATTAGTCTTCTTTTAGGTTAATACTTGCTTAAAATTTAGAAGTTTGTGACTCCTTTGCCAGACTGCAGATTTCTCAAGGGCATAAAAACAGTATTTACTCATCTTAGCAGGCAGAGAAATAGAACGGAGTCTAACATGCATTAAATGCTTCAAGAAGAGGAGTCCGCGAAGGAGTGAGTGAACAAATGCTCTTGGACTGCACAATAGTAACAGCAGAAGAGCTTCAAGCTGAACCAGGATAACTACCCAGTTACTCATGCACCATATTCACCGTCGGTGTGAATAAACAGTGGTGCCAGGAGCTCCTGTTTAGAAAAACTGTGATTTAGCAGAAACGCTGCTCAACGTGGAACCAGAAGCAAGGCGTTCTAGGGGCAGTGCCATCCGCTGAGTAAATCATGGTACGCTGGTGACATCTACCATTCTTACCTAACTTGTGCTAAGCATTTCCCTTCAAGGTGAGGAACAAACAAGATAACATATTTTGTAAAACATCTTTTATGAGGTTTGACATTTCTGGGACCAAACCCAATGTTTTACTGTTGCTGGCATCCCTCATCTTAAAAAACAGAAGCCATATATGATCAGGGATGGGTGAAAGATAGTCAGTGCATCGGACCATAAATCAAGAGGGCATCTGAGTTCTCATGCAGTTTCCAAAGTAATATTTACAGTCTAGTCTAACACTTATTGTGAGAATGAAATGAAGGTGATCATGTATTCAGAACCACAAACTTCTATGACCTTCTAAGCATGGCCACAGTTTTCTTTTAATTTTCTGAATTGTAGAGTAGCACATTAACCAATTAATAATATAAGATGTAACCACCCATAACATTGTAAGAGACAGGCAAAAGATTATCAAACAAGAGTGACAAAAATAATAATAATGCAATTGTGTAAAATGTGAAATAAAATTTGGCTATGTTAAGTAAAAAGTGTATACACTTGGGTTCAGTTCAACTGCTTAGGATAAAACCATAAAATGTTCAGTAGAACCTACTAAAATTCTTTCTTGTCCTGTGAATTCACAATGCTTAAGTTCCGGATGTCCAGTTCATTATACCCATGACTTGAGGCCAAGCTGTTTAAATGCAAATTATTTTTTTATTCCTCACAGTTGAGACCAGGAAACACATGCACACACATACAATCGTTTCAACACGTTTATGTCAATTTTTATTTATAACGGTGTCTATATTTTGCATTATTTTATGTCTTTTCACTTGAAATTCAGTATTTATTTAAAAAAAAAGAAAGGTGTATGACTGGGAAATACCTCAGTAATTTTGTGTGTGTACAGCTAACCCTTTAGGTGGCACTGCTCATGTGTTTACATACTCACCCTTGAACCCAAGTGTGGATGAAATCTTAATAAAATGTTGACCATGAAAAAGAGTCCTCATTACTAATCAAAGTCCAAACTATGCACATTCAGAACAGTAGCCCAAGACACATTTATTTGTGTAAGTTATTGATTTGGGGCTTGGCAAACCTGCCAAGTTGAATTAGTTAATTCAACTAATATTTGTTGAGGACATACTGTACAAAATAGTATTCAGTTACTATCTTTACAGAACTCATAATTTAGGGGAGAAGATAACCATACACTCGAGTAACAATACTGCTAGAGGTAATATCTCTTATATAGAAGAGAAACATTCTGAGTTTTTCCATAGGTAATTAGAGCTTCCTTTATGGAAATGGATCCATTTCTTGAAAGAGCACCCATTTTAAATGTAAAAATATCAGATATTTTCCACTGTGTTTTGCCATGTGGGAAATGTGTTCTGCTGTGGTTAAAAAAGCAAAACACAAACAAACAAAAAAAAAAACTAGAATTCATCACAACAACCCTTTAAAGATACTGTAAATAATAACCACTGCTTAATGAGTAGCTGTTGTACTCTGCACCCTGAGTGCATCTGAAATTGTGCTGAGAGGTCTAAATTATTATTCACATTTCACTCTCAATGATGAGGCTGCACAGGGTCCCATAAGTAGGAGGTGTCAGAACAGATTCAACAGACCTGCTTCTCTCTGACTCAGCACCTGCTCTTAACCCACAGTGCTATATTGGCACCAGCAAAAGGTAATTAGTGTTATTTCTTCCAAGTGCATGTGTAGCTACGATTATCTGAAAATAAAAAGTTTAATTAAAAAAGTAATTAGCCTGATAAAATAACCACCCAGGTTATAAAAAAGGAAAACAAAGTATCCGGAACTGTTCATTTGGCACAAAAATAGCAACTTTAGTTTAGCTAAACGAATACACTGCATTTTAAAGTCCCTGAGATTCTACCAAAATCCTCACCTAAAAAGCACAGCAATGTAATGCTCACCTATGGTTTGTCCTTGCACCACTCTTTTTTAGAACATAGGAAGATTCTATGTTTCAGAAATGAGCAGTTTGTTCAGAGATGAGATGTTTAGACCCAAGAAATATAATCACTGAAAGTTAACAAGCATAATTGCTAAAACAGCTGGCCAAACTGGCTGAAAAATATTTTAAGGGTCATTTCCTCGATGCCGTATTTCAAAACTCTGAATTAGATTTCTATATACCAAGCTGCAGTATAAGTAGTATGCTTGCCTTAACTAAGTTGCTTGAAATACAAATACATCCAAGAACTCTATAGAATGAGAGGAATATGAAAATCCAATGCAAACAAGCCAACAGTGAAAAATGGTAGTAGTTTAAGACCAAATAAATACCAGTCGACACAGGGCACATTTAAGATTAATTCATATCTTCAGAATAGTTTCCATGTAATGGTACAGTTAAGGGATTCACAGCCTAAAGATCTAACTTGCTTCCCTCCCTATCAAAACAATAAAGGCAATTCAAAAATCAGGTTAAGTATGAGTGGGGAGTTTAAGCTAGTTTTCCTTCCAAATATGGAATGAAAATGGTGCCAACTGGAAGTGAAAGAATTACTTGACCTCTTCTTTCTGACCCTCATGTGGGGCTTTTATATATATTTTGTATCATTATCTCATATTGTTCACAGCAGCCAAATAAAGGGAGTCTGTGCATGTTTCCTTCTCTGATCCAGCCACAGACCTTTCCACAGAAGCAGGAAACCATTCACAGCACCATGGGTATCACAGACTTGCTTTCTCCCTGCAAGGCTGAGAAATCTGTATGTAATAACTTCAAATAGGTAGGAATTTATGATCCTTACTTTTCCTGGCATATATAAAATAAAAACTGAAGGAAAAAAAAGTAAGACAAAAGTTACCCATTTCTTGCTTAAAAATCTATGATGAAAGTTCCTGTCATCCCTCATCTACAAAGCTTATGAAAATATTCAATTATGTACATGATCAGACTTCACCAAAGTATTGCTAAGTATTTGTGACAGAGTGTGCGTCCACTGTCGCATTTTCACAGTAACACGTGATCCTACCCTGCTCGTGACACGTTGTGACCCAGGTTAGCATTTTCTGAGGCGAGAAGTGTCATTCACAGCCCAGATGGGAACATTGTCTTAAGATTCCTGGATACCAAAAGGAAAAATTTCTTTGGATCTCTGATTCCCGCAGCATACTTATTTCCTAACAAATTTTTAGAGGAGGGGTTTCATCTTGACTTGATAAGGACACAGCCGTCATCCAGGTCTATAAAATTTCCTGTCACTGAAGACTTATGTAGCAATGTCTCAGATCTTAAGAATGCAGCATCAAATTGTAATCGAATCTGAGTTATTCATTCACTCCACAGATATTCGGTCAGTAAAAATTGGGGGGCAGACATGGTTTTCTAAAAACTGTTACCAAATATTTTCTGTTGAAGGCTCCTTTTCCATGAGATAACAGCCTCCCCTAACAACATTTCAGCCTAATTCTATAATTTGTGAGTTCTTTTCAGTTTTCGAGTCACTCAGATCCATTTTCAGATTTCAGTCTCATATCTGGTTAAAAGCTTTCCTCCTTCCTTCTGAGCTCTGGAGTTCTGTGTGGAGTGACACAAAGCCTCATCTGTGGTCACAACTTTTTTTTTTTTTTTTTCCCCCAGAAAGCTTCTTATTCCTCTGGAGATGAGGTAGAAAGGAAGAAGAGGAAGAAAAGGTGTTTCCTGCTGTGCTAGCCCCTGAAGATCTGGCTGTCTTCTCCTGTGATTGTTTGTTCCTTATTTGAAAAAATCTCACTAACCGATAAGGAGCTTATAGATTCCTTCCTGTGATTTCCTCTGTGTGGGTAGCATCCAAGCTATTTCCTGGTGTGGAGATCTGGTCTTACCTAAACCCGCAGCCCTGAGCCCTGCCATGGCCTCTTGCTGCTGGGGTCTCCTCACCCAGTGGATGGTCCTCTCTCCATGGAGGTGCACTCATCTGTGCTGCACCAATGATACAGACATGGTCTGTTCCCTTGACACTCCTGCTTTGAGTTCCACCGGGTCTCCTGGACCATATCCACACCCAGCAGCATCAAGTTCTCGACCAGGTCAGTGGCTCAGGGACTTACGTATAAGATACAATCACTCCTCCCTGATTTATTGTTGCCTAACAGGGAAGAACAAATTTGACTTCATTATGGATGTTTCTTTTACTTTAACCTTTGTATTCCACTGCTCTTGCTACAAGTTAAGAATGTTGCCTAGAGCCTGAAATATACAGGAGAGGTCATTCTCAAGGCTCTGACCTTTAAAGGTATAACACTTTCCATTCCAATAGAGATAAAAAGTGGCAAAACAGAGAGTAACTCTTGTCTTGTTGGAGGTTTATAGCAACAATGTCACCGGACCTATGTAGACAGCTACAAGAACAAAGGATTCCTGACTAAGAAGTTTGTGACAACCAACCATACTGCCTCCACTTTCAGTATACAAGAAGGCTGAATTCTAATCCGGGGAAGATGGTTCCCCGGATGCGACACCAGTCCACCACGTTCTAGGTGGTCTGCTGGCTTTCCAAATAAAGTCCCTACTCCCTGCTCCAACACCTCCTCTCTCATTTTATTAGCCTGTTGTGCAGTGAATAGTAGCAGCTTGGACCCGGTAACAGCTGCACTCTCTGTACTATTTGGTAGCCCTCCAAATGCATGAAATATGCCCAACTGGAACTTATGACATCCTGATACAGTTACCTACTACCTGCTAGATCGTGGTGTTACAATAAACGTCTACCCTAATCTTAACTGCACAAATAACTGAACCCCCTCCAAGATCTGAGACATCCCACTCTCTGGCCACCACCGCCTACCTTTCCTGCTGAGATGTTTTACTACCAGGACTGAAACATTTTTTATCCCCACCTACACTTTAGTGTTCCTCTTCCTTCTGCTCTGCTTGTCCATCTTACCAAATATAATTTCCATGGGGCTTCCCTCGTGGCGCAGTGGTTGAGAGTCCGCCTGCCGATGCAGGGCACACGGGTTCGTGCCCCGGTCCGGGAGGATCCCACATGCCGCGGAGCGCCTGGGCCCGTGAGCCAGGGCCGCTGAGCCTGTGCATCCGGAGCCTGTGCTCCGCAACGGGAGAGGCCACAACAGTGAGAGGCCCGCATACAGCAAAAAAATAATAATTTCCATGAACTAATCTACGGATCAGTTCCATGATTCTAATCACAAACACACATGAACTTTCCACTCCCTTGCCTTTTTCTGGCTTTTTCTTCCTTCTTAATTGGCCAAACCATAACCCTGTTTAAATCTAATGCTCCACCTGCTTCTCACTAGCCCCCCTCTGCTGAATATGGACAAACACATGGTTATGCTCATTATAGGGCTTTTATACTGCCGGGGTTTGAAAGCCAGATTCTCTCCCTGCACACTCAGATCACCTGGCTGAGTGATCTTAGGCGACCTATTTAAATTCTCTGGGCCTCAGTATCTTCCTCTGTAAGATGGAGAAAGTATTAGTACATATCTCAATTATGTACAATAACGATTAAAAGAGTTAATACGTGTAAAGCAGTGCCTGGCACTCAGTCTCAAAAAATGTTAGCTGTTTTGTTGCTATTATTAAAAATAACTTTCTGTCCTTTAAAAACACAAACTTGACCCTAGAGAGGCAAATCACTTTTAAAAATTTAATTAATTCTGAAATATGACAGAGATGTTGATATGAAGTAAGCACTCTTTTATATATTATTAAAATGTTAAATAATGATTTAGATACCATGGTTTTGATAATATGACAATATCCATCAGACATGTTTTAGTCAAAATAAAGCCTCCTTTATTGTTTTTATTATAAATATCATTTAAAAATTATAGATGACAACAAAAAACATAAGGAAAACCTGTAACAAATGATTCTCTCATAGAAACAATCACCATTAACATCTTGGAATATAATAGTCTTCTATACCTAAGCAGTCCTATACCGTATTGTGGTTACTTAAACCAACAAAATTAAAAATTCAGTTTCTTGGTCACACTAAGAACATTTCAAATGTTCAATAGCCACATGTGATTAGTGACTACCATATTGGACAAAACAAATATAGAATATTACCCTCATTACAGAAAGTTCTACTGCATAGCACTGTCTATATACCCTTTTCATTACACACATACAATTATAAAATTTAATAGATATTGTAATCTACATGTATTTGTGATTCCTTTTATTTCCTCACAATACAGTTAAGTGTAATTCAATGTCAATAGATACATTTTGGCTACCTCATGTATCCCATCATGTTGTATTCTGAGGCCCTCTATATGGTCTCCAATTGTCTTGCAAAAAGAGTTGCATCTATGAATTTATCATGAAGTTTGTATAGGCGCTGTAATATTTTCATTAAATAAATGAATTTTAGAAGAAACTCCCAGATGTTTGTTATCTCTAATGACATACATTTTTTTTCTTTTTTCTTTTTAAATTGAAGTATAGTTCTAATGACACACATTTTTTAAACTTTGGATATATGTTGTCAAGTCTTGCAAACACTCAGATCTACTTTACATCATACAAATCCTTTCTAACATAGTTTCTTGTTATATATTCCAGTAAAATGACAGTAAGATCTAGGAAAATGATGATATGGGGTATAAGAAATAGAAAATAAGAGTGTACGAAAGAAGAAATAAAATCTCAGAATGGCAGCTGCTTAAGAGGTCTAGCAAGTAACTGAGACCAAGAAGTCAGTGAGTTTCATGAAAACCTAAAGAAGGAATATTAAACAGATTCCAAGAAATTAAGAAAAAGTGGACAATATTAGTAAGCTGATGAAGAAAAAGATTAAAAAAGAAAATTTCAAGGAAAAATTTTCAAAACCCACAAGAGTATCAAATATGAAACAAGCTAAAATGCATTATGACTTTGCATCATTTGCAGAGTATAAGAAAAGAACGTTCATTAAGTCCTAACCCAAGGAAAAAATAAAAAAAATTTTAGGATACACTGTATACAACTGTATAGCACAAATTTAACCATAGAGCCCGTTGAAAAAGAAAAATATATTTCCAAATCACAAAGCGCAGAAGGTACGACACATGAAAAACTACACTACAACAGACAGACATATAACTCAGTAAATGCTTTGTGTTATCCTTTCAATAGTATTTATCTTTTCTGCATGTAGGCTGCAAATACTTCTGATTTCTTTCCCAAAAACAAGCGTGTAGAAAATACAGTGGAAAAGTAAAAACTTTTATTTTGTGGATGTATAATATATGCATCTGTGTAAGCACACGTGCATGTCCTAAGCAGTTTGAGATTTAATTACTTTGCATGCCAAGGACTAGCTGGAGGTGGAAATCAAGAGACCAAAACCATGAAAATGCTATGTAACCAGAGCATCTGTGTTATACAACACAGATGTCCTGTTTTCCTTGATTATCGAGCCTTTGTAAGACGGTCCACACATGAAACTGCAACTGTACAGGAGGTATAGTTTGATGAATGTGGCATGTAAAATTTCATAAACATTGCTGCTTTGAGTGTTATCTTTGTGTGATTTTTCTATAGGATCACCTTTATTTCTTAAAGAAAGAGTTTTATATGGGGTACTGGGAGGTGGGGCAGCAGATAGGGAAGGCAGAGGAAGTGAAGAAAAAAGAGGCCAAACACAATGGTATCCTTTCCTTGCGGCCGCAGAAACTACTGTCTTAATGAGAATCCAGCAGGCCCTCTATGCTACAATTCTGTTTCCCAGCAGATCATAAAGCTAAGAGCCCAGGAAAATGTAAAGATATGGTTGCAAGTATCGAAATAAGGTTAGATAGATAGACACACATATAGATAGGAAAAAGAAAGATGGATGGATGGATGGATGGATGGAGGGAAGGATAGGGAATTGTTATCGCTTAACTCCTTAATATATAGGGACAGAGGAATATATGACATCTATGAGCACAGATAAGGCCATTCCAATGGGATATTATTTCTGGGTCTAGTCAATTCAAAGTTATCCTCGATTATATATAATTATACATATTACAAAGTAAGTCTTTCATAAAATATTTAAAAGAGAGGAGAACATGATATAAAATATCAAGAACAAGAGGCAAGAGTGGTAACAAAATAAAAGGCTACCATTAAGTGAGCAAAACATTTACTAGCCAAAAAATGCCCTCTCTTCAGTGTGGACAGGAAGTGAGACAGCAAGTTATAATAGGACCTATATTATTGTGAAGATATTAATTACATGAAAAGTGCAGGAATAAGCATTAGCACATAAAAAGAAAATTCCATCATCGTTGAGACTATCAAGAAGTTCACACACATAATTACATAGTACTTTTCCAGTCTTAACACAATGAAGCTTTCAGATAGGAAGAAAAATAGACCAAAGCATATCATTATCCCCACATCGCTAAGTGAACTTGCAATGTTTTTAAGTTTCAAGAAGTTTAAAAAGGAGAAAATACAAACTTCAGAGTATCCATGAATCACAATAACAAGTATGTTAGGAAATATATATAGTTGGTTGTGAATTGATTTTTTCACAGACCCTCTGTTACCTTTCAGTTAGATGCAAGACAGCTAAATTCACTTACTGCTTAGCAATTACTTTCATATTTTTAGGAACTTCTTTTTAATACGGTGAGTTTTAAGGTGACTTTGGAACATGCAGTTTGAAAAGTCTAGAAGGAAGCTTTGGAAGTGCAGATAACAATGCTTGAAAGCACAGAGTTAGTTATATTCTCATGGTGCTTTACTCACATTATCATAGAGCACTGTATCAGTTAGGATATGCTAGGTTGTGATGCAATAACAAAATCCTAAAATCTCAGCGACTCAAAGAAGCAAAGACTTACTTCTTGCTTATACAACATGTGTATCTCAGGTCAGCAGGCCTTCTATTCCGATGCATCCTGGCTCAGGGTCACAGCTATTAAAGCCTTTACCATCTGAAACACCAATGGTCTCCATGATAGGGGGAAAAAAAACCTAACAGACCACATACCAGCTTTTACTGTCTTCTGCTAGAAAGTGACACATCACTTCCATTCACACGGTCTCAGCCACAGCAAATAACATGTCATAACCTAACTTCAGGGGGTGGAGAACTGTAATCCTTCCAGATGATTGGAAAGAAGAGAAGAAGAAATATTAGGAAATAGATCAAATCACTACCACATTGGATATGCCCTATTCTAAATGGTTTCTTTCCTCCTTTCCCAGTTAACTTTAAGTTCCTGGAGATAAAATGTTGAAAGTTATCCATATTTCCAAGATGTATAATTTGTAACCTTATACAGTACTGGGTACTCGATAAGCACTGCTGAATAAAAAACAAGGATAGTCAGCAGCGTCAAATATTTCAGCGTGTTCAAGAGGAAATGATACTGAAAAGAGACCTTTGGCTTTGACACAAAGCTCATGTGCAATCACTGTAAAGTGTCTCGGAAGCATGACAAATTGAGGTGAGAAAATGAAGGGAAAGCATGGAGGCTGCCCTTTCCACAGTCTGACCATGATTCCAAGAAGAGATTTAGGACAGCAGCTCAAAGGAAGTTATTCTGCGTAAAAAGGAGAGTTGAGCAGGTCTGCAGGGAGGACAGATGGAAAGAGAGAGTAAAGTTTAAGACAGAGGATGAGTGATGAAGTCCTTAAGAGGCAACTCCTCCTGAAGTATGACCATAAAATAAGTGAGCTGTTTATATGCAAATTATTTTTTTATTCCTCACAGTTGAGACTAGGAAACACACACACACACGCACACACATACAATCGTTTCAACACGTTTATGTCAATTTTTATTTATAATTGTGTCTATATTTTGCATTATTTTATGTCTTTTCACTTGAAATTCAGTATTTATTTAAAAAAAAAAGAAAGGTGTATGACTGGGAAATCTTTCTGTGAGAGAAATGTGATCTGATGGTTGTAGATAAAGCTGTGATGGGTAACGAAAGAAGGAACATTTGAAGATGTGTCTGTCTAATGGTCTTTATTTCATCTGAGAAACTGAATCTAGATCATATTCTGAATGTAAGAACAGGCATTGGACAAAAGACTTGACATGCAGGACCAAATTAGAGTGGCCTTTATAGGAGGACCCACTGGGAACTGGAAGAATGGCTGAGCAGTACCGAAAACGGATGTCCAGTTGGAGTGAAATTTTAAATGGCAAAGCAAACGCTCATCTCCTCAGTTACTAGAACCTTCTATATGATTTAGTGACTCGATGGCATGATCCTCCAAACCAACTGGTTACAATCCAGGCCCAGATGACCCCTTTCTATCATTCAGCAAAAAATGTGATGCTTTGACTCCCTGGACAAAAAAATCGACAACTATGGTTGGCCATTTTGACTTAATAATTGGGAACGAGATAAAAACGTAATTGTGGAATGACTTCTCAATGTGGCCATTGTAAATCTACTCTCATTGGGTAGTGCTACAATCAGCTGGAACTGATTCAACTCAGTTAAAACATACACAGAAATATTATTATGTGACTTCCGAGAGACTTTTCTGTCCTGTGGAATCCAATACCTCCTTAAAAATGAGCTGGTATTAGCCTTGTAAAGGAAGGAAAAATAAAATAGACAGCTTTTGCGTTTTCCTCACAAATGAAGCTAAATCTTCCTTGAATATTTGCAGGTGTTCTGCTACCTTGGGTATATTGATGGAATTTAGTATTGGTCTCAGCAATGGTGAGATATGAAAAAGAAATGTAATGATACTAACTACAGGACCTTTCTTAAGGTTCCCATGATTCTTAATGTACGACAATAACAAAGCAACCATTGCAAGCCGCTGTAAGTCAAGGTTGGTATCTGCTGTTTTAAATGAACAGAAATAGTTAAATTCTGAGAGAACAGTGCTGGTATTGAAAGAGTCAAGTCCAAAAGAAGTGGAGCTGCATTTAGGAGCAAAATGATCAACACGATTTGAGATGACAGCAGGAATTCCAGTAGAAATGACAGGAGATGATGCCCTAGAGAGACAGTAAATCTCTCCCTGGTACAGAAATTAAGTTATGAATCATACATAAGCAAACCAATGCGTATATCATTTATGGTACTTGGCCATATGACTTATTTGTTTTCATGGAAAAGAGGATTAGCTACATGTATTGAAGGCAGCATAATGTTCAAGAAAAAGGTATTTTTAACGTAGGTTTCAGTTCTCAAAATTGTTTATGGGACCACTCTTTTTTACTTGAATGGAAGGCAAAAGAAGAGATCAAACAACATGACAAAACTGAGGTTGGGACTACCGTGATTATTAAAGTCACAGCACTTGATCACCTTTAACAATATCCTCTTTGGGGACATTCCCAATGTTATCTTGGAAAGTATTGACAGTCAAACACTTACAATTTGTTACGTTTTCTGCAAACTTTCAGGAACTAATAAAGCAAGAGTCAAATAAACCTTTGCTAGTCAAATAAACCTTTAAGAGCATGATTTCTTTCTTTAAAACATGTACCTGGTTATTTTATTCTTTTAGACCAAACTCCTTTTATGGTTTTCCACAAAAGTATGCCAAGCCATCCTCACACTAACCTTTCAATGCCTTCTAAACTACTTTAGCTTGTAGATACACATCACACACACACACACACACACACACACACACACACACACAGAGTCGTATTCTTGGAATCAGTTCCACAATTCTGGTTTCTTGGAATCAGTTCCACAATTCTGGTTTCAGACACAAGAGCTATTACATAGCGCTTGGCAGTCTCCTAAAGATCATACTTCACTTCTCTACATTCTCTATACGCATTATGGCAATCAACCAAATTTCTATAACTTATTACCATCATCATTTATTAGACTGTACTACTGATCCCTCAGTGACAGCTAGCTTCCAAGATTCATTGCTATTTATTTTAATGACAAAGCAATGGCATGAAATCTCAAAAATGCTTTCAAAGTGTAGCAGATACCAAGGCCGTCATCTTCCCTGTTTCCTGTAGGGGGTATGAGAGGCCCATTGCGTTGGCATACATTGTCCGGCTGTATGTCCCTCTGTTTATTTCGTGCTTTCATTGTTAGAAACAAGGAACACTTCAACTTTAATGTTTGACTCTTCTTGAGTGGGAATGCATGAAATAGAAATGAATGACTGTGCATTCCTAGGAGACTCTGCTAATCAGGGTGATCACTCAGTTGGCACATTTCTGTTTCCTTAAGGTCAGAAAAACTGAGAACCTTCTAATATTATTTGATTATGCTGCCCCTCTAGAGATCACTAGCTATTATTACCTTAAACCTTTTATTATTCTGAAACATATGATGTCAATTATTAAAACAGTCCATTTGATGTATAAGGATGAAAAACCAGGGCAGCCCTTTGCTGCTCCAAACAAAACTAGTTGATCATGAACACATTTGGGAAAGTAGTGAAGTTGCCAGGTTTCAAATTATCACAGGGGTGGAGTAACAACAAATTCATTGAATAACACAGAATTTCCAAACTCAGCTTAATGGATAAGATGATTCATTGTTCTCATGTGGTAAGACGAAAAGGAAAGCCAGTGGCTGAGAAGGCACAAAAATGCAGAAACGAAACTTTCAGACTTGGGCACAGCAAGCAATTCGTTGTAATCAGAACGTAATAGGGAGCACTAATTTATAGAAAGATGCCTTTTGGAGTACCAAATTAGCGTAATCAATTTAGAAACTTATTAATGGACCTGACAATTTTCCTTAAGGACCACATCAAGGTATAGAAAATCACTGTTAAAGTCGCTTTAGCATTTGCATAAAATTAGTTTATCTTCATAACGAATCTGAGTATGGTTATAAAGCCTATCCTGGAGTACATTTCGGAGCAATTTTCAAATTAAAGTTTCATTAGGGTTCCCTTAATACTGTCGTTTATTGACTGTTCTCATCTCCACTCCATTCATGTACTATCACTGTCCTCCAGTAAATCATTCCCATGTCTGATAGACTTAACAGAAGCTATTTCCCTGTGTATGTGGCAAAAAAAGGAAGCTTTTCAGGGTAGTACAGGGAAGCTCAGGCTTTGAATCAGACATGGTTAGTTCACAACTCAACGTTATCAAGTGCAAGTTATTTGACCTTGCAAAATCACATAACCTTTCTTTTGTTTCCTTACCTTTAAAAAAATTGTCAATAAGGCTAATGGTAACACCTACTCACCTAAGTATGGGAAGAAACCATTGAGAAATTTCACATGTCATTTTTGTACTCTGTGAAACACTATTTCCATATGAGATTTTAATATGTGTATTAGTAGAAAAAGATGAAAAAACTTTTGCTCTAAATGGACATAGAAAATGTGAACCCCATCATTTGTAATGGCAACCTTTTCTATCCTGAATATTATTTCGTTTTTCTCAAATTTTCTTATGCATGCTGAAATATCCTAATTAGGAAAAACGTTTACTCTTGTTAAAGTA
Organism: Lagenorhynchus albirostris; assembly: GCF_949774975.1. Taxonomy (NCBI): domain Eukaryota; kingdom Metazoa; phylum Chordata; class Mammalia; order Artiodactyla; family Delphinidae; genus Lagenorhynchus; species Lagenorhynchus albirostris. The sequence goes on along the minus strand of NC_083099.1, from coordinate 5,327,505 downwards.
GGCAATCTTTTAAGAAAGGAATTATTTCTTCTAACTTCTTCAGAATTCTGAAAAGTTTCTCTTCAACTTTGAAAATTTAAGAAGACATGTTCTAATTTATGATCTTAAAAGAGAAAACTGTTTTTTTCCCCGGAATCATCTCTTCAGATTAACTTGTTCAGGTTTTTTATTTATAGAGAGTCAAAGAAGGATACATTGGCATCAGACATAATTTATGATTAATAAATAATTAAGAATCATGCCACTAATTAAAAAGGAATTTTTATAAATGCGAAGTGCTCGCCAAAGTTCATGGAAACTGAAAAATGGTCTTTTGAAAGCAATTTCCTCAGGTCAAACTCTTCTTTATGATATGCTAAAAAACTTTACTCAACCTACTAAAAGCCATCAATTAACCAGTAACAGAGCTGTGTCTCCTTTATTCAGGAGAGAGAAAATGACAAAGCATATCAAAATCTGAGAAATTATTATGTTGTATTTAAGGCAATTTTCAGAGTATCTTTAGGCTATTTACCTCAATTTTTTACAAATTCTATGTCTACCACACAGTAGAATGTAATTGTTTATTCATTCAACAAATGTTTTGGGACACCTCTTTTGTTCAAGGCACTGACAAGCACTGCAGGTGGTAGAAAGATCAATAAAACATAGCTCCCCCCCCCATAATGGGATTATTATCTATGGGATTATATCTATTATTATCTCAATTTTTGATGCTCAGGGCGACCTGTGAAGAGCTGCATTATCAAGGGAAATCCAAGTTCATTCCTTGTACCCTACTTGTTAATTCTTAGGGCAAATATCAACTTGCCCACTACTCCTACCCCAGAGATATCCTTACCATTCCCAGAAGGGATCCATTTCCTCAGGTTCCCAAAAGAGTTCAGGGGACTCCAGCTTTCAACTCGTCACAAAGAATATCAGCACTGGGAATTGATCAAAGTACATGGGCTCGGGCTTCCCTGGTGGTGCAGTGGTTGAGAGTCCGCCTGCCGATGCAGGGGACACAGGTTCGTGCCCCGGTCTGGGAAGATCCCACATGCCGCGGAGTGGCTGGGCCCGTGAGCCATGGCCGCTGAGCTTGCGCGTCCGGAGCCTGTGCTCCGCAACGGGAGAGGCCACAACAGTGAGAGGCCCGTGTACCGCAAAAAAAAAAAAAATAGGAGGAGGAGGATTGTGGTAGGCAAAATAGTGTGCACTCCCCGCAATTACATCAGATCCTAATCCCTGGAACCGGTAAATGTCACCTTATTGGGGAAAAGGGTCTTTGTAGATGTGATTAAATTAAGGATTTTAAAATGGGAGATTATCCTGATCTATCAGCAATAAAGTATCAGGCTCTAAATGCAATCCCAGATGTCCTTAGAGAAAAGCAGAGGTAGTTTAGACTCACAGAGAAGAAGGCAGAGGGAAGACAGAGGCAGAGAGGGGAGTGATAAGACCACCAACCAAAGAACACCAATAGCCACCGGAAGCTGCAGGTGGCAAGGTGCAGATTCTCTCCTCAAGCATCCTGACAGAGCACAGCCTTGCCAACACCTTGATCTCAGCCCTGTGATACAGATTCCTGGCTTTTGACCTCCAGAGCTGTGAGAGAATGCACTTCTGCTGTCCTAAGCCACCACGTTTGCGGTAATGTGGCTCAGCAGCCACAGGAAACTAATACATGATGATAATTAAAAATAGTTAACATCCACGGCGTATTCACTTTGTACTAGACACTAGTACACTAGACACTTTATATGTGCTTCAAATATACAAAGTACCATATATATCTTATTGAGTCTTCAATCAACCTATGCGATAGATCGTTTATTATCACCATTTTATAGACGAGGACACCAAGGCAAAGACATGAACAGTAAGTTCACGAACTCCTCACAGCTTTTAAGAAACAGAGCAAGGAGAGAAACCCAGGAATTCTAGTTCTTGAGTTCACACTCTTAAGTGTTACACCATGTTAACTGACGATTTTGCCTCTACTACTTTAATGTCATGTTTTACTATGAATGTAAAATAGGTCAACACCTGAGAACTCAACCCAGCACTTGAAATATTTATTCTTAAATTCTAGGTAATCTGGATAGATTTGGTACACGGACACTAACTCTCAGAAGTTGTTCTCAACAAAGTGCAGTTTTAAAAATCTCGATTTTTTTAAGATGCCTTTTGGAGTTTCCTGTGTATGCTTCTGTTTTTGTTTTTGTTTTATAACATGGCTTGACTCCCCGAGAGGGAGACTTATTTTCTTTTATTTATTTATTAATTTGGCTGCAGGCCCTTAGTTGCAGCATGCGGGATCCAGTTCCCTAACCAGGTATCGAACCCGGGCCCCCTGCATTGGGAGCTCAGAGTCTTAACCCCTGGACCACCAGGGAAGTCCCATTCATCTGTTTAAGTGAAAGTAAAGATAGTATAGAAACCTTCATTCACTTTCCTTTCATTTCATGAAGGTAGATGAGAGATAGTTAAAGGAAAAAGAAATCTCTAATAATTTCTAATAATACATTATAAAGACAGCAATTGATAACTCCTTGGATATAAAAACAGAACACAGGACAAGATCACAAAAAAACTAAATCAAGAACATCTGACCCCATGTTATGAGAGATCCTTAGGAAAATCCTCCCATGGACTTCCCTGACGCTGCACCATAGTAATATTTTTTTCCTCTCTTGGAGACACATAGATCTAAACTCAAGATAGTCCAAGATTGGTACTGTTTGTTGAAAGATGGGCTACAGAACTACACAGAAGGTAAATAAGAACCCTCCTTCACTGCCAACCTCTCACTTAAAGGACCTGTTTAGAAGTGCTACACACTTGCTTGTTTGGATGACACTATAGGCAAAGTAACCCAAGCCCTTAAGTGGTCTAGAAGTCCCTATCCCATTCTAGAACTGTGTTCTAGTGTCCTCTCCAAGTGCATCAGTGGGTTAGGAGTAAGATACTCTTTAAAACTCATACTCAGTCTAGACAAAATGCTAAAAGGGGTCCAGAATTATCTAGATGGGATTAAAGTCACATTTTAAATAGAATAAAGACTTGGTGAAGGAGTTTGATTCATCTCTGCCCCTCAAGATCCTTACACTTCTTTCTCACTACAGTTTTTATTTATTTATTTTTTTTAAGTTAAGACTGGGTTATTCCAGAAAGGGGAGTGATTGCTGATTTTAGTCGGCCCTAGAAGATATAAATGTATACATTTTTAAAATTGATCATTTTTAAAATTGATCTCCAATGTGTTATCCACGGGTCAAAAGATTAATGATACTCGTGAATTTTCGGCCTGCAGTCTATTTGTGCTGATCTAGGTCTCCTAAGAGGCTATTTAAGTGCTTGTTTGCTTGTCCACCTACAGGCTTCATTTTATTCAAACTCTCACTTTAGAGCCCTTGTCAAAAAACTAAGCGTCATCTACCTTGAGTTCTCGGCTCTTGAAACGTTCAAAATTACAAATCCTTCCCCAATATGAGTTTCTTCAAACTGTGATATCAGTGTGACACAGATGCTGATGGAGTTTAAATCACTTTTCAGAGATGTGATTGCTCAAATCACCAATACTATCAAATAAACTATTAGTCTTACTGTGCACATACTGAACTTCAAAAATCGCGAAACATGGGAGGACATATGTTCATGTAATTATAAGGTTAACTCATAAGACTCCCACTATCATAAAGTATTTCGCAATTCAAGTTTATAATTAGTTTCAATATTTTACTACTAAGGTTAAATATGTTAGCCTCTATAACAACCTCATTATTTCAAAAAACAAACAAAACCTCTAGGCAAATTATTACTATTCTATTTTTATACTCCTGCTAAAACCCTTACATATTGAGAAATGTATTGTTTTCAGTTGGAAAAATAGGCTTTTTTTTTAAGACTTCAACTGTATCAAAAGACAAAAATGTATATTTCATGAAATGTTAAGTTACTACTAGAAAATACAACTTAACCCTAAAACAAAAGAGAAAACATGGCAATAACCATTCGTTTCCTGGTACAGAGAAATACAGTTTTATTTGAAAACAATAAGATACCATGCAAGTACAATAAAATGAAACATAGTAAATTCTTCCTCAAAGGTTCTCTATTTCCCAAAGCTGCTCCCACTTCTAACATATTAATATAGCACCCCAACAGATTTATACACTTTTATTTGGTAATTCCATAAGTGCAGGCGAATCAGATCTGTGATTTACCACTATTCCCCGAACAAGCATATCAGCTTGTGAAGGAACATGATAAATACAGCTTTGTTGCTCTTGCTCTTAGTTTTAAAAACTTCAAAATCTTTCGACAGGCACTGACAATAACTTATATGAAGAACTCACAAGCAATGAATTTATAAAGTTGGAGATGACGAGAAAACAATGCAAGATGTGTACTCAGCCACCTGCATACACTTTGCACTGCAATAAGAAACTCAATGTCTTAATTAAATTTCCAATAAAATAAGCCCTAGATTAGATGTGAATCTTTTAGCCAGAGTTGTCATTATAGATGAAACACTATGTTTTGTTGAACTGCAAACATGTTTCATGATTGAACTTTTGCTGCACCTAGTAAATAGCAAATCACAGCAGGGGGTGTAATTGTTTTAGAAATACCGCTGAAAACAAAGAGGAATGTTTAAAACACAGGCTGCTAGTATCTCAACAGAAATTCAACATCCTGTTAGGACCTGAACATTAATTATAAGCTGGCTGAAATAGGACAGTGTCCAGGTAGACCTCAGGGTAACTCTATAGAGTCATTCAAAGGTAGGTTTGATGTTATAAATTACACACTTCTAAGAGCAGGGCTATAATATATTTAGTTCTATTACTGATTTATAATAACGGGCTCAAGGAAGGTATATCAACAAGGTAAACACCAAGACCTCAGCATTTAGTCCTCTCTAGAGCTGGCAGGCTGAATTACATAAAGGCCACCCAATTTTCACTTGATTTCAAGTCACGAGTTCCACATTTCTGTTACATTACAAATACATTTGAAATAGCTGTGTATGAATCAATCTGTGACACTGTCATCAACTTACTACCTTTTCACGGGATTTAGAACTTAGGTTGTCCTTTCACTTTTCAAATGAGTCTCAAAGAGGTCATGTAGTTGTTAATGGAACCAACTTTGGAGTCCAGCAATCTGGGGTTCCAAAACACTGACTCTGGAACTTTTCCAAATCTAACATCTCTGAAGCCTCCCTTTCCTTATCCACAAAGTGGAGATAGTAGAGGTACTGCCTTCTTGGGGTTGTTAT